>NC_071503.1:96883130-97586546 GCF_028408465.1 Anastrepha ludens
AGCCAAACTGCGCACCCGCCTCTGTGCAGCAAAAAATGTACATCTACCTACGCAAAGAATGTTCGACATCGAAAAGCTGCAATCACAACAGACAGCCAGAAGATTCGCCACTCGACTCTCACTCCTGCTCTCCGAAAGCACTGCCCAACAAATCGGCATGCGCGAGCAATGGAGCAACATTTCTCGTTCCCTACGTCCCGCCGCCGAAGAAGAAATCGGATTCCGGCGAGCCCGAAAAAACAATTGGTACGACGAGGAATGTCATGCTGCCGCAGAAAGAAAGGATGCCGCCTATAGAGCCACGCTGCGATCGGGCGCAACGCGAGCCATGTGGGATCGCTACAGATAGCTGAAAAAGGAAGAGAGACGTATTATCCGAAAGAAGAAACGAGAGGCCGAAATACGTGAGTGCGAGGAGCTTGAGATGCTGGCCAATAGGAACAACGCCCGAAAATTCTACCAGAAAGTTCGGCGGCTTACAGAAGGTTTTAAGACCGGGGCGTTTTCCTGTAAGAACAAAGACGGCGATCTGGTGACTGACGTACAGAGCAATCTTAAATTATGGAGGGAACACTTCTCGAACCTGTTAAACAGTGACAGCTGCGCATGTCATAGAGAATGTGAAGATCCCGATACCCCAATCGTTGACGACGGAATTGTAGTTCCGTTACCCGACCATGACGAGGTGAGAATAGCAATATCACGGCTAAAGAACAACAAAGCCGCGGGCGCCGACGGACTGCCGGCGGAGCTATTCAAACATGGCGGCGAGGAGCTGGTAAGGTGCATGCATCAGCTCCTATGCAAAATATGGTCGGATGAAAGCATGCCTGGCGATTGGAATTTAAGTGTGCTCTGCCCAATCCATAAGAAGGGCGATCCTGCAATTTGTGCCAATTACCGCGGGATTAGTCTTCTAAATATCGCCTATAAGGTTCTAGCGAGCGTATTGTGTGAAAGGCTGAAGCCCACCGTCAACCAACTGATTGGACCTTATCAGTGTGGCTTCAGACCTGGAAAGTCTACCATCGACCAAATATTCACAATACGCCAAATCTTGGAAAAGACCCACGAAAGGAGAATCGACACACACCATCTTTTCGTCGACTTCAAAGCTGCATTCGACAGTACGGAAAGGAGTTACCTGTATGCCGCTATGTCTGAATTTGGTATCCCCGCAAAACTAATACGGCTATGTAAGATGACGTTGCTCAACACCAGCAGCGCCGTCAGAATTGGGAAGGACCTCCGAAACGTCGGTTAACCGAAAGGTAACATGTCGCCTTTTTCGGATTTAAAGAATAAAAAAAGTATGTACTAATGAAATAGAAACGTTTAATAGAAATGACTCAGAGAGCGACGCAAGGGAACGTCATGATTTTGGCATTTTCCGTGTCTTCATCAATAGCATGTTAAATTTAGAACATGATTTATAGGTATTGACAGCGTTGTACATATGTACATACTTGCTTTCTGTCACGCGCTTTATGAATTTAAGTTAGTATCGCAGTTCCTAAATATAACAGCGTCGGTGGTGTTATAGTGCCGCGAAACGAACGCGCATCGAACGCGCATCCGACGCCGACAGTTTTGTTTGGGCAATCTCTCATTAATTTCAGGATGGACACTCAAGTATTTATCGAGTGGTATGACACTGTATTCATTCCAGAGGTTAAAAAACATAAGATAGAAACTGGAGACACTGGAATTGTTTTATTAGTGATTGATAATTCTCCAAGTCATCCCTCAAACCTCTCACTTGAGAGAGAAGATGGAAAATTTAAGGCGATTTTTTTGCCACCCAATGTTACCTCAGTCGTTCAACCTATGGACCAGGGGGTGATCGAAGCCTTCCAACGTTACAACAGAAAAGTGTTGCTGCGTAGTGTACTAATCGGCCAAGAGGAAGATAAAACAATACTTGAAATCTACAAAGGTATTAACTTGAAGGATGCTGTTTACATGGCAGCAGAGGCGTGGGCTAATGTCAAAGCGACTACTCTAAAGAAATCCTGGAATAAGCTTTGTCCAGCAGTTGAATCCGAAGCTAGCCTTATATCTGAAGAACCAACAAATGAAAACTTTGTTTCAGAAATGGTTGAGTTGATGAAAGATGTTTCATGATTTGAAAAATGTGACCAAAAAAACGTACATGAATGGCTAGAATTTGACGAGGATGATCCTAGCTACGAATTGTTGACAGACGACGATATAATAGCACAGGTTCAATTTCCTGAAGATGACGACGATGAAGTCGAAATTAGTGATGACATCGTCTCAGCTGAAAAATGTCCGTCCAATGAAGAAGCCTTTAAATGATTTGAGACTGCTATTAAATGGTTGGGACACCAAGGCGAATGCGATTCTGTGCAGTCTTTAAAACGCCTAAGAGATTTGGCGGCAAAAAAACGAGCCTAAAAACTTAAGCAAACAAATATGCTCGACTTTTTTTTTAGATTAGTTTTGTACTATTAAAAAATATTTAGACATATGTATTTATGTACCGTGTGCGCAATCCCTACTTAAATGTGACTATTCATAATATGTACTGTACTCTAGTGTATCATTAAAAAGCATTACATACATAATATGTATTCCTAATCCAGTGACATGTTTTATTACCCTACCCTCAACAAAGAACTGGAATTTCGCAAATGTTCGTTTATCCGAAAAATCGATTATCCGAACACCCTCTGCACCAATTGTTTCGGATAATCGGCGCTCTACTGTAGTTGCAAAAGCAATCATTATGTAATTCAATGAAAACATTGTAGTTACCAGCGCGCTACAAGTATAAGAAGGAGGTTACACATCAAACTCACATATCGAACTCAAACACCAACCGTAAAGCATATCCTGGAACTGCACCACAACATGCCATATTTTTCAATTCCCTGATCATTCCACATGATGCCGAATTTTGGTCATACTTTGCAAAAACGAGTGACGCAACATGTTTGAGTGGAAAGGGGGTGCCAATACTGGCACCCGCGAAACAAAATAAATTTTGTTCGAGATTGGGACTCTATATTATTTACTTATTCAATGGTGCCGGGTAATGAGTCATTTCTCTATAAAGGCTTTGATTTGCTCAAAGTAATTAAATAATCAGCATTTATCTTATATATGAAATTATGCTAATATTTATATAAACATTTGTACATACAGTCACACATTTTTCCTATATTTGATGCAATTTTCATAAAAAACCAAAAAGAACAAAACTAATATCTAAGCATAAGGACATATCAAATGAAGAAATCTATTATGTACGCAAGCAAATGTAAGCTAATGTGAACTACATTTTTTCATATTTGCTTGTCACTCTCTCCTTCTCAGTTCTCTCCGACAGGAGAAAGCAATAATCCAGTTGAAGGCAGCAAGAGCGTAGCAGCGGTAGAGCAGTAGCAGCAGAGAACGTTAATGTATATGTAGAGAAGTCTCAATGACAGGAACGCATGAAATTGTGAGAGGTACTTGTTTTGCCCACGTGGTTCACCACAGACATATAGGGCCTCTTCTATTCGCCATTTCCCCGCTCGCTATCTCAATTTCAAATATGTGAATTTGTATACATATGCGGCTGCGTGCACTTGCCGCAGGAAAAATTCGCTAAATATTCTCAAGAAAGCCAGCGCACATTCAGAGACACAGCATTGTGCCAAAAATTATGAATTATGAAGAGTCAACCAAATTGTTTCATAATTTACTTAAGCAACTTTTTAGGTCTTTACTATGAAATAGTACATTATGATTCAATATGTGAGTTTTAATGTTCAAGAGGAAAGTATGTAATACAGAAACAAAAAGTCCATATTGATTGGAAAATATTAGTTAACAATTTTTGGCTTTGGTCCCTGTTGTTAGGAACAGCTCTGCACAGCGCACAGAAGCTTCAATATTAATATTTGGCACCCTGGGCTTCATTCGAAGGCTGAATGTATGTACAGTAACCTCCAAATAAGCCGCACTCTGATTTCAGAGTAAGTTTCTAACCTTGAGGCTATATACATACGTTTTTGTGCACTTTTTATCAGTTGGAGAACTACATACGCGAAGTAAAATAATAATTATTTACCTACCATCAGAGAACAAAAAAATACCAGTCTAACGGTTAGGCGCGATAGAAGTGAAACCTTCCGTAAAACAAACAGGCGCGCACACATACGTACTAGCATACATACAAACATACATACGTATGACGCTTGAACTAAACACCAAAGCAAGTAATAGGCAGTGTAGTATACATACTACAATACTCACTATACTAGCGTGGCTCAGCAGTACGCAGCCACACACATATACGTATATCAACATATAACGCTTCGTTGCCAAGAGTGGGGAGGCTACGAAGCACCGCACAAAGAGGAGACGGAGAATAGGGAGCGCTGTATAACTGTGTTCTATCTCATTCTCTCGCAGGCTATATACTGTAAGATCTATATGTATGTCTCTTTTTAGTGTCGCTTTTTCGTTTCATCGAGTCTCATATCACTTCCAACGATTCTAAAGAAGTTTTCACTTCAAAAACTAGTTGTTTGGAAATGTTCTCTAGTATCGAAATGTCCGGGGTAGAGCTTTTTTGTAAGCTACTTGTTGCTGTTTTCTACATTTTACTGTACGCTCATGCGCGCATTTAACGCACAGCAGTTGCGGCGAGTATTTAGTAGAAATATTTACATACATAGGCCCCTATTATGAGTTGCATTCGATCTTCGATATTCGTTGGTTGTCGAAGATCGAAAATCGAATGTCAATTTGGTATTATGAGCGGTGCAACGCTGTCGAAATTTTCGTTGTATACCGAATTTAGAGTCGAATGCAATTTTGCTTTCGATTGTGTAGCGTATTGTGGGAAAACTTGTTAAAATGTAAGTTGTTTGCGATTATTTATTGTTTTATAGTAACCAAATAATAAATATATACTAATTTTGTTAATATTATGCAGGTCGAAAGTCGTGAGTGCCAAACAGCAATTAGAAAGGCTAGTTTCATTAATGGAAGAGAATTCACAATTCGCAAAAGGGATTTCCACCAAAGTTCAAGCAGCAAAAAAATGGGAGGAATTTACAACGGAGCTGAATTGCTTGGGACCACCAGTTAGACGGCAGCAAAATGGATTAAGGTTAATAATGGTTTTTTTTGTGATGTTTATAGAAATACATTTTTATTTTCCCTTGGCAGGAAATACGTAGAGGAACTGAAATACATATTTTTTTCGAATGACGAATAATTGAATAAAGAAAATTTATAACAAAAATAAAACAGAAACTGTGGCGTAAAGGTTTCTATTTAATACTCTTTAGATTTTTCTATAATATTCTTAGAATTGCATTTCTTATGTTTTCTGCTTCTCCGTTATTTGGCTCCACTTCAATATCTTCAGCATCATCGTTGAGGGTCTCATCGGATAACTCTTCATCCGGAAGTTGAACATTATAAAACAAGCAAATGTTGTGCAAAGCTGCACACACATTAATAACACTGTGGAATGAATTCGGGTGAGCAAAAAATAGGTCCATTCTGAGAGTGGCGGGTGAAAATAGAGGCGAAATTAGAAGACCCGTATCGCGCCGTTTGTTTATGTTAGTTCGAATTTTTTTTTAATCGGCCTTCGAAGTTTGCAGTCAAATGCCGATTTTCAGTATATTGTTTATATGGTTTTTTGGCTATAACTCGTCGACTAATTGATATTTTTTCAATCTGTTAAAGCCAAATTATTGCTAGAGACCTGTGCAACAATTACAATTTTCGAAAAAATTGATTTCGAAAATTTTTGTGGTACTTATGAAGCAAAATGTTGGAAAAATTATTTTTTTTTTATGTTTTTTGAAAATATTTTCAACAAAACTAAGTCTTTTTTGCATTTTGTGTGGTCTATAATATGCTTCTCAGTTTCTTAAATAAATGTAATTTGAAAAGAAAATTACGGGTTTAAATACTTTGGCAGCTACTTAGACGAAAGTCACAAAATGTTCGAAAAATTAACGTTTTCCTTATTATTTCTTAATATCTGGCAAGCAACTCATTGTTTTTCGCTTTTTTTCTTATCTAAAATATAGTTTTCAATCCATCACATAAATATCATGGAAAAAAATATAGTATCAGTCGAAAATTTGTTCGATATACACACATTCATTACATAAAACTAATGTAAAAAAACCCAAAATTCCTGGTAAACACATAGTAATTAAAAATCCCCAAAACCATTAAATAAATATCGATTTCGGCAGAAGTAATTAAAAAGGGAAGTTTCAAGAATTAGGAACATTCCAAAAACAATTAAAGAAAAGGAAATGCTAAGTATGGATTAAAAAAGGGATTTTCCGAGAAGAAAGCATGTTCCAAAAATAATTAAGGAAAAGGAAATTCCCAGAATACAATTAAGAAAGGGAATTTCCAGGAACAATCAATAGCTATTAAAATAATATTTGTAAACATTTGTGTTGAAATCTCAATGATTAAAACAACAGTTTAATTAAGTGTAATATTTATTGACTAAATAACGGTTATAATGTATTAGAAAAGAAGCACGCAGTGCTCTTAGCAAAAGTCGGCAGACAACTGAAAAAAACAAAATTCCATTTCCCATACTATGACCCACACAATATTCATACCGACAGGAGAGGGGGTCCAAATAGTCCGGTACAGGTATTTCGGCGAATTGTTTACTACTTGCCCTTGCCATGATCATAATCAGGGGTTGTTAATGGTCCCGACATACGGAAACTAATGAGTCGTCAAGATTTTGAGCAAGTTCTGACAGACCGAGAATTAAATGCATGGCTCGCATTGAAAGCAGTCATCAAAGGACTTTTGGGTAAAGAACGCGAAGAAAACTACAGGCAATCTGTTGCAAACATGTTGGCAGCTTTCGCTGAAATTGGGGTTAATATGTCATACAAAATTCATCTCTTGCATCAGCATCTTGAAAAACTCGCTCAACAGTTGCCAACTGAATCTGATGAGCAAGGCGAACGTCATCACCAAACTGCGCTTCCATTTGAAATAAGGTAACTATAGAGTGTGCATATTTTGAATTCCTAGATTTTTCTAATATCTTGGTCAGAGTGCACAATTTAACATGTTAACGATTGAAAACTATTTTCGTTTCAGGTACAGAGGAAAGAAATCTCCAGATGCGATACTCGCTGAAATTTGTTGGTGGTATAAAAACACCTTTGAAGAAGAGGAAGACGAGGAAACAGAGGAAGAAGGGGAAGACACAGATCAAAATCCAGAATATCTGTTGGACGAAATAATCGATCTCTCTGATGATGATGACGATGGCCAAGACATTAGAGAGAGCAGTGATGTTGATCCACAGCCGTCTGCTAAACGGCAGCTGGCCAAATTATTAATTTGATTTATTTTATTTTTCTACTTAAAACTTTTCATTATTAACATTTCAAAATTATATTTTTTTCCATATTTTTATATTTTCTTTTTCTATGTTTCTTCAAAACCAACACTGAACAAAATTGGTAAATAAAAAATGAGAAATAAATTAATATTAAGCTCAAAAAACGCAAGTTTTGTATTATGACTGTATGCCTAAAGCGCAAATTATCGACTAAGACAATTTTTTTTCAAATGAAATTCAATAAAGAAACTGAGAAGAATATTATAGACCACAAAAAAAGTAAAAAACACTTAGTTTTGTGGAAAATATTTTCAAAAAACATGAAAGAAAAATAATTTTTCCAACATTTTGCTTCCTAAGTACCAGAAAAATTTTCGAAATCAATTTTTTCAAAAATTGTAATTGTTGCACAGGTCTCTAGCAATAATTTATATTTAAGTCAAAAATACGCCGATTTGAATGATTCTGGGTTCAAAATAATCGTAATTACTTACACGAGCGACTTCATTTAGAAATAGTGGCAAAAAAGTAGTTGAAAATTTTTTATTTTGCAAAAAACAAAAAGTGCGAAACAGGGTGTTTGCTCAAAAATTCATTACTCAAAAACAACTTATTTTAGCTACTAGGCATGCAGCTCAATTAAAGTTTGAGATGTTTTTTTGATTTGGAAAAAGTTATAAAAAAAAAAAAATACACTTTTTGAAATATTGAATTTTGAAAAAATTTCAATTTTTTTTTTTTTGCTAAATAAAAAATTTTCAACTACTTTTTTGCAATTGTTTCTACATGAAGTCGCTTGTGTAAGTAATTACGATCATTTTGAACCCAGAATTATTAAAATCGGTTCATTTTTGACTATGTTATGGGAATTTAAAAAAAAATTGTCTTATATAATTAAAAAAAATCGAGTTTGAGGCGAAAAACAAAATTGCCGATAACTCTTGAAAAAATTTTTTTTCGGGCGAACAAAAAAATACGTCTCTCATTATTTTGACCAGAGAGCAACATATTTAAGTTACATCGAAATCGAAGAACATGACCCGAATAGCCCGGTTGAATTGAAAAGGAAAGCATCAGCTGATAAAAATTATCTATTGTAAATGCGTTGAGCGATCGAAATTCACAATAGTCCTATTCTTCAACGAATGAGCACCATAATACCAAATGAAAATTCGTTCGATCAGCACTTTCGACTATAGTCGAAGATCGAATGTTGCTCATAATAAGGTCCATAGTATGTATACGGGTGCAAACACATATACGGAGCAGCGACCATTCGACATGACAAAAATACACGATTCCCCAAATATTGATAAATATTTCTGTAACATATATTCCAGTATTGACTATTTTGATTTGATTTCTTCAATCTTAAGCCCAAAGTAGAGGTGTCATAAATTTCTTGATCTAACCAACATATCGTCCCCTTAGTATTAAAATAGCCTATAAATTTTTTGATGTTTTGAGAAAATGAATTTCAAACTTTTTGTCGAGAGTAGCTCTCACTCAAATCTCGTTATGTCTGTAAATATTTATTATTTTTTGACTGACGTTTTGACCCACTTTGTGGAACTAGAATTTGATACAATTTCGACCTCATATAAAATCGACGATGGAGAATCCAAAAATTCAATAAAAAAATAATAGCCTATGAGCACATAGGCTATTGTTATACTAAGGGGACGATATGAGCAACACTGTAATCGATTAGAGGAGCCATGCCATAATTCCGTAGTTCTAACCATAGCCATAGAGACCAATTGAATTTTGGTTTTTCGGCGTAACCATAACCAATAGCATGCTGTTGCCTTGAGATTTGTTGCATTGTGGTATACTTCTCTTTAGTTTCACACTTCGATTTGCACAAATACATACAGTGAGTCACAGTCAAAGTGAGCCACCAATTCCTTGAAGATATTTGTTTAAACAATTTTTGTAAATACTTTCAAACACCCATTATTTTTTGTCAACTTTATCAAGTGAGCATGGTTGTGTAATCTAACTGTATTTTTTCTGTTTGTTTGCCGCCGAAGTAAGAGTAATAATGAAGAACAAAAACAAACGCACAAACTAACGTCACACTCAAAGTGAGCCACCTAACATTGTTTCTTTTAAAATAACGGTATATGTATTTTTGGATATTAATTTTCGCTTGCATCTTATTCTTAGTGTTTTAGTTGTTTATTATCAAGCGGGTTATAAAGATGGGTCGACAAACAAGTGCTGAAATTAGACAGTTAGTAATTGATATTTTTAAAAAAGGAAAATCCCAAAGAAAAATTGCGGAATATGTGAATAAAAGTCGAGGAACTGTCCAGCACATCACACATCGCTTTACTAGAGGAGGAAGAGTAGGAAAGAAGCAGAAAGAAAGCAAAAAAAAAGGCGTTTTCAGAAAGGGACGAGGCATTTATTTTGCGGGAAGTGAAGAAAAATCCTCATCTTAGTGCTCCGAAATTGACGAAGATGGTTGAGGAGCAGCTAAATATCCACGTTACCCCGAAACTGTAAGAAGAGTTCTCAGAAAGCATGGTTATAATGGTCGTACGGCCAGAAACAAGCCATTTATTAGCAGCAAAAATCGAAAAAAAAGGTTGGAGTTTGCGCTGAAATATGTCTACAAGGATATGAGTTTCTGGCAAAAGGTTCATAACGGTATAATGCAACGTAGAGGCTATAATAATATTTTTGTAGGTTCTCTTTACAGACGAAAGTAAATTTAACTTATTTGGCTCTGACGGTAAGAAGATGGTATGGCGACAAAAAAACACTGAGTTTCAGCCGAAAAACCTAACTCCCAGTATGAAGCACGGCGGTGGCTCCGTCATGGTTTGGGGCTGCATGGCAGGTGGTGGAACTGGAAATCTTCAACATATTCCAGGCATAATGGATAAATACGTTTATATAGACGTTTTGAAGCAAAATCTTAAGCCAAGTGTCGAAAAACTAGGGATCGAAGGCGACTTCTATTTTTACCAGGACAATGATCCTAAGCACAAGTCGTTTGTTGCGCGGGAATATCTATTATATAACTGCCCCCACGTATTGGAAGTACCACCACAGTCTCCAGATATAAATATAATTGAAAACTTATGGTTCCGTCTTGACCAAAACCTGCGGAAACATAGCATTTCTTCAAAACAAAGTCTTTTAGATGCCCTACAAGACGAGTGGCGTGCAATTCCTTCCACATATACCTGTAAGTTATTAGAATCAATGCCCCGACGTCTAAAAGCCGTTATTTTCGCCAAAGGTGGCCCAACAAAGTATTAATTTGTTATTTAAGTTCAGTTCAGCTAAGGTGGCTCACTTTCACTGTGAGATAGATTTGTGAATTATTTTAGTTTTTGTTCATTCTTTTATAATAAACAAAGAAAGTTCTTCATGTAAGCGATGAATTATTGAAGCTAATATTCAAACAATAAAAACACATAAACCTGTTTTCCAATCTGTGGTATTTTTAAACAAATTTCTACTAAATCTGATGACTGGGAAGTGTGGCTCACTTTGACTGTGACTCACTGTATGTATATGGGCCTCTTTTTTCGCCAAGACTAAGCAAGTGGCGAATAGATGAAGCAACTGGTACAAATGAACATATCGCACCCTAAATACAAAAGGGTCACAACTCAAAATGTACTTCTGCTCAAATATGAACGAGACGTTATCAATAAAACGGTCCGCGGATGACATATGGCAAAAATAATTTTTTGTTTTTTGGTAGGACTGTTATAAGCTTACATGGCAAATTTCAGCGTGATATGTCACATAGTTTGTTTTCTGTGCTACTGTAAACAAGTCAAGCTCGAGTGTGGAAAATTTTGAGTTGTGCCCGTTTTGTATTTAGGGTGCGATATGTCGCTAATGCGGGAATAGAACTGTTTTAAATTACATGTGTTGGTAAGGCAGTACGGCTAATGAGCTACAACCATACTCGCTAGCGGCGAATCTTAGTAACATTGTTGTTGCTTACGCAAGCAAATTTTTCGTCAAGTTAATCGAGCATAGAGATAGCCAATGGGGAAATGGCGAATAGAAGAGGCCTTATGTAAATATCAGGTGCTTATGGCTATGGCTAATATGGTTGTGGTTGATACTATGGTTAAGGTTAGAGCGTTATGGTATGGCACCTCTACTTTGAGCTTTAGATGTAAATTTTTGTCATCGTTGTGAAAAATTGGCATATGGGCGGCTCATTGGGTGAATGAAAGTAGTTTGCTCCTAGAAATATGAGCTCGAACTTATCAATGAATTTGTTTATGTTGTGCTGTACAACATTTGAAACTGTTCAGCCCCGCTGCGACTAAAAGAACCATGACCGCTACGACTGCACCTATACCTGTATTGTTCTTGCAGTCGCAAGACTTAGAATTTTTGTTTTGGTGGCATACGCATTTAAAGGAATAAAGTGAGTGTTCTGTGTGTGCGGTTGTATGTACATGCATATGTGTATACTATTTTATTTATTTATTTATTTATTATATTAGAAATATAATTATAAATAACTATATTACATTACGAAAGGCACTAGTAGCTAGGACTATCGGCCTGAAATATATTAATACTAATAGATTTTTTACTTATTTATAGAAAAATATTAGAATAAAAATTATTATGTGTAGGGAATTAGTAAACAAAATTATAAAAGATAAACTAGTCCAATTTGATATATAAAATTATAAATATTCGACATATTTTCTAAAGAAATCTCTTTCAGTAACTCGGAAGGTTTCCTGCCGTTAAAGATATTGTTTCTGCCATTGTTATACTTGGTGCAGTAGTCTATTATATGAATACTGGACAGTGGACAGTTACATGCTGAGCAAATCGGGGCAGGCATTCCTTTTAGAAGGTGTTGGTGAGTAATATTTGTGTGTCCTAGCCGGAGTCGGGTAAAGATTTTTGTCTGCTGCAGTGTCGCTCCAGTTGGAATAATTGCTTTTAGTCGTTCTGGATTTATGGATTTGTAGCTGTGTTGGTATGTAAGCCATTTCTCCCTTACGGTTGAGTGATAGATACTATCGATTATCTTGAGAATGTCGGATTTAACGAAGGTTTCGAAATAGAATGTAGGGATATTTCTGACATTTTTCGCTGCTTTATCAGCGTTTTCGTTGCCAAGAATTCCGCTGTGTCCAGGAATCCACATAACTTTTATTTTTGCCTTTTGCTGGGACAATTTATTTCGAATATTGTCAATTAAAGGTTCTCTGCTGTTTGCGCTCGACAGAGCTGCGATGGCAGATTTACTGTCCGTACAGATTATATATTTTCCTTAAGTTGAGGAGGCGTAGTCAATGGCGAAGTTTATAGCAATCGCCTCGGTAGTAAATATCGAGTTGTGTGGGAATAGAAGACCAGTCCTAAGTATGCTTCCCTTATCAGATACCACAGCAAATGCAGTTGAGTCGGTTTCTTTAGAGCCGTCAGTGAAAATAAATTTCCAGCCTTTGGCATCCCAATAGTTCTTGATTTGAAAGAATGGCATTTGATAAAATATTTTTTGTCGGTGAGGTTGGAAAAGCTCGAAGACTTTTACGAACGGCTGAATGGTAGATTGCTGATATGTTCGCGAGGGTGCCTTTTGAACACTGTCCATATATTGGTAGACCATAATCAATGCAAGATATTATTAAGGATTTTGTTAGATTTATTAGAGAATTTTGGGTAACATTACTATATTTTGAAGCAAAGTATTTAATGAGATTTAATCTATTATTAAGTTTAAATTTAAGGTAGTTACAATGTTCCTTAAAACTAAGATTTTTATCAAAAAGTATGCCTAATATTTTCAGGTTAGTAACATTTTCTATTGTCTGATTATTGTAGGTCAAGCTAAAATTACAATAGGGGTTTTTCTTACATATATGCAGAGTTTTGCACTTATTATATGATAGGCTAGCTCCAGAAGTAAGTGCCCAGGGAGATATATCATCAAGTAAATTATGGAATATGTTATTTATTTCGTTTAAGTTGTTTCTCTTTGAAAATATTAACACATCATCAGCATAAATAGAGTGTTTGACGTCGTATTTTTCAATAATGTTACTTATTTCATCAAATGCAATAATAAAAAATTTCACTGATAGGGGAGAACCCTGTGCTATTCCATTGTACAGAGGTACTCTACCAGAGTATTTATAGTTAACTTTAGTTCGAAAAGTGCGGTTTGTTAAAAAGCTTTTTACGAAGTTGAATATCTTTTGGCCAATGTTCCATTTTTTAAGCTGTTTCAATACAACATGTATGCCGATTCTATCAAACGCTTTTTCAAAGTCGAGACCCAGTACAGTGACATGGTTTCGGCTGGAAATAGCGGTTGACAAGTAATGATCAAAATATAATAGTACATCTGAGGTACTTTGCCCAGATTTAAATGCTACTTGATTAGGAGATAAAGTTTTTTTCTTAGCGCAAACCACATGATGCGTTTTGCAACAATTTTTTCTAACGTTTTACTGAGGCAAGAGAGAAGAGAAATTGGTCGGTAGCTATTGACGTCAGCTTTTGGTTTATTAGGCTTTAAAACTGGCATAATGTCGTCGTTTTTCCAGTTTTGTGGAAATATCCCATGGACGAAAATATTATTATAGAGCCTGAGCAGTCTGCTTATTAGATCAAATGAAGCGATTTTCAATATAGTGTAACATATTCTATCATGTCCAGGAGTTTTTCCTTTAGCAGACCGTAGGGCTTCCTTAAGTTCTACAAAAGTAATCGGTTTTTCTAAGAGAACAGCTTCTTTGGAAATAGAATGGGGGAGATAAACAGATCCACTAAGGGCCATGTTTTTTTCGGTTATAAATTCTTGATCAAAGTTGGTGTCGCTAGAAAATGCAGACCAAACTGAGGAGAAGTGATTGGCAATTTCTTTACTTTCAGTAATGGTGCCCCTTTCTGTATTTATAACTGCAACTTTGTTTTGTTTGTGGGAACCGGAAATCAGCCTAATACTGTGCCAGACATCTTTTGGGCTAGTGCCGGGGTTGATTGAATCAGTTAGGTTTGCAAAGCACTTTCTTTTAGCCAATTTGGAGTTGTATCTGAAGGTAGCATTTGCCTTTTTATAGGCTATTAAATTATATTCATTTTGTTGCTTTTTATATTTAGCCCAGGCGTTTTGTTTATTTTGCCTTAAGTTTGCTAACTCGTTATTCCACCACGGAACCGATGGTTTGAGTAGTCTATTTTTGGTTTGAGGTATATGGAGGTGGGATGCAGCACGTAGGACCTTTTTAATATTTGCTGCTCCTTTATTGATGTTGTCGGAAGTAGGAATTTTTAAACATAGATCATCGCAGGACTTTTGGAACTTTGGCCAGTTGGCCTTGTCGGTAATGAACCTAGTCGGTTTCCTTATTCTGTCGTTGTTGTGGTTAGATTCTATTGTTATAATAATTGCAAAGTGATCACTTCCATAGGGATTATTTAAAATTTTCCAGGAGCATTTCGCAGCTAAATTAGGGCTACAAAGAGAAATGTCTACATATATTGGTGAAAGTTTTGTGCGTTCAGAAGTGGGTGGAAAACCCGTCATTCAGAACGACTAGGTTTGAGGCAAGAATTACGTCTTCAATACTTTTTCCTCTTTGGTTAACAGTATCAGAGCCCCAGAGAGGGCTCCAACTGTTAAAATCCCCTAATAACAAAATTGGTGTTTATATGCTCGTAAGGACAGAAAGGAGTTCGCTTGAATTAAAATTTTGATCGGGTGGTATATACATTGAAATTATGGTAAGTTTAAACCCAATGTTTATTTCTATTGCAATTGTTGAAATGATGTGACATCTAACTTTGTCTGCGGGATATCCTCTTTAATTAACACGCTTATTCCTTGTTTATTACTAGTGTTAATGGGTAAATTGTGATAATATCCACAAAATGATTTGGGTGGTGTAGGAGAGTTCCCATAATGTAAATGGGTTTCTTGTAATGCAATAATTGCCGGATTATATTCGTTTAACAAGAGTTGCAATTCATGGTAATTGTTCCAATAGCCTTTGATATTCCATTGTAGTACTTTAGCCATGATTAAATAAACAAAATGTGGCAAAGAGAGAATGGATAGAAAGAGTGTATGAATGAAAACAACAAAAAGTTAATCTGTAGGGTATATATGTAAGTAGTGTCTTGTTTTTACTTTGTGAATTAGTTGATCAATTATGTTAATTTACGTCTTATGCTTTGCATTTTTATTCTTTGTCTGATAACATTGTGGAGTCATCAGCAGGAGGTAAAGAGTTGATATGAGAGTAAGCGTTCATTTCATCTGGGTTGCTGATATGAGAGAAGTCAAGAGAGTAGTTTGAAGGTAAATGTAGATAATGTTGTATATTGGTGTTAGTGTTCAAAAAGGAATGTTGTAAATTAATATCAATAGCTTGGTTGTTCTTTTGAACTTGAGATTGGGTGGGTATCGAATGTGAAGTGAGAGATTGGATAAAAGATTGAGTGTTTCTAATAAGCTGTAAATTGGATTGTGGAAGGCAGATCTCCTGCATTTGTGGCGTTGGAGTGTCAAATTGATCTTTTGCTTGGATGAACTTTTCGCACTTGTTGGAGGAAGCAGGATGATCAGAGGAGCAGTTTGCACATTGCGTGCGCTTACATGCTTCGGGCGAGTGAGGGGGCAAGTTACAATTTTCACATGCTGGTGAACGTTTGCAGAATTTGGCTGTATGTCCGAGCAATTGACAGCTCTTGCAGCGCATGGGGTTAGGAATGTATTGCCTAACACGAACATTACGCCAAGCAATGTCCATCTTTTCGGGGGTATGGAAGAGGCCGAATGTAAGTAATATATGTGTATACTAATAAGCTTTGATTTGCTGGGAGTTTAGAATACAAATCTGTACGTACATAGGCTGGAGCATCAAGAGTGCATACGCACATACTATGTACAAATATTGGGTATGGGAATAAGTTTCCGTTCTTTCTTAGCAAAAGTTACGATAAATAATTAAATAAGGCATGATAATATGTGAAGTATGTGCCATTGGAGGCCGCCGTAGCCGAATGACTTAGTGCGTGACTACCATCCGGGATTCAAAGAGAGAACGTAGGTTCGAACCTCGGTGAAACACCAAATTAAGAAAAACATTTTTCTAATAGCGGTCGCCTCTCGGCAGGCAATGGAAAGCCTTCGAGTGTATTTCTGCAATGAAAAAGCTCCTCATAAAAATATCTACCGTTCAGAGTCGGCTTGAAACTGTAGGTCCCTCCATTTGTGGAACAACATCAAGACGCACACACAAATAGGAGGAGGAGCTCGGCCAAACATCCAAAAAGGGTGTACACGCTAGTAATAGATATATATATGTGCCATTGGAAGTTACAAATTTACTCCAGCTTTCAGGCAGCATACGGATTCCTTTGACGAAAAATTCGAGTTCTTTTGACTTGATCCATTCATTGAGCCAGTTTGCGATGCTCTAGTAAGAAGTGAATCGTAAGAAGTGAAAGTGAATAAGGGCTAACTGCATTGATCAGAAGAGATGGTAATCCGAACGTGCAATGTCTGGGGAATACGGCGGGTGGGGCAAGATTTCCCAATTCAGTCACTCTGAATATTTCTGGAACGATTAAGCAGCGTGTGGCCTAGCGTTGTCACGTAGCAAAATCAGTTTGACATGTCTACCGTCCTATTCCGGTCGCTTTTCTTTGAGTGTTCGATTCCAATGCATTCGCTGTAGTTGGTAACGATCGCCAGTGATGCTTTCAGATGGTTTAAGGAGTTTATAATAGGTGACACCTTTCTAAAACCTTTGAAGCATCATTTTTTCTTTCGCTGTCGATGGAACTGGTTCACAAAAACAGGTTTTTACCTGATTGTTTATAAAAAAACACTTGGGCTTTAGTTTGGTTTAGTTCATAACTGATAACTAAATTTTATTTCTTTAAACTTTCTTATTTATACTGAATTTATTTTGCTTACAATAAAAATTTGATTACTTTGGAAATTTAGTTTATAATTCTTGGGGAAAATGGGTCATTGGTCTTTTTAATAATAGCTTAACAGTTCGTTAGTCTTTTATTAATTTTGTTTAGAACTAAATTATGATTATTTGACAATATTTGCAATACTCAATTTACAGTTCTTGGAAAAATGGTTCATTAGTTTTTTAATAATTAATTGCAATTGCTTATAAAGCAGTAAAGTTTAAATAAAGGAAGTGTGAAAAGTACTTAGTTATGTAGGTTTGTTCATATTCCTATGGACCAACATTTTAGTTTTTTTTTATTTTTCGAATGCAGTGGAGGCTATAACTCCCCCACCGTTAGATTGAGGCTCCGACGAAATTATGATTTTCTTTTTTGTTTTGATGATGTTTATTATGACTAGTATTGCAATTAGTATCATGACAAGATTAATGCTAATATTAAATTTTTTGTTTTACTTGTTTCATACAGTACATTTTCAAAATTTTGTTCATTTTTAATTAGCTTCAGAAATAGAGTTTCGAGTTTTATATCATTTAATGTTACATT
Organism: Anastrepha ludens; assembly: GCF_028408465.1. NCBI lineage: Eukaryota > Metazoa > Arthropoda > Insecta > Diptera > Tephritidae > Anastrepha > Anastrepha ludens. The sequence continues at coordinate 96,900,982 of NC_071503.1, forward strand.
TTCGTTTTCTTTACATTTTGTTATGATGTTGGGTAATATAATTTTATCACACACTTTTATATTGACATTTGAATAACTTTTATCTAAACTTTGAATAATACAGTTCTCAAATTTTATCAAAAAATTTATAATTTGTTTTATTTTAAATGTCTTACAATTGTGAGACACTTCTGCGTTGAAATTCTTAAATATTAGAATATCAGGTAAAATTGCTTTCACGATTGTTTGGTTTAATGGTATCATGTTGCAATATGCTTCTCTCAAATTGAATATATTTTGTAAGTATTTATCATTCATTTTTTCCAAATTCTTTTCAAGGTTATCTTTGATATTAATATCGTTCTTCATGTCCGCTAAGACTTCGTACTTATTAAGAATAATTCATTTATTTTTTGCATTTGGAAGAAGTTCAAATATAATATTTGAGAGAACATAATCGGAGTATTTCGGAACTTCAAGGATTATTACAATGTTTTCGTCGTGGAAACCTACTCTGACTTTAGTAGTTGTGTAACTGTTAAAGTCGCTGATTAAGTTAATTCAATATGTGTAAGTATATCTGAGGGAATAATTCCTAGTTTAGTAGAGAAGATAATTTGTGCGATACTTGTTGAGATTAAAAGTATGATTGGAGTCCAGTTCGTCATCTAAAATAATGGTATTACCTGTACGTGTTAGTAGTGGTCATGGGGTTATCTCTGTATTCGTATTTTTCTTTTGTTTAACGTGTGTTTTGTAATATTTTACTCCGCTTTTTGTATTCTCTTTATGGTTATTGTCAATTTTCCTTGCATTTATTTTTCTATATTTTCTGTGGTTTTTACCACCTCTTATTTCTTTTATATAGTTTTTTCCGTCTTCCAACTCAACGTCTTTTCTGTCTTTGTTTAATTTTTGCATATGTTTCTCCTTTGCTATTAGCATATTATGGATGTCATTATATTTATCTTCATGTATTTTTCCGTTCCGGAAATCGATATGTTTAAAGCCTGTGGAACTATGTATTGTATTATTATAAAATCCTATTGCCCTATTACTTTTTTTCTTCTACTGTTTCGTTCTTAGCTTGCTCATTGTGTCTTAATAGCCTTATATGTTCATTCCAGGTGTTATGTAACCTTTCTATATCTGCATTTGAAGTATGGTTACTATAAGATATTAGATAGATAGATATAAGCGGCCGCCGTAGCCGAATGGGTTGGTGCGTGATTACCATTCGGAATTCACAGAGAGAACGCTGGTTCGAATCTCTGTGAAACCAAAATTAATAAAAACATTTTTCTAATAGCGGTCGCCCCTCGGCAGGCAATGGCAAGCCTCCGAGTGTATTTCTGCCATGAAAAAGCTCCTCATAAAAATATCTGCCGTTCGGAGTCGGCTTGAAACTGTAGGTCCCTCCATTTGTGGAACAACATCAAGACGCACACCACAAATAGGAGGAGGAGCTCGGCCAAACACCCAAAAAGGGTGTACGCGCCAATCATATATATATACAATATATACATATATATACATACTAAAAGATCTATAGAGTATTTCGATATTTTCGTCCTTAAGAATTGTTGCATGGGTATTGCTTTGAATCCAAGCTCATTGTCAACTATGATTTAATTTAGTTTAGTTAATTATAAGAAGCACCTTGGCTTAAAATTCAGTCCATGATTGGCCGGTAATATGAAAAGCTAACGCATATTTGGTAAATTTATCCATCATTGTCAATAATAGTTTGTTTTCAAGTGTGCAAAATACGTCCACATGTATAATTTCTCTAGGTCTTTTCGGTGGCTCTGTTATTTGGAAAGGTATTTTTGGTGGGTTTCGAACATATTTCTCTATGTTGCACACTTCGCAATCTACACTAATATCATAAAGAGGAAAACTTTGTTTGTTTGTTTGGTTGTAATAAATAGGCTCAAAAACTACTGGACCGATTTTAAAAATTCTTTCACCATTCGAAAGCTACATTATCCACGAGTAACATAGACTATATTTTATTTTGGAAAAAAATTGGGTTCCGCAAGATATTTGGATTTTTCGGACACAAACTGAAAAAAATCAACCAAAGAAGTTACTTATTTTGCGTACGCTGCCTAAACTACAAAAGATAGAACCATAAAATGTTATAATTAATTGTAGGTCTTATAAATATCTACAAAAAAGTCCGCGACGCACTATACCTATCTATGTCGAGTGAGGCACAACAACCACATTTTTATTTAAAAATCTTGAATTTTTTTTTGGACTACATTTAAACGCGTTTATTTTACTCATGCTATTAATCCTTATCAAAATAAATTATTTCATCAATAAATACAGTTTATGTTGATAATATTTGGTCTGTGAATGATTAAAATTGGACGTTTGGTTTTTAAGTTGTGGTGAAATTAAAATATTATGATTTCTGCTGCACGGCCCGTTGCGAAGTGGGCGTCACCAAGGCCAGGGGTACGCGTGCGGGAGAGGGGTGTTTAGATCTCTGAGTAAGTTACCCGCACGGCTCAGACGCAAGGTCGGCTCCCTACGCAGCGGTCGTGCTCGAAGTCTAATAGTTTTCATGAGATTTTTTTTAGATTTTGTTCTTAAAACTACACCTACGCAAAAGTTCTTCTCAGAGCTAAACAACAGTCCTTCTCAGAGCTATACAATAGTTCTTTTCAGGGCTAACCAACAGTTCTTTTCATTGCTAACCAACAGTTATTTTCAGGGCTAAACAACAGTTCTTTTCAGAGCTAGAATATTACACGCTATTAACATTTTCTGGGCGGCCGCCGTAGCCGAATGGGTTGGTGCGTGATTACCATTCGGAATTCATAGACAGGTCGTTGGTTCGAATCTCGGTGAAATCAAAATTTATAAAAACATTTTTCTAATAGCGGTCGCCTCTCGGCAGGCAATGGCAAACCTCCGAGTGTATTTCTGCCATGAAAAAGCTCCTCATAAAAATATTTGCCGTTCGGAGTCGGCTTGAAACTGTAGGTCCCTCCATTTGTGGAGCAACATCAAAACGCACACCACAAATAGGAGGAGGAGCTCGGCCAAACACCTAACAGAAGTGTACGCGCCAATTATTTATTTTATTTATTTTATTAACATTTTCTTAAACATTTGAAAATGCCTAAGAGAGCCAGTTCTCAACTTTCTAAACATAGTTCTCAAGCACGAGCAGCAAAAATACGTCGTATAGGAGAATCTTCACCTGAACGTTCACAACGCCTTGCTGAAGAAAATCAGAGAAACTCTCAGGTACGTGCACGAGAGTCGAGGCTGGAGCGTTCCCAACGTCTTGCCGAACAAAGCTTGAGAACCTCTGAGCTACACGCTCAAGAGTCGAGGCTGGAGCGTTCCCAACGTCTTCATGAACAAAATGTAAGGACCTCTGACTTACGCAAACGAGAGGCAAGTGTCGAGCGTTCGCAACGTCTTGCCGAATAAAGCTTGAGAACCTCTGAGCTACGCGCTCAAGAGTCGAGGCTGGAGCGTTCCCAACGTCTTCATGAACAAAATATAAGGACCTCTCAGTTGCGCGAAAGAGAGTCGAGTGTCGAGCGTTTGCAGCGACTTAGAGCTCAAGCAGAGAGACAGCATTTGTCCACAAATAGAGTGCGCAATTGAATTTTAGCTAACAGGAACAGGCTGGCTTTCAGATATGATCCGCAGCTTGATTATGCACAACAAGCGTCCGTCCAAATCGGAGTCATGAATAAGATCTGCTCTAACTGCTCTGCCAAGAAATTGGAGGACGAACCTAATGGTATGTGTTGTGCTTCAGGTAAAGTGTGTCTTCCTAACCTTCAGGAGCCGCCACAACCAATAAAAAATCTTTTAACTAATAACCATCCATTATCTGGTCATTTTTTAACAAACATACGTAAATACAATAGTATTTTTCAAATGACTTCGTTTGGCGCAAAAGAAATCAGGGAAGGAAATTTTATGCCCACTTTTAAAATTGAAGGACAGGTGTATCATCTAATTGGTAGCCTTTTACCATCATCAGGCCAAAACCCACAGTTCCTGCAAATATATTTTATTTCGGATGCAGACCAGTTATCATTGCGATCAAGCATCGCACCAACCTTAAAAATGGATTTAATTCGCGAATTACAGACCACTTTGAATAATCATACGTGTATATACGAAGTTTTAAACAAAACTTAGAACTTAACTCATCACATATTTTAAAGCTAGTTATTCATTCTGATCGCACTCCACAGACAGCACACAGAGGTAGCCGTTCTCTTGGTCGATAAAGACAAAGGTCCCAGGGATATAGTCTTACACGGTAGAGACGGACAGCTCAAAAGAGTTTCTGAGCTACATCGGTCCTATGATCCACTACAGTATCCTGTAATGTTTGTGACAGGTGAAGACGGTTATTATTTGACTATTCCTCAGCAGGGTTCTGCGCGTAGTAAAACTGTTTCGTGTATGCAATTTAATGCATTTAGATTAATGTTTAGAACTAACTCATATTGCCATCATCATTTACGGGTTCTCCGCGTTTCATGCACGAGAAAACGCAGGACGCGATGACGCACGCCCGAAATTATGGTAGACCTGACTTATTTGTCACTTTTAAATGCAACCCGAATGGCCTGAAATTAAAGCAGAGCTGCTACCAGGACAACGGTCTTTCGACCGTCATGACATAATTTCACGTGTGTTTCATTTAAAAATGAAGAAATTCATGAAATTATTTGTCAAAGAACAGATATTCGGTAAAGTAAAATGTTATATGGCAAGTGTAGAGTGGCAGAAGCGCGGTTTACCTCATTGTAATTTGCTGTTCTGGCTAGAAACTAAAATACAACCAGATGAGATCGACAGTGTCATAGTTGCGGAGCTACCCGATCAACAAATTGATCCGGTACTACACGTTATTATAACTAAAAATATGGTACATGGACCCTGCGGAGAACATAATTTAGCTGCACCATGCATGAAGAACGGTGTCTGCACAAAAAAATACCCTCGCCGTTTCATTAACGACACCCAGACCGGATAGGATGGGTATCCAGTTTTTCGTAGGCGCGATACAGAAAATGGCGGTCGGAGCACTACGTTACAACGGCAGGGGCAACATGGTGACGATAGATAATAGGTGGATTGTTCCATACTCCCCGCTACTATGTAAGACTTTTAATGCTCATATAAACGTGGAGTATTGCCACTCTGTCCAAGCCATTAAATATATATGTAAATATATAAATAAAGGTTCAGATCAGGCAACGTTTAGCCTTAGAAACCCACACGATGAGGTCGAAAACTATTTAAATGGAAGGTACATAAGCACATCTGAAGCTGTCTGGCGCTTATTTGAATTTCCTATCACGAGCGGCATCCTACTGTAGTGCATTTGGCCGTTCATCTAGAGAACGGTCAAAGGGTGTATTTTACACCAGGGACAGCTTATCAAATTGTCCAAAACCCACGCAATACCACATTACTGGCATTTTTTTCTCTCTGTAATGAAGATGAATTTGCGAAAACTCTTCTGTATCATGAAGTCCCGCAATACTATACATGGACAAATAATAAGTTCACTAGAAGGAGGCGTGGTGAAGATGTAGTTGGACATCCGGGGATAAAAAAAGATGCCGCTTTAGGTAGAGTCTACGGGATATATCCATCCCAATCAGAGTGTTTTTATCTTAGGATTCCACTGCACCACGTACGCGGTCCGACCTCATTTGCATACCTTAAAACTGTAAACGGTATTGTCAAAGAGACGTATCAAGCAGCATGCCGTGCCCGAGGTTTACTTGAAAACGATGACCATTGGGGAAACACTTTAAGCGAAGCTTCATTGCCACAGTGTCCAAAAAAACTAAGGGAGTTGTTTGTAGTCATACTTTTATTTTGTCAACCATCGGAACCATTGAAGTTATGGGATACTTTCAAAGATCAGTTCTGTGAAGATATTAGACATCGGATCAGACAACAGAATCAGGATAACACTTTACCCTTCACTGAAGTAATTTATAATGAAGGATTAATTGAAATTGAAAACAAACTTCTAGAATTAAACGACAAAAATTTAAGTGATTTTGGATTACCTTCTCCCGTTCGTACCCAGAATAATACTATTGACACAATGGTACAACAGTATAACAGATTTGATCTAACAGCGTTAGTTAATGACAATGTGCCCAAATTAGTACCGGATCAAAGACATGCTTATGAGACTATTGTGGACAGCGTGAACAATAACATGGGGAGATTATTTTTTTTGGACGCACCAGGAGGCACTGGAAAGACTTTTCTCGCAAATTTGATACTTGCTAAGATACGGCAATCAGGGAAGAGAGCGATTGCAGTTGCTTCGTCAGGAATTGCTGCAACTCTCTTGAACGAAGGAAAAACTGCTCACTCTACGTTTAAACTCCCGCTATCCGTATCTTTAGATCAACGGTCTACATGCTCTATTCGGAAAAATGGGCCTCTTGGTAAGTTGCTGCAAGACGCGTCGTTGGTAATATGGGATGAATGCACCATGAGTCATACAGCTCATGTGGAGGCCGTGGACCGTACTTTAAGAGACCTCCGAAGCTCTGCTGATGTCATGGGTGGTATCACTTTTGTATTTGCTGGAGATTTCCGACAAACGCTTCCAGTCGTCAACAGAGGTACGCGAGCAGATATTATGAAGGCATGTTTAAAATCATCTCACCTTTGGACATCTGTACAACATTTGAATTTGCGCACCAATATGAGAGCTCATCTACATGGAAATATGCATAGCAACTTTCCACAACAGCTGCTGAAACTTGGAGAAGGAATTTTTCCATCTTTAAATTTGGGCACCGATTATGCGGTTACTTTGGATGAGTCTCTAGGCCAAATAGTCCATAATTTAGATAGTCTGATAGATGCTATATATCCTGACATCGAAAACTTAGATCAAAATGATTTTCGTTGGCTGTGTGGTAGAGCAATAGTTTCTCCCAGGAATGAAACAATCAACGAAATAAACAATTTAATTATGCAGAAAGTACCGGGTGAAGTTAAATGCTATAAATCCATAGGCACCGTCACTAACATCGAGGACGCAGTGCACTACCCCCAGGAATTTTTAAATTCCCTGAACCCCGCTGGACTACCACCTCATGAACTATCGTTAAAAGTTGGCACGCCGATAATGCTTCTCAGAAATTTGAGCCCCCCCAACATGTGCAATGGTACGAGACTTCTTATCAAGGAGCTAAAAGATAATTTAATAGTAGCGAAGATTATCACCGGCCCTGCATCTGGTGAATTAGCTCATATACCAAGAATACCCATGATCCCTACTGATTTGCCAATACCTTTCAAAAGGCTCCAATTTCCAGTAAAAATTTATTTCGCACTAACGATAAACAAATCACAAGGCCAAACCTTCAAATTAGTAGGAATTGATTTACGAAAAGAATGTTTTACGCATGGGCAACTTTACGTTGCCCTATCATGGGTCGGGGCTCCCGACCATCAGTATATTTTGCTAGCTGAAAATAATTTAACGTCAAATATTGTTTATAGAGAAGCTCTTCAATAATTTAGTTATGTATCCTAAAACAACAAGTTGCACTGCGGGACTGCAGGCAGAAGTGAACACTTTTGCCGGGAGCAAGACTTAGTTAGCGCTATGCGGGCGGCCCTTTAGTTAGTTCTAATAGAGATATATTTAGTATCGGTTGTGCACCCGTGCGAAGCTGGGGCGGGTCGCTAGTTATTAATATATTGGGTAATTGTAGTTTTTAAGTTTGGGTTATATATTCTGGTTTTCAATTCCTCGAAAACGGCATTTATACCCCTCTGGTTTTTATCAAGGTTTTTTTTTCCTATAATATTGGTCAGTTTGCTTTCGTCTTCCACATCTTCGAGCCCTCTTTGACATCTTATTATTTTTAATTTTTCATTATTGCTCATTGTATGTTCTCTCGAAAGCGTCATAAAAAATGTTTTCAATAATAATAGCGTTTATTTGGTTAGGATTAAAATGTGTTTTTAATAATGTTATTATTGTTCCTTGATCTAGTTCCTTCTACCGAAACATTTTCTTTGTATTCATAATACTTTTACTATTTTAATCTTTGTAGAACCTGAGTTAATTTTTTTAATCTTGATCTGATTTTTATAGATATTTATAGGTCAGTTAGTTTAGGAAATCTCCACTGATCTTTCAATATGGTTTGCCTGGAGATGTATTCGGAGCAATGCGCCTGCATTGCCATTTTTTAGTCCTTTTTTATATTTGATTGTATAGTGAAATTCAGACAAATCAGCCTCCAACGAACCAATTTGGAGTTTGCCTTTTTGTTGGAGAACAGCCAAGATAATGGTTTATGGTCAGTCTCAATTATGAATTTTCTTCCAAAAAGATAAGGCTTAAAATATTTTGTCGCCCATACAATCGCAAGTAGTTCCTTTTCGATTGTACTATAATTCAGTTCGTATACTAGACAAAGTTTTTCGTCTAAAAATGCGGTTTAATGAATGTCTTCTTCACTGACTTCTATCTGATAGAATCCTTTTGCAAGATCCAAAGTCGTTAAGTACATGTTTTTGCCTAGTTTATCCAAGATTTCCTCGATATTCGGTAATGGATATCGATCGTCTATTGTTACTTCTTTCATCTTTCAACCGCATATTATTCGTTGTACTGACCTTGGTTGCTTCAGTTTCGCCTAAGATAACTACTAACTTATTACTAAGTCTATGTAGCTTCATCTAAATGTTGCACCTCTTAATTCGTCAAACAATTCGTCACGTGATCGCCTATCGCCGAGATTATTTTGGAGAATACTTTTTATCTATTACCAGGTTGGGGCGTGGCAATTTATTTCAATGGTCTGTCTTGCTTTACCCTTTAGTCTTGATTTGATCATGTCTGAGAAGAAAAGTTGGGACAATTCGTCATATGTTCTTAGATGTGCACCAGTATAATAAAAGTCTGTAAGTCGTTGGTGTCTCCATAAAATTCAGGTAAGGTCTAGAGATATTTCAAGGGGTCTATTCCCATTTGGTTTTGTGGTTGGTCAACCATTTTTGTTAATGGTTTTTCTTTAATTTGGTACAAAAAAAATGTTTAGTAACGTCTAAAATACCGTCTTAATTTTTCTTTTAAAATTCTTTTATTCCTAACGGGTACATCAATTCTATAAGGTATAACTTGCTCTTCTTAGGTTCGTAGAACCGTAGTCAATGTCTCTTGGCTCGTATTTAAAATCCGAAGGATATTCCGACAAAGAATCACTATCACTCATATGTAAAATAATGATTTTGCTTAGCAAATCATTTCACGATAAACTTAGCAAAAGATTTCACGAAACAAAACAGAAAAATTATGTCACTTGGCAATTATACCTTTTAGCAAATGATTTCTTTAAAATTCACAATAAAAATTTATGTCGCTTAGCAATTGGCAATTCATAATGTATTAATAAAAATTTTTCTTACTCTAATGTTGCTGGTAACTTCTGTTGTTTATTCTTATTGTAGTTGCTGATGTCCTCTTTTTCTTCTTTGGGATCTTGGTCCTTTTCTTTGTTGTTGACTCCTTTTTCGCAGGGTTTTTTTTTGTTACTAGTCCTGTTTGCAGGATCTGTTTTGTTTATTTATTGCACTTCGCGATTAAACGTTAAAATGTGTATAACTAACTATATTTTAGTTACATCGCGATCCTACCGACTGCGCCAAAAACAGGCTTTTACCAGATTGTTTATAAAAAAACACTTGGGTTTTAGCTAGGTTGAGTTCACAACTGATAAATACATTTTATTTCTTTAAACTTTCTTATTTATACTTATTTTTTTTGTTTAAAGTAATTATTTGATTACTTTACAATATTTTGGTTCTTTGGAAATTTAGTTTGCAATTCTTAGAAAAATGGTTCATTGTTCTTTTTAATAATTGCTTAATAGTTCGTTAGTCTTTTATTAATTTAGTTTACAACAAAATTATGATTACTTGACAATATTTACGATATTGAATTAACAACTCTGGGAAAAATGGTTCATTCGTCTTTTTAATAATTAATTCCAATTGCTAATAAAGCAGTAATGTTTAAATAAAGGAAGTGTGAAAAATACTTATGTATGTATGTATGTTCATGAACAAACATTTTAGTTTTTTTCTATATTTCGAATACAGTGGAGGCTATAAATGTTCACCTGGCAGACTCGAACATTTTCGACGTTTGGGATTATCATACTAGATCCATTTTTCATAGCCAGTGACGATGCGATGCCGAAAACCTTTTCTTTACTGCCATTCAAGAAGCATCTCACACGTCACGAAACGTCCCATCGCGTGCAAACGTTTACTGTTTACAACATCCAATTCTTAAGACACATCATCACGGGCTCGATATCATCCAATAATTATTGTTGTTATTATAATTATTGTTGTGTTATAATTGTTGTAGTTGGGTATCTTCGAATTTTTTCGGTGTTCCTTCGCGATCTTTATTACTCATGTCGAAATTGCCACTTTGGCAGTGTCGAAACCACTCTCTACAAGTTGTATTTGATGGAGCGAGATTACCGTAAATACTGATTAATATACGATACGTTTCATCTGCACTTTTGTTCAAAAGGTAACAATGAAGCATAACTTCGCGCAAATGCTCCTTTTTCGGGTCAAACGTATACATTTTTGACATTTACACCTTCAAACCACCATTACTAGAACGAACACAAACATAATATCAGCCTTAATATCACACCTCTTTCACGATGGCGGAAACTTATTCCCATACCCATGTATATGTGTGCCTGGAGAATTCCTAGCGAATATTCGACCATTCGGGTATTTACTACCTAATTATTGCATGCAGATATGATATCGTCGTGAGGCAGGTCATAGTTGCTTCAGTACATACGAGGTGTGTTCAAAAAGTATCGCGAATTTTGAAATTTCGCAGGTTGCGTATATTCGAGTTTCGATTTTTTGTGGCGAGATGTTGGTACTCATGTCTTTCACTCATGCCGACGAGTTCGGCCATTTTGAATGTTCAGTTAATTGTTGACAGCAGCTTTGCTTGCACGTGTCTCGGCTCGTCTTCGATTTTTACCTATTCAAAAAGATGGATCAAAGAACCTGTAAAAAACGAAATTAAGCGCGCGGATGCATTCCGAATGTTGACTGTGTCATAAGGAGAAACTGGTTTGGACCAAAGCAACGTTTATCGATAGTATAAAATGTTCTCAGAGGGCCGAGAAGATGTGAATGACGAAAAACGTGCCGGACGCCCGAGCACTCAGAAGGTCATAACTGGTGACGAATCGTGGGTTTATGGTTATGACGGAGAATCACTCTTGCTAATAGGTGTTACTATGGGCTAAGTAAGCGATTGAGTAGTCAAGCCCTCTCTCGCATGACCAAACTGACACTTTACAAGACGCTCATCATACCCGTGTTGCTTTATGGCGCAAAGGCATGGGTAGTGTCACAAAGCGATGCAGCCGCTCTTGGGGTGTTCGAGAGAAAATTTCTTCGTAAGATCTTCGGTCCTGTGCGCGTTGGCGAAGACTACCGTTCAAGAATAAACCATGAGCTGTATGAGCTCTACGCCAAAATTGACGTAGTTCAACGCATCGCCATCCAACGCCTGCGTTGCTAGGGCACGTCGTGCGTATGGATAAAGAAGCTCCAGCAAAGAAGGTGTTCAAGGGCGAATTCCAAGGGAGCCGACGCAGAGGCAGACCATTGCTCCGGTGGAAAGACCAGGTGCAGGAAACCCTATGCTCTCTTGGTGTACAGAATTGGAGAAGACGCGCGCGGAGCAGAGGCGCCTGGAGAGAGCTAGTGAGGTCGACCGTAACTCGGTAACGGGTTTTTATGGCCACCTAAGTAAGTAAGTTATTTATTTTTTATATATAAATTACCCCTTATTCTGACACAACACCACTCAAAGAGACTTTGCTAAGCTGGATATATGTAGTTCTCAGGCAAATTTTAGTTTATTATCACAAAAAAAAACCGCGAAGATGGGAATTTCTGTGCAGAGCGAGAAGAGAGACATCTGTACTCTCAAATAGTTTGTTGTAAGAGTCTCGCAACCTCCGCGAGGGCTGGCACCTTCTCGTGGTGCAGGTGCTTAGTCGAATGATTAATCAGATCTTATCAATGGATGGTAATGTGCCCGTTGCATGCATTCCAGTATTGAGCGAGTCAAGTCCATTCCTATGGTTTGGATAGATTTTTTGAACGATGCCAATCGGAGGAGCAAACAAGGTGTTATACAATCCTTGCCGAGGTTCAGCCGGGTTGGGGACCCAGAGTTAAAAATAGCCCATCCGCGAACGGAGTGCTCCGGATACCTAACCTCCGGTTCTATCTAGTCTTACCTGTGTATACGGGCCTTAATGCAGATGGACCTCTTTTGTCCAACACTCTTCTTCTTCTTCTTAATTGGCGCGATAACCGCTTACGCGATTTTGGCCGAGATTAACAAAGCGCGCCAGTCGTTTCTTTCTCGTGCTAACCGGCGCCAATTGGACACACCAAGTGAAGCCAAGTCCTTCTCCACCTGATCTTTCCAACGCAAAGGAGGCCTTCCTCTTCCTCTGCTACCACCAGCTGGTACCGCATCGAATACTTTCAAAGCCGGAGCGTTTGTATCCATTCGGACGACATGACCCAGCCAACGAACCCGCTGGATCTTTATTCGCTGCGCTATGTCTATGTCGTCGTAAAGCTCATACAGCTCATCGTTCCATCGTCTACGATATTCGCTGTTGCCAACGTGCAAAGGTCCAAAAATCTTACGCAGAATCTTTCTCTCGAACACTCCAAGCGTCGCTTCATCGGATGTTGTCATCGTCCAAGCTTCTGCGCCATACGTTAGGACGGGCATGATGAGAGTCTTGTAGAGTGTTAGTTTTGTTCGACGAGAGAGGACTTTACTGCTCAATTGCCTACTTAGTCCAAAGTAGCACTTGTTGGCAAGAGAGATTCTACGTTGGATTTCAAGGCTGACATTGTTATCGGTGTTAATGCTGGTTCCTAAATACACGAAGTCTTTTACAACCTCAAAATTATAACTGTCAACAGTGACGTGGGTGCCGATACGCGAGTGCGCCGACTGTTTGTTTGAAGACAGGAGGTACTTCGTTTTGTCCTCGTTCACCACCAAACCCATTCGCTTTGCCTCTTTATCCAGTTTGGAGAAGGCAGAACTAACAGCGCGGTTGTTAAGGCCGATGATGTCAATATCATCGGCGTACGCCAGCAATTGTACGCTCTTATAAAAAATTGTGCCTGAGCGATTAAGTTCTGCGGCTCGTACGATGCTCTCCAACATCAGGTTAAAGAAGTCACACGACAGCGAGTCACCCTGTCTGAAACCTCGTTTGGTATCAAACGGCTCGGAGAGGTCCTTCCCAATTCTGACGGCGCTGCTGGTGTTGAGCAACGTCATCTTACATAGCCGTATTAGTTTTGCGGGGATACCAAATTCAGACATCGCGGCATACAGGTAACTCCTTTCCGTACTGTCGAATGCAGCTTTGAAGTCGACGAAAAGATGGTGTGTGTCGATTCTCCTTTCATGGGTCTTTTCCAAGATTTGGCGTATTGTGAATATTTGGTCGATGGTAGACTTTCCAGGTCTGAAGCCACACTGATAAGGTCCAATCAGTTGGTTGACGGTGGGCTTCAGCCTTTCACACAATACGCTCGCTAGAACCTTATAGGCGATATTTAGAAGACTAATCCCGCGGTAATTGGCACAAATTGCAGGATCGCCCTTCTTATGGATTGGGCAGAGCACACTTAAATTCCAATCGGCAGGCATGCTTTCATCCGACCATATTCTGCATAGGAGCTGATGCATGCACCTTACCAGCTCCTCGCCGCCATGTTTGAATAGCTCAGCCGGCAGTCCGTCGGCGCCCGCGGCTTTGTTGTTCTTTAGCCGTGATATTGCTATTCTCACCTCGTCATGGTCGGGTAACGGAACGACAATTCCGTCGTCAATGATTGGGGTATCGGGATCTTCACATTCTCTATGACATGCGCAGCTGTCACCGTTTAACAGGTTCGAGAAGTGTTCCCTCCATAATTTAAGATTGCTCTGTACGTCAGTCACCAGATCACCGTCTTTGTTCTTACAGGACAACGCCCCGGTCTTAAAACCTTCTGTAAGCCGCCGAACTTTCTGGTAAAATTTTCGGGCGTTGTTCCTATTGGCCAGCATCTCAAGCTCCTCGCACTCACGTATTTCGGCCTCTCGTTTCTTCTGTCGGCTAATACGTCTCTCTTCCTTTTTCAGCTCTCTGTAGCGATCCCACATGGCTCGCGTTGCGCCCGATCGCAGCGTGGCTCTATAGGCGGCATCCTTTCTTTCTGCGGCAGCATGACATTCCTCGTCGTACCAATTGTTTTTTCGGGCTCGCCGGAATCCGATTTCTTCTTCGGCGGCGGGACGTAGGGAACGAGAAATGTTGCTCCATTGCTCGCGCATGCCGGTTTGTTGGGCAGTGCTCTCCGAGAGCAGGAGTGAGAGTCGAGTGGCGAATCTTCTGGCTGTCTGTTGTGATTGCAGCTTTTCGATGTCGAACATTCTTTGCGCAGGTAGATGTACGTTTCTTGCTGCACAGAGGCGGGTGCGCAGCTTGGCTGCAACAAGGTAATGATCCGAGTCGATGTTGGGTCCTCGGATCGTGCGTACATCTAATACACTAGAAGCGTGTCTTCCATCTATCACAACATGATCGATCTGGTTTCGCGTTTTCCGATCAGGAGACAGCCAGGTAGCTTGGTGTATCTTTTTATGCTGGAATCTGGTGCTGCAGACTACCATGTTTCGGGCCCCGGCGAAGTCGATCAGCCTCTGTCCGTTACCGGATGTTTCGTTGTGCAGGCTGAATTTTCCGACTGTGGGACCAAAAATTCCCTCCTTGCCCACCCTGGCGTTGAAGTCGCCAAGCACGATTTTTATGTCGTGGCGGGGGCAGCGCTCATAGGAACGTTCCAAGCGCTCATAGAAGGTCCAACACTCGTGGGACCAAAATAACGAAATTTCTAAAAAAAATGGAAGTCGGTCTTCCTACAAAACCGACGGAGGTGGCTCTGATCACTGTTTCAGTCTCGAGCACGACAGCGGTCAGACCGCCAGTGAAAGATGGAGGTTTTACCAATACAGCTGGTCCCAGTACGAGTGCTGCAGAAGGCAGTGAGGGGAGAGGAGGACTGGGAAAACCGGCCTCCAATCATTTTACGGCGGATTTTGTGGGGCCAACTCCGCCTATGACAAACAAACCCCATTCCACTCCAACATTAGTCAGGGGGAGAACACCCGCTTTAAGGTTTAAGCAGCGGTCACCTGCGTTGAGAGACTGGGCAGCTCAAAACAGGTTGCAAATATAGGCAAATAGGGACTTTCTAAGCACGTCTGTCCCTCTAAGCAGGACTATTACGAAAAGAAGGGTCTATTCTAAGATCTCCCAGCGGATCAGTTCACAGAAGAGTAGGACATATCTGTTGAATGGGCAAAGGTGGTGTTATGTATAAATAAAATGTATGCCAATTATGAAAAAATACATTGACTTCTTCATTTTAAAAAATGTCAATGAAAATCAGGGAAAATATGGCCGTTTACAGGTATCTGCCCCCTTAAAACATAAAATTAGATTCTTATCAATATTTGAATTTTTAGCAGGATCTCCATGGATCAAATTTTCATCCAAATATCCTAACCAACACAACTAAGGCCTTACTCCTATCGGCCATTGATTACGGCTTTCTGCCACGATGAATACAAAGAATGTACTTGCAGAAACTGGCAGCCACACCTCCAAGAAAGACTCGAATTAAGCACATTACGACTGATACCTAGACTTTTTTATACCCACAATCACACAACAAAGTAAAACAAGACGTTACGCGAAAGCGGCGTATAAAAAAGTAATCAGCTATCCATCGGGTTGTTCAAAAGATAGCGCATCTCGATCCTGATATAAAACCAAGGTGCTTAAAAATTAGCAAACACCCCCCATGGACTCTACATTCCTCTTTTTTGGAAGACGAATTAATGTGTTTTCCAAAGCACAACACCTGTGCAGATACTTTAAACAAGTCTTTACAAGTCGAAAACGCCAACTTTACTCCAACGGTTGGACTTTCGTATACACCGACGGATCAAAAGATTATACTATTGTAATACCGCGTATGTAGTCGTTTCTGACGATTCTTGCATTATAAGCAAAGGATTCCTATCACCCTACATCATCATCATATAAGACTAAAAAAAAATTAATCTGGGTGCCGGGTCACTGCGGTATCCACGGCAACGAAGTAACCGATAAGGAACCTAAAAATGTACCGCATATGCCCTGCTACTACGTAGAGACAAACGAGAAAAATTATATATAGTATTACGCTATATTGACAAAATGAAAGAAAGTCAACAGAAAAAGTTATGTTACAATAACCGGTATCGCCTTATTAATCCTAACAAAACTAAAACAACCTACCCTACAACACGTAGTATTCCAGCGCACAGAGTTTTCTCAAGACTACGCCTCGGACATTGTGCACTTTCACACCAACATCTTCTCAATAGAAGCTACGATCCAGGTTGCGTTTATTGTAGCAGCACATCAACATCTAAGCTACTCATCCTGGGTACATTCCCAGCACTCAGCAAGATCAAGGGAGAAATATTTTCATCGAACACGCCATCACAGCTTTTAAAAACCTAAAAGCTAAATTAAGTAACAAAATTTAATGAACTTAAACTATCACCTTTAATTTAGGATATACAAATTATAATTATTTATACCAATATCAATATATTTAGTACAATAAGTATGTACACTAAGCGGCTAAAACAAAAAAACCCCTACTGCAGAAAATATTTCAAGAATATTCAAATATATCACCAAAGCTAAATTAAGTAACAAAATTTAATAAACTTAAACTATCAACTTTGATTTACGATATACAAATTATAATTATTTATACCAATATCAATATATTTAGTACACTAAGTATGTACACTAAGCAGCTAAAGGCATTGGTGCTAGTGCTACTACACATATGTAATATATTTATTTATAAGTACATTTCATTATATTAAATAAATAAATAAATTGTCCACGAAGTTTGAGAATGCATTTGATCGCGAGCCACTGGAACAGTGCTTAGATTAACCCCCGCAGTCGATGTTGTTGGTGTGAGCAGCAGCAGCATCAGCATTAATTAAAAAAGTATTTAGTAGTGATATTAGCAGCGGCAGCAGCAGCATAACTGAGAGAAGCAGTGGGTGCAGAAGTCGGCGTCGTTACACTAACACAAATGGCTGATGATCTCCTTAATGGCTCTGCCGCTTAGAATGAGTGACGAAATACTGGCTATTATGATACGTCCGAAGCGTAAAGGCGTAGTGCTCACTAATGCAATGTCTACGCGTAACCACAGTGAAATACTCGAGTAATTGACGAAAATGTTCGAAAGCAAAGAAAACATTTTGGACATACGAAGCAAATTCGAAAGGCGGGTGTGGAACGTGGAAGAATCTTTCGGAAACTATATGAATTCGTGAAATATGTGATTGACGACAAACCGGACCGACAACTACAGATAGAAGCCAAGATGTAGAATTTTAAGGCAACTAATGAGATGTTGTTGGCACTCCGCACCATTCCGAGCCACGACGAACAGCAACTGCAACTGCTCGGACCACATTTTCAGAGATTTATCTGTACAGTGCTTAATTGATTCGGTGAGCCCCGGTTCAGATCAATGTTACGCTATCTGTTCGTCATGGGTGACTGCAAAAAACTGCAATTTATTTGTCTAACGATTATTAACTACCACGTTCATTCTGAAAGATTTCTATATAAACGACTTTTTCATTGGTACATCTTGCAAAAGTGAGCTCAAATTATTGCAATGAAATGTTTGAAAAAAGCCAGGTGTTGGTACGATGACCCGTTCGCTTTTTTTGTGAGGAACATTAGGAAATGAAATTCACAGGAAACGTTGTTTTATTTTGCTAAAACTAGCACCAACTCTGTTCAGTTAATAATAGTTTGTAAATTAATTGTTTGTAAATTTAATTTTTTACATTCACCAAGTTTGTGATTAATAATTTCATTTATTACATATACATATTTTCATCATTAAAACAACTGTGTAACATACACAGCAACACTTTATTACATATATGCATTTTCATCATTAAAACTACGGTGTAACATATACACCAGCACTTTAAGCTAAGGTGTTGAGGGACCCGTGACGAGAGCTGCATGGCTGGTAGTGTCTAACGAATCAGTCAGCCCAGGCAAGGTCGGTTGCATTAAACGCCTGTGCTGGGCACGCTTTCTGAGGACGATCTAGTGCACGTCACAGCACTCCCCTTCTCAAACCAAGCCGACTTCAATCAGCCAAGGTAGTCAAGGTTGCCTCTGGAAAGGTTTCCACCTTCGGTAAGGCTGTCAAGGTAACCTCTGGAAGGATGCCCCGGGCGATAGCTTAGATCCACGTTTATTCTGGCAAAGATTGTATTAAATGAACAGGCCGGTAAAGCGCACGATCGGAAAATCGAGGACTGTGCTAAGTACGAAGCCACTGTTAAGCATTACGAGGCCGCGATCGCATCTAAGCTGCACAAGCCACAACGACAGAGCTTGTCTAAGCAAAATTATACACAGGACGTTAGTAGGCGCGAAGCCAAGAAGAGGAAAGTGCGACAGTTGCGGCTACGTGGGCGGCTTATGGCAAGGGCCAGAAATCATCTCTAATTTGCCCTTGTGGACGCAAAATCCAATAGTGGAAGGGAGGTGCGGCCTCTTTGAGGAGCTATTGAGGAACAGCTATCAGGCATTGTCATCAGACACTTCTGCCAACAAAGGATCAGCACATCTCTTCGGCTTGGGTAAAATATTCGAGATTTCCGGGTTATAAAATGTTCTGACAAGTTTATGAAAGTTTCTGGATAAGGGCCTTGCTATGGCTAGCAACGCCTAGGAGGGGTTTCGCTAAAGCTCATTCCTGTTTCAGAGATTCCAAGGTGTCCATGATCCCGAATTTGGTTGCCGAAAATGAAGCTGGACCGTTAAGAAATTGTCCAGTGTCTTAAATTGCAAAATCCTGCCTGTCATCAAAGTGGAGGAACCTCAGCAGTAACGAGTACCTGGAGACACTTGAAAAACAGCAGTTTAAACTTCGCTTTGGGCCCAATTTAGCCAAAGTAAAGGTCTTCACCGTCTCTGTTGCCCCGGAAGACGACTTTGAGAAAATAGGACATGACACGAAAATCCAAATTAACCTTCGTCATTCTAAACTAGCCAGCGATAACCTTCATGAGGAAGACATCAATATCTGCCTGATTCAAGAGCCTCGAATTTGGCAGCTTAAAAGTATTTGACTGAAGGGCAGATCCTATGATCTTTTTTTATGTCCAAACTGGTGGTAAGATGGTGACTGATCGGCTGCTACGCGAATGCCTGACACGAATGCCGCGAAAGACTCAGCAAGATCCTCCTCAAGGATTATTCATGTAAATTCTTGACAAAAGACCTGATCTTGAACATAGGAACACAGAGGGAATTGAAATTGCTGATGAGTTTGCCAGAAACGGGTCACCTGGCATCTCCCCCCCTGGTCATCGGCACCCCTTGACTTTTAAAGGGCAATTGCACAACTTATTTCTCCGAAAATGCGCAGAAAAATGGAGCTCAATTTTTTCATGTGTTATTTGAAGAACCTCGTGGCACCAGTACAATATACGGAGGACTCAGAAAGTCCTGGGGACTCCCCCCCTTCAATTTCCGAATTCAAAGCTGTGTTTACCGGCCACTGGACGATCAGCACACACGCGGAAAAGCTAAGTTTACCATTTACGCCCTATTGCAGAAGCTGTGAGGGACTTTCAGAGAGCACTTTCTCGTCAATCTTCTCCATTACATCAACAGCTCTGTCTGGCTGTAGACATCTGCCTCATAATGCTATCAAACTGGCGCTTTAGTGCTACTAGGGGAGTGTCAGAGTGGTACTTCAATCATTGGACCTACCTTACATACACCAACGTTTCAAATACTTTTTATTTATATAAGGGTAAGGTTTTCTCAAGTGGCCACAAAATTACCACAGTGAATATTTTGCGATGAAATTTAGCCAGGACTGAGTTCTATCATCCAGAAGCACTCTCAGACAATTTTGTTGTAAAATTCGAAATAGTTTTTTTTTATTAACTATCGAAGTTTTTTGCAGCGCTTGAATAATTATCACATTTCTCGTAAAGTAAGTATCCGATTACAACGATTTTTCAACTGCAGATTGATAAAGGATGATATTTTCCAAAAACGTTATTTTTGTTCCGAAACTTGATGTTATGTTGTTGTAAATAATTTTTTTAATAAACAATTAAAAATTTAACTAATTTCTGCGCCTCTGGGATGAAAATTTTTTAAGGATATTAACGTAATAAACATCTGTGCATTTATGTATGGAAAAAAATGCGTGCAATTCGAAAAGGATTAATTAATATACAATTAATTTTTTTTCGACTTACGCGGACGCGCACGAACACACAAACGGCGACTCGCGGGCGGCTTGCGAAAATCGGTGTTTCGGACACGTCTCAACGCGATATGCTTCCGTAAGATCAGTTTTGCCGACATTGTCATTGGTTGTGTCTAGTCTCCTTCCGACTGCTGGGGTGATGTGTTTCGGTGATAATAAAAACTGTGATATTATGTAAATCGCGTACGTTAATGTGTACAAAACTAAGTATAGACTAATATAATGCCACATGCAAATCGTTGTTGTAACCCTTTCGGAAAACAAAACCATAGTCGTGTTCACACAAATCTAGTCCGAATAAGTGACCAAAATGCGAAATTTAGTGGACAATTTGAGGACGTTCTTGCAGGACATCTTTATACCAAGGAAAAGTTCACGTCTCCCCTATTGTATGTTCCACATACTTGTTAAAATACCGTATTATGCATCATTTACAGGTTGGCCTAACTTTCAAAAATGATCCTCCGAATCCCGTTGAAAATTTCCCTAACGAAATTATTACTACTGAAGATAATGAACAAGAAGATCCTAATTTCACTTGTGCGGCTGTTGATAACGAAATAAAAATTGATAATATCAATAATTTACTAAAAAAATTTGTTTTAAAACATGATTTCCTCGCAAAATCACAAGCACAGTATTTCGCCGATATTAAAAAGAATGTGATTGAAAAAGAATACGTCGTTTGCCTTGATTTCTCCGAAAATTACGCATGTCGTGAAAAAGCGCTATTCCAAAGCGCAAACTTTGAAAAATACGAGGCAGTTCCATTCTTTTATTCCAAAAGATAAGAATTCCATCGAGTGCTAAATATTTTCAGCCCACGATCAATCTAAAATTATACCCATTATGTAAAAACAAACTAGATGAAGCGTGTAAAAAGCGTGAATGATTTTCATTTTTTCTCGAAATAACAAATGAATATGCGATATCTGTATAACTTTCTATATCTGTTTCACTTTTTGTGTCCGTCCGTGAATTGTTGTTGTTTTTCAGCGAGAAATTTTTAGGGCATTTGCTGACTGAACTTACAATGTATAGATCTGATATGTAAACATAAACGTTAGTAATAAAGAAGTATATATGAAACCTTGCATGACAGCTTGTACATTCCTTTGAATACATTTGATTTAATTATCATTACGCATTTCCGCGACAGTCAAAGCGCAAATTCTGTTATACGTAAATTATTTATATGGCCAATCTTTAAAAACAAGTACACACCAGTAATGGAAAAGTCGGCAAAACTGATCTTACGGAAGCATATCGCGTTGAGACGTGTCCGAAACACCGTTTTTCGCAAGCCGCCCGCGAGTCGCCGTTTGTGTGTTCGTGCGCGTCCGCGTAAGTCGAAGCGCGCAATTTACGTTTCCAGATCGCGGTTGACATAAAAAAAAACTAAATTTGTATTCGTTTTATTTTACTTATAAACTTTGTTTATTCTATATTTTTTCAATTTAGTTAAGTTTGACAACTATTCCAATGAACGGGAGGAACAAGACTAACTTTATTATTTTACTTAAGGTAAAATCAAAGCTTACATATGTATACATATTTGCTTACTCGGTATATTTTACAATTTTGTTTTCTTATTTGCTTATTACATTGGTTTATAAAAAAATTGCTGTGTTACTTATTATATTGCATTTTCGTGTGGGAACGGAAATGCCGATTTGACAATATTTATTGTAAGCAGACAGTGAAGTTAGTTAATTTGGGACGGTTGTAATTCTTGGAATTGCGACCGAAAAATAATTTTGATTTATGAATTTAATCGTAATTTCTGTAAACAAATCGGAAATAGGTTTGATATTACACTTTGTCTTTAATTATATTTGCAATGAATTCATCTATAGTGTTAGTGCTTGGTTTTATATATGTAACTCGCATTCTGGCACAAAAAAATTAATTGTAATTAATCCTTTTCGAATTGCACGCATTTTTTTCCATACATAAATGCACAGATGTTTATTACGTTAATATCCTTAAAAAAATTTCATCCCAGAGGCGCAGAAATTAGTTAAATTTTTAATTGTTTATTAAAAAAATTATTTACAACAACATAACATGAAGTTTCGGAACAAAAATAACGGTTTTGGAAAATATCATCCTTTATCAATCTGCAGTTGAAAAATCGTTGTAATCGGATACTTACTTTACGAGAAATGTGATAATTATTCAAGCGCTGCAAAAAACTTCGATAGTTAATAAAAAAAAAACTATTTCGAATTTTACAACAAAATTTTCTGAGTGGTCTTCTGGATGATAGAACTCAGTCCTGGCTAAACTTCATCGCAAAATATTCACTTTGGTAATTTTGTGGCCCACTTGAGAAAGCCTTACCCAATATTTCCCTTTAGAGCCCAAAAATGCGTCTTCCGTTGCGCAAAAGTACTTTGGGTTTGCAGTTATTTCTTGCAAGGATGGGTCCAATGTAAGACAAAAATTCACCGCGAGCGAAGTTAATAGTCTTCGAAATTCACGAAATCACGATACGCGGTGAGTCTCGTATATCGCAAGTATCATAGTTTTGCAGCGTCCATATTAGATTATTAGGGCTCGTAATTTGATTCACTCGTTGTTTCGCTCGCAACGTGGTCAACTTCGCTTGTCCATACATGCATAAGTTCAGACATGGAAGAGGTTCAAAATCCACAATGGTCAACATTTGCTCAAACGTGTAAATTATCATTTGAAGCGGGTATTGGGTAAGATTTTACTTTCGAATAAAGAGTTCACGACGCTTTTGACTGAGATAGATGCGTTGAATCTCGCGCTCTATGAGAAAACTCGCGTTATATTAGCGATGGCCGCCGTTTTGAGAGAGGTTACTCCCCCGACCAAAAGTGTAGTGGATAAAGTCTTGAAATGCCACCTTGAATCAGATGGTTTCAGGAGAGAGAAAATATTAAGGACCTATATCAGAGAATATAATAGTGGAACTGGGTGCTATATCGATTATTGGAGATCTGTTATGCGAAAAGTACGCATAGAGCCTAAGATTGTTTGCATCTAATTTTATTTTTATAATGTAAATTATTTCTTTGGCGTAACCCTTTTTGCACATAGCCCATAAAATCTGCGTACACCTTACAAATATTTTTAATTTTATTAAAAACACATTATAAATTTATAGGTGAAAACATATTTTACTTATTTATTTTTTCATTACATTCTTAAGTTACAATATCAAAACAAGTAATGACAACAACTTTATTAGAATTTTTTTCGTTTTTGCGCACTTTTTATTAGTTGTTATTATAATTAATCGGTTAGCGAACTCAGCAGCACATTTCATTTAAAAAGGGGTAATTATATGAAAGCATGGAAACCAAAGAAATAAATTAGTGTATCAAAAAGAAAAAAATATTTATAAAACTGTGGAAAAATTGAAATAGTTTCCGAAATATTAACAAAGCTATTGCAGTTTCCTCTGTTCAACGCGTAGTGAACAATTAGAAGCAAATCGGGGTTTTAACAGGCCTGGTCGTCCAAGAAGTCCGAGAAGAGCGCAGCATACTCAATATGGCAAAAGTTAACCCTCGAATTACATCGTCAAAAAATTTGAAAACGAAAAACAAAAAAACGTAAAAAAGGATTGGTGCGGAAAGTGCTAAAAAAGGTATACGTAAAGCTTGATAGCATTGTAGAGTCGCTAGAAGAAAGCTGTTTATTTCACTTGTGAACAGATGAAAGCGCATTGAATTTGTTAAAAATTATATAAATAAGAGTACAGTGTTTTCCAAACAAGTTGTTCTTTCAAACGAAAGTAAATTTTATATTTTTTAGCTAAGAGGTCATTAAGTTGTTTTGCGCAAATCAGACACTGCTCTGAAGAAACAACATTTTATTGGTGTAGTCAAACACGGCGGTAGTGGAGTTATGGTGTGGGGATGCAGGACGGCAAGTGAGGTGGATCACTTAGAATTTATTGAATCGACAATCGATAACTGGCGGCATTTAATATTTTAAAAAGGACGTTGAAGGACGTTGACAGAGAGTGCCAAAAATCGTAGCTTTTCGAGAATGTTTTTGTTCAAACAATATAATAACCCAAAACACCCAGCCGAAACGCTCCAAAACAGTTCAAAACACCCCATCAGGCGCTCCATCTGAATCCTATTGAGCATCTGTCGGGTCTACTAGAAAAACAAATTCGACAGTATGTAATAACATGTAATGTGGGTTTGCGAAGTCTTATTCGGGCGGAATGGGCGAATACTGCAACTAAGGAAGCTGAGAATTTAACAAACTTAATGTTAAATAGACGCAGTGAAGTCCTAAGATATCGTGGCTATCCAACAAAATAATTATTTTCGTTTCTGTATATTATTTATGAAGATTTTTCTATATGTTTTAAAAGTAAACGCACACTTCCCGATATGTAAAACATTAAGTCAATAATCTGTTTTTTTATAATGAAGAAATAATTATAATTAAATATGTTTTGAACTATAAGTTTATATTGTAAAGTGATATGTGTATATTAAAAAGGCGCTTTAGTACTACTTGGGAAGTGCCAGTCTTGTACTTCAACCATTTCACCTAACGCTTTATATTGAACATAAAATGTATAATAGTTCAAGGGCGACGGTATGTTGCATTCAATTTTCTCTCTCTTCTCTTTTGTTTCAATCGTATAAGATTACATGAGGGTTAATGTCAGCAATGTTAACGCATATGAGTTACCGATTTTGACATTTCTTAGGTTATTATGTACTCTTATTTTTATATAGTTTTTGTCATGATGGAAAAAATAATGAGATGGCGCCTATCGTGGTCCCGTTACTTTGTTCTCAGCGAATTTGACAACGAGTTACGTGATTTTAGCTCCAGTATGGCCAGATTACCATTTTCGTAACTTGATTTAGCATTTTTTTTTTGTTATTTAGTCTGAGAGTTTTAGTTCTTTCTTCATGCCATTTTTCCAGCCTGTTCTAATTAAAAGTAATGTTTATAATTATGTAAAATATACATTTTTTTTTAATTAGTTAAATAATTCACTTAGTTTTATTTAGCTTTACTTTTTTTAACATCTGGTGGCATTGCCCGCGATTGCAGGTGTTGTTGGTGCTCTTCTGCTTTCGGCAGTCAAATCTCTCTCTCGCTACTGCAGTACTGCCTAACTTTGGATATAAAAACGCACTGAAATTCCCATTCAAAGAAAATAACACAACAAATTTTTATTGAATCATTTAAAGAATTTTGTATGCGTGACAAATTGTCTTTAGAATGTGCGTTTTTTTTAAATAAATGTGTTGTGCTTATGTACAATTTAATTTATAAGTTATTTTTGTCAAGCGAGACTCTTTTGTTAAGGGAACGACTTATTTGCTATATTTGAGGTTATGTAACTAGATAAGGTACTCTTTTTGTAAAAATGTCAGTATGGTTTCTTTAGAATTTTCGGGTATTTTGTTGCTTATTTTTATAATGAATACACCTCTTGATGCCCTATGACCCACTAAGGATTGATGGTCGGAAGAAACGATTACACCTCTATGGTTTTAATCCGCATTCAGTATATTCAAACGCCTTTTAAAATGTGTAAAAAGTGTTCAATCTTAAGAAGAGTTAAGAGAGGGACATTTAATATTCTTCCATAACCTTAAAAGGAGCAAAAAATTAAATTCACACTTTCAAAATATCAAATTTTTTAAAAACCAACTAATTTTCATTAGCACTAAAATCTTCTCAGAGTGGCCTTTTTTAACCTTCTTTTGTATAATAATACAGTTTTTTTTTAACCTAAAGTTTCGGTAGCTTTATATTTAAAAAAAAAAAAAAAAACACGAAACTTAAAAATTTTCGCATTTTCGGTATAAAAAGCACTAAATTTATTGCGAAGAGCAAATGGTTGGCAATACTGCACAACTCAGCAAACGTGACGTCACGTACTCTCTGATGGGCGCAATCTTCATTCTATCATTCTTGACTTTTTGTATTCTATTTTATTATTATCGACATATTCGACATTGTCCTTCTAGTTCATGATTATTGATATCTCTATCAATTATCGCGCTGTTCACCCGCATCTTTTTTCTTTTTAGTACAAAAGCTATTTGAACTCATTTGTATAAACATATTGCGTAAATATCAATTCAACAAACGCGTTTTTTATTAATTCGCCGCATTACTATCTGTAAGCTCTTTTATTAAACGGAGTCCAGTGTCGGCCACGACTTGAAATATAAAGGGTTTTTCAAATGGCGCGGGTCGATTTTAGCGCCCTGTGGCAGCCATTTTGTTTTGGTTTATTATTCAGTTGTTTATGCCAAGCCATCATGGCAAGTTACACGATTGAACAGCACGTTCAAATGATAAAACTTTATTATCAAAATGAGTGTTCATTAACGCAAACGTTTTTCAATTGGCGCGGGTCGATTTTGGCGCCCTGTGGCAGCCCCTTTGTTTTGGTGACATCTGTCAAATCTTTTGTTTATTATTCAATTGTTTATGCCAAATCATCATGTCAAGTTACACGATTGAACAGCACGTTCAAATGATAAAACTTTATTATCAAAATGAGTGTTCATTAACGCAAACGTTGCGCACATTGCGTCCATTTTTCGGTAGACGTGGTGGCCCTTCCAATTTCTTATGTCCCATATTGAACCATAGGGACCTAGACGGCATGTGGTTCCAGCAGGACGGCGTTACGTGCCACACAGCAAACGCCATTTTATTCCATTTCAACATCTACCCGCCCTTATTGAAAAACTCTTTACAATGATACAACAATCTGCACTTTTTCCAATCTTTCCCCAGTTCCATCACTTGACATACGTATTATACGTAACACCAATGAGGTATTTTCATATCTGTTTCGTCATTCCCTGCTTTGTTAGCTCGGAAAGATAATTTTTTTTAGTACCGGTTCCAATCTCTTCCACAGCTTCCACAATGGCTGATACTTCAGCCAGAAAACGCTTAAGTTTGTTTGTGTGTTTATAATTCTTTATTATCTTATAAAATCTGTACATTTTTGTCTTACACTTATCCGATAATAGTTAAGGGAGGGGTCTAGGGGTTGACTTTAAAAAAATCGATTTTTTGGAAATAGCTTTTTCTTATAGTAAATCATCTCAATCGGAGCAAAACTTTTGGAGTTATAGACGTTTTTGTCCCCACTCCTCTGCGACAGCTGCGAGCGTTTGGAGTGGAGCGTTTTTTTCAAACGCGTTTTTCTCGAAACCACTTTTTCAAAGTCCGTGACTATTAGAACTTCAACAATATTTAACCGATCCTTTTCAAATTTGGTATACAACTTCTATATATAAAATACCTCGCCCCCACTGAGGGATTTTTCACTTTTTTGTTTTACATTAAGGGCGGTTTCCACTTATACAGCGAAAAAATCAGTGAAAATCGCACTTTTTGCTTCAAAAACGCGCTGGCAACGTAAAAATGAAAAAAAAAAAAATCGGAGCCAGTGGGGGGGAGGTTTTGGTGATAATTTAACCAAATAATTCTGTTTTTTTTATTTCAGGTGATTCTACAACTAGATACGATAGTCACCGCAAATCACCTTTTGGAAAAAGCGTTTTCGGAAAAGTTACCTCACCGGCTTATTTCCCGATATTTTCTTACAATAATTTAGTACAATATTGTTGAAATGATGCTTTATAATGTACAAAAAGTTTAAATACATTTTCACTATTCATATCTCTAAAGCAAAGTCTCAAAAATTCATTAAAAAAAATGCTCAAACCCTAGACCCCTCCCTTAATGACATAGAGTGTTCAAAGAAGAGAACAGAGGTATGTCATTTCTTTAGATAATATAATATATTATTGGATATTAAATGCTGTGGGACGCATTATGGAATCAAATAAAAAGGATGTAGATATATGAAGTTAAGTGGTAGATTACATAAATAAACTAAATATACAAAAATAATTAAGCAAAATTAAAACAATATTTTGGAATGGTTTTAAAACACAAAATAAATTATATGACTGGCCGCAGCATTACTTCAATATCATTATATTATATTTGAAGCAAAAAAACCATCATACTATGGTATGGTTGTTTGAAACTGCCGACAGCACCATATTCATAGGTTGCGATAAACCGAATGAATCTTTATTTGCACAAAACGGCATCTATTTCTTCCAAACGCTATGATCAAAGAGTCTTAAGGTCTAATTACAATGAAAGTTCAGCGAATAAGTCTTAAGAGCTAGTTATGTAAGTAAAGGGTGGTTAAATTTCAAAGGCCGATGTTAGATGTGAACCACACCTAAACGTCAAGTTTGTTTCTGCATTTGACATTTTTCAATTACAGATAAATTCAATTTGAACCATGGAAAGATACGTAATCGAGCAACGCGTGAAAGTTATGCAGGCTTATTATGAAAACGGGTGTACAAATCAAAAGGCATATCGCGCACTTCGTGAATTTTTCGGTCAATTTAATCGTCTCAAATGTGCGTACAATAGGAAAAATTGTGCAAAAGTTTGAGCAAACCGGGTCTTCAAGAGATGTGAAAACACCAGTGCATGCTCGTACAGTTCGTACTGCAGAAAATATTGCTGCTCTTCGCGATAGTGTCGTTGAAGAGCCGTCCACTTCAACTCGCCCAACAATTGCACCTCTCACGCTCGTCGTTGATGAACATTATGCATAAAGACTTGCATTTATACGCTAACAAGGTGCAATTGACTCAAGAGCTAAAGCCTCTTGACCATTTCAAGCGTCGTCAATGGTCAGAATGGTGGCAGGAAATGGCAACAGTGAATGACCAATTTTCGAAGAAAATCATTTTCAGTGATGAGGCACATTTTCACCTCAGTGGATTCGTCAATAAGCAGAATTGCCGCATTTGGGCGAATGATAATCCAAGAGTGATTGCCGAAAAAGCAATGCACGCACAAAGAGTGACTGTTTGGTACGGTTTATGGGCCGTATTTTTTCCAAAATGAGGCCGGTCAGGCAGTTACTGTGAATAATGTTCGCTATCGTGAGATGATATCGAACTTTTTATGGCCCGAATTGGAAGATATGGATGTGGACTATATGTGGTTTCAACAGGATGGTGCCACTTGTCACACAGCTAACGAAACAATGGCTCTTTTGCGCGAAAAATTTGATGGTCGAATAATCTCACGTCGCGGCGATGTCAATTGGCCGCCAAAATCATGTGATTTGACACCGTTGGACTTCTGTCTTTGTGGTTATTTGAAAGAAAGGGTGTACGTTAATAAGCCAGCCACAATTCAAGAGCTATAGGATGAGATAATTCGGCACATTAACGGCATAGAACCTCAAATATGCCTCAACGTCATCGAAAATCGGATGGAGGTGTGATGCCGCGGCGGCCATTTGGCCAATATTTTGTTTCATACGTAATTGAGTTATA
Organism: Anastrepha ludens; assembly: GCF_028408465.1. Lineage (NCBI taxonomy): Eukaryota > Metazoa > Arthropoda > Insecta > Diptera > Tephritidae > Anastrepha > Anastrepha ludens. The sequence continues at coordinate 96,930,855 of NC_071503.1, forward strand.
CCAGTATTATCCTATTAAGGAGAAATGACAATAATTTCTTAAAAAAATTGTATTTTATTCAACATCAACACCGGCCCTTGAAACTTAGCCACCCTTTATAAGCACATGTATACTCTGCTAAAGGCCAGTTCACGTACATCCACATAAATATTGATTGAGTAATTGACAAGATACCACCATTAGGACTATCCGTGAGATGGCTATACTACCAGATAGAGTGTAATAGTTCCCCCATCTTTACGTGCTTGGGATTTTGATGTCCAAATTTAGCTTTGGATCTGAAGTCAGGTCACAACGATCTGCGCTGGTCTGAATGAAGCTAGTCATTTTACGTTTTCCTTCTAACTTAGCTTTTTATCCAAAATAACACCAAGGAACTTAGCCTTATTTGCGAGGCTTAGGCGGAGGATGGTTCCATATGTAGAAGTCCATGGAAGTGAGTGGCCAGGACGTTATTCTACATATGGTTCAAGCCAAGGATGGTTCCATACGTACAAGTCCACATAAGGGAGGAAAGTTTGTCATCGTCATTCACTTGGAAATGGACAGGACGATTCTTCGACATAAAGCTCAAGCAGCTCACAACATTCGTTCGGGAGCGAGCCAACGTGAGAAGGCGAATCAACCCAGAATATCTGGTTGTGCGCTGGGTTAGGGCCCGCCACGTAAAACTCCATCCCCAAAAAAAAACCCAACAAAGCCTGAGATAAGAACTTCTTATTTTGATGACGGCCCTTGCAAACGAACTAAGAACTGCGCTTTGAGGGCATGCACCTGGAATGACCGGTCCCTTAATAGAGAAGGTGCCTGTTGTTGTTGTAGCATTCCCTATACATATATGAGGAATGCTGCTGAAGTGACAGTCCTTGGCCGGATATAAATCCGGGTCATTCCGGTAACGTAGAACAGACTGTCGTGGAAACGAGGGAAAGCAAGCCTCTACCCGGCCGGTTGATGTCCTCGTGGGAGTAAAAGCTGACATCACTGCAATTCAAGAGATGCGATGGACGGGGACCTTGCGACATTTACTACTCCTGCCATGTAGGGGAGCGCAAGATCGGTGTTGGATTTATTGTGGGATAGAGACTGCGTCGCCAAGTGTGGTCGTTCACTCCAGTGGACGAGTGTCTCGAAATAATCCGCATAAAAGAGCGATTTTTCAACATCTCTCTCTCATTTGCGACCACGCCCCGACGGAAGAGAAGGACGATGGGGCCAAACATTCCTTCTATGAGCGCTGACCGCGCCACTACGTAAAAAACGGTGCTTGGTGACTTCAACACCAGAGTGGGCAAGGAGGAAATTTTTGGTCACACAGTCGGAAAATTCAGCCGGCACAACGAAACATCCGGTAACGGACAGAGCGGATCGGCACGAAACCAGATCGATCATGTTGTGATAGATGGAAGACACGCCTCTAGTGAATTAGATGCACGTGCGATCCGTGGACCCAACAACGCCTCTGTGCAGCAAAAATTATACACCTACGCAAAGAATGTTCGACATTGAAAAGCTGCAATCACAACAGACAGCCAGAAGTTTCGCCACTCGACTTTCACTCCTTCTCTCAAAGAGTACTTCCCAACAATCCGGCATGCCCGAGTAATGGTGCAACATTTCTCGTTCGTTACGTACTTACGTCGAAGAAAAAATCGGATTTCCGCGAGCCCGAAAAAACAGTTGGTACGACGAGGAATGTCATGCTGTCGCAGAAAGAAAAGATGCTGCCTATAGAGGTAATAAAGGAAGACGGAAACAGAAGCTTGTGAGGCCAGCCTATAGGAACAACGCCCGAAAATTCTTCTAGAAAGTTTGGCGGCTTTCAGAAGGTTTCAGGACCAGGTCGTTTTCCTGTAAGAACAAAGATGGCGATCTAGTGACTGACATTCAGAGCATGCTTAAATTATGAAGGGAACATATCTCGAACTGGTTAACTAGTGACACCTGCGCATGTCACAGATAATGTGAAGATCCCGATACTCCAATCGCTGTTGACGGAACTATCCTTCCGCTACCTGACCATGACGAAAAGAGAATAGCGATAACGCGACTAAAGAACAACAAAGCCGCGATCGCCGGTGTACTACCGGCTGAGCTAGTCAAACATGGTAGCGAGGATCTGGTAAGGTGCATGCATCAGCTCCTATGCAAAATATGGTCGGATGAAAGCATGCCTGCCTATTCGAATTTAAGTGTGCCCAATCCATAAGAAGGGCGATCCTGCAATCTGTACCAATTACCGTGGGATTAGTCTTCTAAATATCGCCTATAAGGTTCTAGCGAGCGTATTGTGTGAAAGGCTGAAGCTCACCGTCAACCAACTGATTTGACCTTATCAGTATGGCTTTAGACCTGGAAAGTCTACCATCGACCAAATATTCCCAATACGCCGAATCTTGGAAATGACCCATGAAAGGAGAATCGACACACACCATCTTTTCCTCGACTTCAAAGCTGCATTCGACACTACCTGTATGCCGCGAGGTCTGAATTTGGTCTCCCCGCAAAACTAATACGGCTATTCAAGATGATGTTACTCAATACCAGCAGCGCCACCAGAAATGGGAAGGACCTCTACGAGAAAAACGAGGTTACAGACAGGGTGGCTCGAAGTCCTGTGATTTCTTTTACCTGAAGTTAGAAAGGATCGTGAGAGCCACAGAGCTCAATGCTTAGGCAGAATTTTTTATAAGAGCGTACAATTGTTGGCGTGTGCGAATGGTATTGACATCATCGGCCTTAAGAACCGCGCTGTTAGTTCTGCCTTTTCCGAACTGGGTGAAGAGGCACAGCGAATGGGTTTGGTGGTAAACGAGGACAAAACGAAGTACCTCCTGTCAGCACACTCACGTATTGGCACTCACGTCACTGTTGATAGTTATGATTTCGAGGTTTTAAAAGTCTTTGTTTATTTAGAAACCAGCACGAACACCGATAACAATGTCAGTCTGGACATCCAACGTAGAACCTCTCTTGCCAACATTGCCTACTTTGGTCTAAGTAGGCAATTAAACAATCGACGAACAAAATTTACACTCCACAAGGCTCTCATCATGCCCGTCCTAACGTATGGCGCAGAAGCGTGGACAGTAACAATATCCGATGAAGCGTTTTGGACCTTTCCACGTTGGCGACGGCGAATATGGGAGATGAAACTATGAGCAGTATGAGGTATACGATGGCATAGACATATTGCGGCTACGTCTATCCAGCCGGCTACGTTAGCTGGGTCATGTCGTCCGAATGGATACAAACGCTCCGACTCTGAAAGTATTCGATGCGGTACCTGCTGCTGGTAGCAGAGGAAGGACGCCTTCCCTCTGCGTTCGAAAGATCAGGTGATGAAGGACTTGGTCTCACTTGGTGTGGCCAACTGGCGCCCGTTAGCACGAGAAAGAAACGACTGGCGCGCTTTGTTAAACTCGGCCAAAATTGCGTAAACGGCTATCGCGCCATTTAAGAAGAAGAAGGCGGAGGTGAAGAGTGGTTGGTTGCTACGTACAGGCGACGGTTGCTGTGGAAGTGGTATCACTATTTATGAAGTGTGTCGAACATAATCCAAGGAGTTATTCGTTTCCGTTCACAATGGAATGTTTGCAGTCAGGTGAATTAGTGAAAGAATTTTTAATGGCCTTGCTTCACTTTCCATCCGTGAAGATATAAAGATTACGTTAGAAAAAATTTTGGATGAAGCCGCGAAAATTGAAAATAGACGGATCCATTCTGCAATGGTATGAGATTATTGGTGTTACCCTTGACACAATTAGTATTTTTCGTAAATATAATCGTATGAAATTTGTATTTGTTAATTCTCATAGCTGATCTTTATGGTTTTTTGTTAAGAATGTTTGTTACAATGTGCATTGTAAATTGTATGTTTTACTGTTCAGCATGCTTTTAGTTTGGAAAATATTGACCATTGACTCATTGACAATTTGACCCAGCGAGTCAGCTGTTAGACTTTGCCCGAGGTAAGGTATGCCTATCTTAAGAGGCGACTAAAATCTAGGGATCCCAATCCAAAGTGGAACAGCATAAACCGATGGATAAGTGGCTAGGGGGTAAAGAATTGAAAATGAACACTCAAAACAAAAATCAAACCACCGAAGAAAGAATAGATGAAGGAATAAGAGGTGGCCGAAATGACAATGGGGATCCAAGAGCAGCCTTCAGAAAAAGTAGTTTACTGCTAAGATCCCCGCCGGCAAAGAACGCACCAATCCTCAATGCAGTTGGAAGCGGATCAACCCGTACTGCGTTCAAAAATGGAAAAGCTGATAGCCCCATAAACGGCAACGGGCACACTAACGCCAGCCTTCAGATGAAGGATGCCTCCAATACCACCATTGGAGGGCTACAGCTAAGAAGTGATGAGAGTACTCTAGGCAAATATGTATAGAAGTGGCACGACAGACGCTCTGCTCGAACAAATAGCTATCGAGAGGGAGCTAGATGTGGTCATCATCAGTGAGCAGTACGGACGGATTGCCAAGGGAACCTGGTTCGAGGACGAAACAGGAACGACCGCACTCTGGCCACCAAGCAGTAGCGCAGTCGCTGTCACAGAGCACGGAGCCGGTCGTTGCTGTACATACGTTCAAAATAAACGCTTCACAATGCTAAACTGCTATCTTGCCCCCAGACAGTATTGAATAGTTTAGAAAGAAACTGGACCTTACTGAGGATAACGTTCGACAAATAGGTGGCCCCTTCATCGTAGCCGGAGACTTCAGCGCCAAGGCTGTCGAGTGGGACGCCCCTACTACGAACACACGGGGAAGGCATATACAAGACATGGCTGCTAGACGGGGGCTTGTTGTGGCAAACGCAGGAAAAGCCACTACTTTTAGGAGACCAGGTTGTGAACGCACCACGCCGTATATGACCCTAGTGACTGATAGCCTGGCTTGGGCAATCAACGGGTGGGAAGTTCTGGAAGAATATATACCTAAAATAAAGGGCACTCGCAAATGGAACATGGCCAAATTCCATGCCGCACAAAAGTGGCCGGCTCTCTTGCAAGCGCCATGATGCAGCGCATTGCCAAAAGCTGCAGCGCATCTGCGCCCCGAGCGGGTTTACGCTCCAGAAAACGACTTGTGTACAGGTGGACATCAAAAATCGCAGAGCTCAAAAGAACCTTCTTCCGTAATTGAAGAAGGTACACCAGAGCCAGACGAAACAGAGACGCAGATGCGGAAGGTGCTGATTTCAGACAATCCCGAAAAGCGCTGAAGCAAGCAATCATCGCCGGTAGTTAAAATGGGAGGAACTTCGAAGGGATCTAAATAACAACCTTAGGGGTCTGAGCTATAAAATTGTTACGGGGAAGCTAAACACCAACTCCACAGCCATACATCTAGACAGTGATGCCATCAGCAAAATGGTGGACGGACTGTTCCCCACGCACCCTATGCTGTGAGGGAATCGAGACCCCCAAGGTGATGAGATGCTTCCACCCTTCACCGAGGAAGAGCTTAAAACCACGGCAGGAAGCTTCAAAAGAAACAAAGCTCCATTCCCAGATGACCTTCCAGCTGAAGCTCTCAAACTTGTGGCTGAAGGCCGACCAGATGTAATGCTCGATGTGATGCTCGATGTTTACAATGCATGCATTTCTCAAGGCATCTTCCCTAAGCTGTTGAACCCGAACTGCATCCCAATCCTGGGAGCGTTTGATGCGCGAAACGCCTTTAACAGCCTACGATGGATAGACATTACACAGGCACTACGAGAAAGGTTTCGAATACCTGCATACCTGCTAAGGATTCTCCAGAGCTACCTAAGTGAGCGTGAACTGCTGTACGGCACAGCAGATGGTCAGAAAACAAAAGCGATAACGTCTGGCGTAAGTCAAGGATTTATTCTCGGCCACGATCTCTGGAATCTGAACTACGATGAGATATTGACCTCGACACAGTGCAACAAATTGAAGCTGCACAGATAGAGACACAAGAAGACGAGCCTATAGCATTAAAGCTGGCTACAAATATGGTGGATCCAGACGTGGGTGGATAGAATTGGGCCTTTAAGGATGCCGTTCTGGGCTTTCCCGAAGTAATATAGAAAGCAGTTTTGGGAAGGGTGTCTCCCCAGAAGGAGTCGTTATAGTGGCCACAGCACACGACTCATAAGACGACGGTTGGTGTAAGTGCGAAGGCATTTTGAACCCTACCTTACCCAACAAAACAAAAGAGGGTATGTAGTCGCTAATATGCGAACTTGGGGCGCCCAAGCAAGGCTCTATTTTCATAAGTGCCTTACTGCGCTACCGGGGCACAGGCGCAGGAAGCCAGCCTTTTCGCTTTACCAAAATAGACACACAAAAAAACAAAAACAAAATAGAATGGGACCAAAATAGACACAAAAAAACGAAAACAAAAATGGCAAGAGCAGCCTCAATAGCTCACCATAAGAGGGCCCAGTACCTCAGTCAAGGAAGGAGGAGCAGCCCTCAAATGGAGCGAGCCAAAGGGCCCTCACTCAAGACCCCAAAGGAGGGACCTCAGAGGCAGAAATGCCTCAGACAAAGAGCTTAGGTATGACCTCAACAGCTGAAACACCTAAACAGCACACCATCGGCACAGATACAGCCGAACAACCCAAAAACAGAGCGGGGCACCCAAAAAGAGGCTCAATAACCTCCTTAAAAAAGGGCTCTGAAGAGAGGAGGCATATGCCAAATCTCTGCTCCCCATGCCCAAAAGGAAGACAGACGGCATTTAGCCAGGTCCAAAGCGGCAAAGGTCGCCGGTACAGACCACAGGCTACCTCGAAGATGCGGCCTCCACGTCGGTATCTGGCGTACACTAAGAATAGTTGATAGAGGCTCAAACGTAACACTGGTTCTAGCAGTAGACCAGAAACCGGCAGCCAGCTTGATGGAGTACAAAGAAAGGGAAACTACGTTTCAGTCAAGTGACCTTCAAGCTGAAGGCGGCACCAATCAATGCTGATGCATTGGAAGACAAAATGGAATCTGTGGAGTTAGATGCAGAGAACGAAAGCACTCCCTCCAACCTTAACCTGATAGCCAATACAAGAATTGTATCCAGACAAATCTCCATCTCGCTAAGGCCGAACTTAGCATGATGTTTGCCAGGGCAAACTTCAACTCAAATACTCAGAGTGCCTTGAACCTTAATTTACCAAAAGTGTTTATTTTAAACAAACACATCCCTGCATTGTCCTCTTATATTCTGAAAAGCGAAAGAAGGACAATGCAGGAATAAACCAACATTGCTTTTACCCTTTAGTTATATTTTTAACTACAAGTGAAAGGACGCGTCGCAGCAACATCAACCCAATAATATAAATAGTCTTCAAACGTCAGAAACAAATCATCAACAACAACAGGTTAATATAAATAATATTGTTCGAAAATTGATACCCAATTTTTACCCATATACATTGGTACACTTACACCCTAGTACATAAAATAACAAATTTATTAAGAATTCAAATTAACCCATTTTTTCTTATTTCGTAATCGGCCACATATCGTCGACATACCCCGACATTTTGGTCCTTCGAGCCGGATACAAAAAAAAACCCAACAGTTGCAGAAGCTATATACTTAAAAGCAGAGGCCAACAACAACTTGTAATACACAACCCACTGAACCTTACATCAAAATTCACACGGAAAACTGTAAGTACGACCCAAAGTTTTTGAATTGCTCAATCTCATAAGTGCAATTCACAATTTTTCAAAAAAACAAAAAGGTTGTGATCAAGTAGACTAGAATCGCTAGTTATTTGCTATATGTATGTACATATATATATGTATATATTCTGCTTTGCACTTTTTGTACATACATATTTGCCGAAATAGAGCAATATAACATACCAGTTGCTCTGCCGGCGAAGATTATTGCACTTTTATACTGTATAAAATATATATTGGAGGTTGAATTAGTTTTAAAGGTGACACACAGATGGCGCTATTTATCACTTTATCGCGTTGGCAATACTGAATATATATTCATAACAAAGCCTCATCCCTAGGCTTTGTTTATCAGTATCTGTCATTTCGCTGAAGTATAAACAACGCAGTGTTTTCGTGCTCCGAGTATGTCAACTTTCGTGCCGTCGAAACGCAATTTGCGGGAAGCTTTGCTTTTCTGCTTCAATTTGAAAAAAAATACAGCCCAAGCCCGTGAATTGCTGCAGGAGGCCTACCCAGACCATACTCCGTCGATTTCAACATGTGAGTACTGGTTTCGACGATTCAAAAGTGGTGATTTTCACACCGAAGACAAGGAGCGTCTTGGCCAGCCCAAAAAGTTCGAGGACGCGGAATTGGCGGAATTGGTAAACGAGGACTCGTGCCAAACCCAAGAAGAGCTTGCTGAATCATTGGGCGTTGATAAATCAACCGTTTGCAAGCGTCTAAAAGCGATGGGAATGATCCAAAAGCAAGGACATTGGGTCCCGTACGAGTTGAAGCTGCGCGACGTCGAACGGCGACTTTTTACGTGCGAATTGCTGAGCGAGCGACAAAATCGGAAGGGTTTTTTGCATCGGGGGGTGACTGGCGACGAAAAATGGATCCACTACGATAACCCAAAACGCAAAAAATCATGGGGTTTGCCCGGCCACGCATCAACGTCGACGGCCAAGCAGAATATTCACGGCAAGAAAATCATGCTCTGCATTTGGTGGGATCAGGTCGGCGTCGTATATTTTGAGCTGCTCCAACCGGGCGAAACAATCACGGGGGATCGTTACCGACTGCAATTGATGCGTTTAAGCCGGGCATTGAAAGAAAAACGGCCGGAAACGGTAAAAAGGCACGACAAGGTTATTTTGCAACATGACAACGCTCGGCCGCATGTTGCTCAACCTGTCAAAAAATACCTTGGAACGTTTGGCTGGGAAGTGTTACCCCACCCGCCGTATAGTCCAGACATAGCTCCCTCCGATTATCATTTGTTCCTGCATATGAGTCTCGATTTGGCGGACCAGCGGTTCTCCTCGTACGAAGCTACCAAAATATGGGTTGAGTCATGGATAGCCAAGCAGCGGCCAGAATTTTGGAGAAACGGCATCCGGAAACTGCCCGAAAGATGGGCGAAAGTTGTAGATAGCGATGGCCAATACTTCGAATAAAATATTTTGTACCGTTTTTTCACAATAAAGCCCCAAATCTTCGAAAAAAACCTTTAAAACTAATTCAACCTCCCATATATTATACTGTATAAAATATATACATATATCTATTATATGCATACGAATATATACATTTTCGAAACTTATAATAAGTTACCTTTAGTGTATACTCTATATACAAATAAAATTGGTATTACCATTCATTATTAACCCTCGACCCTAAAAGAAATAAAGGGTATCCACCGCAAAAACAAAAAAAAAAAAAAAAAAAAGAATTTTTTTCATTTCATAAGCTCCCATGAACTTAAGTTCCACGAACTTAATTCGATATATTCGGTTGTAGACCTAACCCCCTTTTTAAAATAATATGGAGGACTTCAAATTAACAACTTCTGATTTGATCGAATTCGTGGATGATCATTTCCAGACCCCACCAGAAGACGAGTCAGTTTATACTTTAGAAATCAAAAGAGTTGAACTTGATTCTCTATTTGATAAATTGAAGAAGGCATACGACATTTTTCGCAGAGCCTCTAATAGCGCCGACGAAACCATAAACAACAAAAAAAAGGACAGATATAAAAAATGCTATCAAATGTATCTAAACTGTTTAGCTTCAATAAATAAGAATGTGGATATTCTAAGGAACCCGACCCCTACCCAAGCAATTAAGGAGAGACGTTCAGACGTCCCGATGATGGAGCTTGCACCCATAGTCCATCTACCCCCATGCGACACGGACATATTTTACGGAGATTATATCACATGGCCTACATTTAGAGATATGTTCACAGCCCTTTATATCCAGAAGCCAAGGATAAGTAATGTGGAAAGACTCTTCCAGTTAAACCAAAAGACCCGAAGCGAAGCACGAGAAGTAATTAGAGACGCACCCCTAACGAACGATGGTTTCATACAAGCATGGAAAAACTTAGTTGACCAATATGAAAACAAAAGAATGCAGGTGAATACTCAACTAAAAACCCTTTCTCATCTTCCACAAGTAACCCAAGAGACAGGCAAGTTCATTAAAACCCTACAAAGAACGGTTAACAGTTCTTTGACAAACTTAACGAATCTCGGAATAGACACAATAAGCTGGGACCCGATCTTAATATACCTTTGAAGTTCAAAACTACCTAAGGAAGCCCTAGAAGCCTTTGAATACACCCTCGAAGATAACTCCACAACACCCTCTTGGGCGACTTTCGATAGTTTTCTGACCCATAAATATAAAACTTTGGAATCAGTAGGGAATTTTAAACATCAGTTTCAAAAACCCACCCATCCAACCCCAATCCAATAAAGAAATGTGATGAAAAACGATACAACACCTTTCATGCCAACGTATACAAAAACCCGATAACGGAACAGTCAAAACCGCAAAAAAATTCCGAATCTTATTTCACACAAAAAAAACACTCCAAATTGACACTTGAAAAATATGCAAAAAACAACATTCCATACGTGAATGCTATAAATTCCTTGCAATGAATGTAGAAACGCGTATATCTACTATCAAAAAGTACGGGTATTGTTACAACTGCTTAGCAATGTCGCATTGTTTCAAAGACTGCAAAGGTAAATACTCCTGCAGGAAATGCAACAGGAAACATAATACCCTGATACATAGAGACTCAGTCGCTCGAACGAATCCATCGTCTCAGTCCCCAAATTTAGTCTCCCTTAACAATAAAAATGACCTCGGATAATATACTCACGCGTTTTTGGGAGATAGAGGAAGTTCCCAGAAAGCCGTTGGTCTCCACAACAGACACACTTTGCGAAGAAATCTATCAAAAAACTACAAGTCGAAACCCCAACGGACGCTATGTAGTAACCCTACCCTTTTAGGACCCTGAAAGCATCGAAATTGGAGAATCAAGACACATAGCGCTAACTCAATACCTCAGGAATGAAAGGTCCCTTCTTAAAAGGCCTGAGGTCAAGATGGAATACGATAAAGCAATTACCGAATCCATGGAACTTGGTCACATGAAGAAAGTTGAATATACGCCTGCCAATAAAACAACTTTATATTATTTACCACATCACGCGGTCATTAAACCCGACCGCATAACAACAAAGTTACGAGTGGTATTTAATGCATCAAGCCCCTAATCGAATCGAAAGAGCCCCAATGACATTTTACATAATGGACCCACGCTTCAAAAGGACTTAGTTCTTCTTATTCTAAAATGGAGGCTCTTCCGATTTGTTTTCAACGCAGATATTCAAAAAATGTATCGACAGATATTTGTCGACCCGAAACACACCCGCTTCCAAAGAATGCTCTTCAGAAAATCTATTGAAGACCCAATAGAAGGCTTCGAACTCCAAACAGTTACGTTCGGTATAAATTGCGCACCATATTTAGCCATTCGAATCCTATTAAAACTAGCCGATGATGTCTAAAATATACACTAGACTGGCCGCAGCTTGTATGGAGAAACATAAAAATTGAAAATCCAAAAGTTTTCGGGTCGTAAAACATGAGGTTAGATGCAATAAAGAACGGTATATTTTTTCAGCCCGATCCGATGATGTCTAACCGTGCCCATTTGATCCCAAAGTATGGAAAATTTGAAAAAATTACAATTTTTACTAATTTTTTTTCGTTTCCAATTTTTTTGTTCGAATCTTATATTTATTGATGTGATACGATTTTAATTAATGATCTTGTTACTTTATTGCGGTATGGCCCAATTTATATCGCGAAAGCCACCTGACAAAAGGCGCTTTCAACACACATAACTGATTAGTGATACGTGGAAAATACGTCACCGTCAGTTGAATAATAGAAATTGTGTTTTATGAACGGTGTGTTGAGCCAGCTGCTGAATGAAATAATTATTTTTAAATTTTATGCAAAGGTACTTTTTAAATAATTTTTCACACTTCACTATAATAACAAAAATAAAAATTTGTTTCATAATCAACACTTTGGTGATCACTAAACAATTCATCAACTGTTGTGTTCGCTGAATACGCTAAAAGTTTTGAATTTTTACTCGACATTTGAATTAGTAGGCTTTGACATTGCATTTTTATTCAGTGTGAATTTTTTTCTCGATATTTGAATTGGTAGGCTATGGCATTGCATTTATATTCAGTTTCAGTTGTCTTATGCGTTTAATAGTACAAAAGTAATTACAATAGTTAGTGAAAAAATGAGTTCAAAATCATTATCAGGCATTCCGAAAAAAAGATTACGTTCTGAGCAAAAAATATTTCTTGTGGGTGAATGTGAAAGTGTTATTTTGGGGGCCAAGTTGCCATCAATGAAACAGGTGCTCCAATTATTGTTTTACAAACTGAGGCACGAAAACTTGACTTTGGAAAGCAGTATGAAATAAACGATTGGTTCCACGATTGAATTTTGGAAAAAAAGCTAAAATTCCCACGGCGCAAGAAAAAAATTGTATTAAAAAACTTAAAAATCTTTACGAGGAATGGAGAAATTTACAAAAACATTCCAGGACTCCTAACGAGTAGTGTCGTAAAAATGAAGCAGAGTTTAAGGATAAAATTGAAAACTTCATATTTGACATTGCAGCCATGGATGCCCTAGGTATAATGAAAATGCAGGAAGATAAAGACTTTCTTTTGCTCCAAAGAAATAGAGGACGTCCAGGTAGTATGTATGGTGCCGATACTGTACTCACAAGAAAAGAAAAACGCAAAGTGCAACGAATGGAAGAAGAAAGAAAGAGCGTTGAAAAGCTTTTAGTTCATAGTAAGTTTGTTAAAGTTAAGCTTTACTGGTTCTTTTTTTTTAATATTTGATCCCAGTTGAAGCTAATTATGCTCTTGAAGTCTCTGATACCGAGGACGCTGAAAAGGATATTTCAGCTGGCGAAGAAAATGCAGCAAAAGATATGAATGAAGGCAAAGATACAGACGGAAGTAACATTAATTTACTACCGAAAAAGGCAAATCGAGGAGGAAAAATTTATTTTATTGATGATAGAATGCTTGCATGCATGGACAAATGTAACCCCTCAACAAGAGATGCCATGCATTTGGTGAGTGCAACGGTTGCTGCCTTCATAAATACCATGCAAAATGTTAATGAAACGCCGTCAATAAAAATAGAAGATTTAATTCTTAATCGAACAACATTACATTCGATGAGGATCGATTATCGTCGCAGACAAGCTCAAGAGATTATTAATGGATTCAATGTAATGGTTTTACTGAATATGTTTATAAGATTTTGGATTCTTGACCTTTCTTTTTACTTGTTTGTAGATTCCCGACGTTTTTGTCCTTCACTGGGATGGCAAGCTGCTTGCAGAAATCCGAGGCACAGAAAAGAAAGATAGATTGTCTCTCGTTGTCACAGGAGAAAATATGGAAAAACTGCTGGGGATACCAAAAATTGAAAGTTCAACGGGAGATGCAATAGCTGCAGAAATACATAATTTGTTATGCAAGTGGAAGCTCTATGATTTAGTGGAAATTGTATCATTTGATACAACAGCTACTAATACGGGAGTTAATAATGGAGCAACGGTCTTGCTTGAAAAAAGGTTGGGCCGAAATCTACTTTTCTTTCCCTGTCGTCACCATGTTAGTGAGTTGCTAGTCAACGCAGTGTTCGAACTAAATTTTGGCAAATCATCAGCACCGGAAGTTCCCTTATTCAATCGTTTCTCTAACAGCTGGAAAAACATTAATTCTAAGTCATGCAAAAGTGGAATATCGGAAAATGAAGTTCGGAAAGTCTTTACAATAGCTGAAGTGGAAATATTTAAGAATTTTTGTCTAACTGCATTAAATAGTCACCACACTCGTGCCGATTATAAAGAATTACTACAACTAGCGTTGCTCTTTGTTGGGGAAGACGTACCAAATTTTTCACAAGTACGGTCACCTGGTGCAACATCACACGCAAGGTTTATGTCGAAGTGCCTATATTGCTACAAAATGTTTCTGTTTCGCGAGCAATTCGTGTTAACGACTTCAGAGATAAAGAGTCTAAGAAGCGTTTGTATTTTTTAACCTGCATCTACGTTCCATATTGGTTTCGTTGTGTGGATCCAATAGCTGCTTCACAAAATGACCTTAAGCTCATTCAAGATGTGATTGTATATTTCGATAAGAATGTATCCAATGCCTTGTTACATAAAATTAAAAATCATTTATGGTATTTGTCGGAAGAGGCGGTTGGCCTTTCATTTTTTGATGATCAAATTCCTTCACATATTAAGCGAAAAATGGTGGAAGCAATTACTAGCGATAACCAGAAGGAAGATGCTGTTCCAAAGAGAGTTGTTGCAACAATGTCAGAAATAACGCTTTACGGCAGCAAGAATCCAGCAAAGATCTTTCAACATGGCAAGAAAGGGAAGACTATATAGCGGGAAAACGAATTTGTCAGCATTTGTCTGTAGTTAATGACGCTGCAGAGAGAGCATTGAAATTGATCACAGATAAGAAGATAAACAGTACTTACTGCAAGTTGTTGAGCACTACAGGCAATTGTATCCGTCTTACACCAAAACATCTCTCATTAAATAGACAATTTAATTCTTTAATTAAAATTTTATTAAATTAAAATAAATTATGTAAATAAAGTTAAATTATATATATATTAAGTATATACATATTAAATTAAATTAAATTATATAAATTGGAAACAAAAAAAAATTTTGTAAAAATTATGATTTTTTGAAATTGTCCATATTTTGGGATCAAATGGGCACGATTAGGCATCATCGGATCGGGTTAAAAAATTACACCGTTTTTCATTACTCCTAACCCCATGTTCTAAGACCCGAAAATTTATGGATTTCCACAAAAAAAAAGTTACGGCCAGTCTAATATACACCCTATTTATTCGAATATTCTCCGAAAAGAAATGTACGTAGACGATGTCTTAACAGGAACCCACGACCTATAAACTGCTAAAAAAGCTAGAAATGAACTAATTTCTGCCCTTGAGTCCGATGGATTTGTCTTACGCAAATGGGCCTTAAATGACCCAGAAGTATTAATAGATCTTCCTCAGGAACAAAAATTAGACAAGGAGTCACTGAATTTACCCGAGTTTGACAACACCAAAACCCTAGGTATTTGATGGGACTCTAAAAAAGATTCATTTTTCTTTCTCGTCAACCCAATCGAGATTAAACCCAACTACACCAAACGCGAAGTTTTATCAGCTATAGCAAAATTATTTGACCCCGCCGGATGGCTCAGTCCAGTAATAATAACGGCAAAAATAATTATGCAACAAATATGGCTTGATAAATCCGACTGGGACGAAAGTCTTAAACCACTCACACTTCATAGATGGATCAGTTTCGGAAAGGACCACGAAAAAGCAAATAACATTGAAATACCCAGATGGACTCATTTCTCGTTATCAGCAACCACCAAATTTTCTGGATTTTCCGATGCCTCCGAGAAAGCTTATGCCGCAACCCTTTATATTCGAGCCACTATCGAAACCGAAGTATGGCTCACCCTGTTAGTTTCGAAAACAAGAGTTGCCCCAATTAAAAGCATATCGCTGCCAATGTTAGAACTCTGTGAAGCCGTTCTACTAGCTAATCTTGTAGACACTACACTACACCAATTAAGCTTAGAGCAATACAGAAGCTATTTTTGGACGGACTCAACCATAGTTTTATCGTAGTTAAGCAAACCGCCATGTTCTTGGGGCACATTCGTGTCTCACCGAGTCACCACCATTATGGAAAAGGTTGGAGTCAATAACTGGCGCCATGTCGAAAGCCATGACAATCCCGCAGATTTGGCAAGCCGAGGATGTGCACCCATGGAACTTCTGAACTGCGAACTCTGGTGGCATGGACCCAAATGGTTAAGACTCGAACAAGAACAGTGCCAAAAACTCAAAAACCCTTTACCACATCATTGGAAATCAAACCCATAAAGACATTTGCAATAGCGACAGAAGAGGATATACTAGAGAGATTCTCTTCACTACCCAAAAGCTAATCGAGTAGTTTCGTATTTATTCAGATTCTACTTGAATGCCTCACGCAGGAGACGTGAATGCCAATATTTGAGCCAAGAAATAACTCCAAGTGAATTTAAAGCAACGCGCATAAAACTGATTATTATAACCCAAAAAAATCCTTTCCCAGAAGAATATGATGCTTTGACCCGAAAAAACCAGATACCCAAGAAAAGTTCATTATTGACACTTAACCCATCAATGGACTCGAACAAAATAATACGGGTTGACGGACGATTAAACAACTCCGCTGCACTATCATATAACGAGAGACATCCGATCTTATTACCCTATAGCAGACAAATGGCAAAGTTATTGACCCGATTTACCCACTCAATTACCCTACACGGCGGAAACCAACTGGTTCTGCGACTCATGCGAACAGAGTTTTGGATACCAAAAATAAGGACCTACATAAAATCGGTGATCCATAATTCCAAAACTTGTATATTACACAAGAAGACACAAAATACACAAATAATGGTGGTACTTCCAGCTGAGAGGGCAACCCTAACCCGTCCATTTGCCGTCACAGGAATAGATTTCGCATGACCTTAAGAGATCAAAAATTACACTGGAAGAGCATGCCTAATAACTAAAGGATACGTCTGTATATTCGTCTGCTTCGCAACTAAGGCCATACATCTCGAACCCGTCAGCAATCTTACGACACAAGCATTCATGGCCGCATTTGCACGTTTCTTTTCCAGGCGCGGATGTCCTTCCGACCTCTACTCGGACAAACTTCGTAGGAGCTGCCAAAGTATTACTCAAAGATCGCCGAGAATTTCTCAAAACGCTACAAACCCAAGTAATAGCCAGTTATGGACACCAAAACATCAATTGGCACTTTAATCCCTCAAGAGCTCGACACATGGGTGGACTATGGGAGGCAGGTGTAAAAAGTTTCAAAACCCATTTAAAAAAAGTATTCCCAACTCAAAAATTTACCTTCGAGGAACTAGCTACTCTATTATCCCGCATAGAAAGTTGCTTGAACTCTCGTCCATTAATTCCCTCAAATGATGACCCAACAAATTTAGAACCCTCAACCCCAGGACACTTTTTAATAGGTATGCTACTATTAACATGCGCCGGACCTAACTTAGAAGATACTAAATTAAGTATCATAAATAGATGGAAAAAATTAAAGGCCCTTCATCAACATTTTTCTAACAGATGGAAAGAAGAATATCTCAAGGAACTCCACAAGCGATATAAGTGGAAATACCCTCAACGCAACACCGAAGTTGATGACTTAGTCGTCATCAGAAACGAAAATCTGCCTCCAAACGAATGGAAATTAGGCCGAATAAAAAAGGTGTACTTCGGTTCAGATAGTAGGACCCGAGTGGTTGACATTCGTACCGCCCAAGGCACAATCACCCGTCCCATAACAAAATTAGTTATATTACCCAGTAATTAAAAAGTTTCCTTTTCATAGGATCATGGCCCCCCAAACTTCCAGAAGGAAGAGCACTTCATCGGTCAACACCATTCGCCGAAGCAGCCCAACGGTGAGCATCCGCTCCCTCAGCACGACCCGCAGTATGTCACCACTCTCGGAAAGACTCTAAGAGCTTTAGCAATTCGCTCCCGACGATTCCGTGCGACTCTTTCTCCCATCCAAGAAGAGAAAGATAGTCGCACCCATCGCACAGCACGTCCCACCATATCTAGCATTACACACATAATACAATACATAAATACAATGCACACCGACACGTTGCATGGGGGATATGCAAGAAAGATCATCGACATGGTGACATGCTCAAAGTATATACATAGCCATGAACATCAAGCAAAAGTTTGAGGCAGTAACGAAACACAAATATTGCATTAATTGCTTGGCCAGATCGCACCGGACAAAGGATTGCACGAGTGAGAAGAGGTGTTCCACATGCAATGGAAAGCATCATTCCACCCTGCATGGGCACCCAAGATTATATACTCACGTCGCGGAAACGAAGGGAGACCGAAAGGTCGAAACCCATCCCTTTATCTCAAATACAGGACCCTCCTCATTACTGGCCAAGCAGACCCTAATATCAACGGCATTCATCCGCATAAAACACGATGACAAATGGCATAAGGTCAAAGCCCTGATAAATCCGACCGAAAAATTAAGCAACATCAGCTCAAAATTAGTGAGAAGATTGAGGTTGCCGATAACATATTTGAATGAATATCGTATCTGCAATCTCAAAATCAGATCGCTAGCCGACGGGCAGATGTGACTTGAAGCTCACGTCTTAATATCAAAAGATTTACCCACACGACCCTATGAGCAAGACATAAGTGACGAGATTCGAAAACGTTTCGATCACTTAGACCTCGCTGACCCTTCATTCCACAGAAAAGACCACGTAAAGATAGCACTTGGAGCCGATATATATTCACGTATCATAAAATCCGGCATATTCCACCCCGACAATGGCACCATTGTCGCCCAAAACACTGCGCTTGGATGGACTTTAACTGGAACCATAAACTAGACCCTAAGTACAACTAAACACCTCAGCAATTACACAATTATTATGCCAGCTATTTTACACCAAATTAACCCATTTTTATTCGCAGATACTGCAAGGCGGCTGGGATGTTTATTCTAAACAAACACATCCCTGCATTGTCCTCTTATATTCTGAAAAGCGAAAGAAGGACAATGCAGGAATAAACCAACATTGCTTTTACCCTTTAGTTATATTTTTAACTACAAGTGAAAGGACGCGTCGCAGCAACATCAACCCAATAATATAAATAGTCTTCAAACGTCAGAATCAAATCATCAACAACAACAGGTTAATATAACTAATATTGTTCGAAAATGTATACCCAATTTTTACCCATATACATTGGTACACTTACACCCTAGTACATAAAATAACAAATTTGTAAAGAATTCAAATTAATCCATTTTTTCTTATTTCAGAATCGGCCACATATCGTCGACATACCCCGACAAAAAGTATGCTTTCTATAAAATCGATAGAAGAATTGGATGCATCAGTTGTAAACCTCACTGACTCCATCATATCCTCATATCATAAAAGTAGTTCACTCAAGACAAAAATCTCAACAAAGAGAGTTCCTTGGTGGAACAAAGAACTTGCAAATTTGCGTCAACTAGCAAGATCAAAATTCAGCGATGCAAAGAAATATCAAACATACGAAAGTCCTAACAGTGTACAGCGAGGAACTGAGGAAATCAAAAAGGGACTCATGAAGAAAGTTCTGTAAGGAACTAAATGATGCCCCAGGCACGGCAAGAATAAAAAAATCACTGACCAAAGGAGGGACAAATATAATTGGCATACTAAAGGCACCGGATGGTACTTTTACAAGCAGTTTCGACGGAACACTAGAGCTTCTTCTCGTAACTCATTTTCCTGACTGTAGGCTTAACGCAACCTGTGACACTGATTAAGGAGTACCAGCGCACACTCTGTTCAGGTCAAAAAATCCTATTATCTACAGAATAGTAAACTACGAAAGGGTAGAGTGGGCAATCAACTCGTTCAAATCTAACAAATCACCCGGATCAGATGGTATTTTTCCAGCCCTACTCTCCAAGGGCACTGTCAAATTAATACAAATTCTGGTACAAATTATCAGATGAAGTCTTAGTTTGGGTTATGTCCCTAAGATTTTCCGGGAGGTCAAGGTATTTTTCCTACCAAAGACAGGCAATAAGCCTCCTGACTTTCCCAAATTCTATAGGCCAATCAGTCTTACGTCTTTCATGTTGAAAACCATCGAAAAGCTACTGGACTGTTACCTAAGAGAGGAGGTTATCTCGATAACCTCACTCCATAAACTGCAATTTGCATATCAAAAAGGGACATTCACAGTTACAGCACTACACACAATTGTTCGCAATGTATTGAAGTACCTTGACCTAAAGGAAGTAGCCTAAAGGAAGTAGCCCTGCTTTTATGGACATTGAGGGTGCATTTGATAATGTGAACTTTCAAGCAATAAAACTGGAACTCTCCAATAGGGGAGCCGATCCAGCAATTGTTAAATGGGTAAGACACATGCTAAAGCAACGGATAATCTCTGAGGAAAGTTAC
Organism: Anastrepha ludens; assembly: GCF_028408465.1. NCBI lineage: Eukaryota > Metazoa > Arthropoda > Insecta > Diptera > Tephritidae > Anastrepha > Anastrepha ludens. Next base: position 96,951,023 of record NC_071503.1, read on the forward strand.
CGTAAGTGTTACAACCGCGAAAGGACGTTCACAAAAGGGAGTACTATCGCCATTGCCCTGGTCTATCCTGGCTGACGCTTTGCTACAAACGCTTAACAATAAAGGGTATAAAACAATATAGTATGCAGATGACATTTCTGTATGGTCCACGAAAGGACCATAAAGGACTTAATGCAGATGCCTTAAATATAACCTGGGAGTAGTGTAGAATAGAGGAATTATCAAACAACCCCTCCAAAACCCATAAAACCCTTACAAATGGTTCCAAATATACCCACCCTGGGAATAAATGGAATAGAGGTACGTCTAAAGAAAAAGTTAATTATATAGGAAATTTCTTGGATAAGAAACTCACTTGGAAGGCCCACCTCAACTCAGTAATAAAAAAGGCAACGAAAACCTTTGGACAAAAAAACAACTTATGACTAAATCCTGGGATCTGGGCCCTAAAACTACCATAACTACATCCAAATGGTAAGACCTATCATACTCTATGGGGCTTTGGTGTGGTTGGTTAAAACAAATCAACCTACTGCTATATCAAAACTGTGTAAACTACAAAGGCTGGCGTGCTTAAGCATAACAGGGGCCATGAGAACTACCCCAACTACTGGCATGAAAGCGCTTTTAAAATTACCACCGCTACATTTAACATCACAAGAGGAAGCTACTATACAAGCACTCTCTTTTCATGTGAAAGAAAAACTTAAACCAGGAGACCTTACTCGACACCTCAATATCTTGAACAGGGTTCAACATGCAGTATGCATAACTCAGATGAATGACCACATGGAACCCGTACTCAATTTTATAAAGAGATACAAGGTTATCTTCCCATCTAGGGAAGAGTAGAACACTAACCCAATATGGCTAAATGATGACTCACAAAAATGGTGCACAGATGGTTCCAAAACGCTCTAAGGAGTAGGGCAAAAAGCATATCCAAAAAAGCATATGTCAATAAAAAAAAAAAAAAAAAAAAAGGGTTCGAGAAAGTAAAAATTAAAATACTTTCGGACAGCCAATCGGTTCCCAAAACCTTGAATAGCTTCACATTAAACTCAAAAGTCCTAATAGACTGTAACAATGCACTCAACAAACTGCCACTCATAATCAGGTCTCACTGATTCGGGTACCAGGACATAAGGGTCACGAAGGAAACATGAAGACAGACTTTTATGACGAAAAAGGGGCAGAAGGGGTATTTATTGCACCAATCCCATTTTTTGGCTTTAACAAAAATAATATAAAACAGGAAACAAAAAAATGGATCCAAGCAAAAATCACGGAACACTAGAGCGGCACAATGCCAACAGAGCAAAATCTGCTCTAACCCTAGATAAAAAGGGCCTCAGATTACTCTATGGAGTACTTACAGGTCACTTTGTCTGTAATAATCCCTTTAATATAATAGGGTTATCTAGTACAAGATCATGCAGGTTCTGTTGGGATGAAGAGAAGTCTATGGAACACTTAATCACCAACTGTGAGGCATTAGGCCACAGGAAACAGTGAGTCCTGGGCTCGTATCTACTAGAGGAGGAAGACTTACAATTGTTCCCTCCTAAGAAGCTGGTTCGATTCCTCGTTATACTAAATAATTATAATTAAGTAATTAGGGGCGCACGATAGCCTACCCCATTACCATTCTTTGTAGCTAGGGTAGTACTTAAGACCTGCGGTCCGCCGGAGATATTTTTCCTCACTGTTGCACCGAATTTCTGATTGGTTGCTGATTGAGGCACACTCCTTTACAGAGGTTTATTCAGTTGCCTTATAACGAAACCCGGAATACGGATTGAGATATATACTGTAGAAATTTGAGAGACCTGCTCCCGGAAGCACCGTGAGAACTCAGACTTTTCGAAGGCATAAACCGACGATTTGTTGAAGATATTCATGTCAGCTTGTATAACTCTATTGATTGTTTTTGCCCAATAGGACTGCTTTCTAAGCATGCAAAAGCGTGAAAGGTTGCAATGAGTCAGAGAGTTTCAGACACATTCCCTACGCTCATAAAATGCCAATCAGATAACCAATCAGATAACGAGTTCACTGAATGAGCGGTGACTATTTTGGGCGTTCGACTCGTTGAAGTACTTTAAGTAACCTTACCAGCCCACTAGCAGAAATATGAGGAGATATTTTGTAGACGAATGGCCTCTAGTGAAACGAAAGTTGTCAAGTGGGCCACTAACTGCGACGTATATGTGAACCCTCCCAAGGCGGATATTGCCCAAAAACGTAGCCTGCCACCTGGAGTAGTCTCTCGGACCACTCCTACTCTAGGCCATCACAGACAAAACTTCTGCAGCTCCTGTCGAAGTCAAGCTGAGGGGCACACACAAGCTTGACTTAAGCATTAGTCAATTAAAGATTCAGTATATTTTCCCCATGCAAGGAGAAGATAAGGGTTTCCTTGACTACCTGTTGTCTTCTTCTGTCGTGTCAAATCGAATTCATTGAAATTTTACGAAAATTCGTATACAGCAAGAATATTTGTATTCCGCACTTTACTTTCATTTTAATAAGTTTCTTAGCATTTTTATATATTTTCCTATTTACTTTGATACATAATGGTTTGTCCAATTTTCCCCCGTGTCCAAATAATAATGGTATTCAACTTTACAGGTTTTACTCTACTTATCAGTATTTTAAGAAATCCAGCTAGTTATGTGGGGAACAAATTTTTATATTTTTTAAATTATTTCTCCAATTTTCTTTAATACAGTTTTATGTCCGCTCTGAATTATTTTATGAGAAGCTTATTTCATGGTAGAATCACATTCGGAGGTTTGTCACTTCCTTCCGAAGGGCAATCGCTATTTGAAAAAACTATTTCTGTCATTAATAATATTTTAAGTTCATGGCATTCATATTCTGGATCAAGCGGACTAACGTGGCTCGATCGTGTAATCGTGAATACTCACTGTTGCGCATTAATTAAATTTCGAAAACGACTATTTGCCTTTTAGGTAGAATTTACTCCATTTATTCGCATAAATAAATTATCCTTACATTCAACCCTTTTATACTGGGAAAGAAAAACAAACAAATCCCAGAATTCAGATCTAAAATAATAATCGCTCAAAATTAAATGTCTTAAAAAATATTTAAAAACTCCTTATCGGTATTTAGTTTCTGATCCTTTTATTACATCTTCATTTATCACAATGAAAGTGTGCTTCGAGTCGTTGTCCTAATAGAAAGCAAAACTGTGCAATAAACCCAATTATTCGGCGGTTTATCTAACATTAGCTTCAAGGATATGCAGATACTAAAATCTATCCATATTTCCTTCCACAAAATAATTATTGCCGACATCTGCGATTTTCATACCCCACACTATCGCAGAACCATTTCCATGCACAGTATCCTTTGTATTATTCGAGACAAATTCATTATTGCTTAGTCCTACGGCTAATACAGAGGAACTTCTTTTAGCTAAGTTTAAAATCATGTGTTCTTCGCGATCATTAAGTTTCTTCCTTTGCCCTAGGCGGCTTTTATTTATAATCGTAGAGCCAGTTTTGTATCTTCTAATTATGTATTTTTATTTTGATTAAATTGTCGATTTCTCTGAAAGTTTTTCCCTCTTCACGCAATTTACCTATCAGCCGGCGTTCCTCTTCAGTTCACTGTTTTCCTAACGGCCCCATTGTTCAAGAACTATGTTTATTACTTAAAAACTTGTAGCATTTTACGGATGTACAATTATTCGTTTTATTAATTTATTTTTATTCATATATATTAGCAAATCTAGAAATGCAAGGTTTCTTACAGACTACAAAGAACTAACATGGCATGTATACTTCTCAGTATAAATATGTTGAGCGTAAATATAATTTTGTATCTGTGATTAAATTAAGTACACTATAAGAAGGGGAATCAGATTGGAGTCTCTTTTACCAAAAGGGTCTTTTTGACGTGATTACTGTCAAACTAAATACATAATTTTTTCAGTATTCATTGACATTTCATCATGGAAAGACTTACGTCTCAACAATGTTCAAAATCATAAAATTACATAACGAAAATCGACGCTCTGTGAAAAGTGTTCATCGCGCCGTCAAGTCAACTTATGACGTTCAGCAATGAGGCCCATTTTTGGTTTAATAGCTACGTCAATAAACGGAATTTCCGTATTTGGGCTGAAGAGCAACCCGAAGCCATTCAAGAACATTTCACTGAAAACAACCGTTTGGTGGGACCTATGGGCTGGAGGAATCATCGGCCCATATTCCTTCAGAGACGAGGTTGGCGCCAATGTAACAGTGAAAGGCAAGCGCTATCGTATCATGATAAACGACAAGATGGCGCTGCTTCCTATACAATCTGTAAAACAATGGATTTACTGCGTCGTCGTCTCTCGTCTCGGACTAGTGGATTGACCCGCAAGATCGTGTGATATCACACATTTGGACTTTTATTTGTGGGGTATTTGAAATCTAAATGCTTTGTAGACAAACCAGCTTCGAAGCTAACATTACTAAAGTTATTCACGAGATACCGATCGAAGTCCTTCCACGAGTCATTTAAAATTGGTGTTTATGGATGGCCGAATTACGGCGCCATTGCGGCCAAAATATCATGAATGGTTCTACACAAAAATAATAAAGATTGCCCAATCAATTTGAATTTTCGTTATTGTACTTCAATTTAAATCCGATACCTCTAAATTGATCGCCTTTTAGATGAAAAACATGCCTTTTTCGAAATAAAATTAATTTATCTTTTCAAAAACCTGTTTTAAAGGTGAACGCGGAGTATGTACGATAAAGCGTTTTTTTATTATAATAATATTAATTAATAAAATATTAAATAATATGTCCATATGCATACCGATATTCACATACATACTTGTATGTATGTATAATAATATAAATAAAGCGTTTACATACTCACTCATAGGATTCTGCACCAGCTGTTGGACTACCTTGGATAGAGATACGACCTGAAGTCGGAGTAATCATTGCACTGCCGTCGTTGCCGCTATTCATTACAAGTGGACGCATGGAGATGCTTTCACTAAAAGTTCGCATTTCACCACGAACATTGAAATCATGGTAATCAGCGTTATTGCTGCCACTACTTTCGGTTGGTTGAGAACCGAAACGTGCTTGCATAAGACTTTTTGTTATATGATTTATACTATCAGCTACACTACAGCGATTGACGTCATACATGGCATTCGCTTCAAAAGAGTTTGCCCCGACTGGTATTGATTCAGCACCGCTAACATTTCCATTAAGTTGCGTTTTTTGATTTTTTCGGTCATGTCTAAAACTGTTACCATGTCGCCGGAAGGATGACCACACAGTACCAAAAAGAGTATGGTGTCGCTGGAAAATAAACGTTTCGCAATTAATAATCTCCGCCTCTTTGGTTGATTAGTTGGGAGTCGTAATAGCTGAACATATTACAGTGTAATTCAAACATTGGCAGTAAAACATCAAAAGTATATAAAACTAATTTTCAAAAGTCAAGTCAACGAAAATTGACATTTCATTCCAGTAACTTAGGATGAGGAATTGCTTAAATTTGGAGTTACCTCGAAAACAATATATTGCTAAATGTTAACCGAGGCTAAGCACGCGAAATATTATATTTATGGTTTAGCTTAACAAAACAAGTTTTTTGTCTATCTAAATGTTTCTTATATGCGAAAACAATATTAATTTAGTCCTTCTTCCCTTGTGTATGTAACCCCGTGTTATTGATAAGTCTATAGAGTAAAATATTTTATGATAATATGAGTACATAAATAATCAGTATAATAAATAAAATGCAATTCAAAATTAATTTCGGGGTGAAACCTACGAACAAAATTAGAAATAGAATTGTCATCTTTGACTACACATTTGGTCATCTATTCCCCACAAAGACCGGAACATGTTTATATTTTTTATAAACAAATAACTAAACTACCTGTTGTCTACAACTAGTCACTTTCACCGAGATTAAAATGGGCCTTGTGATATATGTATTTCAACGCTTCTCATTTCATATCGGATATCAATCCAAGAGGGAACGAAATCGGTTTGTACGTATGCACTATTAAATACCCTGAGCTTTGATAAATTAGACATTACCACGATTTCTACAAATATATCGACTCCAGCGCCACATTTTTTTTGGTAATTGGAACCTATTCTTATTTTACTGAGTATCTCCATAGAAGTATAGTTATAGTTTTTTTAGAAGCATTTATTTTTATGAAGTATGATCCAAATACGATTTGCCATTTACCAACCATGTATATAATTTTTCAGGATGTATCAATCGCAGTGCCACTTAGCGGATCCAAAGATACAAACCTCCCGGAAATTTACTTTTCATGCACTTTAATCTAACTATTTCGCAATTAGAAATAGTTGATTCTTAACTCTTTTATAATGGAGCAAACTAACTATTTTAACATTGCTATGCACTAGGCAGTGGTCAATTGTCCGACTCTACATGATTTTACAACTAACTTCAAGTTGGTTATTTGGAAGTTAACTAAGAGTTATCTATATTATAGTTAAGTCTAAGCTAAATGGATTCCAGTTAGCTATAAGTTGCTCAATACAATTATTATTAAAATATGCTATTAAATCATTTTTGTTTAGTATACATACTATATATATACATATACATAATAGGACTATGAATAAGTTCGTGCGGTTTTTTTTCGAAATTTGAAACTTTATTGACGTAAAATGGTTACAAATTTAATATTCAAAATATTGTCCATCGCTTACTACTACTTTTTCCCATCTTTCTGGCAATTCACGGATTCCCTTTGTGAAAAATTCGGTCGGTTTTGCCGCAATCCACGAATCGATCCATTTTTTGACTTCATCGTAATTACGGAAGTGCTGGTCAGCCAGGCCATGTTGCATCGATCGGAAGAGATAGTAATCGGATGGCGCAAGGTCTGGACTATACGGCGGGTGGGGTAGGACATCCCATTTGAGCGTTTCTAAGTATGTTTTGACCACTTGTGCAACATGTGGCCGAGCATTGTCATGTTGCAAAATAACTTTGTCGTGTCTATCGGCGTATTGCGGCCGTTTTTCTCGCAGTGCTCGGCTCAAACGCATCAATTGTCGTCGGTAGACATCCCCCGTAATCGTTTCATTCGGTTTCAGTAGCTCATAATACACAACACCCAGCTGGTCCCACCAGATACACAGCATAACCTTCAGGCCATGAATATTCTGCGCCGACGTCGATGTTGAAGCATGGCCAGGGTATCCATACGTTGCCCGATGTTTTGGATTGTCGTAATGGACCCACTTTTCATCGCCAGTCACAATTCGATGCAAAAAACCCTTTCTTTTGTGCCGTTGAAGCAGTTGTTCGCATGCCATAAAACGGCGTTCAACGTCTCTTGGCTTCAATTCATACGGCACCCAATGGCCTACCTTTCGGATCATTCCCATGGCTTTTAAACGTTTGGAAATGGTTGATTGATCAACTCCCAAAGTTTTTGCAACCTCTTCTTGCGTTTGAGCCGGATCTTGATCGAGCAATTCCTCCAATTCGGTATCCATGAACTTTGGCGGCGCACCCTCGCGTTCTTCGTCTTCCAAGCCAAAATCACCACTTTTAAAGCGTGAGTTATGTGGAATGGCCCCGCTCCCACACATAAAATTATCAAAAAGAAAAGAACCATATTTTAATTGTAAAATGAGTATTAGTGAAAAAGAAAACAATCATATTCCAATAAAATTTATGATTGTAAAATGAACCTTAGGAATGCCACTCAGCACTTTAGAGTTAGAAATATAAATATACATAAATATGTATATGCTTAAGTATAATCCGCTCATTGCATATACGAATGACGTGAAGTCATACGTATATGCAGATAACAAACATACTGGTGTCAACACTCAAGTATGCAAAACATACTTGAGTGAAATAAGAGGACACAGTAAAACAATTGCTGCAAGTCTAAACAAAAAGTAGACTATTTGGATGGTGCTGAGTAACATCACAAACACACATATTTACAATCTAAATATGTATATACTAAGGCTATATTTAAGACCTAAAGATCTAAGAAAAGCCAGTTGTGGCTGAACCGCGAAGGGCGACTGGCAAAAGTCGCAGAAACTCCGTAATCTAAATTTGCAATAAAAGTTTCCATAAACTTAATAAAAAGTATTTATTATTTAGAGGAAGGATATTAAAAGGGGTTATGGCCGCAACTCGAGGTTTCAAAAAATAGACGGAAACCATAACTGGGGAGTCTATAGAAACCATAACTGGCGCAGTCGCGATACGGATGGCACCACCCCATTCGGCTACGGTGGTTGCTTATTAAGGGATCTTTAAAGAAGGAAAGCATTTACACATAAAAATTTAAAAACTGCACTATAAAATAGCAGTGAAAGAAGCAGCAGCAACAGATATCTCTGTCATCAAAGAGGTCGCTTGTTTCCTTGATCGCTATCAAACGCAAAAGCAACATCAGCAGCAAAACAACAGCAGCAACATCAGCAGCAAAACAACAGCAGCAACATCAGCAGCAAAACAACAGCAGTAACATCAGCAGCAAAACAACAGCAGCAAAATAACAGCAGCAGAATAACAATTTCAACAAGTACCAGTGAGCACTCCGGAAACATCAACCAAACCACAGCAAATAAGTGAAGACCAAGCAGAGCAGAGATCCTGAAAATTTTGATCCATCCATTGACGAAAGGAGTCTATGTAAGTAGCTAGTGATACATATATTTTTTAACATTTTGCGAAAAGTTATGATACTTGAAAACGACAGTGAAAAAAAAAATTTTTTTTTTTTTTTTTTTTTGTGAAAAATTGTTAATGTAAAGAGAAAATATGAAACATAGAAGAAATACGAAGTAAAAGGAAAAGAAACAAAAAAAAAAAAATATAGAAAATGTGTCAAATTTAAAGAGGTTTATAATTAGTTAAAAAAAAAAAAAAAAAAAAAAAAAAAAAAATGACGTACAGTAATTTACGCCAGGATAAGAATATGATTGAATGGCCAACCCTCACGGAGGTAGATCCTAGTGCCACAAGATTCAGGAGGATGGTTAATCGATTTGCGGGCAATAATCTTCGCACTAATAGAAACAGGTTTAATATGTTTAATATTGTGGAAAGAGCCCCAGTGCAGAAAAAAAATAGAGCAAGCGTACTTAATGCTTGGGCACGTTAAATCAATTAAGAAATTTTCTCGAAGCAAGTAAGCAAAAACTAATAATCAGGCATGTGACGTATGCCAGTTCGGTAAAAGCAAATCAATAATAATAAAAAAAATTGAATTATAAAATATATATTTTTTCTACTCCTTTGTTGATTCGAGAAGTAAATGGCCCAAAATATGGAGGCTTGTTTAGTAGCGATAACGCAACTATTGCAGCAAAATGCTATATATCAAAGAACCACCTTAAGACAAAAGGTGGAGAAAGACTTAAAATATCTACATCCTTTTGAAGGCAACACAAAGAAGTTGCCCTATTTTATTCAAACAATTGATAGGATTTTGGGGGACTACCCAGAGCAACAGGACCTAGTGTATAGAATAGTTTTCGATCTTAAGATATCAGGATCAGCAAAAAATTTTCTTTCTCTGACCCCACCAGAAAATTGGGAGGAGTGTAAAACAAAGTTAAAGCAACATTTTCGGTCAACTAAAGACCAAATGTCGATAACGAACGACATTACACATTTAAAAATAGGGAGTATAAGTGAACTTAATAAAAAAGCTAGGGATATAATTGATAATATCACCGAATTTAGTGTTTTAAGTGAAAATGGTGATGCGATGAAGGAGATATTCACGGGAATGCTCATTCAAAGAATAAAACAATTGGCGGCAGGTACGTTTGCTTGCACCATAAGAAACATAGTGTCATGGCCGCAGATGTCGGCTTGTATATACAATTTTATTGGCTTGGATGCTGGAAACCTGAATCCAATGCTCATATCCAAAAATATAAACAGACAGTCTGGAAATTTTAATCCTCGCCCTGTTTATAATAATAATAATATTAGACAGAATGCCAATTTTAGGCATAATAACGGCAACAATTCGCAAGCCAATAATTCAGGCAGGTATAGCAGCCGTTCGCAAAATAGCACTGCTCAAAACAATTACCGTGCACCCAATTTTTCACGACAAAATAATAGACAAAGTATTTCGCAACAGGTAAATGGCCGTCCTGTATATGAACAAGGCCAATATTATAGGCAAGGTAGCCAACAATTAAACAATCGACCACAAAACACTCCAAATAGACTTAATACATCTCAACAAACAAGGCGTTCAAATGGGCCTCAACCCATGGACGTCGATGCTGCGAGTCAAGGGGAGGCTGTAAACATAAACGAAGAGTTTTTTACAAACTAGCCTCGGGTGGTCAGAATAAAATTCTAATAACATTGACGTTATTCAATAAAAATTTTTTAACTTTGCTGGATCCAGGATCTACAATTAGTATTATGAAGAAGAAAACCTTCGATGAATATAATCTACCGGTTATTAAAGGAAATAACATAATAGTGAGTACCTTAAATGGTAATATTAAGGGCACAAATGAAAGAGTTAGTTCTCCGTGCCCATCAGAGTTTCAATATGTTGCCAAGGCTAGAATAAAGTGGGTGAAGATGGATTTTGATAAACCATACGATTTGTTGTTGGGAAATGACTTTATATTTAAAAATGTCAAGGTAATTGATATATATTAGAAAAGGAGGAAATTGAACTCCTTAATGGTGTAAAAATACCATTCCTCTCAAAGACGATCCAAGAGCAGGTTTATGCATTGGAGTCTGGGAAATTGCAAAATATTCAACTTGATCATCTAAAATCAGATGAACGTAAAGGAGTTGAAAAATTGCTAAAAAAATATAAAAAATTAATTTTTAAAGATGGGGACACACTGACTAATACAAAATCAGTGGTCCATGAAGTAAAGACGGTCACAAACCAACAAATAAATTCAATAATTTATAGGTTACCTCCGAAACATGAAGAGGAGGCGGTCAGGCAAATTAAAGAATTGGAAAAGCAGGGTATAATTCAAAAAAGCAGGAGTAGGTATAGCTCTCCTATTATAATAGTTCCGAAAAAAGAAGATAAGTCCGGAAATAAAAAGTTTCGTTTAGTGGTTGATTATCGTAGGCTTAATCAAATAACCATTGACGATAAATATCCCTTGCCAAATATTCATGGAATCTTAGACAAGTTGGGCAAAGCACAGTACTTTAGCACTATAGATCTTGCAAAAGGTTACCATCAAATTTTAATGGCATCTAAGGATATTGAAAAAACAGCTTTTGTTTCCCCACTAGGTTTGTATGAATATGTCAGAATGCCATTTGGGTTGAAAAACGCCCCGGCTACCTTTCAAAGGCTAATGAATGACATATTGAGAGACTACATAAATAAAATTTGTGTTGTTTATTTAGACGACATTTTAATATTTTCCACTTCATTGGAAGAGCATTTGATTTCTTTAGAAAAAATTTTTTCAAAACTACAAGAACACAATTTAAAAATTCAAGCGGATAAGTGCAGTTTCTTAAAGAAAGAAACACAATTCTTAGGTCATACGTTGACCAAAGAAGGAATAAAACCTAACAAAGGGAAAATTGCAGTAATTTTGAATTTAAAGGTACCAAGGACCGAAAGGCAATTAAAAAGCTTTTTAGGAGCCACAGGGTATTACAGAAAATTCATAAAAGATTACTCAAAAATAGCGTACCCAATGATTAAATATTTAAAGAAAGGGGGTAAAATAAACCCCAATGACCCGCAATATATTTCGAGTTTTGAAAATCTCAAAGCTCTCATTTCTTCCCATCCGATTCTTAAGTATCCAGAGTATGATAAAGAATTTTCAATTACAACGGATGCAAGTGACTATGCTATTGGCGCAGTGCTGTCACAGCAAGGACAGCCGGTATGCTATATTTCTAGAACTCTTAACAAGCATGAGCAAAATTATGCTACCATCGATAAAGAGTTTCTAGCTATTATTTATGCAATCACATACTTCAGACCATACATATATGGAAATAAATTTAAAATAGTCACTGACCACTGCCCAATTGTGTATTTAAATAATAAATACAAGCGTAAAGAATTTTCACAACGTCACCAGAGGTGGCTGTTAAAATTACAAGAATATAATTATGAAATAGAATATGTGAAAGGAAAAAATAATGTGGTCGCAGATTTTTTGAGTAGAATCGAGAATGCTCCGAAAATAAACGAAAATAATGATAAAGAATCGAATTTTGAAATGTCCGATACGATACATTCCGCAGAGGAAGAGTTATTGGAGCACTTTGCTATAAAAGAGGAGATTGTTAATAAATATAAGACGCAAATTATAATAACATATAGCCCTGAAGCTGAAATTAAGATATCACATGGTAGGAAAATAATCGAGGTTGACCCACTGAATAGTGAAAACATATTAAGAACTATATTTGAAAGGCACATTAGGAAAGGTAAGGTAGGAATATTTTCTGAAGTTGAAGAGCAAGATTATCATAAAATTCAACTGTTGTTGATGTCCATGTTCTCCTGTAATAGCAAACTGGAATTCATAAAATGTACAAAAAGAGCAACAGAGATATCGCAAGAAGAAGAACTGCATAGACAAATCTCTTTGTATCACAGTAAGGAGTCGATGCACAGTGGCATTGCAGAAACAATTAATACATTGAAAGACAAAATATTTGATCCGAAACTCAGGGAGCATATTCAGTTAATAATAAATAACTGTGAAAAATTCCAACAAATAAAATATGATAGAAAACCTATAAAACCTAAGTTATAAGAAAGACATTGCCTTGAAAGATCTAAAACGAAGTAGAAATTGTATATTTGAAAATGATTGTTCTTTTGAAATAAATAATAAAACTAAAATATTAAACATTGATGACGATACGATATTGATCGTCAATGCATACGAAACAATCTTAAAACAAAATTGTGACAATAGAAATATCGTATTAAAAAATAATTTCCTGATTACGTTTACAAATTGTAAAATCGAATTAAATAATGAAATGTTTGAAAATAATAAAGTGGAATTTGCAGAAAAATTCCACTACCCAGTAAAAATGTTAAACCAAAGTTACGAACAGGAATTAAAGTTTAAAATGATTGAAGAAAAAAATATGGAAAACATTAAAGAAATTAAAGAATTAAAATACCATAAAAATGTTTCATATGGTATGAATGTAACAGTAGCAATATGTTTATTGCTCTTATTGATTATAATAATTGTATATTGGAAAAGGAAGAATACAAAAGTAAAAGTTGTTAATAAAAAGAATTATAATGAAGGGGGAATTATGTTAATGGAAACCAACCCCAAACAAAATGTACTTATTAATGAAAGAACTCAGGAGAGTTCTAACTCTAACGGTGGGGGAGTTATGTGGAATGGCCCCGCTCCCACACATAAAATTATCAAAAAGAAAAGAACCATATTTTAATTGTAAAATGAGTATTAGTGAAAAAGAAAACAATCATATTCCAATAAAATTTATGATTGTAAAATGAACCTTAGGAATGCCACTCAGCACTTTAGAGTTAGAAATATAAATATACATAAATATGTATATGCTTAAGTATAATCCGCTCATATGCAGATAACAAACATACTGGTGTCAACACTCAAGTATGCAAAACATACTTGAGTGAAATAAGAGGACACAGTAAAACAATTGCTGCAAGTCTAAACAAAAAGTAGACTATTTGGATGGTGCTGAGTAACATCACAAACACACATATTTACAATCTAAATATGTATATACTAAGGCTATATTTAAGACCTAAAGATCTAAGAAAAGCCAGTTGTGGCTGAACCGCGAAGGGCGACTGGCAAAAGTCGCAGAAACTCCGTAATCTAAATTTGCAATAAAAGTTTCCATAAACTTAATAAAAAGTATTTATTATTTAGAGGAAGGATATTAAAAGGGGTTATGGCCGCAACTCGAGGTTTCAAAAAATAGACGGAAACCATAACTGGGGAGTCTATAGAAACCATAACTCGTGCAAACCACTTCTGGCACGTTCGCTCAGATAGAGCATGCTCACCATAAACTTCCACCAAGATACGATGACTTTCGGCTGCTTTTTTCTTCATATTAAAATAATGAAGAAGAATTCCCCGCAAAAACACATTATTTGGCACGAAATTCGACATTTTCAAGTGTGGTAAAAATATTGTTGTTTACGCTTCAAATAAAAAACTTATACTGACGTTTGTGCCTTACGACAGTAGCTCTCCAATGAATGTTTGGAAATGTGGATCGATGGAATAATAATCAAGTTACGCCATCTGTTGTAAAACCGCACGAACTTATTCATAGTCCTATTATATATATTCCCATTGTTCCTAGGTGGAACTATGTTTAATAACATGTGTAAATTTGAATTCTTTAGTTCGACAACTTCCCACGTCTCTAACGAGTTCTAAAGAATTCAACGTTTTCAGGACAACATACCAGTTATTTAATTAGTTAATATAAAAAACCAAGGGCTTTAAAAAATACTTTTTTTTCTCGTGGGATTTTAAAACATAATATCCCATCTTTGCCACATCCCATCGGCGAACATGTGGGATTGGCTGTAACGCTGGTGCACACCTCCGATAGTCCCCACGGGTTTGTAACCGACTGCTGATCCCAGGAGCATGTGATTGGGGGTGATCGCTTCGTCATTGGCGTATCTCATCATTAAAACTGTGTGCTGGCTTCATACCAAGTAGGACAGTTTTAACGGATCTTACAAGCTGTTCCCACGCACCTCCCATGTGGGACACCGACGGTGGGTTAAGTTTCCAGGGAATGGTGCTGAATTTAGTTTCTACCATCTAGTAATCAATTATCAATCAGTAATTTTCTGCTTACAGGCGTATAATTTTCTCTACCGCCTTGGAGTTGGTTCCGTTGTCGGTATATATTCCCCCTTGGTACACCGCGACGAGATATAAAATTGTTTATGCAAATAATACACAAGCTGGTATCGAACTGGTATTGGCAACTTGTATCTCTCCTGGTATAGTGACTTTCGTATTTTGGACAGCTGTTTATGTGGTCCCTTACAAGTTGAACTTTATCATCCGTAAGTCTATTTTTTCCTCCACTTGATCCACGCTTATCAACAAGGTCACGGTTAGGATAGTGTAATTTCTTCTTTAAAACAGTTTTGACGAAACTGGCACTTTCATCAAAACACTGCAGGAAGCATTTTTGGCATACCTGCAGTCTTTGGCCTTCAAACTCAACATAATAAGCAGCCTGAAATTTTCGCTCACGTGGCCTTTCCATTAAGGTACCAATGAACAAAATTCTCTGATTGTACGTACCCAACGACCAATATTTATTAAAAATGCTTTTCTGAAATGCAAGCGGAACCTTTGATTTGCGCTTCATGCGACAATCAATAATGAGAGGTCTCAATTTTCTTTCCGACACAACAACACCCTTTACATTAACGTATGCCTTTCCCAAGTTCCGTCTTGTGCATGATTCTTTCCTCGAATAAGCTCTTTGGGATGTAGTCGGGGCCTCGTTGAGCAGTTCATCATCATCTAAATTGCTACTATTTCCATTACACTGTGGTACAAAAAAAAAGTTGCAAAAAAACATTGGATCGGACATGGTGAGGGTTGTAGCTTATGAAAAACTGAAAAGAATGGTATGTATTAAATTTTGAATACACCCTCAAAATCTCGTTTTAGAGCCAAAAAACCGTTTTTAGGCATATTCATGTACAAAATACATCGTATCTTTGTCATTTTTTGACGAAATTAAAATTTTTTTTTTCATTTTCCAGCTAAAAGTTTAACCTTTCCAACCGTGAAAGAATTTTTTTATTATCTTTTGAATTCATGGAGATAGAGACCAAAAACTTTCAAAAAATTTTATTTTTTTACTTATTTTTCAACTTTGAGACTAGTTGGTAGCTTTAATTTTATATAAAACATCTATTTTCTCTTACTACATCAAAAGTGTATTTAATTTTGCTTTTAATGACCCCTAATTCAAAAGAATTCGTTGGAAATTATCCAAGGAATTGCCTTTATAAGATTATAGTCACTTTACTAGTTTTACAAGTAATGTGATCTTTTTTCTATTCTTACTTCCTCGTATTTTTTTTTTTTTGCATTTTATGCACTTTTCTATACTTTTTCCACAAAATTATCAGTGTGTAGAGTTTAATAATATGTTTATCTGATATTATACAATAGAATAATAATAAATATTTTCGTTATATAGAAACTATAAAATTTATTAATTCCATAAACCATTTTAATCTATTAAATTATCTAACAATATTCAATAACACAAAATATTTTTGACAATGATGAAATTAGTACATTTTAATCTTTCAAAATTTAAAAATGCTTATTTAATCTTTTTCTCTTTAACTTTGAACCGTCTTCTTCGCGTTTGAGCGACCAACAATACTCTGAAAGCATATTAATAGTGCTTTTCCCCTGAAAACGTTTTTCAACGGCTGTCATTTCCTGATGGAATCTTTCCCCTTGCTCGTCACTCATTTGTCCAAGATTTTCAGGAAAGAAATCTAAATGTGAGTGCAAAAAATGAATTTTTATGGGCATGTTGCATCCCATTGCACCATAAGCACTTAAAAATTCCTTTACGATTGCTTTGTAATCATGACTTCTATTGTTGCCAAGAAAATTCTGACATAAGGAAACAAAACTGCTCCAAGCTCGTCTTTCTACATCATTCAATTTCGATGGAAAAACATTGTCGTTCATGATTTTTCGAATTTGTGGACCAACGAATAAACCTAAAATTTTTTTAAAATCTACAGTATTTTCAAGTTACAATATGACTACTTTAACGTATTAAGACTTGAGTTTATTGTAAAAAAGCTTATATTTCTAGAGATTACCTTCCTTCACTTTGGCGTCACTCAACCTTGGAAATAGTATTTTCAGGTATCGAAAAGCTTCGCTGTCAACTGAGATATATATATATATGAATAGTTTTGCTATGTAATGAAATTTTTTACCGCGCATACGTAAATATGAGGGAAAATTTATTATTATTCTATAGTATCAGATAAACATATTATTAAACTCTACACACTGATAATTTTGTGGAAAAAGTATAGAAAAGTGCATAAAATGCAAAAAAAAAAATACGAGGAAGTAAGAATAGAAAAAATATCACAATACTTGTAAAACTAGTAAAGTGACTATAATCTTATAAACGCAATTCCTTGGATAATTTCCAACGAATTCTTTTGAATTAGGGGTCATTAAAAGCAAAATTAAATACACTTTTGATGTAGTAAGAGAAAATAGATGTTTTATATAAAATTAAAGCTACCAACTAGTCTCAAAGTTGAAAAATAAGTAAAAAAATAAAATTTTTTGAAAGTTTTTGGTCTCTATCTCCATGAATTCAAAAGATAATAAAAAAATTCTTTCACGGTTGGAAAGGTTAAACTTTTAGCTGGAAAATGAAAAAAAAAATTTTAATTTCGTCAAAAAATGACAAAGATACGATGTATTTTGTACATGAATATGCCTAAAAACGGTTTTTTGGCTCTAAAACGAGATTTTGAGGGTGTATTCAAAATTTAATACACACCATTCTTTTCAGTTTTTCATAAGCTACAACCCTCACCATGTCCGATCCAAAGTTTTTTTGCAACTTTTTTTTTTGTACCACAGTGTTATTAGTAGAAGTTGAGTTCTCATAGTTGGAATCTAGGACTGAGTCATCACTGTCAAAACGGAGATTTTCCTGTAAATTTGATTTATCTGCCTCATTCTCACTGCTTAGTGGAGTACTAGAAACATTTGTTAGTAAATCAGCCCCACTGCCCTCTAAAAACGACATGTGACTGCTTTCATCATAACCTATTAATTGCAAAAATTTAAGCAACTTAGCAAAGCTATTTGTTTGTTCAATCTTACCTGTTACATTTACTTCGTTTTCCATTTCATTAATTTTAAATATTTTTATTAATAGCTTTATTATATTGTTTTAGTTCAGAAAATATTCAATTTAACCGAAACTTTTTTTTTCTGACCTCTTATAACCTCTGCATTAATCACAGGAAATTGCTTAACTCAAATGATTTTAAAATGGCGCTTTAGGCATACCAATCTAACTGCACTTTGAAAAAAGAATAAGAGCATATTCGCATTTGTCGCGTATGAAGATATAGTTCTCTTAAAAACTCACAACAAAAATGCATTAACAACTTTTAAAGAGATAGTGCATGCTTATATATATAATATTATATTTTCAATTTGTAATAAACACTCACCTTCACGTTGGCTCTTATGTCAGCTCTCTTGTGTATGATAAACTTAAAAAAAATTTAGGGGCAAAAACAACTTAAGTTATTATAGGCCATTTAAATATAACAGTATTGTAATTGACCCTCTTCTTAAGTATACTTAGACTCATAGAGTAAATGCAATAGCGCTTCGTTGCGAGTTAGGCTAATATGTTTTTATTAATATTTACACTAAAAAGAATAGTTAGAGTGATAGGAACTTCGCGTAAATATACAGTTTTATTAGTTGAATATGAATATGACCACAGATATATACATATAGGTTAGGTTAGGTTTGGCAGCCGCATCGCACATAAAGACAACGATGCCACTTAGACCACGAAATGGGTTCGTTGTAAGCCGCGGGGGCTGGGCTACAAAGCGTAAAAGGTTGTTGATGCCTTAAGTGGATTAAGTAGGATTTTAAAAATCGGTTCCTGCTTCTGGCTAGAGCCGGGCATGGGCAAAACAGCTTTTGAATTGTTTCCAACTCCTCCTCATTTCTGCAGCTACGACAGGAATTATGCGTGTAAACGCCTAATCTCCTTGCGTGATTTCCTATGAGACAATGTCCTGTGAGGGCCCCTACTAAGGTCTTGATTTGAAGTCTGCTCAGTTTTATAATACTCTTGGGCAGACGTAAAATTAGCCTTGGCCATGTTTGCCTAGCAATTTCACAGGTGTTAGCGCTAATCCATCTTTGATTTGCAGAACTGATTAGTGCGTCCTTAATGAGAAGCTTACAAGTTGCGAGAGGTATCTCCATAAAATTACTTATGTCTGGCATACAGGTACCTTCTCTTGCAAGTTGGTCTGCCCTGCAGTTACCTGGTATATCTCTGTGGCCTGGAACCCAGCATAAGATTATACGATATTGCTTGACCATCTAATTTAGAGATTGCCGACAACGTAAGACACTCCTTGATGTTGTTTGGAATGCATCCAGGGCTCGTAGGGCAGCTTGGCTGTCTGATAGAATGCAGATATCCGTAGATGATATTCTGTTTATCTTTAGCTATTTAAGGCTTCATGAATAGCGTTTATTTCCGCTTAAAAACGCTACAGTGATCCGGTAGTTTAAAGGATTCACTAATAGAAAGGTCTTCGCAAAATAACCCTGATCCTACACCGGTGTCCATTTTGGATTCCTCCCGTGTAGATCTTAACGGGTGTGTTGGGTGTTGGATCTTCTTCAAACCATTCCAGTCTAGAAGGGATTTTCATTAGGAAATTCCTTTCGAAGCAAAGAATGGGAGGGTGATAATCACAGTCACTGGGTATATCCGTGTAGGAGTCTAAGATGGTTGAATGTCCATGTGTGACAGTTCGCCATTGTGAGCTCGCTTTGAGTCTTAATGCGGAGCAGGCCGCTGAGTATTTGCAGAAGAGATCTAGGGGTGGCAGATGTAGCGTGATGTCCAAAGCCGTGGATGGCGTGGTTTTCATGACGCCACATATTGCTAATTCCGCTGATCTCTGCACCTTATTCAATAAATTAGAATAGGTTTTTTTCTGCAAAGCACACCACCAGACAACATTTCCATATAGAAGAATGGGTCTGACGACAGCAGTGTAAAGCCAATGAGCAGCCTTAGGTTTAATTCCCCAGATCTTACATAAAGCTCTCTTACAGGCATAAAAAGCTAGGTTCGCTTTCCTGACGCTTTCTAAAGTGTTTGACTTCCAAGTCAGTTTCCTATCTATGTTTAGTCCCAAGTACTTGGTTTCTTCCGAAATCACAAGAGCATAATTGGAGTTAGCTGAGGGATTCTGTGTCTCCTAGTGAACAATATGAGTTGTGTTTTGTCTGGGTTGACTCCTAGACCACACTTTTCTGCCCACCTAGAAAGTATATCTAGAGCATTTTGTATTAGATCTCTTAATGTAGATACAAATTTACCAGAGACAGCAATAACAACATCATCTGCGTAAGCTATCACCTTACAGCCCACCGATTCCAGTATTAACAGAAGTTTATTTACAACTGCGTTCCATAAAAACGGTGAGAGGACTCCACCTTGCGGTGTACCTCTACTTACCAATTTCCTGAGCACTGATTCTCCTAGTTCCGCTTCAATGATTCTGCTATTTAGCATATTGCCAATGAAGCCAAGCCCGGTTCTACCCTAAGATCAGTGAGTGCTGCAGTAATTGCCCCCCATTCAACATTGTTAAAGGCCCCTTCAAAATCAAGGAAAGTGGCTAAAGTAAATTCCTGTTTGTGCAGTGAACTCTCTGCCGTGTAAATAAGGTTATGTAGAGCTGTCTCTACCGATTTCTCTTTCGTGTAGGCATGTTGTGACGTAGAGATAAGATTTCTATCTATAGTTAGGCTTAAGTGAAATTCTATCAACCTCTCCAAAGTTTTCAATAGGAAAGAAGAAAGAGATATCGGTCTTAAGTCTTTTGGATGGGTATGTGAGTTTCTACCAGCTTTTGGAATGAAAACCATTTTGACTTGTCTCCACTTAAGAGGTATATGACCGTAAAGAAAGCAACCTTTGAAGATTGCTAGTAGCCCGTGTACTAGATATCCAGCGGCCTTTTGCAGTTCCACCGGGTAAATACCATCTGGACCCGGAGATTTAAAAGGTTTGAAACTTTCAATCGCCCATAAGAGCCGATCCTCAGATATAGCGTCTATTCTGACTTCACGACAGTGTACTGTATCTTCCATGTCATGCCCAATAATGTCTGAGCAGCCTGGAAAATGAGTGTCGAGTAAAAGTTCTAGAGACTCTTTACTGGTTGTACTTTTACTTTTCTGTAGCAGTTCCCAATTTTGAGGACTTCCCGCTAAAATCGTACGAAGTCTGGAGGCCTCAGTTGCCCCCTCAACCTCTTCACAAAAGGATTTCCAAGATTGCCTTTGGGCATTTCTGATTTCCTTCTTGTAGATTCTCAGAGCATCTTTATAGCCTTTCCAATCTTCTTCGAGACGTGTTTTCTTTGCCTCATTTAAAGCGCTTCTGCTTCTTTTTTGAAGCTTGCTTAGTTCAACCGTCCACCACTTAGGCTTGGGGGGGCTTAGGGGTAAATCCTTAGTCTTCTTATGGGACAGGCTTCCGCTAAGGCAGCATTCATATTGTAGGTAATCTTGTCAACCACATTTATATATGTATATATATAACTCAATGTATAAATATATCTAATTGGCTCTTACACCCTTTTTGGGAGTTTGGCCGAGCTCCACAAATGGAGAGACCTACAGCTTTAAGCCGACTCCGAACGACAGATATTTTTTACACATTTTTACAGGAATACACTCGGAGGTTTGCCATTGTCTGCCGAGGGGCGATCGCTATTAGAAAAAACTTGTTCTTCATGTCGGTGATTCACGGAGATTCAAACCTACGTTCTCTCCGAATTCCGAATGGCAGTCACGCACTAACCCATTCGGTTACGGCAGCCGCCGAATAATATACCGTTTATTTATTTATTTAATATAAAAAAACGAGGAATTCAAAAAATACCTATTTTCCTCGTGGGCTTACAAAAAATACTCGCCGTGTTGCTTTTCGGCGCTCAAACAGGATGATAAGAATGAGTTTTGACAAAGAACTTAAATTCAATATTTCGGCTTCAATAGCAAAAAATAACACTCTTTGTTTATCTTTGACTTCTTTTTATACTGATTCAAATTCTTTTGAAAAACCACAGCTAATGCAACGAAAACAAATAACACAATTTTTCGACAATGATAACTTTGATGCTTTCGTTTTACAATTCAGTGAAAAATGTGTGCTTTATTCGGATTTAAAAATTAAATATTGTGTTTTCAAAATGTCTGGCAAAAGATTAATTACCACTTGGGTAAAAGTGTTCCGGACTTGTTTGAAATTGTTTCGGTAGATTAAAGCAAAAGCGTACAAATCGCTTGATGAATCGAAAATTGGATCAAAATCCGAGAACTTCAAATATAATAAATAAGAACATTTAATTTCTTTTGTAGTTACCATAATAACCTGTGAGGCAGTGTGCCCGCGAGTCCTTTGCGTCAGCTGTATGGAGGATGAGGTGGAATCATCTCAGCACCTGACCTTAGCTGCCCAGTTCTCGCGGGACTAAGATTCAAGCATCTTGGTTCTCACTTCTTTTCTGCGCCTGCTGATATAGCAGGTCTTGATATCAAAAATCTGATTAGCTTCATCAGCAGCATACAGAGGCTAAGACAACCGCAAACTAGTCACCGTTTATAGACCAAAAAAATGCCCTCCTCTTTTCGTACTATCGTTTCTTTTTCCGGATGAACCAAACTTCTTTCGTCCAAGTGGGCCCACTCTCTGGGCAACAATTACTACCTAACCTAACCTGACCTTCATTAATAACATATACAGTTTGTGAAGAATGACTTTTGACATAAGAAATAAATTCAATTTTTCGATTTCAATAGAAAAAGTAGCACTCTTTGTTTATCTATGTATGACTTCTTTTTTGTACTGATTCCTATTTATTCACAGCATTTAAAGGGAATTAATACAAAAAACTTCAAATTCGTTGGAAAAACAACGACTAAAGCTAACAAACAAATAACACACTTTTCGACACTGTTAATAAACTGTTTTTACAAACTCCAACAAAGTTTTATTTATTAAATACATATTGTGAATACTTAATTTTCTGATTAATTTTATATATGGTATGATAACCGTTAGCTTCGTTGCAGGCGCTAATTTCAAAGTATATTCTGCCATTCCTCCATTATTGCAGTTTTTAATGCTACTGCATTCTTTTGGTGTCTTTTATGGACTCTTTTCTTCAAAAAGGCTCCCAACTTTTCAATCACGCTTATGTCGGGACTCTGAGCTTGTGTATCTATAACTTTACCGCGATTGTAGGGAAGCCACATCTGTACATTATGCTCTATGTGCTTTGGATGGTTATCTTGGTAAAATTTAAAATTTGGTTTATTCTCAGTGATAAACCCAAATTTTTTAGCACTGCCGCCTAAGTTTTTTTTTTCAATATATTTAAATATTGGTTGGCGTACGTTGTGCCATGAATAAACACCAAGTCCCCTACTCCTTTACTTGAAATGCACCCCCAAACCATAACGAAAATTTGTCCAAATTTAACCGTGGGAATTATATTTCGATTTTGTAAAGCTATCAAGGGCTTGCGCTATACTCTAGTCGGTACATCGTTGTAATACAGCATTATCTTTGTCTCGTCGCAAAATATAACGTCGTCTCAATAATCTTCTGGTTCGGAAATGTGTTTCAAAGCAAAATACAGGCATTTGTCTACAATTTTTGCAGACAGTAATGGTTTCTTGCGTACTAATCACGATGAATATGTGTGATGCAGTATGGCTTGACGCACTGCATCATGAGAGACTATAATATAATAAATTAATATGCCACACTCCTCGTTAAGCTTCTTTGCAAGTGTTCTCAAAGAAATTCTCGTAATTTGATTCAGTTTTGTATTCATAAAGCGTTCTGTACGCCCAGTAATTTTATAAAATTATAAATTCCCTGACATGCTACCGAAAACATTTAAAACATTTCCTGAACGTTTCCAAGTGGTATTTAATCTTTTGCCAGACATTTTAAAAACACAATAATTAAATTTTATTTCCGAATAAAGCAAACATTTTTCACTGAATTCGTCCCCTTAGTATACCAATAGCCTATGTGCTCATTTTTTTTTTGAATATTTGGATTCTCCATCGCCAATCGAAGGCCGATTAAAAAAAAATTCGAACTAACATAAAAAAACGGCGCGATACGGGTATTCTAATTTCGCCTCTATTTTCACCCGCCACTCTCAGAATGGACCTAATTTTTGCTAACCTGAATTTGTTCCACAGTGTAATTCAACGATTCACTCACAAAAATTCATTTTTAAAGCGAAAGTCAAGGCACATTAATTAGAGGTGGTCACTACACCAAATACAACGTTTTTACATTAGAATACTAAAGGAGAAAAGAAAGATAATAAACGACAATACTGCGAATGGAACGGCTTTTAATTATTTCATTTTTGACACCCGCGTGTACACGGCAAAAGAAAAAAAATCAGCTGGTTTACCAATACCACCCTTAATAGATTCGCCTTGGGTGAAAGCCAATTAATCAAAATTAATGTGACAATATTGTTACAAGTTGATTAATAAATACTTACTCTGTGCATTGGTTCAGGCTCCTCAGATAATTCGTCTAAGTTTCCGGATATAGCTCTCTTCAATGCTGGCGATACCTCATGCAACGTCCGTAAGCCAGCTTGTAATGTTATGGTCGCGTTTTCTGAATGTCCTTCTTTACCTTCCTGCTCTTTGCGTTTTTTGAAACGTCTGAAGTAATCCTGAATCAAATACGTCGCATAGAATTTTCCAACTGTAACCTCGTCATCATTTCCTGGTGGCGGCACTACCTGATCTAAGAGCTTAAGGTTAGTGCGTTTCCAAATTTGTTTTATTGTTGCACGCAACTCTGCGTTAGCTTCATCTATATTCCCATCTGTTTTTATGCTGAGAGAAGTTCGTACAACAGCAAATAATGTAGCATTGAAAAGAACAGTTCCGTCAGAATTAAGTGGCATATTCATAGATACAAGTCTCTTGCATGCCATGCGATGCGGACATAATTTTCCGAATCCCAATGGAGGCGAAATTTTACGCAAAAGTGTAACCACATCTAAATGCTTAATGCGACCTTTTGCATCAGGATCGTATTCACTCCAAAGGCGTATAAATTCGTCTAAGTGATGTGGTCCCAAAATTGACCAATCGCGTGTTAGATAATCAAAATTATCCATAATAACAGCAACAAATAAATTGATAATCTGCAACCGATTTACATATGTAACTCTAGCAATATATTATTTTCTATAAAAAATATGTATCGCAAAAATTTACCAAGAAAGAACACAGTACGTAGAAGGATATAAAATAAGGAAATGCAATGTTTGATCCACAATCTTTGTGCGCATCTGAGTTGGGATCGCAATGTACATCTTCATCGGTAGAGCATGACATCATAATATCTTGCCAGCCTTCCCCTGTAGCAGATCGAAAAAGAACCAGCACTGCTTGGGGAAAAGTTTGAAAGTTATTATTCCGGTGTATGGCCGTGTCGTCATCTAGAACAATTTTTCCGAAAACCTAGAGTACGCAGTACAATTTCCGTTAATTTGGTAAAATTTTTCCTTGTCGATGTTTTATATACCTGCATTCCGATAACAGCATAAATAAAAAACAACATTATAATAAGTAAGGCGACATAAGGAAGCGCTTGAAATGATTTGATAAATGTCCATAGAAGGGTTCTTATTCCTTCGCCCTTACTTAAGAGTTTAACCAGTCGCATGACGCGAAATAATCGAAAGAAGTTTATTGAAATCAAGTTTGAGCCTGCCTGCAAGAAAGATATACCAACACAAAGTTCGAAAGTTACTTTAGAAAAAAAGGACTACTGTGTACGTAATAAGAGATTTATACCTTGGCCTTAGCTTTACATCCCTCCACGATGTCACAAGCCAGAGACGAATTGTCTTTATTCTTAAAAAAACGTGAATACATTTTTCATATTCATACAAATTTTCATCCAAAAAGGTTCTTTTACCAAAACGCATTGTGTACAATGCATAAATGTATTTCCAATTTCATTTCCATGCTATGGTGATGTCATGAACAAAATATAAAGAAAAAGATTTGAAGTAAAGGGTGGTCCAAATACGAGCGTCAACCCAATTTTTAATACATTGTTGTTTCCTTTATCTCGCCAATGGCTCGGCCAACGTCCTTTCCAATGTTTTTTCACAATATAATACTGATCTTTTCGAGAGCTTAACAATAAATTTGGTACCTACGTTGGCAAGATAACTGATTACAAGATTACTGAACTTAGCGTGAGTATTTTTTTTATCGTTTTTTATTGAATCTGGCAACGAGCCATTGAGTAAGTAATAAGATAGAGTCACAATCACTTCATTTTTGGCAATTGGCCGTTGCAACAATTTCTAGAGGTGAGAAACGATGTCTTTGCTCGTATACATAAAAAGAAGTCGATAGAAGTACATGCGAATGCGTCCATTTGTCTTTAGCTAAGGACTGAGCAAGCGCACCGTAAACGTATGTACATATGTACTTATATTCATGCATACATTTGAATGTACGCACTAATGTGCGTTTGATTTGCGTATTTTTGATTTTTATAGGATTTTTATATAAAATACTTTATTTAAATACTTATGACGCATAAAAGTAGATAATTTTATACCTACCATACATTACCATTAAATGTTATATGCTCCA
Organism: Anastrepha ludens; assembly: GCF_028408465.1. Lineage (NCBI taxonomy): Eukaryota > Metazoa > Arthropoda > Insecta > Diptera > Tephritidae > Anastrepha > Anastrepha ludens. The sequence goes on from NC_071503.1 coordinate 96,977,590, forward strand.
ACAAGGTGTTATAGGATATTATATATCAAGAGATCAAAGATATGACCTATGTACATATATACTTACATGTACATATGAACATATTTGAATTTATCTATAAAGGTTAATAAAATATGTATCCTTTATTTGTTATTTACTTAATGAAATTTGCCGTCCCCCAGTTGATATTTCAAATATATTGTCCTTACAAGAACAAAATATGATACTTTCATAGGCTCAGAAGCAGCATTCTAAAATATTCTTTAATATAACAAAAACTAACAAATAACATGGCGAGTGAAATGTTGCATTATTGAGATCAAAGGAGAGTCGATGTTCTTAGATTGGCAGAGTTCTCTACTTATTAACAGCTACAACCTCTTTGGTACACACGGTACAGCGACAGGACTGCAAATATTGTATACTAACATGAATAGTCAAATATGTTGGGCGTTTCTTTTTGGCAAACTAGGAAGTATGAAAAGAAAAGTATACGAAAGTAATAGCATCGAGTTACAAAGACGAGCAACGATGGTGAAAAGAATTCATAAGGGGGGTCAAGATCAGACCGTCAACCGGCTATCAGCGAGTTTAAAGATAAAGTTGATTGGCTGACGTCAACAGTGTAATGGCAGCGGTTTCTTTACGAAATAACTGAGATTTTTTTGGTGATATATAAAAAATAAACGCAGCCGTCACTCACTTCGTTGCCGTTTGAACAGAGACTGATTGCACGAACGAAATGAGCGGGCAGAATTCTGCTTCGCAGTACACGGTGACGTGGCAGCCGAAGTTGCTTGCCCAATTTTGCTTTTCACTATACCAGATTGGCCAAACTTGGTAATCTAAAGAATCGTAAAATAAGAGATTGCGACTTCCGAATTCGCTGTGACGTCAGGATCCGAGAATATACAAACAAAAGGAAGGGAAATAATTTGTTTGTGAAGAGGAAGAGTAGTCGAAAGATATATAAACTACTAAACACAAGAAATTATACACACTCACACACTCTCTTGCCACGGCGTCATCCTCATAAAAACTCTATTTTGAGTAAAAATAAAGGCCGACGACTCCATATAAAATGTGGTGAAATATAGAAACGAAATATGTTTTGTATAGCTTTCATAATTTCGATGAAATTATACAATAGTAAAACTAAGAAGAAGATTAAAAATTTTTCTTTCTGAAACATTTCAACAATACCAATTACGTCTATATTTGGGAAAACATAATTTTTATTTTTGGCCACTTGGAAATCACTCTGCGACGCAGCAAAGCAAATGCTGTGCCTGGCACGACAAATTTCTTTGAATGAATTTTGAATTAAGATCATTTATTTTTATTAACATTTATGGGTAAATACAAATATGTAGGTATGTATGGTAATTAGAAAATATAAAATTATTTACTTTTATGCGACTTTAATATTAAAATAATATAAGTATAAAAATTATATATACAATAATATAAAAATCCCACAAAAATAAAATCAAGAAAATTCCATACATAATATTACCAAAGTATCAAATGTGCTACATTTGTGCGTACATATAAATGCATATATGAATATACGTACTATACATACCTTCTGCTCAAATATGAACGAGACGTTATCAATAAAACGGTCCGCGGATGACATATGGCAAAAATAAATTTTTTGTTTTTTGGTAGGACTGTTATAAGCTTACATGGCAAATTTCAAGGTGATTTATCACATAGTTTGTTTTCTGTGCTACCGTAAACAAGTCAAGAAGAAGGTATGTATGTACATTTGGCGTACGCTTGCTCAGTGCTTGGGCAAAGACAAACCGACACGAGTATGCGAGTGAAAGTCACCTCTACAGCTAGCCCCTTTGATTTGCCCTTCCTCTTGACCGTTTGTCAAAAATGTGAATGCTGAAAGCTACGTTTTCAAGTAGGGAGGAGCTATCAGTTTCAGATCAACTTATAATTCATTAAGACACATTTATTTGGATCACCCTGTATATTGCTCTCAAGTCATAAATATATACAAAGAATATGAAGACACACTAAATCAAATTTTTAATTTAGGGATCGTTGAGGAAATATGAGGGCATTGGAAATGAATTTGGTTCAATATGTAAAGATAAACAAGAATACTTTATCCTATATCTTACCTTTATTTCAGAATAAACAATATCAATAAAACTACCAAGCACTATAATGAAATCGAAAACATTCCACGCATCTCCAAAGTAGTTCTAAAAATATATCGAAATTCGTACAAATTATTTATTTATTCCAGAATAAATAAGGGCAATGGACTTAATTTTATACTACCTCTCACTTATTGGATAAACATTTTTCTGTTAATATCTTAACTCTTAAATTTTAATTTTACTGAGCTTGATCCTGATACCCCTAATGCTTTTCACCAAAGCTTCATACATATTTTAGTCGGCCGAACTTGTATCACTATTATCACAATGGAGAAATAAAAGTTTAACAAAAAATTCGAAAGAGGGAAAATAAATCTAGAAAAAAAGAACGACCTGGATGTTATGATCTCTTTAACTGATTTTTTAACTTTTTTATGTTTAATAAAGTATCTAAGAAAATACATACAATAATTGCGAAAATAAACTGTGTTTTAAATTTTTATTCTATTAAACTGTGGAAACATAAGATAGCATAAAGATTGTTTTTTTATTTCAATTAATCTTGTGTTCGATCCTTATACATCATTTTTATACATACGTATGTTTTCCTGGGAACCCTCCCCTAAGTTATCCCTTTCTGTTTTTTTCAATAAGTATATTATGAAGAATGCAGCAAAAAAGGCATATTAATTACAATATTTTAGACTATTTTCATTTTGAATTCGGATTCAGAATTCTTTTAGATTACAAAAACGCATTTGCAGTTTCGGTAAGTTTAATTTCAATATAGATGCCATTGTATTCTATTCAAAATGGTAACTCATTGAAAGTTTCCCGAAATATTTCAGAAATAATACATATACAAATAATACTTCGAATTCATTTTTAATTCGCTCAATGCGGTTCAGAAAATCTGGAAATTGGGTTCCTAATATCTTTAAGTGTAAGGGTTCGAAAAATATATAAATATACCTATATAGTATATATATACATTGCCTGGCGAAAGGCGACCGCTATTAGAAAATACTGTTGCTATCTTTTAAACCCGGGCACTACTGAATGGTAGCCACGCACCATTCAGCTACGGCGGTAAGTAAATCGTAAATCTTATTTGCAACAGCAAAAACCAATTCTTAAAACAGCATAAATTTTAAGCAGTGGTATTATGAAATACCATTGACGCGATATTAAAATATGTACCATTATATGTCAATAATCCTTGGTTACCTAATTGTACCTAAAAAAGCTATCATTACTTACCTTGAAACGAAAGGCAGCTAACTTAAATACGAATTCCAACGCGAAAACTGCCGTAAAAATCATATTTAGAGCATCTAGCAGCTCTGTATACCACGGCGGCTGATTATGATATTTCATTGCAAGTGTCACAGTGTTGATCATAATTAAAATGAATATAGTGTATTCAAAGGAGGATGACGTGACAAACCACCATACTTTGTATTGTATACCGTGCTTGGGAATATACCGCCGCACTGGTTTCGCTTTAAGTGCAAATTCTATGCAATTTCTTTGATTCTTGTCCAAATCACAATTTTTGTACTCTTGTTCACCTTCATTCTGAAATGTTACAATCACAAAGCCGACGAAGATGTTCACCATGAAGAAAGCAATTACAATTATGTAAATTATATAATATGCAGCAACAATTGGACGGAAATTGTGTATGGGTCCATTATTTTCGACGTTTGAATCAATAGACACATATAAGAGCCTGCAATATTTAAGAATGTATGAGTTCAATAAAATAAACGTAATGAATATGTGTCATTAAATAAAAAACTTTCAATATTTTTGTATAGTTGATGGTAAATTATATAATTAACGATTTTTAAGCATTTAAGAGTGTAACTGTGACGTTAGAAAAAGAGCACACCAATTTTATCTTATCAAACCACTTGCATGTACATAAATTTAGCAGAAGAAACATCAAGAACGTATTTGTGTGCTAAATGAAATGCACAAATAATTCATTCTCATTAAAAATATTCTCATGGGCTGATTTTTAGAAGTCGGATCTCTCAATTGTTAAAGTTTCTGAAGGTTGAAAGTTTATGAAGAATTTATAGTATATTATATTGTATTATCAACCTATTTATACAATTATGGATTATGCAAACATCTGGTATTCATGACAATTGTCAAAGAGGATGCACTTATTTGAATATTTTATTTAATTTTTCCTCAACCTTCAATCTTTGTCTCCAAATGTCGGCTTAAAGCCAACTACTTAAGTATTTTCAAAGGGGCAACAATATAGCAATAGCAATATAGTTTGTTCATACTGATAATTTTTTGGTGTATAAAAAGAAAACTGTGAGTGAATTTTTTTTACGAAATTTTCGTTCTCGTTTCTAAAAAAAACATTATTCCTAGAAGAATGCCTTATTAAGTAAAAAAATTTTGTGTAAGAGCAATAAGCGCATTTTAGAACTAATCAGGACCAACTGTGCACGCATTTCTAAGGAGCGTATGTACCGTGTGACACAGTTGCTTGAAAGTTCAATTAAGAAGAACCAATTCCGTATTCAATTAAGAAGAAAACATGCAATACTGTTTCATTTAAAGCTCAACTTTGTCAAATATTGTGACAATCGCCATATTTTGTATTCAAACTCATTAAAAAAAAAGTTTCTAAAATCATTCCTTATGTATATTAGGCAAACAACACTTACGCAGGCCATCCCTCAAAAGTTGACACTGTGAACAAAGTTAACATAGCTTTAGCTACATCGTCAAAATGGAATTTATTTCGACTCCATATGCGCTCCATTAACCGGGGCTTATGCACGTCTCCATCTTCGTAAAACAAGTAGGTGCCGCTATAGAACAAAATTAACTTGTTTAGGAAATATATTCATATTTATGTATATATGGATATAAATAGACAATTACACAACTCCATTGCTACTCCTACCGTACTTAGGGCCTATAATAAAGGGTTTTTGTAAACATTACTCAGTCACGTCGGTACAAATATATACATGCGTACGTCCTTTGGGTGTTTAGGCGTTTGATCGAGTTCCTGTTCCAATTCGTCGTATGCGTCTTGATATTGTCTTACAAATTGAGGAACCTATAGTTTTACGCCGACTTCGAATGCCTCATACTTTTTATGAGAACCGTTTTCATGGTAGAAATATGTATATTCAGAGGGACATTGCCTGCTGAGGAGTCGGGTCAACTGGACAAACCCACTCGGCTACGACGGCCGCGTCATTTTTAAGAGCAAAAGCACTACATGTTATATGTATTTTATATAAAACTAGTAAGTTTAGACAATATGTTTTAAAAAATAAGCTTCAAAAACATTAAATTGGCCAATTATTTTTGGTGCGTGCTTATACATATTTAAATTTAACTGATTTCATTATGCGGAGTTCATATTCAATAAATTAGATGATTTATAACAAGGCTAATTATAGCAGCCTTAGCAGCCTCATCAGCTTAGCGTGGTTTTTTTTTGTACAGGGTTATTTCATCTAGCGTTTGGAATTGCATCGATTTCGATTTTTTTTTTAATTATGCCAACTAAAATAACATCCGTAATGTGTCAGTAATATAGTTTATGGTTAAACATTTACGCTTATGTATGGGAAAACATTTATGCTTCAACATTTACGCTTATGTTTCGGGAATATTAAAATTGAATATTAAAGCATCAGCTGAAACGAGTTGGCTCCATTAGACTAACTTATGTGTTACGCCAACCATTCAGAGACCATTTAAGAGTTGAAAAAATTTATGTTACCATTGCAAAATGGTTTAGCCGAACATCAAAATTCAAAAATATGCATATTGTCTAACCTTTGATTAATTGACAGCCAATAATTCATTATTGGATTATTTTATTATAGTATTAATACTTTCGCGATAAAAAAATTTTATATATCTTCCTAGCTCACGGAAGCTGACAAAACATACTCTCATTGTGAATTGTATTTACAGTGACTTTACTTCTCACTTTTTGTACATATTTATTTTGTTAAAAATTTGGAATCTATTCAAGATATTCTGTAATGGAAATTCATAATAAAGGTGTGTATTATTTAAAACAGTAATTACTAGTACTTATAAACTACTACTAAATATGTCGGCAGTAAGCCAAGTATATTTTGCCCTCAATAAAATTATGTTTTATTTATCTATGAGTAAACCGTTTGTACGTTAATTGTACGACGAAAGTAATAGTAGAAGAAAATGGATGTAGCTTAACTGGTGTTCTTCCTTATCAGGCTGGCCTCATTGCCGCAGGGATGAGGATTAAATGGTGCTTTAACCCCCCATCTCGTGGGGGCTAACTTACCATGAACTAAAAGAGGTAGAGAAACATATTCGAGTGAGGGTAATGCAGAGAAGCCCTCTTAGTAGAAATCAACATGCTTACCAGAGTGGGAAATGATGTGAATCAGTCTTACACGATCTTGTTAGCAAGATTGAAGCCGGGCTGGAAGCGAACAAGTTCACAATGGGCGTGTTCGTGGGCATTGAGGACATTGGACATTTTAATAATTCCACTTTTGACTCAATATGCCGAACGTCACCGAATTAATTAAACCATTGTAAAATGGAAACATTCAATGCTCTCTGAGAGGCTGCTAACCGCTGGTGAGAACAGGGACGAACTAATTACCGTCAAGGCCAACCAAGGCTACCACTGAGAGGTGTTCTTTCTCCCCTGCTGTGGTAATTCGTCGTAGACTCTCTTCTAACGGAGATGCAGGAACTCGGATTTCATGTCCAAGCATATACGGACAGTGTCTGTGCGCTAACATCGCATAAACCCTAAGAAGGCTTTGCATGAAAGTGCAGAGAACTATGGATAGTTTGACGACGTGTGCACGAGACAAGGACTTTCCGTCAATCCGTACAAAACTACGTTAGTCTTGTTCACGAGGAAACGGAAATTGGATTTACTTAGTCTTCTAGCACTGAGAGTTGGGCACTCAGTCCCCCTGAGAAAGTAAAATATGTAGGAGTAATCTTGGATAAGAAACTGACTTGGGAAATCCATGTTTCGCTGAAGGTGGATCGCGCATTGAGGATCTTTCAACAATGCCGTAGATAAATAAATAAAAATATCCCATACACTTAACAATTTATTTTTGAGCTTTAATTAGCTAAATTTATTACAAGTATATTTTTTATTAACTAATAGGTAGCGTATACTTCTTTTACTTTTCATGGAATGAAGGTTTGCGATCTGGTGTCTTCTGAATGGTACAGAAGAAGAAAACGTAGAACCTGTTAGGATTGTTGCCAGATTTAGAAAATGTAAATACTAGTGGTATTGATTGGGGCGTCAACTAGATATATAAAGAAAGCTTACAAAGTTTTGGAAAAAAGGTCATAGTATAAAAGTAAACGTAAAAATCAAACGTTTAACCTGGTATTTTTACCAAAAGAGGCAAGCAATTAGCAGACATCAATATCTATCACTTAAAAATTTTGTTAGTTTATCTTTTTCATAAAAGTATTATTCATGCTTTCACCAAAACCATGTAATTTCAAGTTTCATACTTTATGAATATAATAGGAAAATTCAATAAATTTTCATAAAAATCGCGAAGCATTTGATCTAAATTTTCAGTAAATTTTCGGGTATGGGTGAGAGTCAAAGCAGTAAGTGTGCTAAGTTTAGATGAAATCATTTAAAGTTACTGATAAATACAACACTTAGTCCATAAAGTCTGTGTTCATCTTATAAATATTTTTAAGTTGTTTAAAAACAATTATTTATTTATTTCTCCATTACATTCTTAAGTTTCTGAAGCAAAATCAAATTAATAACGATATTCTTCGCTTATATTTTTAAATAACGGTAAGTGGCAGCAACATGTAAATACAGGGGCCAAAAAGTCTGCATTAACTTCGTTTATTTTAATAATACCATTATTTTTTAAGAACTTCTCTCATTTTTCATTAATTTCCTTTCTTTGTTATTGTAGTTGACGGGTAAGCGAACTCAGTTGCTCATTTTATTTAACAAAGGTAGTAATTTGCACCAACCCAATCGGCCTTGGTCTCCCTCGAATTACATCATCAAAACTTGTTGTAAACGTAAGCCAAACGTTTAAAAAAAGTATTTATTCGGAAATTCCTAGAGAAGTTTAACGTAAAGCTGGATACCATGATAGAGTCACTTGATGAAAGCCGTTTATTTCATTTGTAAACATATGAAAGCGTATTCGAATTTGTTAATAATTATTAGCATATAAATGAGCTTCAAGAGCTTTGGAAACAAATAATTTTTTTAGATGAAACTACATTTTGTATTTTTGCAGAGACGTTAGAAAACGCAATGTCAAATAGACCGAGTAAAGTCCTAGATCATCGTGGCTAACCCAAAACTATTATTGTTCATCTTAGTATATTATTTATCCATATTTCCTAAAAATTGTTACTATATATATATACTAGTACAAGTTCATACAATAACTTTCCGTCATGTATAAAATGGGTGAATAATCTCACAATTTTCTTTGCTGTTGTAACTTAAGAATATATATTGATTATATGTATGTATGTATATAGTTTTTTTTAACTATGATTTCATATTGTGTTTTTAGTAAAAATATTTGCAAATATCTCACAGACTTCATGGGCTATGTGTTTTTTATTATAAGTGGACTCGACATTTTTCAAAAATTAATTAAAAACTAAATCTCTCGCTTAAAATTTACTCTAAATGGCAGCTTATAGCAATTTGGCTCCAGTAGTTATTTAACTATCCCAGTTTGGCATTTTTTTGTTACGTTTCAAAAAAAAAAAAAATAAAAAAAAGTTTAGTAGCAAAGTTTACTTTTTCCAGAAAACAACATTTATTGAAAAATATTCAAATGTCGTTTAGTTATGGTAGAATTAATTTAAATTCCAAATGCTGGATGGTCAACCCTGTAAGATTACAGCTTGCTGATTTGCGTACGGGGCTCTAAACAGCGATACACTTTTTAATTCTAACGCTGCGTTGGATTAACTAAACTTAATTTAATAAACGATTTAAAAATTTAGAAATGATAGTTAAAAGTATTTCGTGTACTTACAAGCACTCTTCTCTAAGCATTTTTGAGCCATCCGAGCAAGAACTGAATTTTCCCTAAAATTTGTTGGGGAAATAGTAAAAAATAATAATAAATTGATCAACAGTATAAGTTAGTTATCACGTCTGCAGGCTTTTCAATGAGTTGCATAAGAAAACCTTTTGAGTTAAATAAAGGGTCTTTCAAAAGACGCGCCTAGGAGTTGTTTTAAAATAAAACGCGCAAAAATGTAGAATCTTTCAACATAAGCAAGTCTACAGGTATAGGGTGGGCCATGTAAAATTTGCTTTTTGAATCGGCTATAAAAAAAAAACGAATCAATACTTTTTCAAACTTTTTTTATTTATTTTGAAGATTGAACATTGTCATTTATGAATAAAAAGTAATATCGTTCAAGTGACTGCCACGACTGGCTTTACAGTAGGCCATTCGATCAACCCAATTTTTAAGCACATTTTCGATTGTTTGGGCTCATGAATGGCAACTTCAATTTCGTGTTTTAAAGCATCAATCGCCTCTGGATGGTTTGCATAGCATATGTCCTTAACGGCTTACCACAAAAAATAGTCCAACGGGCTTAAATCACAGCTCCGAGGCAGCCAATTGATATCGGAATTTCGGCTGATTATTCGGTTTGTAAACCGCACCAAACAGTGACTCGTTGTGGATGCATTTGCTGCTCTACAGTAACGTGTGGATTTTCTGAGCCCAAATCCGACAATCCGATGTGAAAATCAGAAAAGAAGAGGAAGACTCACCACTTTGGAAATAGGTTTTCAATATTTCCCAATTTTGTTCAAAGTATAGCGTCCCATTTCGTAAATGTCAAACCTTTAAGTAAATTATGAACACATTTGGCATGTCATTTGTGTTACTATTCTCAAAAAAATAGGTGGTTCAAAAAGCAAACGCTATATGGCCCACCCTGTATAACCCACAAACAGTCGATTCATGAATGCAAAATTGCTGAGAACGTCGAGATATCGATGTTGAAGGTTGTTGAGCTACACTTTGCATTATAGCAGCAATTTTCCCAGCAGAACCTCCAGTTTTTGGTGTGCCAGTCCTTTTTCTATCCTCGACAGAACCAGTTTCTTGAAAATTTTTGACCAAACTTTGTATGGTCGACTCATTCGGACGATTATTTCCACCAAAAAAATCAGAATTTTTCGATATGTTATTATTAGTAGTTTAATAAGTTTAAATCATTTTAACCCGTTGATCTATCAAGTAAAAGTCGAAGATGACATCTGGGCGTCACTCTTGAAAGACCCTTTAGAAGCTATATAATTTAAGCATTAGGTTTACGAGCCTCGAGCAAGTTGAAAACAACACAAAATTTTCGATTAAGCACACGAGTTCTTAAGGGCGCCATTTGAGTAATTTTTATGTAAACATTCACAATAGGATTATATGGGGAAACAACAATAAATTCTAATTTTTTGTTTACGCTATATTTCTTTTCACATGCGAGAACCAGTGTGCATGCATTAAAAATTTTTGGGGGCGGCGAGGCAGATAAAGAGCAGATAATTCGTTCATTAAATATCCTTCACGTTCAGACCTGCATGAATTGTTCACAAAACTAAAAACTCAATTAGTGTAGAGTTAACTTAACATAAGAAGTATTTCAACACGTAAATATTTTTTTTTTCGCTGCACTGTTAATGGTACTCCTGCTAATACGGTCTCTCTGCGTTATTCTTCCACTGCTAATATTGTTATTATTGCTAAGAAGCGTAATATTAAAATTGTCAGCCATCCCAGTAAGAAATAACAAGGCATGGTCGGTAGTAATACGAGTTGTGAATCGAAGGTCGCATAGCACGTAAAACGGTTTCACCTTGCATCTTTTGCGAATTCTGTCACTACTGACACCTTCATATCATACGTTTCGAAGCACATGTCCATCGATTCAAGTTTGATTTCTTGTCATATATATGTGTATATATATATATATATAATTGGCGTTTACACCCTTATTTGGGTGGTGTCCTTAGTTTTATGCCAACTTCGAATGGCAAATGGTTCTTATGAGGAGCTTTTTCATGGCGAAGGCTTGCCATTGCCTGCCGTTGAACTATGGCATATATTTATGTTCTTGTTGAGACTTGGTTAAATGTTGAATTTAGTGAAAATAAATATTTTGATTCGAATCTTCTTTATGTATACCGGAAAGACCGAGATTCCCAAAAAACCGAATTGTCAAGGGGAGGAGGCGTTTTAATAGCTATTTGGCTTCGATATTTTTCATCGTTGGTATATTTAAACAACGAGGACTGAATTCTTGATACAAGGAAATTCCAATTCTTACGCCTTTGCTAGCCACATTCCTCCGGCCAGTCCAGATAGTTCGAACAAGGCGCTGGTGGACAATGCGATAGCTCTCGTGGGTATCCATTCTGGTTGCAACTTCTGTGTACTTGATGATTTTAATTTGCCTAATATTGCCTGATCATAAGATGACAATAACTGTGCCTAATTGCTAAACACTTTAACAGCTTTTAGGAGTCTTATTTAGTTTACTTATTTAATTTACTTAGTTAACTTTTTACGTTCGGATCTTATGCAAATCAATAACTGTGTTAATAAGCTTTCTCAAATTGTTGATCGAGTTTTCATAAGCGACAACAGGAATTTCTTAGCGAAAATCCTCCACTGAACTCTCCCTGAGAGTGCCGGGTGGAAATAAGTATCACAGTTGTCCTATTTTTAGGAGGTACTTAGCTAAGTTAAGGATACTATGGTTTATGGTTGATACTCCTCGATAGTACAGCATTCTTCAAACTATATAACGTGGTTGGGGGTGAAAGGCTGGATTAAGGTGTAATGGGTCCCGTGCCGAGAATCTGTCAGACTTGGGGCTCTTTTCATAAATAACCAAGTCTTGAACGGTGCCCTCCGTAATAACTAACCTTACGCGTGTAGTTCGGAGCTATGCACGGGCGGACATCCGACACTCTTGGGTCCAAAATGCTAAGTCTTGATAATAAAACAAATAAAAAGAGGAGATCGGTCATCCTCCTAACAGGAACCGACAGGAATAACCACTTCCGAAATCCGAGCAACGGTCGCACCGGGCTCAAAGAAAATTCCATACCTCGGCTTAATAAGTCGTTCAAAACAAATAGTGACAGCCTGAGCGAAAGCCAGACCAATAACTACACCAACAACAGTACTGGACATAGGTCCAAGCACCAGCAGAAGTGCACTAGCCCGCCAGTCAACTGCGATTCAACCCCCAAAAACGCCCGCTACCGAAAAGGGGCCACTTGTGGGGATTACCCAGCGTAAGTGAGCTACCAGTATCGCAGAAACGCTGCAAGATTCCTAAGAAGGGTGTACGAAACCCAACCGAAAGAACACTTACTCGCACAGGAGCTGAAGGAAGCGATTGAAAGAGTGAAAGCAATCATTCCTGACTTTAAACCCGATTTCAACCCAGTACACCCTGTTCCGACTTACGGTCCTTGGAAACTAAGCCAAACGCAAAAAGGCACAAAACCATAGGCGTGACTTTCAAAACCTTCTTTGCGGAGATTGCAAAAGTCCAAATTATCATAGGGGTTTGGGATGAAAGCCATCCCGAAGGTTTGATTCCCAAGGAGCAATGGAAATGGGTTGATGCCGAGCTAACGAAATTGCACTGAGGATTATACTGGGGAACCCCGGCCCAAAGTCGACGAGGTGTACCCGAAAGCCAAGCTGGTGGCCGTGGACAGGAAGGATATTCCGTCCAAGCTACGAGCAAGGGTTTGGTTACCCTCAACAGTCGAAGACCCAGAATATATAATGAAGCTCATTCGGGTATGTAATCTAGACATCCCAACGCTAGTGTGGAGATTTGTCAAAATTCTAAGCAGTAAAAACACCGTAGAAGAATCGAAAGAGCAGAAGCGCGCTACTATGCAGGCTCTCCTATTGCTGACCGAAAACTCAATTGAATAATTAGCGAAGCAAAACCGATGAGCGAACATGAACACACCACCGAAGAAGAATATGCCTCTTCAGGCTCTGCAATGGGCTTGGAGAGGATCTACTTCGAACGGGAGAGGAAGTATTCCGTACAACAGCATTAGTACTCCGAAAGGGATCTTTTATGAGAAAGTAAAGAAGATCCAGACATAACGGTAACAGCTGATGTATCTTCTACAGATAAATTTACACCATTGTAAGAAAGCCAGCCTTGCCCTCCTGGATCGTCTGGCAGAAGATCTGCCGGATGTAGTCCTTCCCCTGGAACGAACCCTGGTTACGAAAGCTTTTATTGTGTACAAAGGCAATGAACCCACATTTATTACACGTAATAGACACGAAGCTCTTGATATTACACTAGCATATCCCATCCTCTACGGATAGATGACATAGTGGAGAGTTCTGAATGAACATTCATGCTCCGATCATCGCTATATAATGGGTGATTTTTTAACTATTATATTTTTAAACAGTTGGTTTAAACCGCTGACGCAAGTTTCGTGTTTTGTTTCACTGTCAAACATCTTCAGTTTGGTCTATAATTTAACCATGAATCGTCTTACAAACGAACAACGCTTGCAAATCATTGAATTTTATTATAAAAATTCGAGTTCTGTTAAGTAAGTTTATCGCGCGCTTCTTCCATTTTATGGTCAGTTTTATCGACCTAAATTTAGAACCAAATTTACATTATTGGACATTACACCACCAACACGCTTACGTTGAGTGCGAACTGAAGAAAAAATCGCAGCTGTATCGGCCAGTGTTAATGATGACCATCAATTATCGATTCGTCGCCGTTCGCAGCAATTGGGCCTCTGTTACTCAACAACGTGGAAAATTTTGCAAAAGGGTTTAGGTGTGAAGCATTTCAAAATACAGTTGGTGTAAGAATTGAGGCCGAACGACCTACCGCAACGCAGAATTTTTGGTGAATGGGTTCTTGGAAAGTTGGTCGAAGCTCCACTTTTTTATCGAAAAATTGTGTTCAGCGACGAAGCTCATTTTTGGATCAATGATTACGTAAATAAGCAGAATTGTCGGTTTTGAAGTGAAGATCAGCCAGAAGAATTGCAAGAGCTACCAATGTATCCAGAAAAGCTCACAGTTTGGTGCGGTTTATGGGCTGGAGGTATCATTGGACCGTACTTCTTCAAAGATGCTGCGAATCGTAACGTAACTGTGAATGGTGAGCGCTACCGTGAAATGATATCCAACGGTGCCACATGCCACACAGCACGCGTAGCAATGGACTTGTTGAGAGGCGAGTTCGGTGAACATTTCATTTCACGTCCGGGACCTGTCAATTGACCACCCAGATCGTGCGATATAACACCTTTAGATTATTTTTTGTGGGGCTATGTTAAAGCTCAAGTCTATTCAGACAAGCCTGCTTCAATTAATGCATTGGAAGACAACGTTAAAGCATTTATATGTAAGATCGCGGCCGAAACATTGGAAAGAGTATGCCAAAATTGGACTAAGCGGATGGACCATTTGAAGCGTAGTCGCGGTCAACATTTGCAAGAAATAATCTTCAAACATTAAATTATACGGACTATACTATAGACTTAAATAAAAATTGCATGCATTTTTTTGAATTTTGCGTGTGTTTTTTTGAAAAACTTTCCTATAGCTCTTAAAAAGTCACCCCTTAGAAATAAGATTTAAGGGAAGCAGCCCATGGGCCATCCCTGCTAGCAGGAATTTGAAAATAACCAACTGGCACGTATATAAACGGGAACATAAAGAAAAACTTCATAATTCCCAAAATATCACTATTGAAAGAAGAGAATCACTAAATGAACATCTACAAAACATTACGGATGTTTGTAGAACAGCGCCTAATAAAGCCTGCGCTATAATTAAGTATAAGGAGAAGAAAAAATCGCCCTGGTGGTCTGAAGACATGACAACATTAAGAAATTACAGCAGAAGACAGTTTAATACAGCGAAGGCGACACGAGAGTGTAAAGACTGGGACTGCTATTACAGTAAGCTAGGAATTGATAAAAAATAACTAAGAAAAATTCTTTAAAAAAATTACTTTTCCTCCGGATACCTCCAAAAACCGGATAAGAGTTGGACTATCTCAAGGGAAAAACTTTAAAGTTGCTAGTGGACACACACTTTCCCAGCAACGAATCACCTAATATATTAATTAAAGATCACACAGAAAAACATCATTGTGACATTGAAGATATAATCACTGAAGCTAGTATAACCTGGGCAGTGAACACCTTTAAACCCTCACCGGGTCCAGATGGATTATTCCCGGCCCAAATACAACATTCACTAAACTATATTATAGAGCGGTTAACAGTAACATATGTTCAAGGCTGCTCTGAAGCTCAGATGCG
This sequence comes from Anastrepha ludens, assembly GCF_028408465.1. Lineage (NCBI taxonomy): Eukaryota > Metazoa > Arthropoda > Insecta > Diptera > Tephritidae > Anastrepha > Anastrepha ludens. Next base: position 96,993,082 of record NC_071503.1, read on the forward strand.
TTCCATCCTTATGGAAAGAAGTAGAAGTTGTTAAATTTATAAGACAGGAAAAAGCTCACGTATTATATAACACTCAAGGACTTTAGGCCAATTAGGCCTCCTCTTGTTTACTAAAAGCATTAGAAAAAATAATAGAATAGTATATTAAGCCCAACATCAATCCCAAAAAGCTTAGTATCTCACGACATTCGTACTATAAAGGAAAATCCACAGAAACAGCACTTAACTCACTTTTTACAGAAGTTTGTCAGGAATATCCAATTTCTTTTTTATTCTGTTTTAAAATTTATATATTATAAAACTTTTACAAACTTAAACTGAAACTTATAATTAATTAAAACGAGTATACGGGTGTCAGGAATATCCAATTTGTACATTCAACGAACTGACTACCGTTCTGCCTTAACGTCAACCAACGAATGCCTTCAATGCTCTCACAAGCAAACTGTCGGTGAAAAATTGAAAAGTCAATTTACGATAAGGAACATCCCACCGGATACCAATAATGAGGGCACTGGTTGAGTTCATCAAAAACATGCTTATGAGCATATTTGTGATCGCAACCCTAGGGGCCATGAAGATCAGGAAAAGAGTCAATCGAGGAAAACCTCAAGGCGGAGTGTGTCCTCTCTCCTCTGGGTGCTAACAATAAACTTCTTGCTAAAGAGCCTAGAGGAGAGGGGCAACACGTCGTAGCCTATGCGGATGATGTTGCAATGGTAGTAAGAGGGAAATTTCCGAATACACTTTGTGAAATCATGCAAGATTTACTAAACATGGTTGAAAACTGGTCCTGAACTGAACAGCTGCCAAGTTAGCTCTCCGATTAAGAGAAATTGATCTACTCGTGCAAAAAAAACTCGTACTCCTGGTACAAAAAATTTCTGTAAGACGAAGAATATCAACTTAAATAAATACTTCGTCACGGTATTTCCTTCCAGAAAGGAATGGGATAACGGGCTTGTTTTAAATAAAGTGATATAAAGATCTATACAGATGTCTCAAAGCTAGACAACAGAGAAGGTGGAGGGGTTTACTCCGACAAACTTGGAGTTAGTGAATCATTGCAGTGTATTTCAGGCGGAAGGCACTGCCATAAAAGAAGTACTTACGGTAATAAAAACGAGAGTATTATGCACAAATGAAGTCTTCATATACTCGGACAGTCAAGCAGCTATAAAAGCGCTAGAATATAAAACGCACTCGGCAAAAACAGTCATAGAATATTTTAAACTTCTAAATGACGTATCCAAATACTACAAAGTACACCTTATTTGGGCGCCAGGCCACAGGAATATAGCGGGGAACTGCAACAGATTAACTTACTCGAATCTGTGAAACTCTTGATATCCAAGTGGATAAGACGCTGATACCTACAGCCACTTGTAAACTACTTACACCGCGTTACACACATTCTGTCCTATTAACCAAATATACTTTTTCGGAAAGGGGATAAAAAATAAAAATACACGTGTATCGGCGATTTTCATGTACACGTTACAATTTTTTGTTTTTTGTATTTTATAACTTTAAACGAGCAATTCTTGTATGCATATCTGTATAGCCACACGATCTCAGGATTAGCTTAACGGATTTGAATGAAATTGGGCACACAGATAGTGTATCACATTTCTAGACTTTTAACTTAGGTGTTGGCACTGACAATGTTTCACAGGGTTGTCACCTGTTCGAAATTTAAAAAAAAAAATGGCATGAGATATGCCGATGTGGGTATCAAAAGAAAGGTATTTCACTCCGCATTACAATAGAGATATAAAACCCCGAATTTTTTTATTAATTTTATTATATTAAAATTAAAAATTGTTACACTAAAAATTTTAATGCTTTTAAAGAAACTTAGGCCTTTTATTTTTGCGTTTGTAAGCATTTGTGTCAGTATCGCGACAAATAGACCAACAGTATTCGCCAAGCATATGCGTAATGTCTTGTCCTTTAAAGCGCTTTTCAATAGCCGCAATGTCCTGATGGAACCTTTCGCCATGTTCATCGCTACAAGCTCCTAAATCACCAGGGAAACAATCTAAATGATTGTGAAAGAAATTGATGTTTAGCGGCATTAATATGCCCATTTCGCCATATGCCGAAATCATTTCTGCAACAATATTTTTATAATTGTCAGCTCGTTTGTTGCCAAGAAACTGCTCAATAACGGCAACTGTGCCTTTCCATGCACGTTGTTCGATAGCATTCAATTTTGATGAAAATTCATAACTGCAACTATTTTTTTTATCTACGGACCACTGAAAACACCTTAAACTATACACATCATTAAAAAAATAAAGTTACTAAAAGCCTTCGTAAAAAAAATACCTGCATGAATCTTTGCGCCGCTCAGTTTCGGAAAAATTTGGCGCAAACTTGCAATCGCCTCGCTCTCACGATCCAGTTTTTTAACAAAATTTGATACGACACCGAGCTTAATGTGTAGTGATGGCAAAATGATTTGAGATGGCTGCACTAATGGTAGATTTTCTATACTTTCTACGCCTACTTTGTAGCATGTTCGCGGCTTCCACTTAAATTCAGTGTAATGCTGATCTCTTTTGCGACCTTCCCATGTACACTAAAAGCACTGCTGGGTTGGAAGTCCACGCTAACACCCATGAGTAATTCGACCACTTTTAGATCGCAGCATATTTTCCAATTATGCTCTTGGTAGTTTATCAGCTGTAATATTAATTCCATGCCTTCGTATGTTTCTTTGAGGTTGGTGGAATATGCGATCGAGAGAGCTGGATGTTTGTTACCGATATGAAGCGGCACTACTTTAAGGCTGTTGACCGATGCATCGATGAAAAGTCGCCACTCCTCTGAAATATGAGGGTAACCAATTTTTTCAAACATCGAATCAATATCACAACAATAAGCCAGGTTTTTCCCCCGATCTTCGTGCAATTTAAAAAATTCGTTATATGGAATACTGCTATGTACGTCGATCACGAGCGGCTGTTATTTTAAAATCAGCCGCCACTATATTCCACTGCTTAAAGCGTGATGCAAAGAGTTCGGCTGTTCTCTTTGACACATTTCCTTCTCGTACAAGGTCATTGAAGTCGGCTTGCGTTACTAAATGCGGCACTGCAGTCCCAAGTTCACTGGGTGTTGGTACAAATTCCGATACTTCTGGTTCCCCGCATCTCGCATTCGATGCAAGAAATGTTGATAGCATTGTTGGTGCTACTGTTGGTTCTCCATCCCTTAATTCGGGAACATCATCAAAAATATCCATTGAAGCCGCTATACGTTCTTCTGGTGAGTACAGAACCGCTGGAATAACCGATTCTACATTAGCGTAGCGAATTTTGTTGCGGCGAAAGTATTGGTACCCTTTAGTTTGAGTAAAAGTTACGCAAAAGTAGCACAGTTCACTGCAGTGCTCCGTATGTGGCAGCCAAATTGTTGGTACAGAGTACTTTATTGTTGACCTTCCATCAGTAAACTTCCATAAATTTCTATAGCAATAGTCGCACACGACTTCCGGAGTATACCACAAGTAAGGAACATAAGCAGTCTTGAATATTTTCTGAAACGAATTAACCACTGTTTTCGTAATATTTTTTAAATTTTTACTTGGTGCGAATAAGCCGGTTGGTTGTGAATAAGCCACAAACGTAACAAAAGTTATTTCGAGTCGGGCACTGCATTTTTCGTAATATGAAATATACAGAAAGACGTTTTCGCGCAACAGAACTTAAAACAATTGTCAAAGTATACGTCTCCTAGTAGCGCAACTGTCAGATGATCGGAACTTCCGGAACTGTAACAAACACACAAACGGCACAGAGTGTGTTGTATGAAACAAAAGTTTTTTTAAAAATTTGGAGTTTTTAGAAAAAAAAAATTCAAGAAAATCTGAGAATTGAATTTTTTTTTTTTTTTCATTTTACATAACAAAAACATTTCCACGAGTCTGCCTGCAGAAATTCAGCTTGATTGGATCACGGAAAAAAGGTTAAAAAATGATCCATAGTTTTTCACAGAGGCGGACTACGAGCTCTATATTTTATACATAAAAAAAAGTTCTGACGTGTACATGTAAATCGTCGATACACTGGAATTTTTATTTTTTCTCCCCTTTCCGAAAAAGTATATTTGGTTCATAGGAGAGAAAAAAAAATTGTTTTTGTAACGCAGTGTTATAGAAAAGGAAACCATCAACAAGGTAAATACAAGTTGGCAAACCCTCACAACATGCGAACTAAGCAGACAGATATAGGGATGCAAACATCGTTATATAAAACATCGATGGTTCGATGTATCGATGTTTCTGTAAAAAACATCGATGTGATAAACATCGGGCACTAAAACATCGATGTATCGAAACATCGATGTTTTTTATACTCCTTAAAAGAAACCTACGTAATCTTTTCTTTTTTTTTTGTGGATTCATCTTACCCACCTAATTAAATGCGGTTTTTTACATACTGTAAGTACAAGTTATTTATTCAGAACTGAGTTTAAAAACAATAATTTTGATAGTCGTTTTCCTATCAAACGGTTTCGTTGCTGCGTGATTGTCGCTCCTGCCTTAGAAAAAAGTCGCTCACTGGGAACTGAAGTGGCCAAAATGGGTAAATATTTTGAAGCTTGTTTATATAGACAAGGAAATACACTTTTCATGTCGTCCCACATTGCAATTGCACATAGAACCTCCGTTCTAGCAATTGCAGAGACATTGGAATGTTTGGATTTTATATTTTGGTGCGCCAAATTTTTATGGTGTTTCCAAATATCAAAAGATTTTTCTTCTTTTTCGCAATCATCTGAAGAATCTGACGTAGTCGAGTTTTCTTTCCATCTCTTATGAAGTTGTTCAAATAAAAAACTGTTTTGCTTTTTGTCAAAGCATCCTTAAAGTGTAGCAATTTGAATCTCGGGTCTAATGCAGTCGCTGCAGAAATCTCCCTGGTAACAGTTTCAAAAAAAGAGGATAACTGAACAAACCTCTCCAACATGCAAAAACAAGAGTTCCATCTTGTTTTGACGTCCAGAATCATCTTTTTTGTTGTACCTTCAGACGTTCCAGCTTCCATCTGTTTCTTTCGCAAATCATCACTAGCATTAACGATCCTCTTGATAAACTTAAGAATGTCGCGCACCTTACTAATCAATGATGACACTTCCGTAGACTTGTCAATGGCTTGAGTGACAACCAAATTTATAGTATGTGCGAAACAAGGTATTATTTTATTGTCGCCGAATAAATTCCGATTCATTTTCATCATTGTACTGTCGTTATCTGTTATGCAAGCAGAAACTTTATCTGTGACCACGTTCCGCTCTATAAAAAGTCGCGACAACTTTTCTCCTAAATAAGCAGCTGTGTGACTTTCGCGAAGCTCAATAAGGTCTAAAGTTCCACTTAACAGATGCAAATTGTCTAAAAAATGAATTGTTACTCCCATGAACGACTCGTTTTTCATTTGCTCCGTCCATATATCATAAGTTAGACAATAAGTGTCACTTTTACGAATATATTCTTTAAAAGCACATGACAACGCTTCATATTTTTTATCCACGCGCAATTTAACTGTCTCCCTGCTGGGAACTTTATAGAGTGGAACCAGTTCTTTCATAAGTTGTAAAAATCCCTTTCCCTCCACCGCGTAAAATGGCTTATTGTCCATTATAATGAAATTGACAATTGCTTCAGTGATTTTTTTAGACCTAGTGCCGTCTTTAGTAGAAATGCTTTTAACTTGTTCGAAAAAGTCCTCCTTGGTTGGGAAAGGCATTTATTTGCCGTTTGATATTTTGTTTTATTTCCGGACATTGACGTGGTACTTGACGAAGACAGATATTCAGGTATGCTACGTTCTGATTCATTTATAATCTCATATACCTCACTAGAACCTGAAGATAAAGCAGTTGTTTTAGCAGTTGATGATGAATCCTTTGGCGTTGTAATTATTTCATAAATTTTTCGTTGTTTTGGTAGCGAATGTGGAATAACTTCTGCACAGCATTCGTCATTATCGTCCGATTGAGTTCGTGGTAAGGTCTGCTTATGCACGTTCTCGACATGGCATCGAAGGTTTGATGTATTACCCGATGTCCTTAAATTCTTATTGCAGAGTTTACAAGTGGCGGAACTGTCTGGATTTTTTTTAAAGAAGGTCCAGCCTTTACTTTTGAATTTAGAAGATTTCATTTCGGGATCTAAATATTATATTATGTAAGTAAAAAATTAACAAATTCACTAACATATGTTTATATCGCACTAGACTTACCATACATACAGATATATACACACAAACCCTCGTTCGCACTGGAATATAGTAAAGCAATCCATTTTATATGGCGAAATAGAAATTTTATTGGAGTTACGTGTTAAAGAACTGTATACTATGAAAACAATTTTGTTTGTACTTACTAACTTCAATTATACGTATTTCCAATCGCAGATTCCACCAGCAAATTCTCAGTAACAGAATAAAAAAACGTGATCAAAAAGGAAGTAGTAAATGACAGTGTGATAAACCTTTGCGTAAAAACAGGGTTGTAAAAGTTTGAAGTAAACTTTATATAACCCTGCATCTACACCTTCAAAACATGCTTTCACGTTTTCTTCACACAAAAACTCACCTACAAAAGCGAAAAGCACTTGACGAAAAAAGTTAATATCTCTTTAAAAAGTAAGTTTCCTAAAAACCAGTATAAAAATAAGCAAAAGTAAAAAACATCGATGTAAAAACATCGCTCAAACTAACATCGATGTATCGATGTTTTGACATTCTAAACATCGATGGTAAATATCGATGTATTTTAACAAAAACATCGATGTATCGTTTGCATCCCTAGACAGATATGGCTGGAATGGAACAGCGGTCGATCAAAGTGCTTGTTAAGATTTAACAGGGAAGTTATAAGATACATGATAGGGGTATTAGCTCATGGTTTAATAGGCAACTACACCAGAAGGTTAGGATTCTCATACTACGATTTCAAAAACATCGATGTATCGTTTGCATCCCTAGACAGATATGGCTGGAATGGAACAGCGGTCGATCAAAGTGCTTGTTAAGATTTAACAGGGAAGTTATAAGATACATGATAGGGGTATTAGCTCATGGTTTAATAGGCAACTACGCCAGAAGGTTAGGATTCTCATACTACGATTTCTGTAGAAGCTTTCTCAACACAGAAGAAGAGAAAACAGTGTGTCTCACAGTTTTATGTGTTAGCTATAAAGAGGCTCCGCACTCTTGGTACGGCATTTTCAACTGATGTAGCGGACATAGAGTATCTAAAACTAACGAAGCTTTGCTCGTTTATTAAACCGGATGGTTTAAATATGAACCCATAATCTAAGGATAAGTTCCAGAGGTATCGCAATGGATCTACGAAAGGTCTGAGGGTATCGTTTCGACAGCCACCCTACCTAGTGAATGTCTTGATCCAATATCGTATGCTAGTACCGCTTGTTATTCGCTTAGAATTCTACAGCTATAGGAGACTAAGTGATGACAAAAATACTAAAAAAATTTAGTTTAAAGAATGTAATTTTAGCGTTGTTAATACTGAAATTTCGATTTTGAATAGGGAATCACTGCTTGATGGAGTTAATCTCTCAACTTGCTATGATATTTTTAAAATGAAAATACATATGTGATATTTTTGTAAAATTGTACTAATGAAATTCTTTGGCGTACACTAAAATTAAAAAAGACTTCCAATTTGAGGAACTTTTTTTTTTAATTTTAAACTATCTAATGCCAACGTTCATAGGGATAAATATTTGCGCTTTGTTAAAAAATGTAAGTACTTAAATGAAGTCTACAGCATAATTATTTGGGGAGAGTTTAGGATTGGAAAAGGAAGCTCTGCTTCAGCATTCCCTTGGATGTGTTCTACAATGGAAACTAAATTTCCTCTACTAAGGAGGCTGTTGACTTTTTTGAGGACTTTTTCAGTTCAAATTTTTAACCTGCGTCAGAATCAATTAGGTATTATATAGGGAATAATACTTCCTCTTTTAATTTTGGTTCTCTCCAGTTAACTGTTGGTGATGTTTGGGATAGTATTCATGGCAAATCGATGTTGATGAATTATCATCTCCTGTCCTTCAGGATGGCGGTACAAGCCTTTTGGATAGCCTCTACGGACGCAGAACGTTTTCCTTTCATGGCCAAATGCAGTTTCCCGAATGGGTGGAAGTCACAGGTAGCCATATCAGGCGAATATGGTGAGTCATTGATGGGTAAAATGCGATTTCTAGTTCAGAAATTAGTCACAAGAGTGGATCGATGAGATGGTGCATTGTCATGCAATAAGCGACAGCTTCCTCCTTCGCGGTATTCAGAGCGAATTCGACAAACTTTTCAAAGCGCAAATATAGAAAATTGCATTCACGGTTTGGCCCGTTGGCACGAACTCCTTGTGGACGATTTCCTTGGAAAAACAAATGAGCATCGACTTGATTTTTGACTTTTCTGGTGTCTGGGTCCTTCCATTCGGCACTTTGACGCTTAGTTTCAGGTTCATGTTGGAAACACCACGTTTCATCATCAGTTACAATGTTGTAAAGGAAGTAATTTCTCGCGTCTTTAATGAAGTCTTTCGAATGTTGAATTCTGAGCAATTTTTAGTCCTCAGTTAACTTGTGCAGAATGAAACGTGCACAGACCTTTCGTAAGCCCACATGATCAGTTAAAATGCAATAAATCGTTGTTTTGGAGATATTCAACTCCGATTCCATTAATTTCAACTATGATTTCAGTTAATTTTTGAAAAATGTATGAAAAATTTGATGGAGTTTTCGGTGATTACTGATTTTGGGCGGCGTGTACGTTCATTGTCATTTATGTCCTCACAACCATCGTAACCATATAAGCCATTCATGAACTCTGGCACGAGATAGATAATCATTGCCATAAACTTTTTTCATAAATTCAAACGCTTCGGTGAACGTTTTACCGATTTTAAAACAAAATTTGATATTAGCTCTTTGTTCGAAACTTATTTTTGTTACGATGACACAAACATACTGACACTTTATACGCAATAACTTACGTTCCCCTGAACCGAATGTCACCAAGCTTTCGCTGGAAGTCAGCTAGGGGTGTAACTTCCAACGCACTAACTCATTAAAAGGATGCGGCCATCAAAAACATTTTCATGAAACCAGTCCAGCTTATTTTGGACTTCACCTTGTATATAAATCAATCAGTATGGTTTTATGGCTGGTAAGTCAACTGTCCCTAATCTGGCTGTTTTTTTTTAGTTTTTTGTACGTCGGCTTTCAATAATAGTCTTTAAATTAATGCTGTTTACTCGGATTTGCCCAATGCTTTCGATAAAGTCTGCCACTAAACTTTAATCTTAAAACTAAAAAGTTTTGGGTTTCACTCTATTTTCCTCAAATGGATAAGGTCGTACCTTTTCAATGGTGAAAGTGTAGTCGTTGTCGAAAATGTATCTTCAGATTATTTTATTGCCTCTTCCAGTGTCCCTCAACACAGCATTTTGGGTCCTTTGTTTTTTGAAATTTTGGTTAATGACATATTTGAATGTTTCCATTTCTCTGCGTTTCTTTCATATGCAGATGACTTAAAAATTTGTGAGCCTGTCTGATTCATACAATCTTCAATCAGACATAAACAACGTTGTGACATGGTCTGATAGGTTATACTTCAACTAAATATTAAGAAATGCTCTCATGTGTCATTTTCTAAGTGTAAACATTTAATCTCCACCTAATATTTTATAAAGATCTCGCGCCTAAATACTCTTAGTGAAATTTCTGGTTTAGGACTTTGACTCCTCTTTTCAGTTTCTTAGTCATTTCAGTGTTGTCATAGGCAAATCGTATTCTACACTAGCCTGTTTTGCATCCGATTTTACGAATCCATACACTATAAAGTCATTATTTACTTCACTCAGTCATCTTTATTTTCAGGATATATCATCAGTGCCACATTAGTAGACTTGAACGCATTCAAAATAAATTTCTTCGTTTTGCACTCAGATCTTTAAACTTCACTGACCCGTTTCCTTCATACAATACACGGTGGGTATTACTAAATTTGAACTTGTTCCAAAATAGAAGAAGTATGTTCTCACTCTGCTTTGTTTTCGTTATTATAAATAGGACAGTTGATTCATATTTACTCTTCGAACACATTCATTTTCACACACCTCGAAAAAGATTTCGGAGTAAAGATTTACCTATGCTTCCTAGAGCGGGTTAGAACTGTTTATGCCTCGAAAGCACCTTTGATTAGAACATCGAATGAGTTTAACCATATTTCAAGTTTTGGTTTTTGATTTATCACTATCTAAATATAAATTCAAATATCACTCAATTAATTTTTTAAATAGTTCCGAGATATGCTATATAATTATGTATTAGATCCATGTAGACTGGGAGAAACCTTGTGTTTCTAGATTTACTAAATGAATTAAAAAATTATTTTCAAAAATAATTTCTACACACATTTATTCTTAGGAATTGTTAAAGCGAAGATATGATAACCCCAATTCTCGCACCACTTCTAATTTATGTAGGGCTGATCTTTAAATCTACAGGTTCTTAACTTTTTAAATGAAATTATGTCTTAACTAACCGCTAACACAGCTTTTCATATAATAGGTTGGGCAAAATATTAAGTTAAGTTACTTAAATGAAATCTACCCTAATTGAGTTTTAACGCATACACTATTTTATTGAATGTGAGCTGCGAATTTTTATCGCACATCGAATTCAATCGTTAATGAGTCTTCAAGTACTGAACGTAACGGAGAGCAATTTACGAAACACCGAAAAAAAATTTTGTGTGATACATGGTTGCCAGAACAAACCCTAATAATATGCTATGAAAGCCATTTTAAGTATAAAAAAAATTTTTTAATCCTCAAAAGAAGACAAAGGAGGATATTGTCACTGTCATTTGAAATTTCGCCTCACTTGTCCTTTGAATATCGAAACCAGCTTGATATTAATTCAAAAAGACGTATTAATAAAGAACAGGTTGAAACCATATGCTATCGCTAAATATCATTCTTAATATAAATATGTGCATATGTATGTAGTTATTTTAAAATGCTAATTTTGTATTCCAATAAGAAATACAAAATATTCCTAATAAGTGCCGAATATGACTTACACTTATATCTCTTTTTACATCTAAAGGAAATTAATCACTCAAGAATTTATTGTTTTATCACTGGATTTTAAACAATTTAATGTAAATTTTTTTTGTGTGATCAATTTAAAACTTGTCATGCTAATATTTAATCATCGGCCATGCACAGGGCGAATCTACATATAGCATGTACTTACGAGGTGTGTTCAAAAAACAAGGCGAATTTTTAACTTTCGCGGGCTACGTACATTGGACTTTCTATTATTTTTTTTTATGTAAGTAGATACACTCGTCTTGAAAATATGTGCACGGTCTTAGCAATATAGCATGTTTAGTTTGTTTGCGAGAGGCATAAATAATTACACAGGCCGACAAAATTTAACCAACATTCAGACCCAGAAACCAGACTATAAATTTCCGACGGTTTATGATGCGCTGAATCCATCAGGGGTTAGGGGATACGGGAGTTGATGGGTTAACAGTTAAGTTGGTTAGCCCACTTGTATTGTGAGATATCTAGATAAATAAGACTTATTTAAAAAAAAAATGCGAGTAAACGCTGTCCCCAGGGTTAAGTGGGTTAGCCTGCTTGCGGTATGATAGGGGTGGTTTCTAGGGGTTAGGGCTGTGTGTGACTCGGTACCCAAAGGTTAGATAGTGTAGGGGTGTGGTGAGTCAGCACACTTATGGTGTGAGACAAAATTTTAAGAAAAATAAGACGCAATTCAAGAAAATTAGTAATCGACTATATCATGTCTATGTTATCTCAATCGATTTTCAGGTGTAGGAAAATTTAGAAACATGAAAATTTCAAAATGCGATATAAGAAGGCTTGTATTTAAAGATGCCATCTTTTAATTTTGGTGAAAGAAAACATCTGCAAGGCTACATAACCTCAAATATGGGCAAAAACGGTGTTTTTTGCACTTTTAGGTTAGGATGTCTTGAAAACCAGAGCTGATAGAGCAATTCTGAGGCCAGATTCAGCGCATCATAAACCTTCGGAAATATATAGTCCGGTTTCTGGGTCTGAGATGCTGTCGGCCTGTGTTATCAAAGTAATTATTTTTATTTCGATAGCAGAAAATCGCCGTACGCGAAAAACACTTGTCTTATTTATGCCTCTCACAAACAACAATTTTGTGTAAAAAATGGAATTAAGTGCTCAAAAAGACTTGAAATGTTGACAGTGGCATACGGTAAGAGTACTCTGAGTCAAAGAAATGTTGCTAAAACCGTGAACATATCTTCGAGACGAGTTGAGACGAATGTACGTAGCCCGCAAAATTTGAAAATTCACTTTACTTTTTTAACACTCCTCGAATATTTTGTAGATTCGCTTGCTAGGTTGTAAACCCACAAATTCCTAAATTAAATAAAAGTAGAGGTGTCCTGCTAGTCGTTGGATATACATATGTATGTACATATATAAGTATACAACTATACATACGAACATATGTTATTACACATGTTTTCATTTTTGGAATAACTGACTGAGAGGCTGCGCTAAGATTTAATATAAATAAATACATTCTTCTCACCACTTTTGAGTATGTAATTTCTAAGGTATTAGGATAAGAAAGCTTATTAACTAAACCAGCATATAGAAAGCTCAGAAAAAAGTTTCTTATATCTTTATAATGGCAGGTACATTCCTATTCGGTATTTATGTAGTTTGGAAAATACTCAATTCATAAGTAAAATTTGGAGAAATAACTAAAGCTAAAAATTTCAAGTAGCTGTAACCAAAACTTAAGCTTATTTTAAATACGTGTACTTTCAAAAAATACGGCTCTCCTTTGAGCTCTCAGGTTACGTATTTAATTGTAATTTGTAATTTGTATATTCTCTCCTGTGACTTCAAATAAATTGTGATACGTCGAACTTCGTAAATCCTAACCCATTTAGTTTAAATGACGTAGTTTAAATGGCGATTCGAGTTTTATTTTATGAACAATGTGTTATGTAGACTTTTATATTATTTTGTAAACGTAATATTTGACGTTGCTTTGAAAGAAAACGCAGTAATACATATATATGGGGTTTTGACCCCATAAACATAACATTTTTGGTCAAAGTAATTTTCTGTTTTTCTATTTTCCATTTTTTCTATTCAAAATTACTATTTTTGACATTCTGACTCTTTAGCAAAACGCATACATAAATGTATGTAATAACCATGTATGCATATTTATATACAATAGCAGAATCGTACTCATACCTAGCATATATAGTTCTTTTTCTCACAAATTTGTATCTCAAAAATTTACCTTGAAAAGCTGTACTCCAATGACGGCAAACATAAATTGTAGCAAATAGGTAACTAGCATGATATTACCGATTGTTTTTATTGCAACTACAACACATTTCACAACATACTGGTTTATACGAGTGTAAATTCACATTTATCAAAATATATGCAATGTATTATTTATTAAAACAATATAGCATGTTGAAATAAACAAAAAATTATTTAAGTATAGGTCAATGCATCGTCAATGTATGATGATCGGAGCGATGAAACAGTGTTGGTAATAACAAATTGATGAAAAGCCATAAATGAATGAATGAATGTAAAATAGACAGAAACGCGGCGGGAGGAAGAAGAGCGAAGGTCAGTAACGTGGAAAAAATATTTGTATGTAGCCATATTCCGAATCAGCAAAACAATTTAATTTCAGTGTCATGTGTAATCATAAATGTTCGTTATTGTTTTCAGAGAAATATGTATTTATTTCCCCGTTGTTGTTGGTTTCATGGTTTATATTAAACATTATTTTAATTGGCAAGTGCATGTAAGTATATGGAAAGAAACGAAAAAAGAAAAGAAAAGAGGACGTTATAATTATGGAGAGGCATCATTTATATTCATATCATATTAACATAACATAAAACTATATCTATATTTATGGTAGGGTATCATTTACATATTCTCTATTGAATAAAATTCTACTTAAACTATTATTTATATCGTAAAAAGGCAACAATACTCCTCTAGCTTACTATAAAGTACAATACACTAATACATACATATATATTGTATATATTTGAAGAATAATGATATGAGTACTACATATGCAGGGTTTTCGATAATGATAATAAAAACAATTTAAATAATATAGCTCGGTTTTAATCGTCCGAGACAGATGATTTACGTTTTAATAAAAATAAAATAAAAAAATAATTTGTGCGTACACTTCTGTTATGTGTTCGGCCGAACTCCTCCTCCCCTTTGAGGCGTGCGTCTTAATGTTGTTCCAAAAATTGAGGAACCTACAGATTTAAGTCGACTCCGTACGGTAAATGGTTTTTTATGAGGAACTTTTTCATGGCAGGAATACACTCGGAGGCGGGCCATTGCCTGACGAGGAGCAAAAACTTGTTTATCATTTTTGCTATTTCACCTAAGTACTCCCGAATGGAAGTCACGCACCAATTCCATTCGTCTACGACGGTCCTTTATATAATATAGTATATGTTATTGTATTATATTATAAAATATTTTAGTGGGCATAGTCGAATCTAAAACACAATTCCTCAGTAAGTTAATTTGACCGACACCAAAAAAGAAATGTATACCGGAACAAAGCGATATAAAGTTTTCATTTCCGAGTGCCCGGCTTATGAAAAAAGTAGGGTTCATTATCACGCTGCCATCCATTGACATGATAATAAGCTGTATGCTATTTGCCTGGATATATGTAAATATGTAGAATCGGGTATTTACCGAAACTTCACCGATTACTTTGTGCAAGTATTTCTCACAATCTCGAAACTGAGCCATTTTATATTATATTATTCATTTATATATTACATATGTATGTCAACTTAACGAAAATATTACCATACGTACTTCGAATGGGAGTAGAAGTTCAACACTTCCACAAATTATTTGCCCATTTGTGTTGTGTATGATGAACTACATATGTATAATATATTGCGTGTTTGATAAACTATATTGCGTTAAAAAGTATGCCACGTCCCACAATTTGAGAGAGTGGTTAGATAATCAGAAACCAGCTGAAGAAAGATGGGTGGAGGTTTTTTGCTGTTTACATAGCAAAAGTGGTTGAATTCAGTCAAATGCTCCAACAGAAAGAGATTCTTCAGTTCTCAATAATGTTTGGACACATGGAAAAATAGATGATGATAGATACACTTAAATGAATTTTAATAACAAAATATAATTTTGATCTCTTTTGCTTAAAAGAAATTCATAATTTGATAGAACAAATCCAAACCCAAAACTATCAAAATAAATAG
Source organism: Anastrepha ludens (assembly GCF_028408465.1). Classification (NCBI taxonomy): domain Eukaryota; kingdom Metazoa; phylum Arthropoda; class Insecta; order Diptera; family Tephritidae; genus Anastrepha; species Anastrepha ludens. The sequence continues at coordinate 97,008,450 of NC_071503.1, forward strand.
AACTGCTCTCTTGAAAAATTCATTCTTCTCCTTCTTTATAGGGATAATAACCACCTTAATGATTTTGGCCGAATTTAACAAAGCGCCAGTCCTTTTTACGTGCTAACCAATATCAATTGGGCATGCTAAAGTGAAGGCAGTTCTTTCTCCATTTGGTCCTTTTAATGCAGTGGAGACCTTCTTCTTCCTATGCTACCAGCCACGGTCATTGTATTAATTACTTAAGGGCTTTTGTATCCATTCAAACGACATGACCTGGTCAGCGGAGCCACTGAATCTGAACTTATCTAACAAATTCTCCGTTGGATTTAAGAACACACGTTTTTTTCGTTTTTGATGCTGGTTCCCAAATAGTCGAAGCACTTTCGTCCGCCTCTGTAAAAACTTTATTTGGGGCTTCACGACCTTTGTTAACCACCCTGTCTTTATGGAGAATGCTTTGTATTATACACTGATTTGTAAATCGCAATATTGGCGCCAATAATGGTAAAAATTCACATACGAAAAAGCTGTGAAGTCGTTTCACGCTGTATTTGGTTTTTGTTGAAAATAAAAAGTTTGCATTTATTTGTTGATGTTTATAACTTAAATATACAATGTAACTTAAATAAAACATATCACACATGTTCTTTGAAATAAATTAACATACAAAACAAGCTGTGAGCCACTGTATTGTGATGAATCATGAACATTCGTGAAACGTTTAGTGAAACAAATGATGAACTGAAACAAAACATGAAAGTCTGACGATATGAAAGAAGTTGCCAGCAAATACATGTTCTCCAGCAATAACGTAATGTACAAAGTGATGAACAGTGATTAAGTATTCAAATTAAAAAAAGCAAGGAGGTTGTGTTCTCATTAGTTTATGAATTTTTTTCTGTACTCCAGTAATCGAACTCAGAGGAAATTTACAGAATGAGATTGTTGAATAAAGTTTCATAAAACAAGATAATAAATATAGCAAAGTTGAGTGAACTTAAGATTACGAAACTTAGGAAGGAAATGGACAAGCGCGGCTTATCTAGCAAAGCTGCAAGCACGACACCGCGAAGTTATGGAGGCAGAGGGCATCAGTGAAGTCAAATAGTATGTATTCCAACTGAAACCTGAGAAATTATTGACTGAATTCGAAGAGAGGACTCTAAGATTATCACCAGGTATTGACTTGGATGTGATAAAGACTGCAATATTGCAAATGTCAATGAGCAATGGAGCAATATTTCTCGTTCTCTACGTACCGCCGCCGAAGAAGAAACCGGATTCCGGCGAGCCCGAAAAAACAATTGGTACGACGAGGAATGTCATGCTGCCGCAGAAAGAAAGGATGCCGCCTATAGAGCCACGCTGCGATCGGGCGCACCGCGAGCCATGTGGGATCGCTACAGAGAGCTGAAAAAGGAAGATGCTGGCCAATAGGAACAACGCCCGAAAATTCTACCAGAAAGTTCGGCGGCTTACAGAAGGTTTTAAGACCGGGACGTTTTCCTGTAAGAACAAAGACGGCGAACTGGTGTCTGATGTACAGAGCAATCTTAAATTATGGAGGGAACACTTCTCGGACCTGTTAAACAGTGACAGCTGCGCCTGTTACCGAGAAAGTGAAGATCCCGATACCCCAATCGTTGACGACGGAATTGTCATTCCGCTACCCGATCATGACGAGGTGAAAATAGCGATAACGCGGCTAAAGAACAACAAAGCCGCGGGCGCCGACGGACTGCCGGCTGAGCTATTCAGACATGGCGGCGAGGAGCTGGTAAGGTGCATGCATCAGCTCCTATGCAAAATATGGTCGGATGAAAGCATGCCTGGCGATTGGAATTTAAGTGTGCTCTGCCCAATCCATAAGAAGGGCGATCCTGCAATTTGTGCCAATTACCGCGGGATTAGTCTTCTAAATATCGCTTATAAGGTTCTAGCGAGCGTATTGTGTGAAAGTCTGAAGCCCACCGTCAACCACCTGATTGGACCTTATCAGTGTGGCTTCAGACCTGGAAAGTCTACCATCGACCAAATATTCACAATACGCCAAATCTTGGAAAAGACCCATGAAAGGAGAATCGACACACACCATCTTTTCGTCGACTTCAAAGCTGCATTCGACAGTACGGAAAGGAGTTACCTGTATGCCGCGATGTCTGAATTTGGTATCCCCGCAAAACTAATGTTGGAGAGCATCGTACGAGCCGCAGAACTTAATCGCTCAGGCACAATATTTTATAAGAGCGTACAATTGCTGGCGTATGCCGATGATATTGACATCATCGGCCTTAACAACCGCGCTGTTAGTTCTGCCTTCTCCAAACTGGATAAAGAAGCAAAGCCAATGGGTCTGGTGGTGAACGAGGACAAAACGAAGTACCTCCTGTCTTCAAACAACCAGTCGGCGCACTCGCGTATCGGCACCCACGTCACTGTAGACAGTTTTAATTTCGAGGTTGTAAAAGACTTCGTCTATTTAGGAACCAGCATTAACACCGGTAACAATGTCAGCCTTGAAATCCAACGTAGAATCCCTCTTGCCAACAAGTGCTACTTTGGACTAAGTAGGCAACTGAGCAGTAAAGTCCTCTCTCGACGAACAAAACTAACACTCTACAAGACTCTCATCATGCCCGTCCTAACGTATGGCGCAGAAGCTTGGACGATGACAACATCCGATGAAGCGACGCTTGGAGTGTTCGAGAGAAAGATTCTGCGTAAGATTTTTGGACCTTTGCACGTTGGCAACGGCGAATATCGCAGACGATGGAACGATGAGCTGTATGAGCTTTACGACGACATAGACATAGCGCAGCGAATAAAGATCCAGCGGCTACGTTGGCTGGGTCATGTCGTCCAAATGGATACAAACGCTCCGGCTCTGAAAGTATTCGATGCGGTACCAGCTGGTGGCAGTAGAGGAAGAGGAAGGCCTCATCTGCGTTGGAAAGATCAGGTGGAGAAGGACTTGGCTTCACTTGGTGTGTCCAACTGGCGCCGGTTAGCACGAGAAAGAAACGACTTGCGCGCTTTGTTAAACTCGGCCAAAATCGCGTAAGCGGTTATAGCGCCAATTAAGAAGAAGAAGAATGCAGATATCACAAATATCAACAGAGTTGTCGTCGCAAATATATGTATGTACAGTTGGAAACACAGTATATCACCGTTAGAAAACACATATTACGTCGGAACTGAAAACGATTGTGGCTGGTGGAAGTACGCTTCTATGAACTACAATGGAATCGGTTGAATATTTTAACCATTGGTTTCAAAGTAAAAGCTCAAATCACTGGGGCACTGCAGATAAGGTCCCTGCATTAGTTGTCTCACTTAAGGATTCCGTCGTCGAAGTACTCCAGACAGTTCTAGAAACTGACCGGGTTAACTATGTCACTCTAAAGGTAGCGATAGAGAGACGTTACAGCGGTGACCACAGGCTACAACTGTTCTAGATGAAACTGACAAATCGCTGTCTGAAGAAAATGAGACATTGCAGGTATATGCAACAGAGATCGAGGGCATTTGGCATTTGCAAATGAAACAGTAGGCTTCGTTGAAAAGATGAAGTACCAGGCATTCATAAGAAGTACCCGAGATTCGGACACGAAGTGGGCAGCATACTCAGCACGGAAGGTCAGTGTTCTTTCCACTGGCACAGGAAAGAGCAGCTATACTAAGCAAACCAGTACACAAACTCCATCAGGTTGAAGGACCATCACTTAGCCAATCGAGGAAGAACTTAGGTGGAAGGGAACGAATAACGCTGAACAGAGACCGTCTCGACCATCCAAAGTTGAGTGGAAGTGCTATAAGAAGTGAACTGAATGATGTTAATTAGGAAATGATCAAAAGACGCTGACTCCGGCAACAAATATATACTTTTCGTTATGAAATATGGATCAAGCCATGGAGTTTTGAAAAAAAAATATCTTGTCGTATATAAAGGCCGCCTTTTCGCACTTTTGCGTCGTAAAGATTTCTGTATAAAAAGTGTATATGTTTGGCGTTAAAGTCGCCACCCATTATAAATCTATTCCTGTGACTGTTTATTAATTCAACAAATTGGGCACATTTGATTGTATGTCGTGGTAATTCATATTTTACTATCGGCGTTTTTCGCAACAGTAGTTGCCTAGAGTTCGTCCGTGCAAGTTTTTATAGTGATAAACCTTATAATTTTTAAATTTTATTGATGACTCCTTTGTAAACGGTGTCTCTGCTTTTAAGCATACGTCAACTTTTTGTGAATCTAAAATAAATTCCAGTTCTTCTTGATGCTTTAAAAGACCGTTCGCGTTCCATAGCATTACTTTCAAAAAATTTAGTAATATGACTTCTTCTGTAGGTATTTTTCGACGTTGTGCAGTCTTTTTCCGAGTATCAGATTAAATTCATGTGGTTTTTTAGTTTCTCTAGGATCAGCTTGAAAACGTTTTCTTCTCCTGTTTTGTGAGACTTTAAAATTTTTGCAAATGTAAGTACCTTAGGCGCCGTATCTGATGATAATGGTGTTTGCTGTTTATTTTCAATTACATGTAGCGCATGCTTAGTATTGGTTTTAGCTCCTTCTGTGGTTGGAGCTCCGATATTATCTTTATGTTTGCAGCGTTTTTTTTTTGTAGCTCTTTTGATACAATGCAACCTCTGTTACTAGCTGGGTGGGCTTCTTAACAGTGCAACATTTCGGTTGTTGTTCCTCCGGTTTTGTGTAAAGAGAAGTTTTGTGCTTTTCCGTGCACATCACACATCTTGGCTGCTTTTCGCAGTAGTTCTGGGTATGTCCAAAGGATTGCCCAGACTTATACTGAGGTATAAATGTTGATTGTGTAACTGATTCAATGTTGACTATTGAGTGAAGTATGGTTTCTATATTGCATATTGTATTTTATTTACGCCATCCGAAGTTTGGTTCCATATGTAGAAGTCCACGCAAGTGGGGAAAGTTACTGATCGCCATTCACTTGCGAGTGGCCAGTACGATATCTGCATATGGTTCAAGCAGCTCACAACGTCCACGATTAGCCCACGTATCCTCTCGGTAGCTTCCAAGCACCCACACGGGACTGAGATAACATGAGATGGCGGATCATTCCAGGATAGCTGGTTGTGCGCTGGGTTTGGGACCCGCCACTTAAAAATCCTCCCCAACGAAACGATAAAGTCTCGGATGAGACCTCTCTATACTGATGACGACCGCTGAAGGAATACGATTTGAGGGCATACACCTGGAATGTCCGGTCCCTTGATGGGGAGCCTCTGCCCGGCTGGTTGATGTTCTCGTGAGAGTAAGGGCTAACATCACTGCCATTCAAGAGATGCGATGAACGGGACAAGGCAAGAAAAGCGTAGGACCTTGTGACGTCTACTACAGCTGCCATGTAAAGGAGCCCAAATTTGGTGTTAGATTTGTTGTGAGAGAGAGACTTCGTCGCCAGGTACTGTCGTTCACTACGGTGGACGAATGCCTCGCAATAATCCGCATCAAAGCCCGTTTGTTTAATATCTCGCTAATTTTCCCCCACGCCCCGACGGAAGAGAAGGACGATATAACCAAAGATTCCTTCTATGAGCCCTTGGAACGTTCTTATGAGCGCTGCCCCCACCACGACATAAAAATCGTGCTATCCGACTTCAACGCCAGGGTGGGCAAGGAGGGAATTTTCGGTCCCACAAATTCAGCCTACGCAATGAAACATCCGGTAACGGACAGGGGCGGATTGACTACGTCGGGGTTAAAAACATGGTAGTCTCCAGATTTCTGCATAAGATCATTCACCAAGCCTCCTGGCTGTCTCCTGATCGAAAAACACGAAACCAGATCGATCATTTTGTGATAGATGGAAGACCCGCTTCTAGTCTATTAGATGTACGTACGATCCGAGGACCCTACATCGACACGGTTCACTACATTGTTGCAGCCAAACTGCGCACACGCCTCTGTGCAGCAAATAACGTACATCTACCTATGCAAAGAATGTTCGACATCGAAAAGCTGCAATCACAACAGGCAGCCAGAAGATTCGCCATTCGACTCTCAGAGAGTACTTCCTAACAATCCGGCATGCCCGAGTAATAGAGCAACATTTCTCATTTGTGACGTACTTACGGCCAATAAAAAATCGGATTTCGGCGAACCCGAAAAAACAATTGGTACGACGAGGAATGTCATGCTGTCGCAGAAAGAAACGATGCTGCCTATAGAGGTAAGAAAGGAAGACAGACGTATTATTTCGGAGACGAAACAAATAGCCGAAATACATGAGTGCGCAGAGCTTGACAGGCCAGCCTATAGGCCTATAGCCCGAAAATTCGACTACAAAGTTCGGCGCCTTACAGAAGGTTTCAAGACCGGGTCGTTTTCCTGTAAGAACAAAGACGGCGATCTAGCGACTCACATTCAGAACATGCTTAAATTGTGGAGGGAACATTTCTCGAACTTGTTAAACTGTGATAGCTGCGCATGTCACAGGGAATGTGAAGATCCCGATACCCCAAACGTTGCCAACGGAATTGTCGTTCCGCTACCCGACCATGACGAGTTGAGAATAGCGATAACGCGGTTAAAGAACAACAAAGCCGCGGGCGCCGACGGACTGCCGGCCGAGCTATTCAAACATCGCGGCGAGGAGCTGGTAAGGTGCATGCATCAGTTTCTATGCAAAATACTGTCGGATGAAAGAATGCCTGCCGATTGGAATTTAAGTATGCTCTGCGCAATCCATAAGAAGGGCGATCCTGCAATCTGTGCCAATTACCGTGAGATTAGTCTTCTAAATATTGCCTATAAGGTTCTAGCGAGCATATTGTGTGAAAGACTGAAGCCCACCGTCAACCAACTGATTGGACCTTATAAGTGTGGCTTTAGATCTGGAAAGTCTACCATCGACCAAATATTCACAATACGCCAAATTTTTTCAGAAGGACCCATGAAAGGAGAATCGACTGATTGAGCAGCGCCGTCAGAATCGGGTAGGACCTCTCCGAGCCGCTTGATACCAAACGAGGCTTCAGACAGAGTGACTCGCTGTCGTGGGATTTCTTTAACCTGATGTTGGAGAGGATCGTTAGAGCCGATAAACTTAATGCTTAGGCAGAATTTTTTAAAGGAGCGTACAATTGTTGGCGTATGCCAGTGATATTGACATCATTGGTCTTAACAACAGCGCTGTTAGTTCTGCCTTCTTATAACTTGATAAAGAGGCAAAGCGAATGGGTCTGGTGGTGAACGAGGACAAAGCAAAGTACCTCCGGTATTCAGTCAAACAGAAGGTGCACTCGCGTATCACCCACGTCACTGTTGACAGTTATAATTTCAAGGGTGTAAAAGACTTCGTATATTTAGGAACCAGCATTAACACCTATCATAATGTCAGCCTGAAAACCCAACGTAGAATCTCTCTTACCAACAAGTGCTAATACTTTATAATACTAATAATTACTTTGGACTAAGTAGGCAAATGAGTAGTAAAGTCCTCTCATCATGCCCGTCCCCACGCAGAAACGTGGGCGATGACAACATCCGATGGAGCGACGCTTGGAGTGTTTGAGAAAAAGATCCTGCGTAAGATTTTTGGACCTTTGCACGTTGGTAACGGCGAATATCGCAGGCGATGGAACGATGAGCTGCTGAACCTTACGACGACATAGACATAGCGCAGCGTATAAAGATCCTGTAGCTACGTTGGCTGGGTCATGTCGTCCGCATGGATACAAACGCTCCGGCTCTGAAAGTATTCGATATGGTACCAGCTGGTGGTAGCAGAAGAAGAGGAAGACCTCCTTCGCGTTAGAAAGATCAGGTGGAGAAGGAATTGACTTCACTTGGTGTGTCCAACTGGCGCCGGTTAGGACGAGAAAGAAACGACTTGCGCGCTTTGTTATACTCGGCCACAATCGCGTAAGCGGTTATTGTGCCAATTAAGTAGAAGAAGAAGTTTCAATCGTAAGAACGAACATATCAAGCGGTTGCTTAGTTTCCCATTTTAATTTATTTACCGCGTTGGTTGTTTTTAATCCGTGTTTTTTCAAGTCAGAAATTATTGTATTACATTTGTATTTTGTATTTCTTATATATTTTTCTCAGTGTTGGATTTTAATTGGCAATTTTTTTATTTAAGTTGTACTATTTCTTTATTAAGATAGGCTCATAATTTTTCCATATTTTTTCATTTTTCTGATAATTGATAAATTATTTTTTCATGATTATTTTTAAATTATTGATTATTTTTAGTTGAAATTAGCTTTGGTTGTTTTGGTTGATCAATTCCAATAATAACGCAGAATTTAGTTTAAGTAGCTGCACATTTTTCAGTAGCAAGGTTTGGTTCGGTCTGGCAGCACCTGACCCAGTATTTGCGTGACAGAGTCAGCTGGTAGCGATCGTGTGAATTTTCAATTAGTCTATTTACTTACAAAATGGTTTTCTTAGAAGCAAAATAGGAGGTTGGGAAAGTCCACCATCGACCAGTTACTCTGGAGGTGAACGAAGACAAAACGAAATACCTTCTGTCATCAAAGAAACAGTCGGCGCACTCGCATATCGGCACCAACGGCACTGTTGAGAGTTATGGTTTCGAGGTTGTAAAAGACTTTGGTTATTTAAGAACCACCGATAATAATGTCACGCTAGAAATCCAACATTGAGTCTCTCTTGCGAACAAGTGCTACTTTGTACTAAGTAGGCGATTGAACAATCGACGAACAAAACTAACACTCTACAAGAATCTCCGTCCTAACGTATGGCGTAAAAGCGTGGACCATGACAATATCCGATGAGGCGTAACTTGGAGTGTTTGAGAGAAAAATAATACTCAAGATTTTTTGGCCTTTTCACGTTGGCGACGGCGAATATCGCATGCGATGGAACGATGAGTTGTATAAGCTTTACGACGACATAGACATAGCGCAGCGAATAATTGTCCAGTGGTATCAGAGGGAGAGGAGGGCCTCCTCTGCGTTGGAAAAATCAGGTGGAGAAGAACTTGGCTTCACTTGGGGTGCCCAACTGGCACCGGTTAGCACGAGACAGGAACGACTGCCGCGCTTTGTTAAATTTTGCCAAAATCGCATAAAAGGTTACCGCTCCAATTAAAAAGATAAAGAAACAAGACGGTGAGGCACATTAGTCACAATTCAAGAAGTGTATCTCCAGAATAAGTTTTGACTTGAAAGTTTCTCGTTAATTAGAGAACATATCTATATGTTTACAAAATGGTTAAACTGCCTTATACCACTTGTAAGTGGTTCATTACGACTAAAATTGTTTTTTTAGTTAGGTAAATGGATCATATATACATACATATATATAAATTATCAGCTAAAGTACGAATTGGCTTTTGATGCGATTCGTGACAATGCCCCTCATAAACATTACCGATGAAGTATGTATTCTCATTTCTAATGTTGGCAATGCTAACAAAAGGCATCTAATTTATATACAGGCAAACTACAAGGCCGCTGGCCGCAGCAGGCAATGGCAAAACTCCGAGTGTATTTCTGCCATGAAAAAGCTCCTCATAAAAATATCTGCCGTTCGGAGTCGGCTTGAAACTGTAGGTCCCTCCATTAAAGGAACAACATCAAGACGCACACCACAAATAGGAGGAGGAGCTCGGCCAAACACCTAACAGAAGTGTACGCGCCAATTATTATTTTTTTTTTAACTACAAGGCCAACGAAGGGAATGATTTACAAATCTTCTGAAACTTCTCAACTCTTAAAGATGAAACCATACGGATTGGTTCCCAGATAATGACGCAGTATTCAAGATTTGGCCTAACAAGAGAAAAATACACATTCTTCAGCGTAGAAAGATCGTAGAACTTCTTTGAAATCCTTATTGCAAAGTCAAGCATCTAGATCTAGACTTGGCAATCATAAAGTCTATATGTTAAGAAAACATGTTCGATGTAAATATGACCCCCAAATCTTGCGTTTCATAAATTCTTGTAATCGAATCAATCGCGAATTTGCGTCTACTGAAGGACAAGTGCTAACATTGACCAGCATTAAGAGGTAAGGAGTTATCATCACACCAAACTTTCAATTTCGTTAAGTCCTCTTGAAGTTTTATGTTAGCTACGTCCTCTATACGACTGTAAATCTCCAAATCATCTGTATAAATCAGACAATGTAATGTCACGAAAACGTCTGGAATATTATTAACAAAGATTAAAACCAATAGTGGCCTAAAATGGCTACCTTGAGGAACACCTGCGGTAACTTTGATGGCATCAAAATATATTGTGCTTATACGAATGAATCGAGTTCTATCTGTAAGAAAATATGCAATCCACTTAAGTAAGCTACGGTGAAGACCAATTGAACCCAGCATTTTAAGTAAGATTCTATGGCTGACTTTATCGAACGCTTTCGAAAAATGAAAAGAATATGGCATCGCATTGTTGGCCCGTTTCAAGATGTTTTAAGACAAAATTTGGAATATACTTAAATTCGTAACCTTAGATCTACCCTTAACAAAGCCATGCTGATAAGGTGATATGATATCTGAAATTTGGAAGGGAATCAAATCATGAACCAGTTTTTCAAAGAGTTTAACTTCCGCAGAAACCAGCGATTTATTAAAGGCGATTGTTAACTGTTGGACTAAGGATGTAGCACAGTTTTTTAAAAATGTAGAAGAGAATCCATCCTCCCCAGGAGATGGGTCATTTTTCAAGACCAAAAGGCCCCCGAATACATCATTAAAAGAGATCTGGAAGTCTTTAAATGCCCATCATATTAACAAACATAAACAGAACCAAAAAGCTCTGCAAAAAAGTTACTAATGTTTTGTATGTCCGACAACAATTGCCCCAAATAATGCATTTCATTCGGAATTCCGGTGATTTTCCTTTTACCGTTTATAAACTGCCAAAAAGATTTATGTACTATAATATTTTACCTGATACCACTCTCTACTTTAGAAATGCGGTTCTGATATAAATATTAGTTCAGAACAGGCCGGTTTGTACGCTTCATAAAGCTTTGCGTTATTTTTTAGATTTGCAGTATAGTTGTATGCTTGGGTTTTTTTATTATTAAGACTAATGAGGGTAGAATTGTACCAGGCCGGTTTGTACGCTTCATAAAGTTTTGCGTTATTCTTAGATTTTCGGTATAGCTTGCATGCTTTGGTTTTATTTTATTATTAAGATTAATGAGCTTAGATTTGTACCAAGACGGTTCGGACTGATTTTTTGCAGACACTATAGGAACGAACATATGAATTGCAACTTCCCGTTTCCTACGAAATCATAAGATCTGTAATAATTCGGGTTGGTTTAAGACAGATTCGCATTTTACCATATTCATTGACCGCGATATCTGATTTAAATAGGCTTTATAGAAGTTATAATTATTAATTATTAATAATTACTAATAACTGATTTTATATAATTTATATGTTTAAAGCGTACACATAATTGTGGTGTATGAAATTAGGAAGAGGGGGTGAAGAGAGCGGCTCGACATCAGACTTTAGATGATTGTTTATGAACTCTAAATGAATTAAGCGATTGATATCATTGTGACCTCTGTTAATCTGGCAGAGGTTAAATTCAGCAAAAGTGTTAAGTACCTCAAATCCTTGTTTGCTTTATACTCAATATATAATATATACCATATATATGGTACTAATTTCTTAGCATCATCGTCGATACACCAATTAACGTTCCGTGACTGGAAGTTGCCAAAATAATTATGTTTTGATCACGAATTAGGTTATTCCATATTTTACAACAATTATTTACATGCGTTTTATACAGGGTGGGCCAAAAAAGACCTAATAATGACTAAAGAATACTACCTAGCAGAATGCACAGTTGCTCCATCTTGTTGAAACCACAAATTAGGATACTGCTCCGCCATTGGCCGCCATTTTCAATCAATGTTCTGTAAGAAGCTTCTGAAATCGATTCCGGCGTTTCATCCTCATTTTCGAAGAAATATAGACCGATAACTCTAGTGGCCATATTCCATAATAAATTTCCAACAATTCAATTATAATCTTCAAAAAGAGAAAAATAAATATGTCACAAAATAAAAAAGTTATTTGTGCTTAACATTAGTAGATCTTATTTGGCCCACCCTGTATAATACATTGGGCTTGAAGGCAGAAAATAACTTACACCAAATAATAATTCGATCGATTTTTCTAAATTAATTTTAATTATTATTTGATCAATATCAAAATATGCCTTGTGGGAACTCACATTAGGTGACAAAGTTATTTGTGTACTGGGTAGCCACGAACTTACAGCAACAAGTACGCCACCACCTTTAGAGAGACCAGTAGCAGAGAATGTTAATGCAATGAGAAGGAGCAAATGTTAAACGAGCTTTTTTCGAGTTCTAATTTGTAGATTCATAATAAGGTCATTTCAAATTCAACTTTGCTCACGAGTGGCGAATTGCAGATATTTACCACGCGAGTGACGCGAGTGGAGGGTTTCTATATTTACTTACCACGCTAGGACAAGAATTCAGATATTTTCTGCGTTTACCAGACTACTGAGGAAGTTCATAAGATTTTTCGGCACACTACTAAGGAAATTGAAGCGAATAAATTTGCGATTAAGAAGGCCGCGCGCCAGTTAGTTTGTGGTGCAGAAGCTAAAGTCGGCGGAATTATTCGTTTTGTTTTTTGGCACGTATATAATTCAGGTTCAAGTCCTGAAGTCATATTTTTTTCTTGCACATTTTTTTTTTACAATTCAAACCAGGAAAGTTTGGTAAAATTTTTGAGTTTATTTTAATTAAAATTTCTTTAAAATACTGTTTTTTTTTGTATTTTATAAATGGAAATTTCTTTTCGGTATAAAATAGTTCATACTGGATATGACCTGACTTTTATATAAATCAATCAAAACAGAAAATATGTACATATATCTATAATCTATTTCATCAAATCCAAATTATATTGATGAGAAAATATCATTCTAATATCCGTCCAGAAAGCCAAACGCGCATACACACATGCATATTCATATAATTACGCATACAAACTTTCAACTAACGCAGAATATGTGCGTATGAAACTGCGAATCGAATAAATGAGTGATTTAGAAAAGTTCATTAATAATTGTAGATTAGCGCAATCGTGAAAGACGTTTTGTGTATGCAGTACATTGTCTCATATTTGACTCAGGTTCAAATCCTGTACACAGTTTTTCGTTCGATATTTTTATTTCATTTTTTATATTTGGTTTAATTGAAATTGATTTAAAATAGTGTATTCAGGTTTTTCTAATACCAGTTATTTAGAAATTTATTTTCTATATAACATTATTCATTTGAATTGATTTATATGTAAAACAGCCATAAAGCCAATCATATGAATATGCATTCCTATATTTAATCTCTTCAGTCAAATCTGAACTACTTACATACACATATTGATGAGAAAATATTCTAATATCCATCCAGGAAGCCTAACGCGCATACTCACATATGTGTATAAATATATGTACAAACTACCACCATTCTAACAAACCCAGACCACAAGCTTCTGCGCACACTTGACACATGGGATATGTATACCCTATGAGCAAAAAGAACCGGGAAGGTGATGTTGACTGCTTCCTTCGATTGCCAAAGCATAGTCCACCATGAGTACCTTCCATCGGGCCAGACAGTCAATAGAGAATATTATTTATCCGTTTTGAAACCTTAGAGAGATGCTGTGTGTTGCAAACCGCCGGAAATGTGAGCAACCAATCCTCAGATTTTGCATGATGATAACGCGCCATCGCACTGATCAAAGAGAATACAAATCGGCCTGCCGGGGGTGTTTGGAGGACTGGGTTAAACGTTGGCACATGTGTGTTGCTTCAGACGGGTCAAATTTTGAAGGAGATAATATAAATTTGCCTTAAATTTAACTCTGTTTTGTTTAATTTAAACATTCCCGGTACTTTCTGATCATAAGGTACATATATGCGGCTTTGCGGACAGCAATGTGTGATTCGCTGGAAGTCGCATTAACTCGCGACTGTCGCACAGTTAGAAGACATATTTACATACATATAAGGGTGCATACATACATACGGAGCCGCGGCCACTCGACATGACAAAAATTTAAGATTTATCAAATATTGGCAAATAATTCCACGCGAAATATTCCAATATTGACTATTTTCGAATGGTCGCGAAAATTGGCATATGGCGGGTCGTTTTATGAATGAAATTGAAATATGAGCTCGAACTTATGAATGAACTTTTTGTTTTTGTTCTAAATTGTTCAGCGCCGTCGCTGATAGAATCATGGCCGCTGCGACTGCGTCTACGAATGTATTTTGTTTTTGTTGTCGCTAGGCTTAGATTTTAGCTTTGGGCGACATGCGCATGTGGGGTATGTGTTTTTGTTGTGTTCTAGAACATTTTAGAATGTGTGGTGGCAAAGCGGCCATCGCGTTGTGCTTGCTGTTGCTTTTGCGTCTATCAAAGTATTGTGTTTTTGTAAGTACAATATTAGGAATATCGACTGGTGAAAGACAAAAGTACACGGAAGCAAGAAGGGAGCGCTGTGCTCGCGCATATGTATATGTATGCTTGAATGTATGAACGTGCATGGATGTAGTAACATATGAATACAATTATTTTGTAGGAAGTTTAGAAGGCAAGTAGGTATATATGTATGTATGTATATATGCTAGGACATAAAGTCGGTATATATGCATACATAGAGCAGAATTGTTTTTGCACTTGTTAGGAAGAAACTCGTTCACTAGTGCGTATGTGTATTTGATTTCTTGTAAGAATGTGATGTGGTATGACATGTGTACATACATAAGTCGAGGTTATTTGGGCATACTTGCATATGTGATATGATGTTCTTGCGCTTGTGCATTATTGTTTTTCATATACAAATGTACATACATACATATGTATGTAAATGCTGTCGAATACATAAACTATAAATTGACATACAATATAAAATAAGTGTTGATTTATCTTAAACCGTTCTTTTTTTCTGAATGCAAATTCCTCCTATTGACATGTACATACATATTATGTACTTATGTATATTTCATATACCATCATTTATTTACATATAAAGTATACGTTCTTTTATGTACATATGTGTGTAATGAAAAACTTCATGAATTACTTTCAGAACTTTATTAAAATTTATTCGCGTCGCGCGCATGCACAAAACCTTTTGTTCACAACGCAGGCGCAGAAATAAACGCTCTGCGTATTTATCCTCCCCACGTGACTCGCCATCAATTCTCGGTGGAAATTTTTTTTTTTTCGTTTTTAATTTTTATTTTTTTAATGTAATCGTAAAAAAATTTGTAATAAATTTTATGTATCCGCTTATCATTTCAAAAGTAACAAAATGGTCAAAAAATAAGCAGTCGAAGAAATAAACGCACCGCCTATTTTTCCTCGCCACATGTTAGACTCGAGTTCAATTCCCGGTGCAAACTTTTTTTTATAAATTTTATTTTTTAAAATCGTTTTTTTTTTTTTTTAATGTGATTGAAAAAAAAAAATTATGTAATAAATTTTACGTATTCGCTTATTATTTCAAAAATACGAAAATAGTACAAATTTAATTGGTTTAATGTCGAGGTGAGAAATGTGTTGTGTGTTGAGGTGAAAGATGTGTGGTGTTTCTAATTTTTGTGTGGGCAAAAGTCAGTGAGGTGTCTATAAACTCGGTGTGCTAAATGACCTTACTACAAATCTTTCAAATCTCAATTGTACTAAAAAAAGCTCACAGTAACATTTGCACCTTCTCATTGCATTAACATTCTCTGCCAGTAGTGCGGGAGCATCTGCAGAGAACGTTAATGTATAGAGAAGTCTCACGGGCTACGAATGAGTTGTCAAAAATGAAGTCTAACCACCGCCGGGCTGTGGTGAAACTTTTAACAGAGCTGATTAAAGCGAATTCTCTCTTTAGTATACTGGCTCTGCACAGTTTTTGGCTTCTGTAGGAAACCAAATTGACAAATAGCCGACGACATTTTGCAAGGAATTTCCTTGTGCATTTCTATGTTCCCTTGATAAACGAAATTTTATTCAATTTATATTTTCAAACAAACTTAAATGATTTGAATATTTGTTATATGCGCCAACATTTAAAAACAAAGTAACTTTAATGTTTGTTGATTTAATTAAAAAAGAAGAATTTAAACAAAATACATTATAAAACGACCACACATTTTGGTGTTATTAAACTTAAAACTATACAAATTTGATGAAAATTTTGTTTAATTTATTGAGTCGAAATTAATTTTTGACGAGAATTCATAGAGCATACAAGTGTTTAGGTATATTGATATATATGTATGTATATCATTATATGTATACCAGAGAACTGCAGCGGTGTACTGCTACTGCTTGCACACCGCTTCAATACTCTGTTTTTCTGTAACTGAAACGCAAAAATTCCACAAATAAAATTTCAAGACCACTACTCATACTCAAACGGCAAGTGATTTGAGCTGAAGCATTCATTTCCATGACGGTCAAATGCAAAAACTGCTCTCTTTTTGTTCGATCTTCACAGTACATTTTCAGAAAAACTTCACGCATTTGAGCGGAAAGCAAGAGTGCGGTGTGTGTGCTGATCAATACCGCTATTACCGCGATTGCTGAGTGTATGAATATCTCGTATACTCGGGTGTTAGATTTGAAAGCAATCGTATATTCAACTTCGGCTAAGCGGTGTGACGTGTGAACTCTGTCAAATGAGGAAAACACCGCAAACACCGCGTCGTCATCCCTTGCAAATAGTGAGATTGTCTGCAGTATAATTCATAGCAGCGCACGGAAAAAAAGGATTTTTATAAATACATATGTAGCAGTATTTTTAAATGAAAAGTTTTTTCTTTATTGAAGCAGTGATATTATTTTATTATATTATTGTATATTACTATTAATTATGACAGAAAATAAAATGAACTTTAAAATAAAAATTGAAAACCAAATTCATTCTTTTACAAATTACTTATCGTACAAAAACAAATAATAATTTTTCTTCTTCTACTTCTAAAGATACTTATATGTATGTATATAAAGATATAAAGAAATTTTCTCAGCAATAAAATTTGAATTCTCCGCCATTATAAATCTTACATTTATATATACATATCTGCAAGTAGAGTGATAATGCACTGCCGACGAAAACAAAGATAAAAAAACATAAATAAGAAAGTGGACTCTTTCGAGTGCTAATCATTTATGTATTGGGTGAACGCGCGATGGCATAGATATTTTTTAGCGGTACTCTTTTGCTTGTGTGTTATGATCTATTTGTGCAGGCGGTGTTTTCAGTATTTTTGTCATTCGGTAGCGGTCATATGCAGCACCGCATAGCCGAAGTGATCACACAAGCGGTAGTTATAAACGAAGCAAAGACTGAACAAAGAAAGACTCGGATGTACAAACGATATACATAGAACATTTACTGCTCTGTTGCGGTTCTGCTCAGCGCAAACACCGCTTAGTTTGCGTTGGTCGTACATATTGATACCGCTTTTTTTGTGAGTGGATCGCAAGTCAGAAAAATACCACCGCTTGCAGTTCTCTGATGTATACATATACTAGCAAACCCGGCCCGCTTCGCTGGGCACACTAAAATAGAGTAGATATGGTTTAGAACAGAAAAGATATGGTTTTGATATTACTTATTTCTTTACTCTTTATTCAAGCGCTTTGGCATAAACAATATTTTTTGTTTTTCTATTTGTTTTTGAGTAAATATATAATGTTGTTGGTTTCCCAACACGTGAACAGCCAACGTATAGTTGACCATGGGTGAATACTGGTTCTTCTAAATACATCCCGCATATTTTTAAAGTTTGCCCTTGTGATTTATTGATAGTTATTGCAAATGCTAAACGAATGGGTAGTTCCAAACGCTTGTATTGAAATGGCAATTCAGGTGGAATCATTGGAATTCTCGGTATTAGAACGTCTTCATTCTTGAATTTGCCAATTAAAATAGTTGCTTCGATAACGATTGATTTATCAATCGTTTGACTACAAGTCTAGTTCCGTTACATAATTTTGGATAATTAATATTCTGAAGCATAATAATGGTTGCACCAACTTTTAATTGCAAATAATGTGGCGGAAATCCAGATATATCCAATGAATTCAAAAATTCGATTGGATAGTTAACTACTTGATCTTGGTCGATAATTGTGTCAACAGACCAGTATCACCAGGTATTTTATCCAAGATATCTGCATTTATCTCGTTAACATCTTTATTCGTACCAGCTAATATAGCTCGTTCACTTAGCCAATTGTGATTCTTGTAATTTTGTGTTATGTCGGGAAAAACCTTTTGCACCAAATCGGCTTTTGATTGTGCTATTTGACAAAAATTTAAATAAGCCATTATTATCAATAGGAGTTCGTCCATTGCCAATTTGTAACAATTGCTTTGAAAAAACTTCAGCACTTGAATCATTTTGGTCACATATCGCCACAAATTAGATGATTTCAAGCTCGCATTCAAGTCATCAGCTGGGGTTGATCGCGGAATAACGGGTAACGTTTGTCTCAAATTACCAGTTAATAAAATTAATTCTTCATTAACTTGTAAGTTTCATTTGAACATTCGGATTTCACATTAAATTCTCAAATTTCGTAAGAAATTATTCACTGTTCCAAAATCCACTCCAAAAAATTTCACAAACAATTTTTACACTTTGCCCTTACGTCTTCTCCTTATGGCATCCAAATAAGAAAGAAATATTGACACATTGTAACTCACACTGTCAATTTGACAGTTCAGTTCCGCCCCAAGCGTTAAAAAAGTAAACGACATTATGGCTGGTTCAAAAGAACGCTGTACCCGTTGCCAGTGTTCCGAATTACAACCAAACTTTACGAAACCCATTTTCAATACTTACTGAACAATGTGTGTAAGTTTGGTTTAATTCGGTGCAAAGACACGGCGGGTCCACGTTTTAGCATATATTTCGCGACCCTAGTCATCAATAGGTATGAAAATTACCCCGTATTAAAGCACTTATCAACAGCTTTCATTTGATACCCGTATTGTACATACACAACCAAAGGTTACGCGGGTCCACGTTTTGACCTATATCTCGAGACCCCAGTCACGGAGCGGCATGAAAAATACTCTGTACTAAAGCATTCAATAACAGCTTCAATTTGATATCCATATTGTACAAACACATTCTATGGTCCACGTTTTGGTCTCTATCTCGAGACCCTAGTCACGGAGCGGCATGAAAAATACTCTGAACTAAAGCATTCACCAACAGCTTCCATTTGATACCCATATTGTACATACACATCCGAAGGTTACCCGGGTCCACGTTTTGACCTATATCTCGAGCCCTATTCACCAATAGGCATCCAAACTATACGTAAACCATCTTCAATACCTAATTAACAATGTGTGTAAGTTTGATTTAATTCGGTGCAAAGACACGGCCGGTTAGCGAACACACACAAAAAGTTGACTTTATTTTATATTATATATATATATATATAAGATTGGCCCATTTCCTAAATGCAAGTTGCAATGCATATTTACAACTCATATAGTTCCTAAATGCATTCGTGAATTTTATGGCAACGCCTCATGTTCCTAATCGGTTGGCAACTCATTTAGATGCGCATAAAATGTCAAAATCGTGCATCAGTTTTGTTTGGTATGCAAAGCGTGTTCAAAGAAACTACAATGGCAGAGTAAGTCGCTTTATTTATTATAAATAATATATATCTACTATATTATTAATTTGTTTTTTTATGTTTGAATCTTTACAAATAATTGAAAACGTATATTTATATCTATGTTACAGAGAAAAGAAGTGGACACATGAACGCAAAAAGTTATTAATTACGACAAGACTTCGCCATGAAGCTGATTTTAGCGGCAAAAAAAAAGAAATGAAATACCATTTGGGAAACTATATTGCGAGAAATTAAAGATGTGGAAAGCTCTTTTCCCTTTTCCAGAGACGATATAACTAGATGTTTCTTAAACATCATCCTCTAAAACTTTGGTGACCTATTATATATTGTATTTCAAATTCATTTTTACTCACCTTGAAGGTGTTTTTTTGCATTCGAAAATGGGAATAAAATGTGTCGTCATCCATTAGTGAATCAGATTTGCAAAATTTTTTATTTTTTAGCACCTTTCTTTTCGATGCCTTCAGTGTCCTTAAAAAATTATACCGCTTGTTTCTTTTTCTTTTTAATAAGTTGTCTTATTAAATCAGTATTTGATGTATTAGTCTTATGCATTAGTTCTTCAGCACTTGCCAATAAAACAAATAAAGTATACCTTGTCGATTCCATTTTCACGAATAATTAAATTCTTTGTTTTATTATCTACTTTTGACACATGTTTTATGTTCCTAAACGCCGTTTTCATGTAAAGCTATTTTATGCAAAGCATGATTGCAATTAAAATCTGCTTTGCATTGCATACACATTTTTTAGAATTATGCATTGCAAACTTGAGTTTAGGAAGTCGGCCATTATGTGAGTTATGTTTGTGCAAAAGTTCAATTGCATCTTCAATTCTTATAGTGTTACATATGTATGTGCATATGCACTGCATCAACCGTGACCTATTTCACTACGCATCGCCTTATCATATTTACATGAACTAATATTCTTGTTGTTGGTGCAAATGATAACTGCGAACTTGACGTCGCTACTCGCTCAATATGGTTACACATCTCATCTTTTAAACCGTCGGTATCAGCGGAAGATATAATAGCATACATTGCGAAACATGCAAACATCGACAAGAACCTTATCTCTTGCTATAAATTAATCAAAAGAGACGTCCAAATTGACTCGCTAAAGAGGGTGAATTTTAAAATAGGCATCTCTTCATCATACTATGATAAATTGATGAATCCAAACTTATGGCCAGCCAATGTAAACGTACGCCCCTTTAAATTTTTTCAAACAGCGGCGCCGGCAGAGAAATCAATTTGACTACATACTACTGCTAAAGACCATATTAGTGAACCTACTAACAAATATGCTGTATATTATCATAATGTTAGTGGAATGCGAACTAAATCTGCTCAGTTTCGTCGTGATATGCATTTACACGATTACGAAATTATTGCTTTATCAGAAACTTGGTTTCACGAGCAAATATTTTCATCAGAATTTTTCGACGAAAATTATCACGTCTATCGCTTAGATCGCAACCCAACAACCTCTGGCCTTTCTAGAGGAGGTGGAGTACTGTGGGCAGTAAAAGCTAATTTGTGTAGTAGTAATGTTTCTCTAAACTTATACTCTAACAGTATAGAACAAATATGTGTTAAGATAAAATTTTCATTAAACCGCTGTATCTTCTTTTTGTTATCCTACATTCCACCAGATAGCACGTATGATATCTATGAAAAGCATTTAAATAATTTAGCATCTATTTATAATAATTTAACTCAAAATGATGAAATTATGTATCTTGGAGACTTTAACTTAGGAAATATTTCATGGTTGTCATATAATAATAATCTAATACCTTCTAACGTTAAATCTGAAATAGAGTTACTGTTTGTAAGCACTTTATTATCGTTTGGCCTTAAACAGATCAATTCAGTTCTAAACGATAACAATCGAATATTGGATTTAGCTTTTATTTCTGCAGACTTGAATTCATCTTGCCAACAATGCTATCTACCTATTTTAAGTAATAGTCAACATCATAAAGCGCTCTTAATAAATTTTGAATTTTATAAATTCGATAAACTATCGTCGATCACTACACTTGGACGCAATTACTCTAAAGCTGATGTTACAAAGATGAGCGAATACATTGATAACACAGATTGGTCATTTTTGGACACTTTCGATGATCCTAAAACATCTTATAGTATTTTATGTGACAAGTTACAATCAACAATTTCCCGCTTTGTTCCTCTACGAAATTGGAAATCTCATAAGAAACCCCCCTGGTTTAACTCGAGGCTTTGTCATCTGAAAAATTTAAAAAATAAAGCATACAAGAAATTAAAAAGAACCAATAGCATAAGCGATCGAGACAACTTACTCCGATTGAAAAGGGAATTCAATTGTCTTCATAACTACTTATTTAAACATTATATATTTAGAATTGAATCAAATTTAAAATCAAATCCCTCTAGCTTTTGGCGTTATATCAACAATAAACGGAAGACCAACGGCTTCCCCACTTGCTTAAATTACGATGGCATTGTTTCGGATAATGAACAAGACTCGTGCGACCTCTTTGCAAAATTTTTCCAAAAAGTCTATGAAAAATTTGACAAATTAGACACTTTTAACCTTAATGTATCCTCTTCTGAATCTTATGATGACTTTACTGTTTCAACCAATGATGTTGTACAAGCAGCTTCAAAACTGAATAATAGCTCATCTACCGATCACGAAGGTTTCTGCCCCGTATTTTTTAAACTCGTCTCCACCTCAATAGCGAAACCGATCTCAATTCTCTTCAATAAATGTCTAAACAAATCGATTTTCTTAGATGCTTGGAAAATATGCTCAATCACGCCAATTTATAAGTCAGGAAGCCGAAATGAGGTATGCAACTATCGCCCAATAGTTAAACAAAGCACCATTTCGAAATTATTTGATTATATTCTCAAAGTTAAAATGTTAAGTCGTATTAGTGATCTTATCTGCGAATACCAGCATGGCTTTGTCCCCTTAAAATCCACTTGTACTAATTTGGCACTAGTCACAAATAATATTATTAACGCTTTTGTAAATCGCGCACAACTAGATGTAGTTTACACGGATTTCTCAAAGGCATTCGATAAAGTCGACCATTCTATCCTCATTAAGAAGTTGAGTGCATGCGGTATTAAGGGAACACTTTTAAAATTCTTTTTAAGCTACCTTACGGGAAGGAAATTATTCGTTAAAATAGCATCGTCTAAATCTACATTATTAATTAATGCTTGGTCCGGAATACCCCAAGGGACTCACTGTGGGCCAATTCTTTTCTTAATATTCATAAACGACTTACCTAAAATATTTCAATATGTAAAATGCTTAATGTTTGCAGATGATGTAAAGTTATTTTTACAAATCAGCTGTATTGAAGATTGTTCTAATCTTCAAAAGGATCTCAAGCATCTTCAAGATTGGTGTACCATGAACCACCTACACTTGAATACCGACAAATGCTGCGTGGTTTCATACAGGAAGAAACCCAATCCATTCATCTTTAATTACTTTTTGAACAATATTATACTTAGTAGGAAAGAGGAAATCAAAGACTTAGGCATAATCTTCGATTCAGGACTTACGTTCTCGAAACATATTGATTACATTATCTCTAAAGCTTTTTCTATGATTGGATTTTTACGTCGTAATACGGAAGACTTTTCAGATCCCTTGACTTTGAAAGCACTCTACGTCTCCTTAATTCGAAGCCGACTAGATTATTGTTCTCTAATATGGAACCCATTCTACCAATGCCATATAAATAAGATTGAAAGAGTCCAAAAAGTCTTTACCAAATATGCGTTGTGTAAGCTGCGCTGGCCTAAAGGGCTCCCTAGTTATATAGGCAGACGCAAATTGATTGGACTGCAAAGCCTTGAGGACAGACGAATCTACTTTTCGATTCTCTTCGTGTATAATCTTTTAAATTTCAATATAAATTGTCGTGAGTTACAGAGTCTAATTACATTTCAAACAAAGCACCATGATTTAAGGCAGGTTCGTTTATTTGTAGACCAACGGTATACAACTAACTATGCCCTCAATGAACCAATGGTGAGATGCATTCGATTCTGCAATAATTATCCTAGCCTCGACTTTAGACTAAGTTTATATAATTTTAGGCAACAATTGTTTATAATCTTTAATTAATAATTAAAAATTTGTCTAATATAGTCTGTAAGAATTATTTGTAGACTGAATAAATAAATAAATAAATAAATAAATAATTAGGGAGTAAATACTCGAATAATCGAATTTCTGCCTAACATATGCTAAAACAATTATCTTTTGCATATGCATGTACATACAGCCGCACACACAGACCACTCACTTTATTTCTCTAAATGCGTACATACATAGTATGTCCTCCAAAGCAAAAACTCTATGCCTAGCGACTACAAGAACAAAATGCATCAATAGGCGCAGCCGTAGTGGCCATCATTATAATATAAAATGTGATTTTTTAAGAGCTATAGGAAAGTTTTTCAAAACAACACACGCAAAATTCAGAAAAATGCATGCAATTTTTATTTAAGTCTATAGTACAGTCCATATAATTTTATTTTTGAAGATTATTTCATGCAAATGTTGACCGCGACTACTCTTCAAATGGTCCATCCACTTAGTCCAATTTTGGCATACTCTTTCCAATGTTTCGGCCGGTATCTCACATATAAATGGCTTTAATGTTGTCTCCCACTGCTTTAATTGAAGCAGGCTTGTCTAAATAGACATGAGTTTTAACATAGCCCCACAAAAAATAGTCTAAAGGTGTTATATCGCACGATCTGGGTGGTCAATTGACAGGTCCCGAACGTGAAATAAAATGTTCACCGAACTCGCCTCTCAACAAGTCCATTGTTACGCGTGCTGTGTGGAATGTGGCACCGTCTTGCTGAAACCACATGTCATGCAAGTCAAGCTCTTGCATTTTGGGCAAAAAAAAGTTGGATATCATTTCACGGTAGCGCTCATCATGCACAGTTACGTTACGATTCGCAGCATCTTTGAAGAAGTACGGTCCAATGATACCTCCAGCCCATAAACCGCACCAAACTGTGAGCTTTTCTGGATACATTGGTAGCTCTTCCAATTCTTCTGGCTGATCTTCACTCCAAAATCGACAATTCTGCTTATTTACGTAATCATTGATCCAAAAATGAGCTTCGCCGCTGAACACAATTTTTCGATAAAAAGTGGATCTTCGGCCAACTTATCAAGAACCCATTCACCAAAAATTCTGCGTTGCGGTAAGTCGTTCGGCTCCAATTCTTGCACCAGCTATATTTTGAAAGGCTTCACACCTAAATCCTTTCGCAAAATTATCGACGTTGTTGAGTAACAGAGGCCCAATTGCTGCGAACGGCGACGAATCGATAATTGATGGTCATCATTAACACTGGCCGATACAGCTGCGATATTTTCTTTAGTTCGCACTCTACGTAAGCGTGTTGGTGGTTTGATGTCCAATAATGTAAATTTGGTTCTAAATTTAGTCACAATAGCTCGAATAGCCGCTTTAGTAGGTCGATTAAACTGAACATAAAATGGAAGAAGCGCGCGATAAACTTTCTTAACAGAACAAGCATTTTTATAATAAAATTCAATGATTTGCAAGCGTTGTTCGTTTGTAAGACGATTCATGGTTAAATTATAGACCAAACTGAAGATGTTTGACAGTGAAACAAAACACAAAACGTGCGTCATCTGTTTAAACCAACTGCTTAAAAAGATAATAGCTAATATAAAAAATCACCCCTTAGTTGCCATGGCGCTGAACACTTTCAACTATTGTACAGCACAACAAATTCATTGATAAATTCGAGCTCATAGTTCTAAGAGCAAAGCATTTTCATTCATAAAGCCGCCCGTATGCCAATTTTCTCGACCATACGAAAATAGTCAATATTGGAATATTTCGCGTAGAATTATTTGCGAATATTTGGTAAATCTTGATTTGTTTCATGTCTAATGGTCGCGGCTCGTATATATGTATGTTTGCACCCATATGCAACCGCAGCTGGTGTGCGTCAAGTGCCCGTATGAGCATACAGTAAGATGCAGAAAACAGCACAAAATAATTCAAATAATTCTGCAGTATAATGGCATTTAAAAAGCCAAATCTCTGTTTAAACTATAATATCATAGATAGATGAAGAGGAGAAAAACAACAATGGTAGCATTTTAATTCTTATGCCGCCAGCATTCTGATAATACAGTAGCAAATCTGCGTATTTCGTAAGTTATTAACAGCGTTGATACACGCTAGGAGTGCAGGGCTTCGCCTCTTCTTTCTGAAAATTCTTAAATGGACGTATGTTCTCTTACCAAAGAGAAGCGTCGATAATTTGATTGTAATGGTTTTCAGACACACCAAGGTTAAACGATTCTCTCTTCAGTTCTTTAAGTTCAACGTCTTTCTTTACGTCGCATGAAAGGTCGCCCCAATCGATAGCTTTATGGTTGTGCATATATTCAATAATGCGTTCAGCGGTCACTGTGTGGTTGAAATAGGACAAATGTATCCACTTCATAGCTACAAATACATCCAATTCTCTGTTGGTCTTGGAGCCAATAACAATGTTTTTCGCTTTACTTTTTGGTCTTTTGTTCTTTTTGTTGACCTCCCGTTGTAGTAGGTATTAGGCGGAGCAGCGAGAGGGAGTTTATTGCAAACAATAGGGTTTCGTTTGATAGTGACAACAGAAGGTTTGTCGACTGCTGAGTCGGCAGCGGCTGCAGCAGCACCATAAAAGGTAGATGGAGCATAAGAGAAAGATATCAGCGTAGAGTTAGATTCAAGTGCTCGATCCTTGTGTTTTGTTGTAGCAGAAATATTATCTTGCAGCACAAGGAAATTATTGCGAAGGTCTTTGATATCACTAGCTATCGCTGTAATTGTAGCAGCGACATCAAGATCACAAAGTTTGTGACGAAAGGCTTTTTCAAGCTGTAAATTTTTCTAATAGCGGTCACCCCTCGGCAGACAATGGTAAATCTCCGAGTGTATTTCTGTCATGAAAAATCTCCTCATAAAAAACCATTTGCCGATCGGAACCGACTTAAAACGTGAAACAACATCAAGACGCATGACACAAATAGGAGGAGGAGCTCGACCAAACAACCAAAAAAGGTGTAAGCGCCAATTGTATAGATATACTCGTCATAAATAGCTTGCAGGTTGATTTCTTGCTGGTTGCACTCTGATGGCGGATTAGGTTTCTCGGTACCGAAACAGCTGGCAGTTAGGTAATAAAATTTCGGTGCACTCATCACACTTTTTTTTGCATGGCATTGTCGAAAAAATGAAGTTTCCAAATAAAACGATTAAAACAAATCGAATCAATGTCACACAAATGACTACGTGTATTAACAAGAAAGTTTTAATTAACGCGGGAGGTCCAAAAACACGTCCGTACCGTATGAAAATTAAGCAACTTATACATTTTTAATCGATTTCTCAAGTTAACATGCAATAATTTATGGCCCATGTAATCTTAATCTTTGACGGCGTTCCAAATTCATAAACTACTTGACGAAATGGGTGTTTTTCAAATAATATGGATAAGCTACGAAAGTAATGAAGTTTAGGAAAGAAAACTATCAAATGAAGGTTTCTTCCTTATACCAAGTTCGATTATTTCTTTTGAATATATGTAGGGCTTCTGACTAGTTCTGCGTGAAGAACTGTAAGCAAGGCTGCTCAGTCAATTCGAATTTGGTCCAATCGAGTATTTTGAGGAATGAGTTACACTGTTAGTGAAATATTTACATATATGATTGGCATTAACACCTTTTGTTTGGGTGTTTGGCCGAGTTCCTTCTCCAATGTGGAGCGCGTTATGATATCATATTTTCTACAAATGGAAGAAGCTGTAGTGTTATACCGCCTCGGAACGGCAGATGGTTTCTTATGAGAAGATTTGTTATGGCATATATACATATACATTCGACGGTTTACCATTGCCTGCCGAGGGCCGACCGCTTTTAGAAAAAACTTTTCCTATAACTTGGTGTTTCAGGGCAAGGATTTCGTACCCGGACACTACAGTATACTAGTCACCTACCAACCCTTTCGGCTACGGCGGCTGCCAAACTATTTCAGCGTGACATATCTAATATTTCATGTTACAAATTATTCAACAACTAAGTGGGCGGTTGGGGTGTAGGGCAGTTGTCCTCCGCGTGGAGAACCGTGGGTAGCGCTAAATTATGTGCGGCCTTGACGCCCTTCTGGAAACCTGAGTAGGGACGACCCCCTGCTTTTGCCTTTGGACTAATCTTACTTAAATATCTACTTTTGATTTCTGATCCCTGAGCTGGTGGTCGTGACTTTCTGCCACCTGAGTATGTTGGTTTGAAACTCAACAGAAGAGACTAGTGGGCTAATGCCGTGACTGCACCCATCCTGTTAATACCCTGGCAGGCCTCAAAGTACGTTCCTCGTCATTGGATTGGCGGTGTAGGTGAGATTGAGACTCCCGTCTTTGCATCCGGTCTAGCTCTGAACGCATGCCGCTTAAGGACGTGCGCCAACTCTCATAAGACCCACCTACCAGAGCATAGAGAACCATGGGACTTCTAAAGGACAACTACACACTACGGGCTTCGAGTGTGGACCAACCAACGCAAACAAAACAAAAACTTCAAGTGGTAGCGGGAACTCGGAGTCGGATCCCACAACCACCTCTCTTAAGACAGACGGAATCGCCTCCTCGCAAATTCTTGACACAGAAGAAAGCCCCGAGGGCTATAGTCTCTAGTGGCGGTAAAAGGTCGATATCGACGAGAAGGGCAGCGACCAAGAGGGACCTTGAGGGAAAGTCGGAAATGAATTCCAGCATAAATCTGGAGGTTTATAGCGGGGATGCGCTTCTCTTAAGTAAGCCAACACCATTAAAAAGTTTTTCCCCAGCTTTCCGGTGGTGTGTATTCGGGGAAGTTCCGTTAGGATTAAACGGCAGGTAAGGCAAAGTAGACGATACTTCTCTGACCTTTGTTTGGTTACCAAAATCCTGGACCACTACGCTTTTTTTTTTTTTGATTGAGATGTTATAAATTTTTATTTACATTCCATAAAGTATACAACTAATAAGTAATTTTCATTTCACAATTTGAAGTGTAGCTTAAACAATACTGACAACTAAGTCTTGAGGTTTCTTTCTTTTTAATCTTCTTTTTACAGTTGCTTCATCGCTTAGTACGGAAGCTTCTGCGTTAATGTGTTTTTTTAACTTTTCAGCATGCTTAACTGCACAGAGATTGGCTGTGTCTGAGATAGTTTTTAAATTTAAATCCTTATGCAAATCTTAATTACGCACGTACCAGGGAGCTTTAACGATTTCCCTAATTACTCTATTTTGGAGGCGCTGTATAATGTCGATGTTGGTCTTTGCCGTACATCCCCATAATTGGAGACCATAGGTCCACACCGGCTTTAGCACTTGGTTGTAAATGCGGGGTTTATTTTGAGATAATTTTTTTATTAGTAAAATCCACGTGAACTGATTTGGTTTCATTTAGCTTTATGTTCCAATTTTCAGTCCATGTGACTACTTCGTCAATGGACTTCTGCAGTTTCTGGATGGATTCGTTTTCAGTTGATCCAACAGCTAAGATCTATGTATGTATCGTCAGCGAATGTAGCTACTTTGCACATTTTCCGTACTGGCAAGGCTGCGGTATAGAATATTTGTTTTATTCCCGAATACGCCTGCTTTTGCTTTACTCTTAAGTACCTATTTGTTATATACGATTCCAAAATGTCAGTGAACTGCAACGGAAGAAGGGTTTTTAATTTACAAAGTAGTCCTTCATGCCATACTTTATCAAATGCCTGGGCAACGTCAAGGAATATTGCTGAGCAGACTTTATTACTCTCTAGCGCGTCTTCTATTGTATGTGTTATCCTGTGTATTTGCTCGACGGTGGAGTGTTTTTCCCGGAATCCAAACTGATGTGAGGGTATGATGTTTCTACATGCAATTATAGATTTTAAGCGTTTGGAGAACAGCTTTTCGAATAGTTTACCCATTACTGGAAGCGGAGCGATTGGCCGGTAAGATATCACTTCATTCGGATTTTTGCCTGGTTTAGGTATCATTACTATTTCGGATACTTTCCATTGGAATGGTATATATTTCCAATCTAGGCATGCATTCATTATAAAAGTCAATTTCATTAGCGCCTTAGTTGATATATTTCTCAAAACTTCGGTGGTAATTAAGTCGAACCGTGGACTCTTCCTTAATTTTAAATTGGAAATTTCGGTAGCAACTTCATCTATACTGAAATGCCTTATTTTAACGAACTCTTGTACAGTTGATGGCGGAGTGAA
This sequence comes from Anastrepha ludens, assembly GCF_028408465.1. Taxonomy (NCBI): domain Eukaryota; kingdom Metazoa; phylum Arthropoda; class Insecta; order Diptera; family Tephritidae; genus Anastrepha; species Anastrepha ludens. The sequence continues at coordinate 97,038,450 of NC_071503.1, forward strand.
ATTTATTGTTTTTCGGTGCGGTTGGAAGATTTTCTGCAGGTGGTTGGCAAATACGTCAGCTTTTTCTGCATCGGTTTTAGCCCAAATGTGAATACCATTTTGCTGTTTTTTTGGCGGATTATGTTGAATTGGTCGCTTGACACACGTCATCGCTTTCCAAAGCGAGAAACCACCTGTTTTTTCTGCTGATAAGTTTTTCAGAGTGTTTTTTATGATATTGTTTTTATGCTCATGTATTTTTTCTCTGAGCAATTTTGTTAATCTGTTTAGTTCAGTTTTCTTGGAGGACACCCTTGTTGATTGCCACTTTTTTCTTACTTTTCTTTTTTCTCCTAATCTTTCTAATATTTCTTGTGGATATCTTTGTTGATGGTTATCTCGTGCTTGTTTACGTGCCGGTGTGCTTATCCAAGGTGCTTTCTGAATATGTGTTGTAAGTTTTATTGTTTCCTCTTTAAAATCTTCTTCGTTTATACGTATCGAGTTTATACTTGAAAAAATTCCAGTCGGTCATTTTATTTGAGAGTACGGGACTTCGTTCGTTAAATTTTGATTTGCCATTAATATATATAATATATGTACATAAAAATATGTGCATGGTCTGAGTTCAAGTCTACGCCGTCTTCTACTTGGATGATATGGTTTGGTATTTGTTTGACTACAAAGAAATCTATAACATCGGGGATTTTGTTAGGGTCTGAATGCCAGTAGGTTGGACTTCCGGTTGAGATAATTTGGCAGCCAAGTTGTTTTGCCGCTTTCCATAGTTCACGACCTTTAGTTGTTGTTAGGCGAGAACCCCTACTTACATGTTTCGCGTTGAAATCTCCCATTGTAGTTTTCAAAAAGTTTTTTATAGTCTTCTGACTTTAGGTTATGTCTAGGTGGACTGTATAGCGCTATTACTGTTAAATCAGCTTCAGATAGTTTTATACAAACTGCTACTGCTTGGAACTCTGTTAATCTTATTTTTTCATCCTCGAAGTGATGTATGGATTTCTTTATAATAATGGCGCTGCCACCTCTTGCATTTTCTAGGGGATGATTTGAGCAGTACATATTGTAACCTTGAAATGTAATATACATTTGCTTAGTTAGGTGTGTTTCGGATATAAGGCAAATATCAATTTTTTCCTTGTGCAGCAGTAGTTCTAACTCATTTTGATGCTGTATAATACCATTTGCATTCCAAGCCATTATTTTGACATTTTTCATGCTCTTCATGTCATACATTTGCTGTTTTCTCTAGATTGGTAATTCGACTAAGCAAAAGTTGATTAAAAGATGTTTGTTCATCCAATTTCTTCAGAATTTGAGCCAAGATATCTTCCTTTATTGGTGCAGGTTTATTCTCGGAAAGAACTTCAGCAAAAGTTTTGCCGCTTTCGACTCTTGAGAGTTGCTTTTTAAAATCGGATTAGCGGCGGTTAATGATTTGCGACCAGCAATGTTTTTATTGCGTAGTTTTTGTAAATCTTTGGCCACTTGACAACCTCTATACTTGCTGGGTGATTTTGGCCACAGTTACAACATTTTGGTAACTCGTTATCTTGTTTAGTGATTTTAATTGTTTCGTGATCGCCAGCGCATTTGACACACTTAGGAGGCTTGCAGCAGTAGTTTTTTGTATGCATTAATCCTTGACATGATTTGCACTGTGGGATGAGTTTCGATGGTTTTAATTGTTCTATTTTAATAATACAATTTAGGGTCTGTTTGATTTCATATATTTTCTTTATATCTTCGTTGGAGTCAAAGCATAGTATAAACATATTCAGAGGCTCTTTTGTCCTTCACTTTAATTTTCTAAAAGCATTCGTTGCCTTAAGACCTTGATTCACCAGATCCGCAACAATTTCTTCTGGCTCGCAAGTGTGATGGAGATCTTTCACAATTACTCTTATTTGCCTTGTTTGCTTACTTTCATACGAGTGCCAGGCTAGCCTCAGTGTCGTTAGTTTATTTGTTAGCGCTCTGTAGTCTAAGCTATCGAATTAATTTTGTAGTTATCTTTAGCAATTAGCTTTAGAAAAAAGTCTTTTTGAATAGTTTCTTTAATAATTTTTTGAATATATTGGTGGGTTATACCGGTTTGTGTTAGAATAATTGGTGGCGGGCGCAGCTCATTTGACTCTTTTGTTTTTGTTTTTGAAGTATCTAAACTGATCTCTGGGGACGTTTCCATTCTTCGCTTCTTCTGGGGTCTTCTGGACTTGTTGAGCAGCCAGTTGGTCTCATTTTCGAGTTCATCTTCATCGGTGTGGTACTGAGTTTATTTCTCTACTTCTTCACTAGCTCTTGTATTTTTAGTTTTAACGCTATTTAGCTCATGCTTAAGAGACTCATTTTCCTCTCTGAGGGTTGCGCATATATTCTCTAATTCTTTCATCTTTTGTAGAATCAGATAATAGTCATTTCTTTGGCCTCCTCCAGGAGGCGGTGTACTCAGCGCCATCTAGTGGTCGCTAGAGCAACTGCGATTAATAAAAGTAAATAATCTTACCGGTTGAGCAATATGGCAGCACTCCGTTTTCCCAGTATTTTGACTGAGCAGAACAGATGGTGTTGTTTACAATTACAATCTGCGGGTTATGTATAAGTTAAAATTTCGCGCTTTCCAATAAAATTAATGTATTTTCTTACAAAATTGTAGAATTGAATTATTGATAATCCACTAAAGCTGATATAAATCGAAAGCACTAATGGTCGGTTCCACGCGCGCTTAAAATGCTTGTTGTTTTTCAGTGAGCTTGAAGAAATTTGTTTGTTTGCAAGTAAACTTGTTGAGACTTTTTCAGACACCTTAGTAAACACACGTCTAATCAGCAACACACTAAAGCACACTATTTAACCACTACGCTGACCAACATGTTTCTCAGCTATCTGAGAAGCATTCTCGGACGTCCGAGTAGGCCAGGAGTGTTCTCAGTTCGGCAGGGGAAGGTAGCTGAAAGGGAGTGGATACGACCGTGCAACAACCAGATTTGGGGGTAAAAAGGCAACACCCCGAAGGGGAGGGTGTTTCCCTAGAAAAAAGGTCCAGGATTGGTGGCGGTCCGCCGAAATCCTTTAGCAAATAGGCAGGTCATCCCCCTCACAGTTTTCCGCAATGATGCTGTGACCAGGAACCCAGATTAGCCTTATAAATATCAAAGAATTCGGATGCAATCGAAAGTGAAGACAGGCATTCCAAACCCTGTTTCGAATACACCACCGTTAACCTCCGCCAACCTTTCCTTCAAACTTCGATTCATCCGTGAACAAGTTCTACATGCCCTGTATCCAAGTGTAGCCCCCCGTCCACTCATTCCCTGGTGAAATGTGAATTGAGAATGTTCCAGTTAGACTAAGCGAGGGTTTACATTGATCCGGGGATGAACCCAAAGTTTTTAAAGATACTTGAGTGTCCATAAGTGGGGTGGAGTCCATAGGCCGAACCCCTCAGTTTGATTGCGGTACGTGCAGTTTGCGATGGGATGCCTACCTACATTACGTTAAGCGCTAGGATAGGAGTAGTTCGAAGCCCCCACTGACTCCCCTGAATGCAGTCCATTGAACTCTCTCCAGCTTCTTCACCGATGTCGTCTTATCTAGTGAGTTCCACCAGACTATGATTCCATATAACAAAATTGGCTTTATGATGCTATCATAGAGCCAAAATACAACTGTAGACGATAATCCCCAATTCTCCTTCTTCTTAATTAGCGTGATAACCGCTTACGCCGAGTTTAATAAAGCGCGCCAGTCGTTTTTTCTCGTGCTAACTGGCACCTCAAACGGCTCTCAAACACTCCAAGCGTCGCTTCATCGGATGTTGTCATCGCCCAAGCTTCTTCACCATACGTTAGGCTGGGCAAGATGAGAGCATTGTCGAGTGTTAGTTTCTTTCGTCGAGGGACGACTTTACTACTCACTTGCCAACTTAGTACACAGAAACACTTGTTGGCAAGAGAGATTCTGCGTTGGATTTCAAGGCTGACATTGTTATCGGTTAAAGAAGTCACACGACAGCGAGTCACCCTGTCTGAAACCTCATTCGGTATCAAACGGCTCGGAAAGGTCCTTCCCAATTCTGACGGCCCTGCTGGTGTTGAGCAAAGTCATCTTGCATAGCCGTATTAGTTTTGTGGGGATACCAAATTCAGACATCGCGACACACAAGTAACTCCTTTACGTACTGTCGAATGCAGCTTTGAAATCGAGGAAAAGATGGTGTGTGTCGATTCTCCTTTCATGGGTATTTTCCAAGATCTGGCGTATTGTGAATATTTGGTCGATGGTAGACTTTCCAGGTCTAAAGCCACACTGATAAGGTCCAATCAGTTGGTTGATGGTGGGATTCAGCCCTTCACACAATATGCTCGCTAGATCCTTATAGGCGATATTTAGAAGACTAATCCCGCAATAATTAGCACAGATTGCAGGATCGCCCTTCTTATGGATTGGGCAGATCACACTTAAATTCCAATCGGCAGGCATTCTTTCATCCGACCATATTTTGCATAGGAGCTCATACATGCACCTTACAAGCTCCTCGCCGCCATGTTTGAATAGCTCGGCCGGCAGTCTGTCGGCGCTCGCGGCTTTGTTGTTCTTTAGCCGCGTTATCGCTATTCTCAACTCGTCATGGTTGGGTAGCGGAACGACAATACCGTTGTCAACGATTGGGGTATCGGGATCTTCACATTCTCTGTGATATGCGCAGCTATCACTGTTTAACAAGTTCGAGAAATGTTCCCTCCACAATTTAAGCATGTTCTGAATGTGAGTCGCTAGATCGCCGTCTTTGTTCTTACAGGAAAACGACCCGGTCTTGAAACCTTCTGTAAGCCGCCGAACTTTGTAGTACAATATTCGGGCTATAGGCTGGCCTCTCAAGTTCTGCGCACTCATGTATTTCGACTATTTGTTTCGTCTTCGAAATAATACGTCTGTCTTCCTTTTTTACCTCTATAGTCAGCATCATTTCCTCCTGCGAGAGCATGGCGTTCCTCGTCGTACCAACTGTTTTTTCGGGCTCGCCTAAATCCGATTCTTTCTTCGACGTAATTACGTAACAAATGAGAAATGTTGTTCTATTACTCGGGCATGCCGGATTGTTAGGAAGTACTCTCTGAGAGCAGGAGTGAGAGTCGAATGGCGAGTCTTCTGGTTGTCTGTTGCGATTGCATGAGATGTACGTTATTTGCTGCACAGAGGCGTGTGCGCAGTTTGCCTGCAACAAGGTAATGATCCGAGTCGATGTTGGGTCCTCGGATCGTACGTACATCTAATACACTAGAAGCTTGTCTTCCATCTATCACAACAAGATCGATCTGGCTTCGCGTTTTTCGATCACGGGACAGCCATGTACCTTGGTGGATATTTTTATGCTGGAATCTGGTGCTGCAGACTACGATGCTTAGGGCCCCGGCGAAGTCGATCAGCATCTGTCCGTTATCGGATGTTTCGTTGTGCAGGTTGAACTTGTGGGACCGAAAATTCCCTCATTGCCCACCCTGGCGTTGAAGTCATCAAGCACGATTTTTATGTCGTGGTGGGGGCAGCGCTCATAGGAACGTTCCAAGCGCTCCTAGAAGGAATCTTTGGTCGCATCGCCTTTCTCTTCCGTTGGGGCGTGGGCGCAAGTTAGCGAGATGTTAAAAAACGGGCTTTGATGCGGATAACTGCGACACGCTCATCCACCGGAGGGAACGGCAGTACTTGGTGAGGAAGTCTCTCCCACAACAAATCCGACACCGAATTTGCGCTCCTTTACATGGCAGCTGTAGTAGACGTCACAAGGTCCTATGGTTTTCTTGCCTTGCCCCGTCCATTGCATCTCTTGAATGGCAGTGATGTCAGCCTTTACTGTCACGAGGACACCAACTAACCGGACGGAGGCACCTTCCCCATTAAGGGACCGGACATTCCCTTCTCTTATTTTTGCTGTGCGTTTTAATAGTTTTCCCCAAATGGAGGGATCTACAATTTTATGGCGCCGCCAAACTGCAGATGGTTTTTATGAGGAGCTTATTTGATGGCAGAAATACTCTGGGAGTTTTCCTTATTGTTTTATCGAACTCTTCGCTTCCTTGTTGATGTATGTTCCTGTTTACGGCTTCTAAAGCACAGTATTTTTTATCTCTTTATCTCATTTATCCTGAATATCTGCTGAATTGAAATTATTTAGGAATCCGTTTGCCTTTTCCCGTTTAGTTGTTTCATATTTCGCCGGAATCCGTTGATGGTTACTTAATGTTACCTCTCTGGACTGGGAACAGGGTTCGTACCTTGCACTCAGAGATATCTTCTTATTTTAGCACGACAGCACTATTTTACTTAAATCCAATGTAAAACCATGCAAGAGCGGGAACCCTCCAATTATTACTTCATTCATGCTTTCAGCCGGTAAGAATGTTTGAACGACTTTCAAAGATCCAGTAATAACCTCGCAAAATACCTTTTCGAAAAACATAGCTTCTTTCCTGTAACTTTTTGAAGCTTGTATCCAACTAATAGTTCCACATTATTACTTAACAAGCTTGACCGGATAATCGAGTTCGTTGCATCCGCGTCCAGGGTATGCAATTGGAGTCGACCATTTACAATACCCCTCACTGCCAAGTTTTTGCTTTTCTGCCCAATTCGCGAGACGGAGATTGCCTGGCATTCAGTAATGGAAACCAGTTATCGCCTCTTAGAGCTGGTTCATTTTAGCTCAACATCTGCAGCACCACTGTCAGTTTCAGCGCTTTACTTCCTTCAATATTGCCAGTTTGTTACCGCAGTTGAAACATTTTATATCGGAACTGCAAGGTGATAAGGACTCTAGTATTAGCCTTTTCAAGGTTTCTTCCATCGAGGTTGCCCTTAAGTTGGACAACTAACAACGGACTCGAGATTATACGTATTTATATGAATTAGACATAATTGGAAAGGGCCCGCATTTGCAATTTTTCCCCGTGGCCTCTGCTCTCTGCGGCCCTGATTCGGACAATGGGGTAATCGACAATAGCAGTGGAGTCAGCATCTGAACTGATGGTTCCAAGCTAAATGATCAAGTATGCGGAGGCCTTCATTCTGAAGGAATGAATGCCAATATCTCATTCCAGTTACCAGATCACTGCAGTGTATTTTAAGTTGAAATATTGACTATCGGGGAAGGCCTGCTAGCCCTAAATAAAAGTGTCCTCACAACAAGAGATATAAACATATATTCAGCTAGCCAATCGGCCCTGAAAGCTTTAAAATCGGCTAATATTAACTCGAAGACAGTAAAAGAATGTACTTTGTAATAAACCTGCTCTGGGTGCCGGGTCATAGAGACATAGAAGGCAACTGCAAAGCAGATGAACTAGCGAGATTGGGTACCACATTACAACAACTTACAAGATGCTTATAAATAAACACACTATCAGTGCTGCCAAAAGGCTATGGTCTCAGTCCCTGACCTGTGCACCTAGTAGAATGACGTGACCGGAATGGAACATGGGCCACACAAACCGACTGTTGAAACTAAACAGGAAAAGCATGAGAAATCTTCTCGGGGTCCTAACAGTACATTGCCTGATTAGCAGGCATGCCAGCAGACTGGGAGCGCCCTATAACCAGAGAATGTTAATGCAATGAGAAGGTGCAAATGTTACTGTGAGCTTTTTTTAGTACAATTGAGATTTGAAAGATTTGAAGTAAGGGAATTTAGCACACCGAGTTTATAGACACCTCACTGACTTTTGCCCACACAAAAATTAGAAACACCACACATCTTTCACCTCAACACACAACACATTTCTCACCTCGACATTAAACCAATTAAATTTTTACTATTTTCGTATTTTTGAAATAATAAGCGAATACGTAAAATTTATTACACAATTTTTTTTTTCAATTACATTAAAAAAAAAAACGATTTAAAAAAAAAAAATTTATAAAAAAAAGTTTGCGCCGGGAATTGAACTCGAGTCTAACATGTGGCGAGGAAAAATAGGCGGTGCGTTTATTTCTTCGACTGCTTATTTTTTTACCATTTTGTTACTTTTGAAATGATAAGCGGATACATAAAATTTATTAAAAATTTGTTTACGATTACATTAAAAAAAAAAAATTTAAAAACGAAAAAAAAAAAAAAATTTCCACCGAGAATTGATGGCGAGTGACGTGGGGAGGATAAATACGCAGAGCGTTTATTTCTGCGCCTGCGTTGTGAACAAAAGGTTTTGTGCATGCGCGCGACGCGAATAAATTTTAATAAAGTTCTGAAAGTAATTCATCAAGTTTTTCATTACACACATATGTACATAAATGAACGTATACTTTATATGTAAATAAATGATGGTACATGATAATATACATAATATGTATGTACATGTCAATAGGAGGTATTTGCATTCAGAAAAAAAGAACGGTTTAAGATAAATCAACACTTATTTTATATTGTATGTCAATTTATAGTTTATGTATTCGACAGCATTTACATCCATATGTATGTATGTACATTTGTATATGAAAAGCAATAACGCAAAAGCGCAAGAACATCATATCACATATGCAAGTATGCCCAAATAACCTTGACTTATGTATGTACACATGTCACAGCACATCACATTCTTACAAGAAATCAAATACACATACGCACTAGTGAACGAATTTCTTCCTAACAAGTGCAAAAACAATTCTGCTCTATGTATGTATATATACCCACTTTATGTCCTAGCATATATACATACATATACGAGTATACCTACTTGCCTTCTAAACTTCCTACAAAATAATTGCATTCATATGTTACTACATCCATGCACGTTCATACATTTATGCATATATGCGCGAGCACAGCGCTCCCTTTTTGCTACCGTGTACTTTTGTCTTTCACAGTCGATATTCCTAATATTGTATGTACTTACAAAAACACAATACTTTGCTAGACGCAAAAGCAACAGCAAGCGCAACGCGATGGCCGCTTTGCCACCACACATTCTAAAATGTTCTAGAACACAACAAAAACACATACCTCACATGCGCATGTCACCCAAAGCTAAAATCTAAGCCTAGCGACTACAAAAACAAAATACATTCGTAGACGCAGTCGCAGCGGCCATGATTCTATCAGCGACGGCGCTGAACAATTTAGAACAAAAACAAAAAGTTCATTCATAAGTTAGAGCTCATATTTCAATTTCATTCATAAAACGAGCCGCCCATATGCCAATTTTCGCGACCATTCGAAAATAGTCAATATTGGAATATTTCGCGAGGAATTATTTGCCAATATTTGATAAATCTTAAATTTTTGTCATGTCGAGTGGCCGCGGCTCCGTATGTATGTGTGCACCCTTATATGTATGTAAAAATGTCTTCTAACTGTGCGACAGTCGCGAGTAAATGCGACTTACAGCGAATCACACATTGCTGTCCGCAAAGCCGCATATATGTACCTTATGATCAGAAAGTACCGGGAATGTTTAAATTAAACAAAACAGAGTTAAATTTAAGGCAGATTTATATTATCTCCTTCAAAATATGACCCGTCTGAAGCAACACACATGTGCCAACGTTTAACCCAGTCCTCCAAACACCCCCGGCAAGCCGATTTGTATTCTCTTTGATCAGTGCGATGGCGCGTTATCATCATGCAAAATCTGAGAATTGTTTGCTCACATTTCCGGCGGTTTGCAACACACAGCATCTCTCTAAGGTTTCAAAACGGATAAATAATATTCTCATTGACTGTCTGGCCCGATGGAAGGTACTCATGGTGGACTATGCAATCGAAGGAAACAGTCAACATCACCTTCCCGGTTCTTTTTGCTCATAGGGTATACATATCCCATCTTTTCACTGACGGACAAGAAGACGGTCGCAGTTGTTGTTTTTTATATGCATACATTTTGCGTTCGTTGAAGGTTTGTATATATTTATATACATATGCGTGCAAGCGCGTTTGGCTTTCTGTATGCATCCATGGATATTAGAATATTTTCTCATCAATATGTGTATGTAAGTAGTTCAGATTTGACTGAAGAGATTAAATATAGGAATGCATAATCATATGATTGCCTCTATGGCTGTTTTACATATACATAAATCAATTCAAAAGAAGTATGAATAATGTTATATAGAAAATAAATTTCTAAATAACAGGTATTAGAAAAACCTGAATACACTATTTTAAATCAATTCTAATTAAACTAAATACAAAAAATTAAATAAAAATATCGAACAAAGAAAAGTGTGTACAGGAATTGAGCCTGAGTCAAACATGTGACTATGTACCGCATGCACAACACGTCTTTCACGATTGCGCTAATCTACAATCACAAATAAAGTTTTCCAAATCACTCATTTATTCGATTCGCAGTTTTATATGCACATATTCTGCGTTAGTTGAAAGTTTGTATGCGTAATTATATGCATGTGAATGTGTGTTTGCGCGTTTGGCTTTCTGGACGGATATTAGAATGATATTATCTCATCAATATAATTTGGATTTGATAAAAGAGATTAAAGACATATGTATGTACATATTTTCTGTTTTGATTGATTTATATAAAAATCCAGTATGAACTATTTTATACCGAAAAGAAATTTCCATTTATAAAATACAAAAAAACAGTATTTTAAAGAAATTTTAATTAAAATAAACTCAAAAATTTTACCAAACTTTCCTGGTTTGAATTGTAAAAAAAAAATGTGCAAGAAAAAAAATATGACTTCAGGACTTGAACCTGAATTAAATACGTGCCAAAAAACAAAACGAATAATTCCGCCGTCTTTAGCTTCTGCACCACAAATTAACTGCCGCGCCGCCTTCTTAATCGCAAATTTATTCGCTTCGATTTCCTTAGTAGTGTGCCGAAAAATCTTATGAACTTCCTCAGTAGTTTGGTAAACGCAGAAAATATCTGAATTCCCGTCCTAGCGTGGTAAGTAAATATAGAAACCCTCCACTCGCGTTACTCGCGTGGTAAATATCTGCAATTCCCCACTCGTGAGCAAAGCTGAATTTGAAATTACCTTAGTTTGAATCTACAAATTAGTACTCGAAAAAAGCTCATTTAACATTTGCTCCTTCTCATTGCATTAACATTCTCTGATAGAACACTTGCTATGCGGGTGCATGGCTCTGGATAGGAGAAGGTTCAATATTTTAGGAAAAAGTTCCCTGAATAACTTGGCAGAAGTAGCCAATATAAAAATAACAAGTCTTGTTAGATATATTAAAGCCACAGATTGGTTCAATGAGGACAATGTAGAGTGAGGAGAGGGGACAGCCTCGGTGGTATCACAATTGGTCTACAGCAGGCCTAGGTTTTTGAACCGACAAACACTATTCCTACCTACCTACCTATGTACATACATATATCCATGCATACATTTGTATGTACGCACTAATGTATCAAATTTGATACTACGACAAAATTTTAATTTGACTTTTTTTAATTTTTGTAGGATGTATTATATTATAAAATATTTTATTTAAATATTTATGGCGCATGAAAGTAGATGATTGTGTACCTACTATACATTACCATTACACGTTCTATGCTCCAACCAGGCGTTAGAGGAACTTATATATAGAGAGATCAAAGATAGGTAAAGACTTCGTTGGTAGTTAAAAACTTGATGAATTTAATTTTAGAGTGGTTCTTAACACTTTGTTAATACTGGACTGACTGCCAACATATTTGACAGTCGTATTTATACTTATACCTCATCTTACTGTTTTAGGTACACGACTTGTATATTAGTTTCTTTGTTTGCTTATTAGGAAAAACATATTTATCTTTTGTTATTCTGAACAAATGTCTAACTTTTGTTATTCTTAAAATACATATGTTTGGATTTGTTCAGCCCTGAATGATTATACTTAGAATTTATGCTGAAAACAGTGAAGCCCGTAAACGCAATTCCGACTCAGCTGTTTCGATCAAACTAATGAGAACCCCATGTAAAGGAAAAGTTCCTTCCTTCCGTATCGTAGTACCGTCGATTTTATTTCACGATTATTAAAAAAATTCCGTAATTCCGACGCAGCTGATTGCTCTCTCACCACACAGTGTTGCCAAGCAGTACATTTCGAAATCATTTACAAAATAAACTTAGAAAAATGATAATTTTTGTTAAAATAGCTTAAAAATACCGTTGAATAACACTGTGGAACAAATTCAGGTTAGCAAAAATTAGGTCCATTCTGAGAGTGGCGGGTGAAAGAGAGGCGAAATTAGAAGACCCATATCGCGCCGTTTTTTTATGTTAACTCGAATATTTTTTTAATCGGCCTTCGAAGTTCGAAATCGGAGCAAAATTGTTTATATGGTTTTTTGGCTATAACTCGTCGACTAATTGATATTTTTTCAATCTGTAAAAGCCAAATTATTGCTAGAGACCTGTGCAACAATTACAATTTTTGAAAAAATTGATTTCGAAAATTGTTGTGGTACTTATGAAACAATATACTGAAAATCGGCATTTGACTGCAAACTTCGAAGGCGGATTAAAAAAAAATTCGAACTAACATAAAAAAACGGCGCGATACGGGTCTTCTAATTTCGCCTCTCTTTCACCCGCCACTCTCAGAATGGACCTAATTTTTGCTAACCTGAATTTGTTCCACAGCGTAATGTTAATTATAGATAAATGAACTATTTGCATTTGTTGGTTTTTGGCTTTGGTTTATTAAACAATGAAAAATTGTAACTGATAACGCGGATGTGTGAAAAAGTGTGTAAGCAAAAATATCAATGGCAACATTGTGTAGATACAACCAAACACATACACACACAAACCGATGTATTGTGTAAATATGTAATTAAAAGAACGCAGTTGTTCTCGGGGCTGAGTTTATGTGCACGGTAAGCGCATGCGGTAAGGGACTCCGTGCGGTATTCACTGTTTTCAGGATTACTTAACTATTTTTATTTATTATTTGTGAATGAAATCATTCCTTAACTAGATTTGACTTAATATTGACAATACATACATGTACGTGCATATCTGAATTTATGTATAAAGGTTAATAAAATATTTGCCCTTTATTTATTACTAACTTAATCAAATTTGTCTTCCCCCAGTTGATATACCAAATATTGTACTTACAGGAACAAAATACCTTCATAGGGGCAGTAGCGGTATCCCAAATTGTTCTTTAATACAACAAAACTATTTCATTCATAATCGCAAGTACATACAATATTTTCAAAAGCAAGGCTCGTTTATTCATAAAACGAGCCCACCACATCTTCCCTCACGAGCCTGAGCTATTCCTAATACTCGTATATAGGTAAATATATATGTACATATAATTGGCGCGTACACTCTTTTTGGGTGTTTGGCCGAGCTTCTCCTCCTAATTGTCGCGTGTGTCTTGATGTTGTTCAACAAATGGAGGGACCTACAGTTTCAAGCCGACTCCGAACGGCAGATATTTTTATGAGGAGCTTTTTCATGGCAGAAATGCACTCGGAGGTTTGCCATTTCCTGCCTAGGGGTGACCGCTATTAGGAAAATGTTTTTTCTGAATTTTGGTGTTTCACCGAGATTCGAATCTACGTTCTCTCTGTGAGTTCCGAATGGTATTCACGCCCCAACCCATTCGTCTACGGCGGCCGCGGAGCTATTCATAAACTTATTTTTTTTTTTTGAGGAAGACAAAAATATTTGCCGAACCGCCAATTTTTATCGTGGCATCTGCAGATATTCATATGTATGTATACATATGTATGTATGTGTATATTTTATAAATGCGCGACAGATTGACGACAGTCATAGCGAATGGCGATTGTTTGTCTACGAATAGTGTGAATTGTCAAAAGTGAAGTCTAACCGCCGCCGTGGTCTGGTGAAACTTTTAATACAGCTGATGACAGTGAATTCTCTCTTTAGTATATTGGCTCTGCAGTTTTTGGCTTCTGCAGGGAATCATATTGACGAATGACCGACAGGATTTTGCAAGGTGTTTGAATTTTTTTTTTTTTTTTAAACTTTATTTTGTATTCTGTCTATACTTACAGTTCTTAGAAGATATTTTACAAATATTTGGTTACATTTAAGAGTGGCTTTGATTTTAATATTAAAGGAATATTTCCAGAGAAATATCCTTTCTAATAAATAAATTCAATATTTTATAGATGGCTCTTGGACGAGCTGAATTGGTGTTTTTCTTTTCAACCTTTAAAAGACACATGATGGTGGCATGAGGGTAGAGGCCAGTTCATTTAGGTGCGATTGAAATCGATTTCGGTATTTACTGGTTACATTTTGTATTTCCTCTTTTATTGAAGGGATGTCTAAGTCCCGATGAATTTGGGCATTTGTCACGTACCACGGAGCGATGACTAGGGTGCGTAGAGTCTTGGACTTGACGCTGCAGGATTTCCAAGTTTGAATTTGATGCAGTACCCCACAGTTGGATTCCGTAAGTCCAGACTGGTTTTATCACAGATTTGTAGGGGATAAGTTTGTTGTCCATTGAGAGGGTGGATTTGCGGTTTAGCAGCCAGTACATATTACGAAATATTAAACCTAGAGCTTTCCTTTTCGCAAAGATATGCGTTTTCCACGTAAGCCGTTTATCCAAATGAATGCCTAGATATTTAGCACTATCACAATGCGGATTCGGAATACGGTTTAAGTTGATTTGTGGGCAGGTGGTTCCTTTTGTGGTAAAGGTTACGTGTTGAGATTTATGTTCGTTTACTTTCAACCGCCAGCTCCGGAGCCATTTGGAGATTTTATTTATGCTTATTTGTAGCGTATAAGCAGAGAATGTTAATGCAATGAGAAGGAGCAAATGTTAAATGAGCTTTTTTCGAGTACTAATTTGTAGATTCAAACTAAGGTAATTTCAAATTCAACTTTGCTCACGAGTGGGGAATTGCAGATATTTACCACGCGAGTAACGCGAGTGGAGGGTTTCTATATTTACTTACCACGCTAGGACAGGAATTCAGATATTTTCTGCGTTTACCAAACTACTGAGGAAGTTCATAAGATTTTTCGGCACACTACTAAGGAAATCGAAGCGAATAAATTTGCGATTAAGAAGGCGGCGCGGCAGTTAATTTGTGGTGCAGAAGCTAAAGACGGCGGAATTATTCGTTTTGTTTTTTGGCACGTATTTAATTCAGGTTCAAGTCCTGAAGTCATATTTTTTTTCTTGCACATTTTTTTTTACAATTCAAACCAGGAAAGTTTGGTAAAATTTTTGAGTTTATTTTAATTAAAATTTCTTTAAAATACTGTTTTTTTGTATTTTATAAATGGAAATTTCTTTTCGGTATAAAATAGTTCATACTGGATTTTTATATAAATCAATCAAAACAGAAAATATGTACATACATATGTCTTTAATCTCTTTTATCAAATCCAAATTATATTGATGAGATAATATCATTCTAATATCCGTCCAGAAAGCCAAACGCGCAAACACACATTCACATGCATATAATTACGCATACAAACTTTCAACTAACGCAGAATATGTGCATATAAAACTGCGAATCGAATAAATGAGTGATTTGGAAAACTTTATTTGTGATTGTAGATTAGCGCAATCGTGAAAGACGTGTTGTGCATGCGGTACATAGTCACATGTTTGACTCAGGCTCAATTCCTGTACACACTTTTCTTTGTTCGATATTTTTATTTAATTTTTTGTATTTAGTTTAATTAGAATTGATTTAAAATAGTGTATTCAGGTTTTTCTAATACCTGTTATTTAGAAATTTATTTTCTATATAACATTATTCATACTTCTTTTGAATTGATTTATGTATATGTAAAACAGCCATAGAGGCAATCATATGATTATGCATTCCTATATTTAATCTCTTCAGTCAAATCTGAACTACTTACATACACATATTGATGAGAAAATATTCTAATATCCATGGATGCATACAGAAAGCCAAACGCGCTTGCACGCATATGTATATAAATATATACAAACCTTCAACGAACGCAAAATGTATGCATATAAAAAACAACAACTGCGACCGTCTTCTTGTCCGTCAGTGAAAAGATGGGATATGTATACCCTATGAGCAAAAAGAACCGGGAAGGTGATGTTGACTGTTTCCTTCGATTGCATAGTCCACCATGAGTACCTTCCATCGGGCCAGACAGTCAATGAGAATATTATTTATCCGTTTTGAAACCTTAGAGAGATGCTGTGTGTTGCAAACCGCCGGAAATGTGAGCAAACAATTCTCAGATTTTGCATGATGATAACGCGCCATCGCACTGATCAAAGAGAAAACAAATCGGCTTGCCGGGGGTGTTTGGAGGACTGGGTTAAACGTTGGCACATGTGTGTTGCTTCAGACGGGTCATATTTTGAAGGAGATAATATAAATCTGCCTTAAATTTAACTCTGTTTTGTTTAATTTAAACATTCCCGGTACTTTCTGATCATAAGGTACATATATGCGGCTTTGCGGACAGCAATGTGTGATTCGCTGTAAGTCGCATTTACTCGCGACTGTCGCACAGTTAGAAGACATATTTACATACATATAAGGGTGCACACATACATACGGAGCCGCGGCCACTCGACATGACAAAAATTTAAGATTTATCAAATATTGGCAAATAATTCCACGCGAAATATTCCAATATTGACTATTTTCGAATGGTCGCGAAAATTGGCATATGGGCGGCTCGTTTTATGAATGAAATTGAAATATGAGCTCTAACTTATGAATGAACTTTTTGTTTTTGTTCTAAATTGTTCAGCGCCGTCGCTGATAGAATCATGGCCGCTGCGACTGCGTCTACGAATGTATTTTGTTTTTGTAGTCGCTAGGCTTAGATTTTAGCTTTGGGCGACATGCGCATGTGAGGTATGTGTTTTTGTTGTGTTCTAGAACATTTTAGAATGTGTGGTGGCAAAGCGGCCATCGCGTTGTGCTTGCTGTTGCTTTTGCGTCTATCAAAGTATTGTGTTTTTGTAAGTACATACAATATTAGGAATATCGACTGTGAAAGACAAAAGTACACGGTAGCAAGAAGGGAGCGCTGTGCTCGCGCATATATGCATAAATGTATGAACGTGCATGGATGTAGTAACATATGAATGCAATTATTTTGTAGGAAGTTTAGAAGACAAGTAGGTATACTCGTATATGTATGTATATATGCTAGGACATAAAGTGGGTATATATACATACATAGAGCAGAATTGTTTTTGCACTTGTTAGGAAGAAATTCGTTCACTAGTGCGTATGTGTATTTGATTTCTTGTTAGGGTACGTGCATGTCAGAGATGCGATAAGCGATAAGAGCGTCGATAAGAGCGAAGCGTAGAAAATTAATGCATGTATTTTAATAGAAGTGTGCATGTCGGAGCAGCGCGCTAACTCACTCTTCGCTCGCTATCATCGATAAGAGCGTAGAAATTGTAGGCTAGTAATTTCTTCGCTATTATCGATGATGGACACAGAAGATTTTATAAGTGCAGTATTTTTAAAACCTGCAATTTGGGATCAAAAAGATCCAAATCACCACAACAGGTTCATTTTGGATAAATTGTGGCAAAGTATTGCAGCTGACACATGAACTGGTTAATAAATCAATACCTAATTATATTGAATGTAACACTGAAAACACCACGGCTAGATGTGATGACAATGCACAAAACAATGAATATCCGATTTAGATTCACAATATTCTAAATGTTTAAAATATTTCACTTTTTTTTTTTTGTTATTTACTATTGAATATGTTAATTTTTCTCCAATAAAATTATTCGTACGTATGTACCTTATTGTAAGCATCAATCGCTCCTCTTGCAAGATTGGTCTGTTGTGGCAGTTTTGCCAATTATGCTGCAGTCGATCCGAAATTTGAGACAGAATATAATCGAATGTATCGCTTGTCATTCTCATATATTCGAAAAACGTTTTTGGATCCTGTCTCAAACTATTATAGAGGTGGTGAAATTCTCCGAGTTCTAGTCTTGCTTGGTTTATAGGATGCGCCGAAAACTGACGTTTTTCCCTTACAGTATTATGTAGATGATAATAAGCAGCAGTAGGCGTCAACAACAACATATTTTCTTCCTCTGAATCACTCATTATTATAAATATTATAGCTCTTCACTTTTCAAAACTTAAATTGCAAATGCAACTAACGCTCTTATCGCAGCTCTGTTTTATACACCACACAAAACTAAAGCTCGACGCTATGCTTTTGTCGCTGCTCTTATCGCTTATCGCATCTCTGACATGCACGCACCCTAAGAATGTGATGTGCTGTGTAGGGGTGTGCGAATCCCATTCAATTCGAATCGAATGATTCGATTCGATATTCGAGTCGAATATCGAATAGTTCGAAATATTCGAATAATTCGAAATATTCGAATAGTTCGAAATACTCGAAATATTCGAATAGTTCGGAATTTCCGAATAGTTTGAAATATTCGAATAATTCGAGCGATTTGAATTATCCGAAGAAATAAAATCCTAAACAGGTTATTCTATTATAGTAATTCTACATAATAAAAATAAAATAAATTTTCTATCATTTAATTATCGTTGAATATAACATTTAACAATAACATTTTGAACAATATAAATAATTATAAGCTAATAAACTTTTCTAATTAAAAATTTCTTTCTAAGAATACGTTTGCTCGCGTGTCTAAATAGAATAGCGTTATTTTATTTAAAATTTCGATATAATATTCAATCAAACATAACGAGTTATATTTTTATTTAAAAATAACAACCGAGCAACATTATCAGGTGATGATGAATTGCGCTTTTCAGTCACAATGTCTCCAGCAGTAGAAAACAGCCTCTCACTCTCAACAGACGTAGATGGAATTGGCAAATAACGTCGAGCCAGCATTGATAAGAGAGGATATTTAACTGATTCTTTTTTCCACCAATGAATAGGATCATCCCAAGGATCAATATCTGCTGAATACAAATATTGAATAAGTTCTTGATCAATGTCTTTCTCAAGGCGCAAGGTTACTGTTTCTTCTCTATTAGCTCGTCGCTGTTTCATGAAGTCCCAAAACTTGGTGGGTTTGATTACAGGAGGTTCAGCAACAGTTTCATGTTCGTTTTCAAAAACACTATTAAAATACTATTCACAGACTTGATAATTCTAGTCCTTGGAGTCCGGGACAAAGTTAGCACTCCAAGTATAGTTGCCATCAACCACCAAATAGTTCGTTGATAGTGGCTGTAGATACACTTGTCATGTAAAATAATACTATATGTTTGGAAAAGCCAATTGCATTCGGCATTTTTTTGATATGAAATTAATGGTATTTTATTCATGAACTTTAGTATTATTTTTTCCTTTCCTAAGCAGATATATGTAGCTTCCAAGTATAAACTTGAATGTACACTCATTAAAATTAGAAAACAGGTTTAAGAACAATACTGTAGTGGAGAATTGTAATATGCATAAGAGATTAGTGATTAACCATTCATCTAAGATAGAAATCATTTCATGTGTCGATCGATACGTACGATTAGAAGAATCGATATCATTTAAAAACCTATATCAAGTTATTTAAAACTACTAATTCTATAAAAATAATGATATCCTAACCGAAGATTAAACAATGAACTTTAAGCCATGTTAATTTTGCTTTTATTAGACCTGAAATCTTCAGAAAAATCGTTTCAAAAAATAAAAAAAAAGCATGCACTCAGTTAAATATTCGAATTATCTGAATTATTTAAACTATTCGAATTATTCGAATAGTTCGAACTATTTTAACCATTCGAATAATTCGAATAGTTCGAACTATTCGAATAGTTCAAACCATTCGAATATTTCGAACTATTCGATATTCGACTCGAATATCGAATCGAATCCTAGGATTCGATTCGCTTCGAATAGTTCGAAATTTCGAATATTCGCACACCCCTAGTGCTGTGACATGTGTACATACATATGTAAGTCAAGGTTATTTGGGCATACATACTTGCATATGTGATATGATGTTCTTGCGCTTGTGCATTATTGTTTTTCATATACAAATGTACATACATACATAAATGCTGTCGAATACATAAACTATAAATTGTCATCACCACATATTATAAAACAAAGTCGCTTTTTCTGTCCCTATGTCCCCTTATACGCTTAAATCTTTAAAACTACGCAACGGATTTTGATGCGGTTTTTTTTTAAAGATAGATTGATTGAAGAGGAAGGTTTATATCTATATAATGTGAAGAAATATATAAAGGGGGCATGGCAATCGGTCAAAATGTGGCAAAAAAACATAAATTTTTTGTTTTCACGGCCATAAATCATAAACGAATCAACCAATTAAAATGAAACTTTCTTGATGTTTAACTTTGAAATATTTACTTTCGTTCTGCATCAAAAATAAAATTGATTTATTGATTATTTAACCAAAATTGTTTAAAAAAATGCAGCTCTTTTTAAAAAAAAAGCTGTTTGTGTGTTTGTTCGCTGTCAACCGATGAAGCAACAGGCGTTAAGCGATAATCTCACCACACCTCATTAATGTTGAATTACATCGTATGGTGACGTATGTATGTATGTATTTACGAATCGCTCGCATTATTTCATTTCGGACATATGTACATATGTATCTATGTATGTACTGAATTCCATGTAATTATATGTACATACAATTTTACAGCGAAATAAAACGCTATTTTCAGGTTCTATATTAGTAAATCGCACATAATTAAAATACAGTTTTTGAATAGTTTTTATTGATTCGGAGCGCGTTTAGTTTGCTATCAATTCCATACAATAACATTTTTTGTCATTTACTTTTTACGACAACTAATAGCTTATTTTCGAAGCGATTTCAACAAATGGGTACAACAATAATCCTTATCCAATTAAATACCTTAAATACATTGTTGTTTTCATATAGATCTATGTATATGGCTCTTTACAGCATAAATTTAAAAACAATATTTTTCAAGATATTACAACAGTAATTAGTAATTGAGATCTACCGGAAAAATTGCGTTAGCTGTTGCGTCATCCGGCATTGCCGCTACTCTTTTGGAAAGAGTCTTTTGGAAAGAGGCCGAACCACACACTCTACAATGAAGCACCCGCTGAAAATCGCCACCGATGATGAAAACAGCGTCTGTAGTGTTTCTAGACAGAGCAATACAGGAGAATTGATGCGTGACTGCTCATTAATAGTCTGGGACGAAGCTACCATGTCAAACAAGACGTCTGTGGAAGCACTGGATAGGACAATGCGCGATTTGCGCAACAAAAATGCACCTATGGGTGGATGTACAATTCTGTTCTCAGGAGATTTCCGTCAAATCCTACCAGTTGTGACTCGAGGAACACGTGCTGACGAAATAAATTGTTCGCTAAAAAGATCCCACCTTTAGTCGTATGTCAATAAATTAGAGCTTAAAACTAATATGAGGATTTCGTCATCTTCACGTGAGAACAGGCTATTTCCAGAGATGCTGCTAAAAGTTGGCAATGGAGAATTAACACAAAGTGAGGGAAGGATTAACCTAATATAGAAAACCTTTGTGTTTTGATAGACAACATCCAAGAGTTAGTCAACAATGTCTATCCAGACATTGATAACATAAGTTATAAGACAATATCTTGGTTTAAAGAAAGAGCTATTCTGTCACCAACTAACGAACAAGTAGATAAAGTAAATAACTTGATTATTTCAAAGATTGATGCGCCGACGAAAATATACTACTCGGTCGATACTGTTCTCGATTTGGAAGAAGCTGTTCAATTTCCTACAGAATTTCTAAATTCTTCGAAACCGTCTGGACTCCCTCCTCACAAAATGGAGCTGAAAATAGGATGTCCTGTTATTTTATTAAGAAACCTAAGTCCACCTAAACTTTGCAATGGCACGCGTTTGCTGGTAAAATCACTGAAAACTTTCATAATAGAGTGCACAATACTCACAGGATGTGGTACCGGAGAAGATGCATTGATTCCCCGAATCCCTCTGATACCATCAGATCTACCATTCCAATTTAAACGCTTACAATTTCCGGTAAAGACATCTTTTGCACTGACCATTAATAAATCTCAGGGTCAAACCTTCAACGTTACAGGCTTAGATTTGAGCGTTGACTGTTTTTCACATGTCCTACTGTATGTCGCTCTTTCAAGAGTAACCTCTAGAGAAAACATGTTTACATTGTCTAATGACAAGAAGGCTATGAACGTTGTATATAAAGACATTCTGTAATATAGTAATTGTTGTAAAAATAAAATAAATACATATGTAAAAATGCAAAAAGTGAATATGCAAAAATGTAGGGTATGAATTTAGATATCCCAAAGATAGCAGGAAATCTTCATGCTATAAAGAAAGGGGAATTGTTTTACTCCAAATTTAACGCGTGCGGGCCACGGGCAATAATGAATAAGCCAAAACTACTGGATCGATTTTAATCATTTTTTCAGTGAGTGACATAGGGTATATATTTTATACCCGTGCGAAGCTGGGCGGGTTGCTAGTACAATATAAAATAAGTGTTGATTTATCTTAAACCGTTCTTTTTTTCTGAATGCAAATACCTCCTATTGACATGTACATACATATTATGTACTTATCATATACCATCATTTATTTACATATAAAGTATACGTTCATTTATGTACATATGTGTGTAATGAAAAACTTGATGAATTACTTTCAGAACTTTATTAAAATTTATTTGCGTCTCGCGCATGCACAAAATCTTTTGTTCACAACGCAGCACAGTGCGGCCGATTCCCGAAAAGCTGGCCAAAACTCAAAAAATTAAGTAATTGATTCAAAATTTCTTACTCGGGGGTTGTCGGGGTCGCTGATTACGAATTTGATCTTAAAATTTTGAAAATCCACCCCCTTCCACCCCTATTGGCCACCCTCTCACATGAAATAGCGTATATTCAAGAACATAATCTCTCTCTTCGTATTTATTTCTTGTGCACAAAAAATAGCATAAAAGCCAAGGTAGCAAGTGGTAGCAGCTGAATCTTGCTTTATTCAGTAACCTTTACTTTTTTGAGTAACCTTTAATAGGTTTCAAAGCAGCATATGGCGGCGTTGTATTACTATACAGTTTGAAAACTCAAATTTTATAAAAAAAATTGCAAAAAATGTATCTACGTATTGCTGCAGCTAAAAATTTTGTGTCGAGGTATTGATATGTACTAAAGATTTCTCGTATTTTACTAACCTTCCGAAGATGATTCCATTTGGTTTTGTTCAATTTACTCCATTACAATGCAAATTTGTTTTTTTTTTTCGTTTTTAAATTTTAATAATGTTTTAATGTAATCTGAAAAAAATTTTTAATAAATTTTATGTATCCGCTTATCATTTCAAAAGTAACAAAATGGTAAAAAAATAAGCAGTCGATGAAATAAACGCACCGCCTATTTTTTCTCGCCACATGTTAGACTCGATTTCAATTCCCGGCGCAAACTTTTTTTTATTAATTTTTTTTTTAAATTCGTTTTTTTTTTTAATGTAATCGTAAAAAAATTTGTAATAAATTTTATGTATCCGCTTATCATTTCAAAAGTAACAAAATGGTAAAAAAATAAGCAGTCGAAGAAATAAACGCACCGCCTATTTTTCCTCGCCACATGTTAGACTCGAGTTCAATTCCCGGCGCAAACTTTTTTTATAAATTTTTTTTTTTTTAAATCGTTTTTTTTTAATGTAATTGAAAAAAAAAATTGTGTAATAAATTTTACGTATTCGCTTATTATTTCAAAAATACGAAAATAGTAAAAATTTAATTGGTTTAATGTCGAGGTGAGAAATGTGTTGTGTGTTGAGGTGAAAGATGTGTGGTGTTTCTAATTTTTGTGTGGGCAAAAGTCAGTGAGGTGTCTATAAACTCGGTGTGCTAAATTCCCTTACTTCAAATCTTTCAAATCTCAATTGTACTAAAAAAAGCTCACAGTAACATTTGCACCTTCTCATTGCATTAACATTCTCTGGTATAAGAGGCTTCTACGGGATCCACTGCTGTCGCCATAATAGCAGTGTCATCGGCAAAAGTGCCAGTTAGTACACCTTTGGACTTCCTCAATTGTCGAATGCTCATTCCTGAAACCAAACTGATGTTTCGGAATTATTTGTTTGCGTTCGATAAAAACCATTAAACGTTTAAGGAAGATCTTTCCAAAAACTTTTGACAGTATTGGTAGAAGACTGATAGGGCTATAGGATTTCACTTCATCGCCTGGTTTTCCCGTCTTGAGCACCATTTTAATTTCTGCTACTTTCCATTGAGCTGGGAAAATGTTTCTGGTTAAGCACGCATTAAACAAATGAGTAATGAAATTATAGGGTTCAGGAGGTAGTTTTTGGAAAATTTCGGCCGTGATGCGATGATATCCTGGTGCCTTGTGATCTTTTAGCTTTTTAATAGTGCTAACTATTTCACTTTTGGTGAACTTCTTCATCGGTAGCTCCATTTGGTAAGGTTCGTTTAAAAAGGTAGCAACAGTGCTGTCAAAACAAAGATCAGCTTCAGTATCGTTTGGTGTAAAAATATCTTTTAGATATTTAGAAAAAAGCTCAGATTTCTCGATTGCGGTTTTCGCCCATGAACCATCTTTTTTACGAAGTGGTGGACGGTACTCTTTTGTGGTACTTACTTTTTTGCTGACTTTCCACAGGGAGTAATTGGTGAGGTGTGTTGGTTCCAAACCCCATAGAAACTGTGTTGCTCTTTCAACAATAATTTTATTTCTTTTGATAATTTGTTAAAACGGCTTTTATATTCAGGAGATCTTGTTTGTAGCCATATTTTTTTTGCCAGGCGTTTCTCTTTTAGTTTGTTTCTAAGGAACATACCGATGTTTGAATTTCTTTGTGTACGAGTATGAGGACTCACATGAGTGGTGGATGACCACGCTGCATCCTGGGTGCATTTCGTTAGATATTCGGTAGCCTCGATTATATTTTCATCGTTTTTTAGAGCAACTTTTATGCCAAGTGTCGACGTCAAAATGGTTTTAAATTAAGTCCAATTTGTACGGCTGTTGATAAGTTGGCAATTTTGGGACCTATTTTCGAGTTTATCATTTATTGTGATTATCACTGGCGAATGGTCAGAAGAAAGATCCAGGCAGGATTTACAGGTTATTTGCAGGTACGATAGACCTTTCGCCGGATTATTACCCTCACACAGTGCACATTTGACGTCTTTGGATCTCGTCTTTCGTTCGCATTCAGATGTTATATGATCGCCTGCGCACTTAACGCATTTGGCCTGTCTTCGACAACCAGATTTTGTATGGCCATAGTTTTGGCATCGCGAACACTGTGGCAGGTCGCGTTTTGGCCGGGGGGTTCAAAAGTAATGCGACTGTGGAGTAAGTTTCTAATATCATAGATTGATTTATTGTTAGGATTTTGCACCATTTCTACGACAAACATTGGAAGTGCTCTTTTGTTCTGAGAGTGTTTCATATTCCACAGTCACAGAGTGACCATATTCCTTTAATGCTAGTTTGATTTCTTCAGGTTCAACTGACGGATGCATATTTCTTAAAATTACTTTAAAACTTCTTTCATTTTTTGGTTTGTATGTGTAAAATTCTGTCTTCTTGCTTTCAAGCAATTTAACTATGTTAGTGAATGCTTCCGGTGTATTTGGCTGGATTTTTACACGATTTGACCCAATGACTCTTAATTCGTAGTTATTACTTTCAAATTCGTTGAGCGTGTTTAATAACGGATGAATATTCTCGACTCTGTCTACGAAGATTGGAGGAGGTTTGAGAGGTTTTTCCTTTTCAGGTATTTTCTCTGCTTCTAATTCGTTGTTATCATTAATCGAATTTGTTTTCATTACTTAGCCAATAGCTAAGTTTTTGTTGCTTTGCTTTGCTTACATTTTGCGGGCTACCTAAAGGCCTTTTTGGATTTTTGACTAGGGCCCAATTTTTATCATTTGACGTAGAATTTGTAATATTCGTTTCATTCGGATTTATTGAGCTCATAGAAGAAAAGCGTTGCTTTTGAGTTTCATTTGTCACAATCATAACCTTATTGGTTGCATATGGGTTAATATTCCCTTGACGAGAAGCGCCATCTTTTGACTGTTTGGTTGATGAATGGTTCGCGTCCGAGCTGTGAGGGGGAGTGCGATTTAATGGCATGGCCGAAGCCTGGCAACACCTCTACCAGTTTTTGATAACAGCTGTCTCTTTTGGGCAAAATAGTGTAAAAACAAAAATCCGCGAACGGGACAAATTGATTATCGATGGTTAGCAATAACGACAGCTTCTCTTCTTTTTTTTTGTTTTTTTTTTGTTTGTTTGTTTTTGTTTTGTTTTTCTTTTTACCGTACAATGATATATTTATATGCACAGCAAAAAGAATAAGAAAAATATGCGTTTTGTAAATCACAAGGCTGATTTATATAAAGGGCGATTTTTTAGCTATTATCTTTTTAAAAACTTGGTTTAAACAGCTGACGCATGTTTCGTGTTCTGTTTCACTGTCAAACATCTTCAGTTTAGTCTATAATTTAACCATGAATCGTCTTACAAACGATCAACGCCCACAAATCATTTAATTTTATTATAAAAATGCGTGTTCTGTTAAGAAAGTTTAAAGTCGAAAAATTGTGTTCAGCGACGAAGCTCATTTTTGGATCAATGGGTACATAAATAAGCAGAATTTTCGATTTTGGAGTGAAGATCAGCCAGAAGAATTGCAAGAGCTACCAATGTATCAAAAAAAGGTCACAGTTTGGTGCGGTTTATGGGCTGGAGGTATCATTGGACCGTATTTCTTCAAAGATGCTGCGAATCGTAACGTAACTGTGAATATTGAGCGCTACCGTGATATGATATCCAACTTTTTTTGCCCAAAATGCAAGAGCTTGACTTGCATGACATGTGGTTTCAGCAAGACGGTGCCACATGCCACAAAGCACGCGTAACAATGGACTTGTTGAGAGGCGAGTTCGGTGAACATTTTATTTCACGTTCGGGATCTGTCAATTGGCCACCCAGATCGTGCGATATAACGCCTTTAGATTATTTTTTGTGGGGCTATGTTAAAGCTCATGTCTATTCAGACAAGTCTGCTTCAATTAATGCATTGGAAGACAACATTAAAGCATTTATATGTGAGATACCGACCGAAACATTGAAAGAGTATGCCTTAATTGGACTAAGCGGATGGATCATTCGAAACGTAGTCGCGGTCAACATTTGCATGAAATAATATTCAAACATTAAATTATATGGACTGTACTATCGATTTAAATAAAAATTTCATGAATTTTTCTGAATTTTGCGTGTGTTTTTTTGAAAAACTTTCCTATAGCTCTTAAAAAATCACCCTTTATATGTATGTACATAAAAAAAAAATTACTGATTTTAGTAACACTATACCAATATGGTATCACCACATCAGCATCAGAATGAATAAAAGTCACTTGCGATTTTAATACAATTGAAAGATGCGGAGCGCAAGCAAAACACGTCTCAAGGGAACTCTGAACTCCTCCCGGTGTTTGAATAAATTCATTTTTATCTTCCCTTGACAAACGAAATTTTATTCATTTTATATTTTCAAAAAACTTAAATGTACGTTGAAAGATACCTATATTTGAATTATAACTGCGTAAATTTAAAACCAAAGTAACTTTAATGTTCTCTGCTTTTATTTAAAGAGAAGATTAGAGGAGAAACAAAATGCATTGTAAAATGACCGCACAACTTGGTGCGGACGTTTTATTCAGTTTAAAACTTTATACAAATTGTATGAAAATCTTTACCAATTTTTTGAGTTGAAACTACACTAATTTTAGACGAGAATGCATAGAGCGCACAGGAGTTTTGGTATACTTTTTTTTAATTTTTATTTATTTATTGTATTTATTGTCTTTGAATAGATACTATACATTCTTACAGACTATATTAAGCTAATGTACAATAGTTTTGTAATATAATTACTAAGAAAAGAACGATTTAAGATGATTGACTAAGACGCCATACGGCTATGTAAAATCAGCACCAGAAGAATTGAAAAACATATTTAAATCTGCACATGCCCTAGGAATCGGGGCATTCACCCCATAGTTGGTTCTCGAGAAGCCAACTTTAAAGGTTTCGTACTGTCGGATCCTCATATTGGGTATATTAAATTGAATTTTACTTACAAGAACAATCAATAGATCTAGGAATGATACGAATAATAAATGAGCACGATAGAATAGATCGTCTGCTATCAAGTTGTTTTAAGTCAATCAATAAACATCGAGAGCGGTACGATGGTACAGGTTCTGAAAAGTTTAAAGATCGGAGCGCAAAACGAAGAAAAACTTTCTGAACTCTCTCAATCCGATTATACATACCTATTTGGTACGGTCTACAAATAACAGCGGCATACTCTAATCTTTATCTAACAAAAGCACAATAAAATGTTTTGAGATTGTTTGTGGGTTGGTAAATGCAGAACAATTTCGGCGTACGAATGCTAGCATCGCATATGATCCTCTTATGACGTGGTTAACATGGCTAGTGAAATTCAGCTTAGAGTCGAAAATTGTGCCTGTTGGACAAATATGATTTGATCCACGACAAAAACGTGGAGTGTATACCCAATGACGCAAGCTTCGACAAGAGTATTCGGTGCGATACTTTGTCAAACGTTTCAGAGAAGTCTATATAAATTGTATCAACTTGAGATCTGTTCTGGAAGGCTGAAATGCAGTTATCATTGAAAATAGACAAATTAGTGAGAGTGGAGCGACTTCCAACGAAACCATGCTGGTTGGTAGATATTAGGCCTTTGACAGCAAAATATAACTTATCATTCACTGTTATCTCAAAAAGTTTTAAGAGAGACGAAAGCTTCGAAACCGGCCTGTAATTGCTAACATCGTTTTTATTTCCACTCTTAGATATAGGCCTAACGGAAGTAAATTTCCAGTCGTCAACAAAGATACCGGAGGACAACGATTATTAAATATAATTGTAAGAGGCTCAGCGAGACACAAGCAGTTCTTCAGCAAGATGTCCGAAAGGCCATCCGAGTCAGTTTTCGATGTAGACTTGAGCTTCATAATACCCTTGACGACATCAGTAACAGATAGGCACAATGTCCCAAAATTAAGAGGTGAAAAACTATTAGAAGGCAAACTAGAATCGAAGTCTAAGTCGGGTTCAAAATTAGAGCAAAAAAAGTCGGCAAATAAATTGCCAGATTCTATGACAGAATTTGCATATTTACTATTATAAAAAACATTGTTTGGCACCGTTGAGCAAGACTTTTTTGATTTGATGAATTGCCAAAAGGCCTTCGAATCCGAAATAATATTGTTTTCGAAATTCAAGATATAATTTCTATATAAGAACTTGTTCAAACAGTTACTCTTTTAAATGGCATTGAAATTTTGAGTAGTGCATTGGGTCTCCAGACCTTTTATACAGTTTAGAAAATTTGTTTTTTAGATTCTTTAGATGCCTAAGCCGTTTGGTATGCCAAGGTGTCTTATCTACTTTCTTATGATAAATAGGAATGTGCTTCAAACACAGCTCAGAAACCTTAGCTTAAAAAAATGAAAACAAGAGGTAACATCATTGTCGTGGAAGGTATTATCCCAGTCAATACTTAATAAAATTTCATTAAAAATGGAGAAGTCGCATGAGTTGTAGTTGAATTGCATGTTAGGCTCATCGGATACCTCAGAAAATTCATAAAATTCCAACTCAACAGAAAGAGGAACATGATGTTTATCAGTTAAAGATATGGGAGCAATGCCTTCCGACAATGTGTAGTTAATGTTATTTGAAATAAGCACTAGATCTAGGATTCTATTAAGGCTACTATAAAAACCACTAATTTGTGATAAATCAATGTTTAAAAAGCTATCAATGACATGAATTTCGGCTGAAGAATTTACGTTAGAAACCATAAAAGCTGCTGAGTTTCTAAGTGGGGACCAACTCAAGCTACATAAATTAAAATCACCGAAGACACAAACATGACTGTCGCCAGCTATGCTTGATGCTAATGACACAACATTGTCAGCATGTGCAAAGTATAAATAATCCGGACTATTCGGCGGAATGTAGGATGCACACACATAAACTGTTCCATATGAGCCATAAACACGTACACAAAGCTGATCGATGAGTGTGTCAGAATTGGTAAGTCTTACCAATGATGCCCGAAATTTTCTCCGAACAGCAATGAGAATACCACCTCCTCTGGAACATCCAGATTTGACAGCGTCACGATCTTTACGGAAAACATCGTTCAAATTGAGGTCAAAAATTTCACAGTCGATAAAGTATTCATTCAGCCAAGATTGAACGAATACAAAAATATCAAAGTCTAAGAAAGAACTTTTCATATACTCCGTGGAGCATTTAGTCCAAAGTCTAGATATATTTTGAAAATAAAATTTTGGTAATTTATTACTAGCGATGGAGTTAGCTGCAGCAGTTAAGGAATTAGAGGTGGAGTGACGTCTTTTTGAAAGAAAGCTTATCATAAGAAAACTCAGAAACGCCTAGCTTAAAGTTTATTTTCTTGAAATCCTTTACGAGGGTATTCTTTTTGATAAGCATTTAGCAGAAAAGAAATTTGCGGTCAATTTTTGCATGTTTCGCAACATAGTCCACAATATCGGCTGCTGTCAAAGTGTTTGAGAATGTCGATATGTGCAGCCACTTCATGTTAGGAACTGCACTTAATTCATTATTTTGGTTTGAACCGATAACTAAAGGTTGTTGAGCTTTTTTTCTATTAGCTCTAGTTACGGTTTTCCATTCACGTGAACGATTAGAGAGATCATTCGACCCATCAGTCATGACTAATTGAGCTGGCACTTCAAGTTGAATGCGATTTGATGTAGGTGCAAGAGTAGTCGGCATTGCCGACGCTTTTTTTGAAGTTGATGTTGTTGGGAGAACGGACGTAGTAGCAGCAGCAGCATCAATTTGCGTCAGCTTCCCTTAACCTGTATTAGTAACAGCAGCGCTATAAGAGAGCGGCGCAGCGCCAACAGCAGCATGAGAGTGCGAAGCAGAGGAAAACGAAATTGTCTCACCATGCGGAGCAGCAACAATAGACACGTTTACAGGCGACGTAGCAGCAGTCACTGGTAGTAGTGGCTCCTCTCTTAGATTTGCTTTTCGCATTTTTTGTGTTCCTTGCATGACACTCACATCACTGATAATACTCACATGCAAGAGCACAAGCACTAAGGACTTTCACCTCAGCGGTTAGCTGTACAAGAGCAGAGGAGACATCAACCGTTTGATGTTTTCGTAATTCCTTTACTTCTGCACAGAGTTCAATTGTTTGCGAAATCAGCAACTGCTTATCCTCTTTGAGAGAGCTAATTGCAGCCATCGCACGAGCATTTTCTGATTTCAGAGCACCAATTTCTCCGATAATTGGTTTCAGACTGATCTCTGATTTGTTTACATCATCAGCTGATGTTAATTTCGGCACTTGTTGATGTGCACTTAGCTGGATTCACTGGTACATTATCAGCAATGGCAATTTCATCATCCCGGTTGATGGGAGCTGATGGTGCTCGAAGGGATTGACGTCGAACAGCAGCACACTTATCACAGATAAATTGCTTACCCGTTTTAAGCAAAAATTCTAAGTCAACAGGTTGTAGGTTGGCACAATTTAAGTGAAAAAGATCATTGCACTTTCTCTTGTGTACGCTCACCTTTGTTGGCACATAGACACGGCATTGTTAGTTCGGTATAATATACAATAGCCAAAAAGAATAAATGTAATACACTAGAGTCACTGTCTCATAAAGAAATTTACACAATTTTTGATTTTCGATGGTTTATGTTCATATTTAAAACTTCGATAGCGGACCAATCAGAAACATGACCGTTCACGTTTGCAATCTGCTATTATATTGATGTACATATGTACATATATTATGTTACTCATGTTTGTGCAAAATTTTATTTCTGACGATGTTTCAGGAGAAGATGACATGACTGTAATTGAATAAATTTAAATTTCTGTATTCTTTATAAATATTAAATAAAAGTATATAAATATACTTTTACCTTTGTCCTCCCCGAAAATAAGCCCCAGCGCGTTTTTTGGACCAAAAAAGAAAGTAAGACAGTGTCTTATTTTCGGAAAAAGACGGTAGTGCGTAAATAATTCATTAATATTGTATATTTATTTATTTACGTATGGGGTTCTCCAATTGATAAAAAGTGCACAAAAACTTATATACATATATAGCCGAAAGTTAGAAACTTACTCTGAAATTAAATGTAAATGTATTGTCGCGCTGAACGAACGTGTTTTGATTTGCTAGTGCCGTGCTTTGATTTATTTTTTAGTTCGATATTATTATTTTGTTTTGTTTTTCTCAATATTAAAAAAAGCATTAACTGAGACAGTGACTCTTGCGATACGCAAAACAAAAAAAATTTAACTAAAATATCCAAAAATTTAATTTAATTTAATTAGTTACAAACTATACAGGCAATGTTCGTGTGGCCAAAACGTTGAAAGGGCTCAACCGAAAGTGCAGTGCGCGAAGAGCAATGAAATTTTCCATACGCAATGTGTTGATATCCTACCGGCTGATTTGGAATTTCTTATGAGCTCGGATAGGAGTTTCTTTTGCACTGTCTGTACTGCTGTTCTCCTTAAATCAATCCGTTCACCCCATCCACCTCCCTTGAACGCCATTTCAACTAACTCATCCAATTCAAATGTTCAATCCAACTCTTCAAACTCTTTAAATGCAAATTCTATTGATAAAAAATTACAAAAACCAGTGCGTGATTCGCGTGTTGAGAACGGTAAAACCTTCGCTGCAATTGTTGCAGAAAAGTCAACTGAACCGAAGAACGACGATATTTTGTCCCAAATATTGTTCAAACTAAAAGTACAAACATCTTTTAATACACTCTTGCTTAGCCGCATTGTAAAACTTGAAAAGGCTGCAAATGTTGTATATGACGAATAAAAATCATATTAAAATTATGGCTTGGAACGTAAACGGCCTCTTGAAGCACAAGCACGAGCTTGAACTTTTATTGAACAAAGAGAATATTGATATATGTTTAATATCTGAAACGCACTTAACTTCCCAGTCGTTTACGCTTTTTCAAAACTACAGCACATACTGCTCTAATCATCCCCTTAATATTGCCAGAGGAGGTAGCGCATCCATAATTAATAAAACTATAGAACACCATGAAGAAGACAAAATCTGCTCATCAGAATTTCAAGCCTCATAAATTTGCATCAATTTACTTGGAACGGATCTCTTTGTGACAGCGTTATATAGCTCGCCAAGGCATAACATTAAGGGGGTAGTATGGTTAATTCGGTGTAAAACAAGCATATTTTTCGAAATTTTTTTTTGTCGACACAGTTGATTTATTCAAAATTTTAAAATTACTTCATTATAAAGTCATATTTAAAGAATATTGTGTGAAATTTTCATTGATTTTTATGAAGAAATGAGTTGGTGGCAGCGAATCTTCGCGGACGTCTCATAAAAAAGTTTTATTGCGGTGTCCCTCAGAACTCATTACTGGATCAACTAAAATCAAAAAACCAAATTGATTTCATCAGCTAATAAAGTTTCGCAGGTAACAACGTCGAATTTTTTTTTTTTTTTTTTTTTTTTTAAATTTTTTAAAGCGCTTTGAAGTCAAAACACCGATTTTTCATAAAAAAAACTTGAAAACTTTGTTGTTTTAAAATATGACAAAATTAAAAAAAAAAAAACTCGACGTCATTACCTCGTGAATAAAGTAAAGAAACAAAAAAACCAAATTTGAAAAGAATCGGTGCAGTAGATATGAATCTACAGTGGACACCGACCGTAAAAAAGGCAAGTGTGAGAAAAACGCGTTTAAAGATTTGTGAAGATTTTTACAGCGTGAAATCCGGTTGGAGAGGTAGATACTTAATCCTTTGTGTCTTTGTCAATTTTACTCTAATGCACTTCAAACTTTCACACAATAATCTTAAGATGTTATAGAATAATTTAAAAAAAAAAACAAAAAAAATGAAAAAAAAAAAAATACCATACTACCCCCTTAAAGTAGATCAGGATTAGATGGGAGTTCTTCAAACACAAACTTGACACTTATGTAAATATAGATACATCAATTACCAACGCGTATGACATCAAAAAGGAAACAAGAAAGCTGCTTGGTAAAGCACTCCAGAATTGACCCCAAAATACATTCCCTATAAATATCTTCGCAAAATATTATGTTTTCTTAGCAAAAAGAGAAAAGTAAGAAAAAAATGGCAAACAACAAGATTTACTCCTTTAAAAACTGAGCTAAACAAACTGACCAAATTGCTCAAAGCCAAAATACAAGAATATAAAAATCGAGCGTTCAATACAAAAATTCAAAACCTATCAGCAGATAAAAAAGCTAATTATTCGCTTTGGAAAACTACAGCAAATCTAAAAAAGCCTATTATTTACAATCCTCCGATCAAAAAAAAAATAATTCCTAAGTTTGTGCAAAAAGGGACATTGAGAAAGCCGAGGTCTTTGCAGAACATCTTGAAAAGATATTTCAATCCTACGAAAGATATGATAGCTTCACCCCACCTCCAGCGGTTCAAGAATTTTGCGAAATTGAACTTTTTACACCAGAGGAACAATCATCACAAATATCTAATATAAATTGAAACGAAAGAAGAGTCCCGGTTTTGACATTATAACTTCGGTTGTTCTTAAAAACCTAACATACAAGGCATTAATTAAACTACCAACGATTATAAATGCGTGCATCAGCCTAAAATATATCCCATTACATTGGAAAATTTCAGAGATCATAATGATCCCTAAAGCAGGAAAAAATGCAAACGAGGCAGCCTCATATCGCTCAATTTCATTATTACCACTCATGGGAAAACTTTTCGAGAAACTATTTGTCTTGCGCCTAAAAGAAATAATTTCACTCAAGCAACTAATTCCAACACATCAATTTGGCTTCAGAGATGATAGACCAAGTAGAAGAGTCTCCGGAAAAAATAACATCTGCTCTGCAATTTTCCTAGATGTAGCTCAGGCTTTTGATAAAGTCTGGCATGACGGGGTGATCTATAAACTTAAGACGTTACTTCCGATGCAATTTACCGAATTATTTACTTCTTATATTCAAGCACGATATTTTCGCGTAAAACATGGACAGGCCTTAGAAAAATCAATGCAGGCGTTCCGCAAGGCAGCACACTTGGACCTGTATTGTACTTGTTGTATACTTCCGATTTGCCTGTTCCTAAATCCTGAAAAATAGCGACGTTTGCGGACGATACGTGCGTCCTCGCTGTTGGCGAAAACGTGGATGAATGTACTGCGAAGCGACACAGAAATCGATTACTGTAATAACAATCTGGACTAGTTTGCGGAATATTAAACTTAACGACACTAAATCGGTACACGTAAACTTTACAAACAGAAAAGTTATCTGCAAACCCATTCAAATATTTTCCGCAAACGTTCAGTATGTTTGTACAGCAAAGTACTTGGGCATGACATTAGACACTAAGCTCAGGTGGAAGGAACATGTCAAAACCAAAGTCGCTGTACTCAATTTAAAATATAGAATACTGGCTTATCGGCAGAACGTCTAAATTACGCATTGAAAATAAATTGTTAATTTACAAACAAATAAGCCTTTCTTATACGAGATAAGATGAGTGTTTTGGATCATTGTTTTGTTGGAATAAGAACCCTCTAGCATTCAATCCAAGTTTAACGACACTATCATGCAAATTATTATTCAAAATGTTTAGATGAAGATGTTTGTCCATTTTATCGTCAATGAAAACAATTTTTCCTACTCCACATGCAATTATGCACCCCCAACCATTACATTTCCTTCTCCATGCTTAACAATAGGAATACGATTTTTTTCATTATCTTCTGTATTTTCTTTTCGCAAAACTTTTGGAGGCCCATCTGATCCGGAAACATTAAATTTCGACTTATCACTGAATACGACGTTTTCCCAAAAAGAATCTTGCACATTTATATAATTTGTGGCGAACTCCAATCTCTTCTTTCAGCCATGGACAGATAAATAGCAGCAAATGTGAACGTTACCAGGTGTATACCTATGAAATGAGACTTTCAGAAATTAGTCCATATATGTCGCTAGAAGTATTTTTAAACCTTCCCAAATGTTTTTTTCGTCTGTCATCTGTCAACATTATTCAGTTCATTGTTTGTTACTGTTCATACAACAATGCATTTTTGTCGCTCTTAAAAATGTCGAATTTCGTGCCTTTAAACTATGATTTGCGGACATCAAAAAACCACTTGTGAAATTCTGCTCTCCCGGTTCAAACGGAAGTATTTTTTGCATCGAATCGTTACGGGTGATGAAAAATGGGTGTATTTCTCCAATCCCAAGCGTAAACGATCGTATGGTCCGCCCGGCCACAAGCTAAAAACAACGACCAAACCAAATCGTTTCGGCCGAAAGGCAATGCTGTATGTTTTCTGGGATCAGCGTGGTATGATTTGGTACGCGCTATTAAAACCAGGTGAAACAGTTGACGGTGCACGCTACCAACGACAATTGGTCGATTTGAACAGCGCTATGCACCGAAAACGCCCAGAATATGCCGATCGGCGTCACAAAATAATTTTTCTTGATGACAATGCAGCACCACATCGAACAAGAGCGACCCGGAAATTGGTGGAGACGTACGATTGGGAATCGCTGGTGCATGCGGCTTATTGACCAGACTTGGCGCCTTCCGGTTATCATTTGTTTGCATCGATGGGCCACGCACTTTCCAAGCAGTGCTTCAATTCTCACGAAGAAGCCAAAAAATGGCTCGATGATTGGTTTGCGGCCAATTTTTTTGGCGCGGCATCCACAAATTACCTGAGAGATGGGAAACATTTTAACTTGTGCAGCGGAGAGTAAAACTTTAATGTTGTTTCAGCGATTTTTGGTATAAATTTTGTTTCTTAAATAATATTTTAAGGTAATTACTAAAATGGGACGTGAAAAACATTGCACGCCGGAGAAAAGAGTTCTTATATATCGTATGAGTCAAAACGGAAAAAGCTAAGCAGAAATAGCTGATATGATGATGTGTTCTCGGAAAATGGTTTATAATGCTCTTAATTTAGTGAAGAAAAAGTCATCCAATCTAAGCAAAAAACGGAAAGAAAACCAAAGCCGCGAAAAAGTGATGTTAATGTCGATAGAGCTATAATACGCAAGAGCAAAGCAGATCCTTTTAAGTCGGAACGGCAAAGATTGCTTGAAATAAACCAAGAATCTGGCCTACAGGTGTCCAGAAAGCTTGTAAGAAGGCGACTTAACGAAGCCCAGCTGTTTGGCCGCATAAGCAGAAAAAAACCACTCCTCTCAAAAAGAAATATCAAACTCCGACTTGCCTTTGCAGAAGCCCACAAGGATGGGACCAGATGGGATAAATATTGTGCGTCGTCCAAAAAATCAAGCGTTAAAGGTTCACAAAAAAGACGATCAAACCGGCGGCGGAAGCATCATGGTTTGGGGAGCTTTTTCCTTTCATGGTGTTGAGCCCAATCGCATGGATAGATCTCAGTATGCCAGTGTATACTCCAGAATAAAATGGAGCCAATTTTTGTTTGAGTTTATGCCATTAAGTTTATCATTTATGCAGGAAAATGATCCAAAGCATATTACAAAGACAGTGAAGCAATGATTCAAAAGAGAAAAAATTAAGTACTGGATTGGCGCAGAGCCCTGATCTCAATCCAATGGAAAATTTGTGGAATGACGTTAAGGTCAAAATCGCTAACAAAAATTTTAAAAATTTTGATGATTTGTGGGCCGCAGTTGAGAAGGCTTGGTACTCGATTCCAAAGGAAAGATGCCACAAGCTTGTAGAAAGCATGGAGCGACGGCTTGAAGAAGTAATCAAAAACGGTGGATATAGTACAAAATACTAATCCGGTAAAACAATATTATTACTTAACTATCTGATTTGTTTACTATTTTTGCTTTTATTTAGAATTTTTTAGGATGTGCTATTTATGTGTCCAGGAGGTTTCGTGAGTTGTCAACGTTCTCGTAAATTGAATCAGAACTGAAATTTTTTGTGACCATTTTTTTGTTTTAAAGTGGAAGTAAATAAGTTTTTTACTTTTATGTTGCTTTTTCCCCCATAAAAAATAATTATTTAAAAACATATTCATCTCTTTGCTTGCAAAGTCTAAATGTGCTATTTAACTGTCCATGGCTGTATATATATCTTATCTGGTAACATGGCCTCAAAAATAGCAATCAGGTTCTTTTCGACCTTTTTTTGAAAAACATATCATAATAACACGCGAGTATGTTTTAAATGCAGGATGCATTTTCAAAACTCAGCTTTTTGTACATAACCAGAACATATTTATTTGAAAAAAAAACGCACACAGTGAAGACAATTTATCACGCTTACAAAGTTCTTTAAGTAATTCAATAAAATTTTCTTTAAATGGACATTTTATGACTTGGTTATATCAAAAATAGGCAACCCTGCAGTTGCGACAGAGAGATTTGCCTGCTCGAAGGAGAACAAGAAAAACAAACTTGGAAAAAACAAATGTACATAAAGCGAACAATTGTTATACACAAATAAAACAGGCCACAGATGGGGTACAAAGCGAAACAATGGGTTGACGACTTTAGTTTCACGTGGTTCGTTGCTGAGCAAGGAGTATCTATACATGGTGATAGCAGTTGTACAAAAACAAAAAGTTACACGTATTCTGTTCTTGCTTTTTTGGCACAAGTGTCAAAATAATTATTCCCAAGGCAAATTGGATTGCGAATAGTAAATAAAAGCAACCAAAGTTTTTCGAGTATCGCGTTAAATTGTTCGAAATACAATTGTGTTATTAATAGCAAAAATAATTAACAACTAGGATTATTATTTATTCCCGAGCAAGAAGTTACAGCATTCATAATAACAAAGTGTTCAATTTTGTTATTAAATGAAAATGGAGTGCAGGTAAAACGAAATTTGCGGAGACATAGGTATAAAAGTACATTTTGAATTTTATTAATGTCTTCCAGACACAAATTATACATGTGAATCATCATCATTAACATTTGTGGGACTGCGTTATGGTGGTGTGCATTTAAATGGAAGTATGCAAGGGAATACTTTCCTCTGCTTGCATTTAGATAGTATTTTCATGCAGCGCCTGCTATAAGGATTTCATAACTCCAAATAGAAAAGCTGTCAAAAAGCTAGTGAATAAAAGGATGATATAAAAATTCTCGACAATTGTTATTTAAATAAATTAAAGATTAAAAATTAAATAGATTTTGTTTTGTATATCAACTGTGAATTTCTTTATTACGTTATAAAATATCGTTAAACTAATATATTATTACATACTTTGTCTATGAAAAAGAAAAAAGATATAATTAAAATGTCGAATTAGCACGTTTTATTTAAACTTAAAGGTTTACAAACTACTTTTGTCTTTTTTATTACAATTTCTTCACATAGCTTATAGAATTGATGTTGACTATGACTATGAAGTTGTCGGATAACTATATGAATTACATTCGTTCTGTACTACACAACGCTAGAGTTATAATAATATAACTACATAAATAGATATATATATGCACCAAATAAATACGTTGTAATGAGGAGAACACATATGTACGTATATAAATTGGTTTGGTCGTCTTTTGCAGAAAATGTGTACTAAACGCAAACACGGATATATTCTTTAGTGCCTTAACATTGCCACACACGAAGGGATATTTTAATATTTTTACCACCCCAAATATCTATCGTAAACAATGTATTATTTATCCACCGATACTGGTATAGTGGAATTTCATTGCTTCACTCCATGGACAAGAGGTTCAGTCCACTGTTCATATTTCAGTATAGGAAAACAAGCACATCGCCTTGCGCAGCATATGCATCTACCATACCAAGATCTGAAACATAAATTGAAACATATAAGACAAAAAAAACCCATTTTGCTTTCCATCGTTTTTGCGCACAATACACATTTCACCATATTTTCATTCAAAGTAACAATGCAAAAATATGATATTATGTACGGATAACCTTTATTTTTTGCGTTTCAATAGTACTGATACAATTATTTTGAATAACAATGTAGAATCAAAGAAGTACGCCAACAAAGCAATTGGGACTAATTTTGGACCAAAGGGCCAATTCGCCCAAGGCGAATTAATCAGTTCTTCTAATGATACTATAGATACCTTGTATAGATATGCTTTATTGCTGCGTGATCATGGAACGTGGAAGAAAATTATTGCCATGCCATGATGATATTGACATCATCGGCCTTAACAACCGCGCTGTTAGTTCTGCCTTCTCCAAACTGGATAAAGAGGCAAAGCGAATGGGTCTGGTGGTGAACGAGGACAAAACGAAGTACCTCCTGTCTTCAAACAAACAGTCGGCGCACTCGCGTATCGGCACCCACGTCACTGTAGACAGTTATAATTTCGAAGTTGTAAAAGACTTCGTCTATTTAGGAACCAGCATTAACACCGATAACAATGTCAGCCTTGAAATCCAACGTAGAATCTCTCTTGCCAACAAGTGCTACTTTGGACTAAGTAGGCAACTGAGCAGTAAAGTCCTCTCTCGACGAACAAAACTAACACTCTACAAGACTCTCATCATGCCCGTCCTAACGTATGGCGCAGAAGCTTGGACGATGACAACATCCGATGAAGCGACGCTTGGAGTGTTCGAGAGAAAGATTCAGCGTAAGATTTTTTGGACCTTTGCACGTTGGTAACGGCGAATATCGCAGACGATGGAACGATGAGCTGTATGAGCTTTACGACGACATAGACATAGCGCAGCGAATAAAGATCCAGCGGCTACGTTGGCTGGGTCATGTCGTCCGAATGGATACAAACGCTCCGGCTTTGAAAGTATTCGATGCGGTACCAGCTGGTGGTAGCAGAGGAAGAGGGCGGCCTCCTCTGCGTTGGAAAGATCAGGTGGAGAAGGACTTGGCTTCACTTGGTGTGTCCAACTGGCGCCGGTTAGCACGAGAAAGAAACGACTGGCGCGCTTTGTTAAACTCGGCCAAAATCGCGTAAGCGGT
The DNA here is from genome assembly GCF_028408465.1 of Anastrepha ludens. Classification (NCBI taxonomy): domain Eukaryota; kingdom Metazoa; phylum Arthropoda; class Insecta; order Diptera; family Tephritidae; genus Anastrepha; species Anastrepha ludens. The sequence goes on from NC_071503.1 coordinate 97,079,495, forward strand.
TATAGCGCCAATTAAGAAGAAGAAGATGGTATTTATTTGTGCGTGAAAAAAAGGAGGAGCGGACGAAGAAAAAAGTTCTTTCAATTTGGGTGCAGGAGTAGTGTAAAGGGCGACAAGAATTTTCGCATTTAAATATATATTTTTTTTACACTTTCTATATTTCGAAGTGTGCACATGTAAAGTAAACCATTTATTGAGCAACTTATAGTTTTTTTTTAAAGTCAGCACCATATGTATAAGAAGAGCAATGTGAAAATAAAATCGTGGCAAATTTTATTAGAAAATATAAAGAAGTAGACAAAAACGCCAATATAGAAAGTGTGAAAAAAATGTATATGCGAACACTTATCTCGCCTTTTAAACTAGCTCTGCACCCAAATTGAACCATTTGCTGCCTCTTCCACTTCTCACTTCTTTTCACACACAAATATGTAAATTGGGTTGGTTGGTTAGAGTGCTGATTCATCCAGAATCCAACTAGCGCTTCCGCACCATTTTGTTGCCACATCCTCGTTACCAAATTGTTTAACAGTTATTTACAGCAGGACTATATCGAGTCTGTGCGGTTTAGGAACCTTATTAGGTTGTTGACGTCTACGCCAGACAGCTGCTCGAGACTCTCGAACAGCGGTTTGCCCAGGGTTGACATTCTGTCCTTCCATAGGGCAGGGCATTCACAGAGAAAATGGAAGATTGTTTCTTTTTTCTCCGGTTGTTTACAACTATGACAGTATGTGTTGTGAGGGATGCCCATTTTGGCGGCTTGTTCTCCGATAGACCAGAAGCCAGTTATGACTGCCGTAAGTCTACAGGTGTCCTGTCGTTTCATGTTTATTAATGTCGACGATTGCTTGAGGTTGTAGGTGGGCCATAACGTTCTGCTGATTTTGCATTTCGTCTGGTCTCTCCATCTACACTCTGCAATTCGAAGGTATTTTAGGGAAATTGCATTCTTGATCGCACCTACTGGAGTGAGTACTGGTACTGCAAGAGCGCTATTCATGGCAGATCCCCCTCTTGCCAGTTCATCAGCTTTTTCGTTACCTTCTATGTTCCAGTGTCCCGGGACCCAAATTAAGGTTGCTCTATGGTTTTCACTCAAGTTGGTGAGAGGTTGTTATAGTCGCATCCAGCGCCTGGATTGCAGCTTGGCTATCCGAAAGAATAGCGATATTGCCCTTAAAAGACAAATCTGCGATTAGTAACCTACAGGCTTCCCCAATTGCTAGTACTTCCGCTTGGAAGACGCTACTGGTATTAGGGAGACGCACAGATTTTTCAATTCCAAGTCTCTGAGAATATATACCAGCTCCGACACCACAATCCATTTTACTGCCATCTGTATAGACTGTGGTATCGAAGTTGTTTAGAGAGAATCCCTTATTCCATTCTTTTTTAGATGGAAATAGCGTGGCAAAATTCCTATTGAACGTTACCATCGGGACGATGTAGTCAGTCTTCACCGAGGTTAACTGAGTTTGTCGCAATAATAGACTAGCGTGACCATAAGTTTTTTCTTTCCAGCGACCCGCTTCATTTAACCTAAATGCACTCATGGTTGCCGTCTTCTTTATATGTAGGTCTATTGGAATAACGTGTGTCAAGGCATTGAGAGCCTCTCTAGGACATGATCTGATTGCACCGACCGTTATTGCGCAGGCTGATCTTTGTATTCTGCCGAGTAATTTGGTATTGTACTCTCTCTCTAGAGCTTTCCACCAAACTACCGAGCCATACGTTAAAATTGGTCGTATAACCGCCTTATACAGCCATAATCAGTGGCGGCGCTAGGCGTCGGCGACGTCGGCCACCGCCGACGGCCTCGCGGCTGAGGGGGCCTCGCAGAAAAACGAATTACCTATTTATTTTCGTTTCGCCAATCATCCTGGCTTCGCCCTAATGAGCGTTCTCACACACACTACCCGACACGATATCTGTATTGGGTGAAAATGTTTGTAAGTAATGTGTGTGGCATTTATCATTTATTTATTTATTGAATTCATGGGTGTAGGTAAACCTATGAATGCAATAAATAAATTAGTTTTATGTGCAAAAGATCTTAATTTAGCATATATAGAAACATAATGTGTGTGTGTGCTCTTCATTATGAGCGTCCGATACCAATATCGTATAATCGGGTAGTGCGAAAACGTTCGATTTCGCGCACGGCGCACGAGACTCTGGACGGGGAATCCCCGTGTTGTTTAATTTATTTATCTATATTTCATTTGTCTGTGAGAGTCATTTTTTTCATACGGCAACTTGCAGACTCGCAAACGCAAAGTTTCTTTTTATTGTATTGTAAAGTTATCACCCCGACGTTCTAGTGCACAGTTCTAGTGGATAAAAGTTTTACGTTATTTGTTATTAATTTCATACCTAATGTTCAGGTAAGCCAACTTTTAACTTCAAATTTTTAACGACTTTGAAGTCAAAGGGAGGGGGCGGCGCCGAGACGTAGCCGGGGTATTTACTGGTCGGGGCGCATATCAATAACTCCGAAAAAGAAAATTGTTAATAAAATAACATTATTATTATTTTAACAAAATCAATATTACAAGAACTGGAAAGAAATGATCTAGATATCCAAAACTGTCGAGGATAGGGATATGATAATGGCGTCAATATGGTCGGAATTAACAAAGGTATCAGAACAAGAATACTCAATATAAATCCAAGAACATTCTTTACACCATGCGGATGCCACAGTTGGAATTTACTATTGATAGATGCAGCAAACTCTTCAACGACAGCCAAAACATTTTTCGGCTTTACTCGTATCAATAAAATCTATGTGCTGTTTTCAAAGTCAAGCAAGCGTTGGGAGATAGTAAAAAATAAATTAAAATTGACTTTACAAACTCTGTCTGAAACGAGATGGGAGAGTAGAATCGGAGCAGTAAAAGCAATATTTGTACAACTTGATGATGTCATCGAATATGTGAATGAACTGAAAAATAAAACTGATGATTCCAAAACTCTAAGCGACAGTGAAGCAGTCTTAAAGGAAATGCTAACTTTTGAGTTTATTGTTGCATTACACGTGTGGTATGAGGTTTTGCTACGTGTAAACAATATATTATAAGTAAACTATGGCAATCGGTTCAAGTCAACTTGCTAGTCGCTATTGATACTTTCCGCTCATTTTGTAGCTGGATTCACGAATTCCAAAATACAGGATTTGAAAAAAGCGTAACAGAAGCTAGATTATTTGTGGAGAAAAGTACTTATGAAATTCAGTCTCAATTTAAGGAAAAAAGAATAGCCAGGAAAAAACGAATGCTTAGTTACGAACATACTGATGAACCAGTTGAATCTCCTGAAATGCAGTTCAGAGTTAATTATTTTAACACAATGGTAGATGCTATAATAGTCGATACTGAATGTCGATTTACAGCGCTCAATGAATATTTTGAGCAATTTAGTTTTATTTATGATATCAATTATTTGAAATCTATGCCAAAAGAGGATCTTCTCAAGCATTGTATTGATTTAGGTACAAGACTTCGGGAAGGCGAAAACAGTGACATACAGCCTTTCGAACTATATGAAGAACTTTAGCTTTTTAAAACTAATTCACCAGACTCTATCAACGACGCGAAACAACTCATCCAATACATTTTAGAAAATAATTTAGAGGAGATATATCCAAATGTTTATATTACAATTAGAATCATGCTCACAGTTTCGGTCAGCACAGCTTCCGCTGAGAGAAGCTTCTCAAAGTTGAAATTGATAAAAACCCATTTGAGAAGCACAATGAGCCAAGACAGACTACCCGCGTTATCAGTTCTGTCAATCGAAGCTGAAATAGCGGCTAGACTTAACTACGACACAATCCTGAAAAAATTAAGTGAGTCTGAAAGACGAAAACTTCGACTATTTTAATTTCTGTGTGTAATAATTTTTTGTCATCATTTTATTAACAATAAAACTCCGTATACTCATAAATTATTTTATAATTTGGTTCCCTTAATTTTTCGTTTTCTTTCACTGCGAAGTAAAGAGGCCTCGCGAAGTTGATGTCGCCGACGTACACATTTGGTCTAGCGCCGGCATCTTCTTCCAAGCATACGTTTGCAGGCATATAAAGCAATTTCTGCTTTCCTTACCCGTTCTTCGACGTTTAACTTCCAGCTAAGTTTGGAGTCCAGAATTACTCCTAAGTACTTTGCACTGGTTGATAGTGACAGAGTTTGTCCGTTGATCTTTGGTAGGGTGAAAGTTGGTACCATGTATCTGGTGGTAAAAAGCATAAGTTCTGTTTTACGCGGGTTTAAACTTAGCCCACATCCTGTGGCCCAAGAGTTAAGCTCGCCTAACGCCCTTTGGATGATCCCACTGATCGTATTTGGACACAGTCCTGACACCATTAGCACCACATCATCAGCGTACGCCACCACTTTTACCCCACCTCCGTTAAGTTTTATGTGTATAATATGTAAATACCATACAACGTTTTTTGTCTGCGCCTGCTTAACACACGCACAAATAATCACCAACACCAACAATAATAGGAAGTGCGACCAGATGATAAAAAAGTAAAGCTAAATAGAACTAAAACTAAATAAAAATTGAATTATTTACAATAAATAATTTTTAGGAAACTTACATATCACTACGTATTATAAAACAAAGTCGCTTTTTCTGTCCCTATGTCCCCGTATACGCTTAAATCTTTAAAACTACGCAACGGATTTTGATGCGGTTTTTTTTTAAAGATAGATTGATTGAAGAGGAAGGTTTATATCAATATAATGTGAAGAAATATATAAAGGAGGCGTGGCAATCGGTCAAAATGTGGCAAAAAAACATAATTTTTTTGTTTTCAAGGCCATAAATCATAAACGAATCAACCAATTAAAATGAAACTTTCTTAGAGTTTAACTTTGAAATATTTACTTTTGTTCTGCATCAAAAAAAAAATTGATATATTTGTTATTTAACCAAAATTGTTTAAACAAAAGCAGCTCTTTTTCCAAAAAAAGCTGTTTGTGTGTTTGTTCGCTGTCAACCGAATGAAGCAACAGGCGTTAAGCGATAATTTCACCACACCTCATTAATGTTGAATTACATCGTATGGTGACGTATGTATGTATGTATTTACGAATCGCTCGCATTATTTCATTTCGGACATATGTACATATGTATCTATGTATGTACTGAATTCCATGTAATTATATGCACATACAATTTTACAGCGAAATAAAACGCTACTTTCACGTTCTATATTAGTAATTCCCACATAATTAACTCGTTCCTGTCTGCTGAGCCACATATGGTTCAGGAAACGTGCGCCTGATAAGCACTGATACGTTCCTGAGCCATATGTGCGTCAGGGCGTATATAAACCACATGTGTTTCATGAACGTGCAGAAGCAAAAATGTCCCTCTACGCTCATGGACCATATGTGTTTCAGGTAGAAATACCCTACATCCGTTTTTTTTAATTATTAGTCTATACTAATATTATAAAGAGGAAAACTTTGTTTGTTTGTTTGTAATGAATAGGCTCAAAAACTACTGGACCGATTTTAAAAATTCTTTCACCATTCGAAAGCTACATCATCCACGAGTAACATAGATTATATTTTATTTTGGAAATAGGGCTCGAGATATAGGTCAAAACGTGGACCCGGGTAACCTTCGGATGTGTTTGTACAATATGGATATCTAATTGAAGCTGTTGGTGAATGCTTTAGTACAGAGAATTTTTCATGCCGCTCCGTGACTGGGGTCTCGAGATATAGGTCAAAACGTGGACCCGGGTAACCTTTGGTTGTGTATGTACAATATGGGTATCAAATGAAAGCTGTTGATAATTGCTTTAATACGGGGTACTTTTCATACCTATCGATGACTAGGGTCTGGAAATATATGCCAAAACGTGGACCCGCCGTGTCTTTGCACCGAATTAAACCAAACTTACACACATTGTTAAGTAGGTATTGAAGATGGTTTCGGTATAGTTTGGATACCTATTGGTAGATAGGGTCTCGAGATATAGGTCAAAACGTGGACACCGGGTAACCTTCGGATGTGTATGTACAATATGGGTATCAAATGAAAGCTGTTGGTGAATGCTTTAGTTCAGAGTATTTCCATCCACTCCGTGACTAGGGTCTCGAGATAGAGACCAAAACGTGGACCCTAGAATGTGTTTGTACAATACGGATATCAAATGAAAGCTGTTGATAAGTGCTTTAATACGGGGTAATTTCCATACCTATTGATGACTAGGGTCTCGAAATATATGCCAAAACGTGGACCCGCCGTGTCTTTGCACCGAATTAAACCAAACTTACACACATTGTTAAGTAGGTATTGAAGATGATTTCCGTATAGTTTGAATACCTATTGGTAGATAGGGTCTCGAGATATAGGTCAAAACGTGCACCCGGGTAACCTTCGGACGTGTATGTACAATATGGGTATCAAATGAAAGCTGTTGGTGAATGCTTTATTACAGAGTATTTTTCATGCCGCTCCGTGACTGGGGTCTCGAGATATAGGCCAAAACGTGGACCCGGGTAACCTTTGGTTGTGTATGTACAATATGGGTATCAAATGAAAGCTGTTGATAAGTGCTCTAATACGGGGTAATTTTCATACCTATTGATGACTAGGGTCTCGAAATATATGCCAAAACGTGGACCAGCCGTGTCTTTGCACCGAATTAAACCAAACTTACGCACATTGTTAAGTAAGTATTGAAAATGGGTTTCGTAAAGTTTGGTTGTAATTCGAAGCACTGGCAACGGGTACAGCGTTCTTTTGAACCAGCCATAATGTCGCTTACTTTTTTAACGCTTGGGGCGGAACTGAACTGTCAAATTGACAGTGTGAGTTACAATGTGTGAATATTTCTTTCTGATTTGGATGCCATAAGGAAAAAAACGTAAGTGCATCATTTAAAAATTGTTTGTGAATTTTTTTGGAGTGGATTTTGGAACAGTGAATAATTTCTTACGAAATTTGAGAATTTAATGTGAAATCCGAATGAAATTATGTGTTCGTGGAAAAAAAATTTTTTTTCGTTTTTTTTTTTTGAAAAATATAAATGGATAATGGTTAAAAAAGCTCCAATGCTTAATAAAACATATAAATTGAAACGAAAAATTCATGGATGATCAGGAAAACAGACGATTGTTTATTCATATGCGTTAATTTGAAATTTAAAAACAATCTTCTTTTTTCCTGATTTTCAATTTATATTTTATATTTACTCAAAAACAAATAGAAAAACAAAAAATATTGTTTATGCCAATGCGCTTGAATAAAGAATAAAGAAATAAATAATATGAAAATCATATATTTTCAGTTCTAAACCATATCTATTCTATTTTAGTGTGCCCAGCGAAGGGGGCCGGGTTTGCTAGTATTTTATATAACCGTAAACATCACATATTTATTAGGAGAGGCTAGAAAAATGTCAGGAAGAAAAAACTAAATTATGATTCATTTATTTGGAGACCTTATCACCAATTTGCTATCACGAGAACAAAACGGGAACAAAACTTCGAAGCTCTCACCCTTTTTATCTCAAGATATTCAAAATGAATTTCAAGTCCAATGCCCTTATTGCTGGGACTCTAAATCAATTTTTCTCCTTTGTCATTTAATTCGCTAATATAATTATATTTTTTTAGTCAACTTGTATTTTAGTTTTAGCTCGTTTTATGTGTTATTCTATTAATATATTGTTTATATTAGCAGTAAGTTAATAGTGACTAAGAATCTTTATGTTTTTTGACTACATTAAATAAAGAAAATAAATAAAAACTCCGAGGGTAGAGAACAAAAAAAATGCTAAATCAGTTTACGGAAATAGTAATCTGGTCACACTGCACGCAAGCGTGACGTCACTCCTTGCCAAATTCGCTGAGAGCAAAGTCACGAGACCAGAATAGGCGCCATCTCATTATCATTTCCATCATGCTTATCACCATACAAACTTTTCGTTGGTTCCATCTGATTCTGCTTGAGAGTAAAAAGTTAAAGCGTAAGCAAGAGTCAGAACAACGAACTTGAGGTTGCTGCATATTTTAAGTGGCTACATTTGTCCTCTTTCAAACTTACGGTGTCAACTCATACTGTAATACGTTCAAACATATGTCGGCATGGATACGAAACATATCTTATGTTATATACCTATGTATGCATGTTAGGTTGGGGAATAAGTTCGTATCGTTTTTACCGAAAACTTTTATTTAAACAAAAAACCAAAATTATATCACTAAGTTAATGAATTATATATTCGCCGTTGCTGTTTACAACCTCTTCCCACCTCTCGACCAATTTGTTGATGCCGTTCCGACAAAAATAGCCTGGTCTGGTGTGAAAGAAGTTATTGGGCCAATTTTTAAGGACCTCTTTGTTATCGAAGCTACCGCCCTTCATATGGTTTGACAGGGAGCGGAAAAGGTGGTATCAGTCGGTGCAAAGTCCAGAGAATACGGTGGATGCTGAAGGACCTCCCATTTGAGCTCATGGAGTGCGGCTTTGGCGACTTGTGCAATATGGGACCTAGCGTCGTCGTGAAGAAGTATGGGTTGACCATGTCTAGCAAACTATCATATTTCCATGCAGAAGACTCGCCTATGACACCTTCTCCATACAAGTAGCAAATGTCCCTGGCTGCTTCGCACCTTTTTTGACCTCGGTGGCAGGTGTCGAAATACCCTGCTGGGTATTCCATTTCTAAGCCTAGAAACTAATAAAAAATTAAATAACTCAAACAGACAATTAGCATAGTTTTGTAGAGCAGAAAAATTCCTATCGAATGAATACTTACTCTTTGCCAAAAAGCAAACAAATCGTTGTAAAATAAAAGAAAATATAAGAACTCTATGAACTTATTCCCCAACCCAATATATACATATGCAGACAAAATTAATCACACAACAACTGATTTTCTAATCAATAAGCTGTATTTTCAGACAAAATTAATGCATTTAAGAATGTTATTCTAACAAAAATACACAAATATATTGTTTATTTAAAACTAACATAAACTTAACAAAACTTAACTCCGTAAATAAACTATTAACGAAAATCATATGATTCCTCATATTTTCAAGGGACAAAATTATTCACACAAAGTATAAATTTTAACTGATTTCATTTTACTAACGAAGCAGCCTATGCTTTCCAGTAAGTCCCGTTATGAATATGATCCCTCGAAACTCAACTTATTTCGTCATTTCAAGTCTTCATTTCGCGTTATTAATACATTATGGGTGGGAAACAATCAGGCAGAACTGAAGCTGAAAGAAAAATAATTTTGCATATCCATATTGAGGGCAAATCATATGCAGATATCGGTCAAATGGTGAATCGAAGTCGTTTTACTATTTAAGGCATAATAAAACGTTTTAAAGGGGAAACAAATCTTAAGAGGCGAACTAATTCTGGAAGATCTCGCAAACTGACCCCCAGTGATGAACGCCATATAATAAGAAAAATAAAAACGAATCCAAAAATTACATCAACGCTAGTGTTATCAGAAGTTCTTGAAGAGATTATGAAAGAAGTCCATTCGAAAACAGTTCGCAGGTCCTTGAAACGTGTCGGATATAGCTCGCGAATGGCTCGAAGCAAACCACTCATCTACAAAGTCAATAAAAATAAAAGGATTGATTCCTGGAGCAACGTTATTTCTTTCCGTATTTAGTATGTCGGGGTCGATTCTGGGTAGGTAGGAGTTTAACCTGCTACAGTGTCCAGAACGTAATTGTGCCAGAGTTAAGCGGGACTCTCGGGGAAATTGGAGCTCTTCGTCTGCAATGGATGCTAATTAACTCAGTAATATCCCTCGCTATCAGACAACAAAGAGAGAGATTATTGACCCGTGGACTCAGAGTCTTTAAAGGTCACACGGTCTAACTATGGAATACGCCTATATCTGAATCTTGGAAGGGTACTTGTTACAGTTCTTGATTCAGACATGGGCAAGGTGTAAAAATTAAATTATGACTACCCCTTTGACACGAAACATTTCATTTCCCGCAACCATGAGAAACTGCACTCAAATCCTCACATAATATACAAGAACCGTGGGTGCCTAAAAGACAAATACAGTGCTTGGGAGATATAAAGTGGGGATCTCCTTTTATTTGTTGTCAAGACTTAGTTGCAGCTAAGATAAAGTATCGACTAGAGGGTAAAGAGGTAGGGACAATCGTTGTAACTTCAAGGGGCATAAGTTCGTGGATTTCATTTCGCTTTGTTGTACAGAACGTTGGCATCAGCCCAACTTTTTGTAACCAGCAGAATATAGGAAGTGATTGATATGACATTATCAAACTACAAAATATTAGATCATATCACTATTTGGAAAGTAACCGATAAAGATTCCCGTCTGACGTTTCCAAACTCCGGACAATAACTGCGATTGAAGAAGCTACAAACACAGTGTGGAGAATTTTAATTGAGAGTTACGAGAAGGTGTGCCCGGAACGTAGGAGAAGAGAGTGTAAGGTAGTCCCTTAGTGGTATCCTAAACTTTCAAAACTCCGAAAAATTTACAGAAAACTTCTCAACAAAACTCTTAAAACTCAGTTGGAAGCGGACCGGACTGCTTACGGTGAACTGAGGAAGGAATGTAAGAAGAAAATTAGATCATCTAAATTGGACTCTTATAGAACCTTCTGCAGTGCACTTGAAACGGCTGAGCTGGATTCAGTGCTCAAACCCGATGGGTATGATACTTATACTGCATCAAAGTCAGAAGTGAACGATGTTCTCTTCTTTTCTTTCTGTTATAAGCTCATAAAAAAGAGACGAATGTGGACTCTCTTAAGCACATAAACTTTAAGCTGGGTGTTAGTGAGCAATATTATGATAAATTGCTTATACCTTAGATTTAGCCTGTTGACGTATCTATTTGACGGTTTAATTTTTTATGGAGTCACCGACTATCTTTCGCGCTGAGCGGATGTCTCTTTTGCTACGGTTTCACATTTTCAGACCGCATATTTCTTCCGCACCCATACTTTCGTGTTTTAGCTTTAATTTCTTTTTACACACGTGTGCAAATCTAGTGGCCTTTCGGCCCAATAATTTAGAGGCTAATCGCTTTGCTCTACTGGATCTTTCTGGAGTATCAGCTACATGTGGACGAAGGTAGTCAATGGGAACCACAGCAGGATGGCATGGAAGAACTACACCATCATTTGAGGCAACATATTCAGCTAAACAATAACAAGATGAAGGATTCACTGAAGGTAATTTGGCATTTATTTACAATTTGCAATGAAAGAAAAGATCTTTTCCAAAACTTAAGGCTTCCTGGGAAGTACAGAGCGGGATGAATAATGTGCTGCATCAAATACGGCAATAAAAATCTGTACAGGGGAAAATCAAAGTAGTTCACCTGGAGAGATTGGCTCTATATTGATCGGGACGATTAGACCAAAGCGGAGGGCAATGTTACCAGATATCATCACGAGAATGGTTGCGGTTGGCCAAAGATCACTAAGCGAAAGTCGATGTTGCGCGAACTAGCAGTCATGACATAGATCGGCGCAAAAACAACAGCCCAGAACAGACAAAGTCAATTCAATCAATTGCGCATGAGACGCGTAGCTGCTCGACTCGTTCCAAAAAGTTGAATTTCTTTAAAAAAATTCATCGGCCACCTTGAAGACATGCTTGAGCAAGTGAATTCGAACCCAACGTTTATCCAACGCATCATAAGAGGTGATGAGACGTGAATATATGAGTTTGGCATGCGAACCAGCCAACAGGCGGCCTAATGGCGCTATCCAACTGAGACGAAACCCAAAAAACCACGTCAAAGTCGATCAAAAGTGAAAGTCATGTTACTCGTTTTCTTTAATTATCATGGTGTTGTGCACTCGAAATTCGTTCCAAATAGTTCTACGGTAAGTGAAGAATATTATTTGGAGAGAATGTGCGTAGGAAACGGCTCAATTTGTGGAAACTCATGGATCTTACACCATGATAACGCACCGTCTCGCAAGGTGAACACTTTGTGAACACTTTTTTGACCAAAAACTCGACAAATATTATTAAACAACCGCCGCATTCACCGAATTTAGCCTCTGTGACTTTTCCTTTTTCTTACAACTTAAATTGCCACTTCGCGGACGCCGCTTTGAGTCGATAGAGGCAATTAAGCAGAACTCGCTGAAAGAGCTGAAGAAGATCCCTTCAAACTCGTTTAAAAGGTGCTTTGATGACTGGGCTAATCGTTGGCGTATGTGCATTCCTTTGAACGGAGCCTATTTTGAAGGCGACAAAATAAATTTTGATGATTAAACAAATATTTTGCGTTTTATCAAACAATGCCCGGTACTTTTTTGACAGAATGTAAATATACGCTAAAAAAATTAAAAATATGCACACCATTTTCTTTAATACGGAACGTATCAATGTGCCCATTGTACTTTAAATTAACCTCTGGACACCATTTCTTAATTTAACAGGGATTTTACAACACTCTACTTGCAAATTATTGGAACAACTTGTGAAAGTATTACAAAGAGATGTTCACTTTAGTTTTCTTATATCAAACGAATTACTTAATCTTTTCTAATTTTCTAAACTAATTTAAACTAGAGGTAAATGCTCCTGGTATATATATTTCCGAATATTAATCAGCCAAATATCGACGGCATTTGGTTCCAACAAGACGGCGGAACTTGCTATACAGCGCACTTAACAATCGATTTACATATTGCAATATTCAAGCCACCATTAACGCGGCGGACATATGCCGGATACCATACTCAGAAAATAAATGCCATGAAATTATTAACCAGATTTTAAAAACAAATTCATTCCAACAATATTTCCTTTTTGCATTGTCATTTTAAGTTCTCAACCTCTAAAAAAGCACCTGATATAATAAATTGCAGGGACAATTCAGGGTGTTCAAAAAGAAAAAAGCTTGAAATTACACAAGTTGTTATTATATTGAACATATTGCTAAAATTTCTCCTTTCATAATAGTAGTCCAAAGAATTCACTATTGAAATTAAGCTTTCGATTCTTTTGTTTTTGGGAATTATGTATGTAAGCAATACATCACTCAATTTTTAATTCCCGGAACATGCCTTAAGGCCGCAATAAAATATTTATGCAACTATGCTCAAAACCTTACTTACTATAGAGCCTACTAATAATTATACTAGACTTATTTCTTTAACTTATTTAATCACCGAAGTTCAAATATTATTTTGAACATATGACCAAACTATATTCACAAGGAGTTTAGTAACACACAACATTTACAACATACACATTAAATTACATCTACAGTCATATTCAGAAACGGGTAAGGTCTTTTGTTGTACATATGTATGTGAATTTAAAACTGATGTTCAATTTGAGTTATGATGATTTGAGCGACATATTTTGTTATTTTTTGCAAACGTTTGTAAGAAGCAGCTGTTATTTGAATAACGTTCAATGAAATGAAAATAAGCCGAATATCATTAGTTAAACAAATTTAGCTCGTATCAGACACAGTTAAGAAATGCAAATACATACAAAAAACGGAATGGTAAATTTAAAACCAAACAGTTAATTTATCATATACTTAAACAAATAACTCCAATTACGAAAACAAATTTTAGTAAAATCATGAAATCAAAAGCAAATTTAGTAATATGAAATCTTCTGACAAAAGCTTTAATGTATAGTGGTAATTACTACATATGTACATATTATTTATATATACATATATATATATATTAATGAATATAAATCTTCGTATCATCGGGTAAATTCTAGCACATAATTGTTGAGCTAAGTAATCCGTAATGAATAATTGTAAATTTAAATAAAAATAGTATAGAAATTTATATTATGAACATTCGCTCATAGGCTAACCGTTCAAAACCACAAATTCGTTTGTCAACACATTGAAATAATTTTAATTTCTTTGTTAATATTTTGTATAGCCAATTCGTTTAGTTGCTAAAGCAGCGGTTCAAAAGGATATATCTTTTCCAACTCGAGAAATTGAAATGTATAAAAGAAAGGAGAAAGAAAATAAAAAAGAACTCACAAAATCATACCTTAAATAACTGGACTCCTATTACGGCAAACATGAATTGCAGAAGGCAAGTCACTAAGACAATATTTCCAATTGTCTTGACAGCCACTATTACACATTGAACTACATGCTATAATAATATAATATTATAAAAACAAAATGAAAATAATATGCTTTAGTCCATATTCACTTTTCCATAGTTATATGAACATATTTACATACATATGTACTTTATTTATGAAATAGGTAATATTTTCTTAATGCTTGGTTCTTATTGATACACGATATAGAGAATACATAAGTGGCGCCATTCGAATATCGCTCCTTTGTTGTTCGCGAATTTTACAATTGACTGACGACATTACAGAAAATAAACAAATCTTTCTGTCCTGGTGTTGCATTGTATCATTCTTAGCTTTCCACTCACTTTCTCTTGTTCTTTTTCTTCCTTTTGTTTGCTTATTTTCTGTACTGACGACTCGGCGCTTGGGATGGCGCAATCTTGTATTCTATTATTTTTGTTATTAATATATTCTTATGTTTTCTTAAGCTATGCATACATGAATAGTATACAGTACATTGAATTGTAAATACATTTAAGTATGTACATACATGATTTATATAATACTAATGGCAGTTTAGATCCAATAACCTTAGTGTATATTAATCGGGGAAAATGCACTTGTGTGTAGATATACTTATATGTAAATAAAACCGTGTCAGTAGCTTAACAAAATAGTTAGAATAAGTGGTTTTATTCTCAAATCTTATTTTGTTATTTAAAGAAAAACTATTTCAGGTCTACGGAAGACATATTTAGTGTATTTTCTTCAACTCTAACTCAAAACTTCGGCGAAAATAAGTATGTACGTGGCGACAAAGCCAATGTACATATGTATGTATTAGAAAAACTGAAGGAACTTTAAACGAAACGGGTATCTAACTCAATAAGTCACTATTTATTTCAGACCCAGTTCCGTAAATATTTAATACAAATCCATTTGAGGCAGTTATAAATGAGAAAAATATAAATAATAGGGTTAGAAAATGTCTGGATTTGTACGTAATCTTTGAAGAAAACACTATCAAATAACGGCGTGGAGAACAAGTAGAGAGGCAGCCAATGTCTCTTTAAGGTATTGGCCTTTAACTATATCGAAACTAGTTGAGCGATACAAGTCATCTCACGGAACTTGTTTTACTCCTAGTATCAGGTTATAAAGTAGTACTCAAAAATAGGTAATTTTGGATAATTTTGCTATTATCGGATATCGTCTGCCATCAGGTGAGTTTAGGTGCGCGCCTATTGTAGAAACCAAAAATTTTAATTTATATTTATTTAACTTTAGATTGCTTTTCTAATTTGTTCTCATGAGATTAACACTCTACCATAAGAACAAATCTTTGTTTGATAAAGGAAAGGATTGGCAAGGGCAACCTTAATCGGACGTTAACCGGAGATGATCTGGCATTGGCTTGGATTTAAAGATACCTTTCAGACACTCATTTTACCCAGAGGCATACAGTTGCCTGCATTTTCGAAAATGCAGTATTGAAGTTGTTCTGCACAATTAACTCTTGAAATTCAGTTTCTGAAGCTAAGGATGATGATTACCAATTTCTTCAAAATCGCTGAGAGCCGGTTAACGGTTTGATATTGGCCAAACCTTTTGAATTTTTTGCGCCATACCTGACACTACTTATATTAAAATACTTTTGATTCAAATGGTTACTTCCACACGACTTTTTTGGAGAATAATTAGCTCACTGGCGAACTCACTGGTAACTGAAATAAAAACAGCTGCGTTACTTTTTAATAACTTCCGAAAAATAAAAATGCGCGTTTATTTTTCGCTGAACGAAAGTGATAAACGACATGATGATAGAGAAAACAGGATAGTTGTGAAGCCTTGACTTCATTTTTCAGCAAAATGACGCTACGACTCATTCTTCTGAGAAAAGCGAGTTTTTAGGCAAAAAAGTATTACAGTTCACGACTGGCCCTCTAAGACTTAAAGAGGGATCTAAACTAACAGGCGACAACTTAATACAGTCAACGACCAAAAAGAAGCTATTAAAGGGGTCCTGGTTTACAATACTTGTACAAGCAAGTGGGCTTAAGAAGGACGAGCAATCGAATGAATCGGATTTGGTTCATGCCTTAGATCGTGACTTTCTGACAGGGCTTCCGGATTTTAAATCCACGGCAGGTAAACAAAGGCATGGTAGATATGTGTGCAATACTTCACCAATATCGAGGAGCGGTATTGATGCATATGCACTTATTCAAGCAGCGAATCAAGGCGAATCACCGTTTGTTTCATCCAGTGTTCACTATTATGGTATGCTTATATGACACTCAGAACTAGGTATTCTCAGGGAAAAGAACCCATCAATTTCCTTTTTTGTGAAGACAAAAAGCGTTAATATGAAAGTGATTGACGGCGTTTCGTCTCAAGCATTTCGAGGGTGGTATGTTGGGACGTATATTAGTGCTAACTGATTAATACAGGTCGATATTGCCACATAGTGCGCGAAACTTTTAGCAACTAACTTAAAAGTTGCGCTCAACGATTTACGACTATTCAGAAGATAAAATAATTCTTTCATTTTTAGTAGTTTCAAACACGGATTTACGTAATGGCGTAATAAGGAAAGAAGTGACAAGGAAGAAGCGTTTCAAATGCAATGGCTTATAAGTAGGGGAAACTGCCGCACAACCAGGCAGTGATGAGTCATCCAAAACATTGTATTGTCTGTTCGATTACGAGGATTCCGAGCAACCTGTTGAATATTTATTTTACTGAAGAGTTCGGACTATAAACAGCTTGAGGCGTTTGCTGGCTGATTTTTTTTTATTGGCATACTTGATAGCCCCACTTGTCCTATCTGGCTTGGGAAAGATAAGAAGACAGCACGTTTTTCTGCATCTACGTAGTCTTCTCTAGGATTAAGATATGGTTTCAGGAAACGATGTATGGAGAGATAGATATCTGAGCTTTAATATCCAGCATGTTGGTTCTATCATGCCAATTTATTCGTAAGCACATTAAAGAAAAAAACACGGTAACTTTACTATAGACACTATTTATGTATGCAAGTCTTGTTTTTGGCAAGTATTGCTTGTGTAAGTAAATAAAACTTCCTTAAGAATCACAAGGTGTCAGAAAATTTAAATTTACTGCTATGAAAAATAGTTTTCCTTCATTCCTAAAGTGCATTTCATATTTAGTACTGCTTTTGACTGTATCATACATCTAATCTAAATGTACAGTACCATATATTCGTACAAACGCACTGTTAATTTTAGTTTTAATAACTTTTCAACTACTTTTACCTCATATTGTTTGTTTCGTTGTTAATGTTGCATTTTAAATATTTACTAAATATAAGAACATGTTCATATAAAGGTATTAACTTAATTATTAATATAAACATATTAACACAACTTTTAATAATTAATTGGTCGCCCATTTTTAATAATAACTTCAAGAAATACGTTTTGGCACTAAATTTTGCGGCAAATTACGGTCCAAATCTTCCCAAGCTTCCTTAACGGCCAATTTGCGCTCTAGTACAATCTTATACCATGTTGGTCTTCTTGCGCCTTTTGTCCATACATTTTGACGGCTAGAAGCTTCAATTTTGCATGCAATCTAAATTTCCGCGAAAAGCAATATGAGTTAAAAGTTGTTGTGAGCAATATATTGAGAAAAGAGAGAGAAGATAATAAAGCTAAATTTAAGAGTGCGTTTATACCAATATAAGTCACTGGAGTTGAAAATGCTGACAACCATATTCTTGGGCGCAAAATTGTTCTTTGCTTTAATCAAGTAGTCCCTTGCAATACTCAGAACTTATATATTCTTTAAATATAATATTATTTTTCTTGAAAGTCTATTCTATCATACAGCTTTATAGATATTCGTTTAAAATATGTAAGTATAAATAGTGGTATAATGTATGTATGCCTATATTCAAATTGTCCCAAATGTTAAGGCAGATAATACGTTAGGATTTTTTCTAGGAAAAAAATTCGTTTACGATATTTTAAGCAAACCTTACATACGGACAATTTTTCATACAAATATCTTACAACAACTAAGAGAAAGTAAACGAAAATCGAATAACAAAATTCGAACTTCTTTTCCTTACCTTAAGTCCCTTGGCACGATTAATGGCACGCAGAGGCCTTAGAACGCGAAGTACTCGTAATATTTTCACGAACGAAATCGCATTCGAACTGAGAAGATTAAAAAAAGAAAGAATAACTTATGTGATTACAGATTCTTTCCACTACTTGTGATATATATAAAGATAAGAAGCATAAAAAAGATTTATGAAAAATCTAAGGATGGAAAGGAAAATGGTGCTTGCATAAAGGTATGTATGTATGTATGTAGTACACAATCAAAATTAATTTTATCTTTTTATAATTTAGGCCATCCACCATATATGCATAAGAGATCATGCAAAGTATGATACAAAACTTGCCTCTCTATGAGCTTGACTCAGAATTTAGGGTATACAGAAGGTGGCACCAGAGAATGAACATCGACGATATAGACACCACACTGAGTTTTGCACCACTCAAAAATTCAAAACACTACATAATATACTAAAAATATGATAAAATGCTGAAAATTAATCCATGGCGGCTATTCATTACATATGTACATAAATGAACGTACACTCCATATATGTAGATAATTATGGCATAATTATATATTTACCTAGAGGTGTCAAAGCCCATAACAGTTCTGCTCTAAAACCACACCTATGTACATATGTAGATGTGTATGTAAATACCAGAGAGCGGCAAATTGTTTTACGAAAATCGACGCTCTGTGAAAAGTGTTCATCGCGCGCTCAGGCCTCTGGTTCATGTTCAACGATGAAGCCTATTTTTGGCTAAATGGCTAAGTCAATAAGCGAAATTTCCGCATTGGACTAAAGAGCAACCCTAAACCATTGAAGATAATCATTCGGTGCAACCTATGAGCTGGAGGAATCATCGGCCCTTATTTCTTGAAAGACGAAGCTGGCGCCAATATAACAGTGAATGGCGAACTCTATCGCGCTATGATAAACGACTTTTTGATGCCGGAAAATGAAACCTGTGATCTTCACAACATTAGGTTCCAACAAGACGGCGCTACTTCCCATACGGCCCGTTTTACCGCGTCGTCATTTAGGTGAGCAATTTTCCTCTTCGGACCAGTGCCTCATTAAGTTGGTCTCCTTGCCGCAAGGATGAGGCTTAACTGTTGGTTTAACCCCCATATTATGGACCACTACGATTTAAGAGGGAAGCTCCCTATCGGTATTGGCTAGCCATCTATCCGCTGAACGGCGGTGACCCTTCAATCACCATGCGGAGATTACCGTACCGACGATCCTACTGTTACCATGCGGAGATTACCGTACCGACGATATGTACTGTTACTCCTTAGCCTGGTTTCCTTCCCTGCTCCCCTAATTCAGGGTTTCACGCGTCACCGTGCCCAATGGATGGTTTGCAGCCAGGAGTATCCGGCTGTATTCTAACGGCACCCTCCTGAAACTTGGTCACCTCAGGAGGCAGAAATACCTTGCCATGGTAGAGGGGACTACCATGGTCGACGTTTCCCCTTTCTTCCCCTAAAAAACTTAGTCCGCCACACTCGCCACGTCGAGCAGCGCGGACGATTATGAAATATGAAATGTATAAAAAAACCTAGCCTCGGAAAACCAAGGCACAACAAAACCATGACCCAATCCCTCGGGAAGGTCTTTCCATAAAAAAGACCATCCATACAAGCGCAGTGAAGCCTGTGGCTAAGCCGGGGCCTAGCTCCCGCTCCGTCCCTTCAGGGACTGCCTCTACGGCAACGAGGCCTCTTGCTGGCCACCATAGTAACAATCCCAACCCTGTCATAAGACAAGTTGGGGACGACACTCCATCCACGTATAGTGTCAGCAGTAGACCCCCCTCGAAACACAACTCTTGGCAAGCAAAATCTACCCTATCAAAGAACAAACGGATCTTGTGGTCCCTGTCCCTCCAAGTGACACGGGAACTCCGGGAGGAGAAACACCCACAGCAACGTCGGCAACACCTTATGGTTCAACCAATGGTTCCTGGTGCCCACCCTTCTGACACTATCACTGCCCCGGGTAGTACCCACCCCCGGAAGAAAATAAGTGCCCTCAGAAAGGTACTATCGTATTAGGGATCCGCCTTCAGGATCCTGGAGAGGTGGTGAGTACATTTTGTGCAACAATCTCTATATTAGTAATATAGGTAATACCCCCACTTTTGTAACTACTACGAGAAGGGAAGTACTACACAACACTTGTGAAGAAGAAAATAAGTGCCCTCAGAAAGGTACTATCGTATTAGGGATCCGCCTTCAGGATCCTGGAGAGGTGGTGAGTACATTTTGTGCAACAATCTCTATATTAGTAATATAGGTAATACCCCCACTTTTGTAACTACTACGAGAAGGGAAGTACTACACAACACTTGTGTCAATGAACAAGGGGCGCAAATTTTACAAGACTGGAGAGTGCCTTAAGACAACTCCTTCTCAGATCATAGGTACCTAATGTACAATATTTCATTACCAACCCAGCAGTGAAAGCCGGTCATAAGTCGCAGACGCACAAAATGGGGGGTGTTTAAAACCACACTGGCCAGCAATCTCCCTGGTGCGACATACCAAATTGACTCGGACCTACAGTTCGACTCAGCGGTTGATGACCTGACCTCAGCATTTCAACAAGCTGCGAAAGCACCATGTCTTCAGAGAACAAGAAGAGGCAACCGAAACCTCCATGATGGTCCACTGATATTGCAGACCTTAGAAAGGTGTGCAGAACTATGTATGATATAACGAAGCGAGGAGAACTAACTCGTGGGATAGATACAAGGAATGCCAACGTAGATTAAAGTATGCCATAAGGGCAGCAAAAACAGCGTCTTGGAGAGGCTTCTGACAAAATATAGAAAGGGTTTCAGAGACTCATAGACTCCGGAAAGTTTTATTAATGAGCCCAAGCAATCTGAGCTACCTCATAAAAGAGAACGACAATTGGACAACTAGCAGTGCAGAAAGACTAGAATTACTAATGTAGATACACTTTCCAGGTTGTCTCTGCAACGAGAACCCCCCAACAGATTTCAAACCATATTATAACGTAAAATTTGCCATTGACAACTTCAAACCTTACAAATCGCCCGGGCGAGACGGAATCATCCCTACTGATCTAAACCATACCTAATCTTCGAGGCGGCGACACGACTCAATTATATCCGCAAAAAAGGGCAGAAGTAAAAGTGGTATTCATTTCCAAAGGAGGAAAAACCACATATACGAAACCGTAGGACTTTCTGTTAAAATCCCTAGACCGGTTGCTAGATATGCATATCTAAGGAAAAATTAGCAACAAGCTATCACCGGCTCAACATGCATACAGCAAAGGCAAATCAGCACTCGCGCTAGTTGACACGGTTGAGAAATCACTTCACTATAAGGAATACACCCTCGCTGCCTTTCTAGACATCACGGGTGCCTCCAATAATATATATCCGGAAGCTATTACAACGTCGCTAACAGAAATGAGAGTAAAGAGTGCACTAGTTTCGCTCTATAAACGCTAATGCTAACTGGGCGAACGATAAGCGCCAATCTGGGTGACACACCCACTAAGAAATTCCCGATCAGGGGCACACCCCAAGCTGGGGTAATCACTCCTGTGAAATTTAACAATAATCTTCTTCAAGAACTTGAAAAAATGGGAGGGAAAATAATCTCATTTGCCGATGACATTGTTATAGTAACCTCGGGGAAACACCTTCGGAAAAACCGGAAATGATACTATTTAGCAGAAAATATAAGACTGGAACACCTGATCCTTCCAACGTTAAGGAGGCCCTCCTCTTCCTCTGCTACCACCAGCTGGTACCGCATCAAATACTTTCAGAGCCGGAGCGTTTGTATCCATTCGGACGACATGACCCAGCCAACGTAGCCACTGAATCTTTATTCGCTGCGCTATGCATACGTCATCGTAAATCTCATACAGCTCATCGTTCCATCGCTTGCGATATCCGCCGTTGCCAAGCGTCGCTTCATCGGATGTTGTCATCGGCCATGCTTCTTCGCCATACCTTAAGACGTGCATTATGAGAGCCTTGTAGAGTGTTAGTTTTGTTCGTCGAGAGAGGACTTTACTACCCATTTAGTCCAAAGTAGAACTTGTTGGCAGGAGAGACTCTACGTTGGATTTCAACGCTGACATTATTATAGATGTTAACGCTGGTTGCTAAATATGCGAAATCTTTTACAACCTCGAAATTATAACTGTCAACAGTGACGTCGGCGCCGATACGCGAGTGCGCCGACTGTTTGTTTGAAGGCAGGGGGTACTTCGTTTTGTCCTCGTTCACTCCTTTCTGTACTGTCGAATGCAACTTTGAAGTCGACGTGAAGATGGTGTGTGCTGATTCTCCTTTCTTGAGTATTTTCCAAGATTTGGCATATTGTGAATGTCTAGTCTGATGGTAGAACTTCTAGGCCTAAAGCCACACTGATAAGGTCCAATCAGTTGGGTGACGGTGGGCTTCAGCTTTTCACACAATACGCTCGCTAGAACTTTATAGGATTGCCGGATCACCCCTCTTATGGATTGGGCAGAGCACACTTAAATTCCAATCGGCAGGCATACTTTCCTCCCAACAAAGATTACGGTATCGGGATCTTCACATTTTCTGTCACATGCGCAGCTATCACTATTTACAGGTTTGAAAAGTGTTCCCTTCATAATTTAAGTATGCTCTGGATGTCAGTCACCACATCGCCGTCTTTGTTCTTACAGGAAAACGCCCCGGTTTAAAAACCTTCTGTAAGCCGCCGAACTTTGTAGTAGAATTTTCGGGCGTTGTTCCAACTGGCCAGTATCTCAAGCTCCTCACACTCACGTATTTCGGCATTTCGTTTCTTCTTTCAAATAATATGTCTCTCTGCCTTCTTTAGCTCTCTGTAGCGATCGCACATGGCTCGCGTTGCGCCCGATCGCAGCGTGGCTCTATAGGCGGCTGCCTTTCTTTCTGCGGCAGCACGGAATCCGATTTCGTTTTCGGTGGTGGTACGTAGATAACGAAAAATGTTGCTTCATTGTTCGTAAATGCCGGTTTGTTGGGTAGTACTCTCTGAAAGCTGGAGTGAGAGTCCAGTGGCGAATCTTCTGGCTGCCTGTTGTGATTGTAGCCTTTCGATGTTGAACATTCTTTGCGTAGGTAGATGTACGTTTTTTGCTGCACAGAGGCGTGTGCGCAGTTTAGGTGCAACAAGGTAGTGATCCGAGTCGATGTTGGATCCTCGGATCGTACGTACATCAAATACAGGAGACAGTCAGGTGGCGTGGTGTATCTTCTTATGCTGGAATCTGGTGTTGCAGACTACCATATTTCGGGCCCCGGTCGAAGTCGATCACCCTCTGTTCGTTGCCGGATGTTTCGTTGTGCAGGCTGAATTTTTCGGCTGTGGAACCAAAAATTCCCTCATTGCCCACCCTGGCGTTGAAGTCGGCAAGAACGATTTTTATGTCGTGGTAGGGGCAGCATTCAAAGGAACGTTCCAAGCGCTCAAAGAAGGAATCTTTGGTCATATCGTCCTTCTCTTCTGTCGGGGCGTGGGCGCAAATTAGCGAGATGTTAAAAAAACGGGCTTTGATGCGGATTATTGCGAGACGTTCGTCCACCGGAGTGAGCGACAGTACTTGGCGCCGAAGTCTCTCCCACAACAAATCCAACACCGAATTTGAGCTCCTTTACTTGGCAGCTGTAGTAGACGTTACAAGGTCCTACTCTATTCTTGCCTTGTCCCGTCCATCACATCTCGTGAATGGCAGTGATGTTAGCCTTTACTCTCATGAGGACATCAACCAGCCGGGCAGAGGCACCTTCCCCATTGAGGGACCGGACATTCTAGGTGCATGCCCTCAAATCGTATTCCTTAGTTCGTTTGCAGCGGTCGCCATCAGTATAGAGAGGTCTCACCCGAACCTTTTTTAATCTTTTCATTGAGGGGTATTTTTAAGTGGCGGGTCCCAAACCCAGCGCTAAACCAGCTATCCTGGAATGCTTCGCCTTCTCACATTAGCTCATTTCCGAACAGGTGTTCGGAAGCTACCCTGACCACTCCCAAATGAATGGCGATCAGTAACTTTCCCCACTTGCGTGGACTTCTACATCTATTCTCTACTATGGTATTGTAATATGGTGGAATGCCCTTGAGAAGGGTGTGAACATCAAAAAACTTGACAAGGCTCAAAGACTAGCATCTGTTCTCATAACTGGCGCCATGTCAACCAAACCATCGAAAGCATTATATGCGACATTAAACTTCCTGCCGGT
Organism: Anastrepha ludens; assembly: GCF_028408465.1. Classification (NCBI taxonomy): domain Eukaryota; kingdom Metazoa; phylum Arthropoda; class Insecta; order Diptera; family Tephritidae; genus Anastrepha; species Anastrepha ludens. The sequence continues at coordinate 97,103,917 of NC_071503.1, forward strand.
AGATCTTCAGGCAAAATATATCGCACGTAGTGCGGCAATAAGGCTGAACGCTCTAAGTAAGTGGTCAAATAAGAGCTACGGTCACGGCAAAATCCTGGCTGGCACTTCGGAGATTCCGGGATTAGTGGATTATGCTCTCCCGCCAACACTTGCCATTACAACATTCACGACCCTCCTATCCTCAAAGGAAGAGGGGGAACGAGACGATGTAAGACAGGGCGAGTCCATCCATGTATACACAGATGGCTCAAAGCTCGAGGGCAGGGTGGGCGGAGGTGTATACTCCGAGCATCTAGAGATCTCCTTCGGTTTTCGGCGACCCGACTACTGTAGTGTCTTTCAGGCGGAACTGATGGCAATAATGAAAGCCGCGACACTGGTACAGTGTGATGCGATATCTGGGAATGACATCAACATTTTCACTGACGGGCAGGCGGCGATAAAATCCCTCACCAAACAGTCGACAACCTCCAAGGTAGCCATGAAATGCCGCACATTTCTTAATGAGATGGCTGAGTCATTAAGGATAATATGGGTTTCTGGCCATCGCGACATTGAGGATAACTGCTCAGCCGATGAACTAGCGAGGCTCGGCACTAAGTTGATCTGCAAAATCGCCAATCAACTGTGGCCGACTCTCAATGCTAAACGCTCACAATCTTTGCTAAGCCAAAATAAGCACAGCCTTAGCACACTGATTTCAGTCATAACGGGACATTGTCTAATAGGTAGGCACGCCCAAAGGATGGGTGTGCAAGCACATGACTTCTGTAGAAGTTGTCTTGATGAGGAAGAGACAATCTTGCACCCTCTGTGCCATTGTCCTGCTCTATCCAGACGAAGATTTGCTATTCTAGACAGACCATTTTTTAACGCATTGAAAGATCTGAGTTCTGCAGAAATAGGAGATATTCTAAAATTGTTTAAAAGCACACACTGGTTTTAGGAGAAATAGGGAAAGCTCCCCACGCTGAGTGTGTCCCACAGGACAGCCCACTTCAATCTAACCTAACCTAACCTCGGACCAGTGGATTGGCCACCAATATCGTGTGATATCACATCTTTGAACTTTTATTTATTTGCTCTTTGGATAAATAAGCTTCGATTGAGGCATTGGAAGCCGACATTAAAGTTATTCACGAGATACAGACCGAAATTCTCCAGTGAGTCATTCAAAGTTAGTGTTTACGGTTGGCCGAACTACGGCGCAGTTGCGGCCAACATTTGAAAGCGATAACCAAAAAAATTTCATGAATCGTTCTACACAAAAATAATGAAGATCACCCAATCAATTTGAATTTTCGTTGTTTTATTTCAATTTAAAATCCAATATCTCTAAATTGATAACCCTTTAATAGCTATACAAATATAATTTACATATATTTATTTATAATTTATATACTATCTTTGTATTGTATATTAAAATAAGAAATGTCGATTCTGTAACAAACTTCAATAAAAAATTCAGCAATTGGATACCGATTTTTTTGCCTTAAATGCTATTTTATTTTTAAGAAATTAAATTGACTACAAACAAGTCATATTCTTCAAAACGTAGTTCATTCATTATCAATATTTATATATTATATATTTTTTAAATTATTCGTATTTAATTTCTTTCTTTACATGGATCAAATAGTACGTGGAAGGGAAAGTTGATAGTATCATAAAAGAAAACTCTTTGGTTTGAGGATGCAAACTGTTATCTAAATTTCTCCAGAACTCAAATATAATATAATATATAAAAATATATTATTGAATTTCAAAATCACACAAAAGGCAGCAGCTATCACCAAACGCATTTAGAATCATAAATTATTATTTTGCAATCACTTATTCATATATCCCAGTAAGTCTACTGTAGTATAATAAAATTACTACTATACAATTACAATGCATATACTCGTATTGTTTCGTTAGTGTCAGAATAGCGACTGATTTTATGAGCGTAAGAATACGTGTGATGAGTCTACTGCTCGTACGAGTAAAAGCCAGTACAGTCGATGAAGTTCTTGTGACTGTGGCGAAAAGAACCGCCTCTTAGAATATGTGTCCCCCTCATCATGTGTGGTCATGACGAGTTATTCAAAAATTCAGGCGCGTTAGCTCCATAATGGTCGGCTTCCTGGTTAGCGTCTATTCACCAGGTTAGGTGCCGCTGTTAACTGACCGGTACGCGCTGCGTATGTGTATTGGACGCATAAGTAGTAGTCGGCGTTGCTCCGGGCGATCTCCGGTTCGTCCGCGTTTTCCGGGGCCGGTAACGCGAAAAACAGGCCTCAGGAAACTGGGGTAAGTGCATTGTCTCCGTTCCTGTTTATTTTACCGCGCCCCCAACACACGATGCGCTGGTTAAAACAAACTATGAAAAGCAAAATGAGAAATAAAAACAAACAGTGGCAGTAACATTTATGGAGTAATTATGAGTAGCAGCACTGATGGCTTGGACATGGATTCCAAAAGTACGGCCAGTTTGAGTGGATCCAGTGATCTATGGTACAAGCGAATCATATTTATTTGTACGACACCCCCAGAGGTCGCACACTCGTGGCCGCTGATCCTTTTAAACGTGCACCAAAGGTAGGAAAGTTGGATACGAAGGTGCTCAGGTGCCAAGAGCGAAATAATCGTCTCCTACATTGCAAGACGGTGAAGAGAAAACCGTTCAAGCGAGTAGTGATACCATAACGCTACTTGGTGAGGTAATTGGTGATTACTACGCTCGATGTGCATGCTCAAGAAGAGTATAAGGCCAAGGAGGTCAGGTGCAATGCTCTCGAAAGTATAATTACGCCAAAGGGACTACGTGATGGCAAGTAGCATAGTCGGAAGACACCACCCAAAAAGAATAAAATGTCCCATGGCGAAGACCATAAGTTATTGTCTAACATGAACAAGAAATACGAGGAAGATATTGGTGCCAAGAAGGCAAACGAGTCAGAGAAAGAAAACGGCTGAACGCACATCAGGCGCAAAACAGGTAAGAAAAAAGCAATGCCTACGAAATCTCCGAGGCACGTACTGGAAATATGGCATACAAATGATGCCCTGAAAAAGTTTGGCGATAAAGTTGCGGGATAAGAAAGACGGCAAAAGGTGAGATCCTGCCCGAGCTTAAAAAAGAGCAAATGACAAACACAAGCGAGTATCAGAAGAAGATAAGCAAGGTGATAGGTGACCAGGCACAAATAAAAGTTTTAACCCATGAGACACTGAAGAAGATATAGGCAAGGCGATATGAGCACAAGTGAACGAACTATACCTATTTAGTGAAAGCGCAATCAAAAATGTTAGACCGGCGTATGCAAGCACACAAACAGTGATGATAAGTCTGGGTGTGTAAGATCGTGGGCGACAGAAGCCAGAGCTGTATTAAATGTGGCGAGAAGGGCCACCAAGCTAAGACTTGCAAGAAAAAGAAACACAAGCCACCAGATTGGAAGCAGAAAATGTCTTTCTTACACAGCAGCGTTTATAAAAGCCAAGAAATAAGATGGAGCAGATCAAGATAAAAAGATCACTATAAAAACTTTGACACTGATCTTCGATCGGAAAAGCAAAGCTGCAATATGGGCTTGTGGAAGAAATACTTTCCAGGACAATCTAGCTGATAGAGAATATTTCGTATGAGAAAAAATTAGTGGTATCTGCTTCTATAGATGCTACGCACCGCCGAAGTTGGCGCAAGGCCAATTGGAAAAGTTCCTTGATGAGCTTGTGAAAGAGTACGCGATACAACGTCAAACGTAATTGCAGGTGACTTCAATGCGTGGGCCCTGGAATGGGGTAGCAGATGTACCAATAAAAGATATGATGATCTGATTAAGGCGTTTTCTATATAGCATGCGGTTCTGCTAAATACTGGCAAGTGTACTACTCTTATACACCTAAGCGGATACATGGAGCCTTAAAGAAAACAGCAAACACGGGTGGGAGGGTGGAAACGATTGACGAGGAAGTGTTTCTGATCATGCTGGAGTAGAAGCCGGCCAGCACGAAGAATGGAGACCTACATGCGGAGCTGCTGATGAAGCATATAAGTAAATCCTGTGATGCCGCCATGTGCAGGAAAAGGCAAAGCACGTCGATAAAGTCCATGTACTGTGGCGGGTGGGCGGAACACACAAGGCTCCACGAAAACTACAAAAAGAAGGTCAAAGAGCTAAAGAAAGCTTTAAGAAGGAGAAAGGTGACCAGCCTAAAGGAGCTATGCCAGAAGGTTGACGAAAGCCCATGGGGTGATGCGAACAGGATTGTTATGGCCAAAGTCAAAGAAGGGTAAAGGACAGACACCAAATTGTCCGATTTTTCTAATTAATGAAGGTATCTTTCCCAAAGTATGGAAGAAACAGCGACTGGTCCTACTACAGAAGCCAAATAAATCAGCAGGTCATCCAGGTTCATATCAACTATTCTGCATGATAGACGCGTTGGGTAAGGTCATGGAAAAACTGATCTGTACTAGCCTAGAGTAACACCTGGAAAATGAAACGCCTGGCCTTTCAGAAAATCAGTTCGGCTTCAGAAAATATCAGAAGATGGATGTATGGTGACAAAAAATACTGTACGGTCGTCACATTGGACTTTAAAAATACTTTGAATTCATCATGAGAGCACTTAAAGAGAAACAAACGCCGGGATATCTACTGCGAGTTATACACAGTAACCTGTTGGAGAGACTACTGCTGTACGATACAGATAAAGGGCCGAAAAGCTACGTGCGGACGAGCAGAATACCTCAGGAATCCGTACTGGGTCCGATACTATGGAACGTGCTTTACGATGGTGTATTGCTGCTCCTACTGACAAGGAAAGCGCAAATAATTGGAAACGCAGATGACATTGCGCTGACGATAGTTGCCAAAGAAATCTGAATCCAGAGCATCTGCAGCGAAGCAACGACGAAGGTCGAAGGATGACTGTCGGCAGCAAAGCTTCAGATAGTAGGACAGAAAACGGAGGCAGTACTTATAACGAGTATGAAAGAGCTAGAAAGGGCCACGCTTAATATTGATAGGTACAATGTTACAAGGCAAACTGCGTTGAGGAGCACATTGAAAAAGCAAGTGGAAAGGCAGCCATGGTGACGGCAGCACTAACAAGGATTATGGCCAACATTGGTGGTCCCAGCCAGGACAAGAGAGCGCTTCTGGCTAAAGTTAGCCAGTACTCACTTATGTATGCAGCACCCAAATGGGGAAAGGTCCTGACACAGAAATGCTACTCCAAGAAGATGGAAATAGTTTCGAAGGTAAGCACCATTCGCGTTGCCTATGCCTTTAGAACGGTCTGATATGAAGCAGTAAGTGTCATATCGCATTATTCCGCCGGACATAATGACTTGCGAACTCGGCAGAATATATGGAAAAGCCAAAAGTCTAAATATACAACTTACGGCTGACGCGTGCAAAGAAGAAAAACAGAGAAGCATTGATGGATGGCTGGGACTTCAGGGCAAAAGACAGGTGGACACGCAGACTTATCGGTTGCGTACAGACATGAGTTGAGCCAAGCCATGGTGAAACGGATTTCTAACTGACACAATTCGTGACGGGACATGGCTTCTTCAGAGAGTACCTTCATAGATTTGGTCATGATGACGCATTCTGCGGTTGTTGAAGTGAAAATGCGAAACACAGCTTCTTTTCTTTCCCAAGATATGTGTCCGAAAGGACGACTATAGAAACAATAGTTAAAGAAAGAGTTACGGCGGGCAATATAGTAAAGCACATGTTGCAATCGAAGTTAATGTGGACCAAGATTAAAGACTGGTCCGCGAATGCGCTACAAAGGAGACAATCAAACAATGGAGAGTAGATCAATGTTGAAGAGGTTTAGTACGTAGGTGTACTATTTCGCAGTCCAGTACAGTAAGATAATATTGCCCGTGCGTGGGCTTATCCAGCTCAGCTGGTCGCGTTAGTGAGAAACAGTGTTGAGCACAGACAACTGCAATACTGTCAGTTTTCACATTTAGTGATATTACGAACCTTGCGCTCACTAATCGATGTGGTGAATTTTTACACAATCCGCAACATAACCAGTACGACAATATGCTTACGGTCTGTCATTTTTGCACAGGAACAGCGCCAATTGTCTCCAACCCCATTGGCTTCCGCTTGCCCTTCTGGAAGATGTGTACTTACTCGACTATCTCCAGTGCGTACGGTCAACTGGCAACTGTCAGCGAGGTCAAGGCACATGATGAAGTTGCGTGCCATAATGAGGTGGAAACTGGGGGTTCACCGGTATCATGTACAGAAACTTTGAGCCTTGCACCCACTTTTATTATCCAATCTGCAGAGCGCTATTCCCTTGGCTACAATAAAGTATTCAAAACTATGAGCAAAAAAATCGGAGAGCTACGAAACACGATGGAGGGGCAAAGGCATATTAATAAGCAACTGAAGAGCATGCCACCAGACATAGGTATGTAAGCAATTCAAGACAATTGAGATCTGAGACATTGCATCAAACAGCACCAAAACAGTGGGTACTAAAGCCACAGAAACAACAGCACCGGCCGTTGTGAATGATAAAGGGAAAAGAGCTAAGTCGTTAACTAAGAGAGATAAAACTCCCAAGCCAATAACAAAATCAATAAAAAAACGTTCGCGAATTTTTTCCTCAACCACTCAATTAATTATGAAAGTAATTTGTTATTGGCTGTGGAGCAACTTCTACCTGCCCGTCTTTCATGTCTAAAATCGTGGATACGCTATTTCCCAAACAGAAACGCCATGTTCTCAAACAGAAGATTCGTTACAGAAGATGAAATGCTAAGGGCTGCAAGTAATTTAACAGACGCAAAAGCCTGGACCGGACGAAGTGCCAAATAAATGCTTGAAACTAGGATTGATCATAGAACAAACCAAAGTGTTTAGCATCTTGTTTTCATGTACCTCAGGAGAATAATACGCAGTTACTGTAATTTTCGGACTCTGTTGTACAGTACATAAAAGGGACGAAAAGAAGTCGAAATAACGGTGGTGTTCCGCAAGGCGAGGCTCTCATGTTTTGTTCTTCATGTTAGGATTCCTGATAATTGGCTTCGTCGACGACATTGCGGTTGTGGTGACGGCTACAAACTTGGGCAACGCGACCCATGCAGTCGTGAGCATCCAATTCTGGCTAACACAAAATAACTTAGAATTAGAGCAATAAAAGATGAAAGCTGTACTTTTATCTTGCCGAAACAAGCCAGAACAGGTCACTTCGGAATTCACAGGAATTCGGAACTTCAACTGGGAATAATGATAAAAAATACTGTCTTTCAGAGCACACCTCGGTCACGCCAACGAAAAAGTTTCCAACATTACGGCAGCGCTGTACGAGGACCAAAAGAAAACTGCCGTTAACTCCTAACTAATGCCACGAAAAACTCAATTTTGTATGATACAACTATTTGGGCAAACAAGGTGCAACAGGTAGCAGTGGAAGCTGTTCAAACAGCGAGATCGCAGAGACCTATAAGTTCGTCTACACGTGCGGGGTTACAAAATAACTGTATCGATAAGCGGCAAACAGGGTGGGATAACTCCACTAAAGGACGTTAGATGCACAAATGCATTCCCAACCTAAAGCTTTGGCTAACGAGACCTTATGGAGAAGTGGAGCTTCCTCTGACCCAGTTCTTTAATGGACATGGCTGCTTCAGATCGGATTTATACAGGTTGAACCACAACGACAATCCTAATTAAGATTACTGCGACGAACACGTTATAGAAGACTAGCAAACCCGGCCCGCTTCGCTGGGCACACTAAAATAGAATAGATATGGTTTAGAACAGAAAAGATATGGTTTTCATATTATTTATTTCTTTATGCTTTATTCAAGCGCTTTGGTATAAACAATATTTTTTGTTTTTCTATTTGTTTTTGAGTAAATATATAATGTTGTTGGTTTCCCAACACGTGAACAGCCAACGTATAGTTGACCATGGGTGAATACTGGTTCTTCTAAATTCATCCCGCATATTTCTAAAGTTCACCCTTGTGATTTATTGATAGTTATTGCAAATGCTAAACGAATGGGTAGTTCCAAACGCTTGTATTCAAATGGCAATTCAGGTGGAATCATTGGAATTCTCGGTATTAGAACGTCTTCATTCTTGAATTTGCCAATTAAAATAGTTGCTTGGATAGCATTATTCATCAAGGCAGTAGTCTGCTTTACAGGCTTCAAAAAATCGATTTTTTTGTTTTGTTTTAAATCTCTTCCAAAACTATCCAAGAATATGTCTTTAAAATTCCAGAGGCCAATTCGACATATTTTCGAAGCTAGAGCAGTTTTGGTGGCCGAGCGTCGAGCAGGTGCGAATGCTCAGGCAGACTTTAAAGCGCGTTTTCTCGAGTTTTCATTTTCACAAGTGTTAGAAAACGGTGCCGGCGATAGCAAAAAGAATATATGTCCGATCGGAAAAAACCAAAGTGATCTAGCTTCAGTATTAAATTATCTTCTATTTGAACTAAAAAAGTTGGACAAAAGTATTATTTAAACTACTTGTTTTGCAACTTAAAGTCAATTTTTTTTCTTAAAAAAGTGAATATTTTTTTCAAACTTCGAAAAAATTTGGAATTTTATAACTTCTTCGGTATTTTTTTAGTTCATAAAGAAAAGAAACTTATAAAAATTTAAAAAAAATTTGGTTCGACTGTTTCAGATGCATCGCACGACCTCCATCACCGGCACCGATTTACAAGTGCAGACTCCAGGCGCTCCAGAAAAATACTTACAACTTTAAAAAATTTCAATATTTTTTAAGAATAAATATTGTTTTTTAAACCTTAAATATAGTACACTATCGTCTTAAAATTCCGTTTACCGCAATCATTTCCTTCCCTTTCAAAAAAAATTGCTAAAAAAACGCCTTTTTTCGGCTTCTAAAGCAGACTACTGCCTCAATCGTTTGACTACTTCATTTTGTTCTTGACGTTCTTCTGATGTCGCGTTATTCCGGGCATTTCTCATGCGCCTATTATTATTTGTCGAACGACCAATATGATTACGTGATTGTCTTGGCATTTGTACTGTAATAAACATGATTGTAATTATGGTATTCTGAGATTTTAAAACATGTTTTTTTTCAATTTTGTGGATTATATTTTCGATGCATATGTGTTTAAAAGCCCAAGTCCACATGGTCAGCATTATTTTATTTTGTTGTGATTTTCTTAATTCATCTCTTTGCTTCTGAAAATTGGTGACAATTTGCATGATAAGACTATTGATTTTTTCATCAAAGTTACGCTTTTTTCGTGCTCGTCTCTTGCATCCTTTAACAATTTCTTTTGTTTTTTCATTTTTTTTTTACCTTTTTTTCACTCATGGTGTATCGTAGCTTATCGCAAATGAACCGAAAAAATAAATCCACAAAACATAATTTCATTTGAATATTCGGATTTCACATTAAACTCTCAAATTTCGTAAGAAATTACTCACTGTTCCAAAATCCACTCCAAAAAAATTCACAAAAAATGTTTACACTTTACACTTACGTCTTCTCCTTATGGCGTCCAAATCTGAAAGAAATATTGACACATTGTAACTCACACTGTCAATTTGACAGTTCAGTTCCGCCCCAAGCGTTAAAAAAGTAAACGACATTATGGCTGGTTCAAAGAACGCTGTACGCGTTGCCGGTGTTCCGAATTACAACCAAACTTTACGAAACCCATTTTCAATACTTATTTAACAATGTGTGTAAGTTTGGTTTAATTCGGTGCAAAGACACGGCGGGTCCACGTTTTGGCATATATTTAGAGACCTTAGTGATCAATAGGTATGAAAATGACCCCGTATTAAAGTACTTATCAACAGCTTTCATTTGATACCCATATTGTACATACACAACCAAAGGTTACCCGGGTCCACGTTTTGAGCTATATCTCGAGACCCCAGTCACGGAGCGACATGAAAAATACTCTGTACTAAAGCATTCACCAACAGCTTCCATTTGATATCCATATTGTACAAACATATCCTAGGGTTAGCCGGGTCCACGTTTTGGCCTATATCTCGAGACCCTAGTCACGGAACGGTATGAAAAATAGTCTATACTATAGAAATCATCAACAGCTTCCATTTGCTACCCATATTGTACATATACGTCCGAAGGTTACCCGGGTCCACATTTTGACCTATATCTCGAGACCCTATCTACCAATAGGTATTCAAACTATACGGAAACCATCTTCAATACCTACTTAACAATGTGTGTAAGTTTGGTTTAATTCGGTTTAAAGACACGGCGGGTCCACGTTTTGGCATATATTTCGAGACCCTAGTCATCAATAGGTATGAAAATTAACCCGTATTGAAGCACTTAACCACAGCTTTCATTTGATATCCATATTGTACAAACATATTCTCTCTATCTCGAGACCCTAGTCACGGAGCGGATGGAAATACTCTGAACTAAAGCATTCACCAACAGCTTCCATTTGGTACCCATATTGTACATACACATCCCCAGGTTACCCGGGTCCACGTTTTGACCTATATCTCGAGACCGTATCTACCAATAGGTATCCAAACTATACGGAAACCATCTTCAATACCTCCTTAACAATGTGTGTAAGTTTGGTTTAATTCGGTGCAAAGACACGGCGGGTCCACGTTTTGGCATATATTTCGAGACCTTAGTGATCAATAGGTATGAAAATGACCCCGTATTAAAGTACTTATCAACAGCTTTCATTTGATACCCATATTGTACATACACAACCAAAGGTTACCCGGGTCCACGTTTTGACCATTTTCCGGGCAATTATTCGAATTTTTCTCACCTTTTAAACCTTCCCTAGACCTCCACGAATAATTCAAGACCAAGATAAGATAAATCCGTTCAGCCGTTCGCGAGTTTTAAGCGAATATAGGGACAGATTTTCACATTTATATATATAGATGTTTAACACATTTGTAGGGCATGAAATACACTTTGATATTCAGTATAGTCTCTCTGAACATCAATAAATTTATTCTAACGAGATTCCAATTTTTGAATTCCATCCCTTAAGTGAGAGTCTAGAAGGGCTGCAAAATACGTTTCCACAGCTGTTATTGCCTCATCATTTGAAGAACAATGCTTTCCACGTATAGTATGTATTTTTTTAGGTCTGGAAACAGATGAAAGTCGCTAAGGGCCAAATCTGATGAATATAATGCTTTTATGCATTGTCCTGATGAAAAATAATTTTTTCTTTTGCAAACTAGGTCTTTTTACCAAATTTTTTTCCTTCTGCTGATAATGTTACAATAATATTCAGAAGTTATTGTTTTAGTAGCTTGCAAGTTTCGGAGCCGAAGAACCAGGTTCACACCACTCTTTAGCCTCCTGTTTTAATTTAGGATAATGGTGATAAGCCCAAATTCATCTATAGTGATGAATTAAAGTACAAAATCCACTTAAGCCCTTCAAAAACGCTCTAAAGGTTGCTGAGAAAGTCACATTCGAACGCCTTTTTGTTCCATTGTTAGCGAATGCGACACCTATTGTCCACACAGCTTTCTAAAACCCAACACTTTAGTCAAAATATTACTTTCACTGCACCATAAGATGCCTAGGGCTTCTCCTAAATCTCTTTCAGCCTCTCGAGGATTTTCCAATACGAGCAACCCATCTTTATACTGTAGTAATTGATGGCGAAAAGTCCTTCTTACCTTCAACATTGTAGAATAATACGTGCGGAATGGAAAGAAGCTTAACTAACTAAACTAGCATGTGACGGTACGCCACAAGGTGACGTGCTATTGCCACTTCCCTGGTTACTCGCAGCTAATCACCTGTTAACGGAATTGAAGGCAACTAAACTAATAGCATATGCAGATGACATAACCATAGTATTGGCAGGCAAATGCCTATATACCGTGAGCGACATAATGAATAATTCACTCTCAACAGTGCATCAATGGGCAACTCAGACAGTATTGGAGATAAATGCCGATAAAACGGATATGATACTTTTTACTAGAAGGTACAAGATGCCGAATTGGTACCGCCCGAAGCTAAGCGGAACTGACTCTTAAAGGACACCCAAAGTACCTTGGACTAGTTTTGGATAGCAAACTATCATGGAAGCGCAATATAGTGGAGAAGAAGAAACGAACTATATGCATGTAAAAGAATGCTGGGGGTTACATGGGTTCTATCTCCTTCAATAATGTATTGGTGCTACTCAGCTGTATTAAAGCAATTATTACTCTAGGGTGTTCTAGTGTGGTGGACTGCAATAAAAAAAAACGACACACAAAAAACACCTAGGGAAAGTATTCAACATCTTGGAGCACTCTGCACTACAGGGGCAATTAAAACTACTCCTACGGCAGCACTTGAAAAAATACTCAACCTACCACCGATTGGCAGAAGGTCTAGCAGCTGGATTTACCGCAAGACTTAACGCAACGGGTGAATTTACCTGTAAAATATTCGGGCATAGCTCAACAGGTATGAGTTATCGGACCAATACGGATTATACAACCCCGAAATACAATTGGATGAAGAGATTCCGAACAACAATAGAAGAAGAGGGGTGGAAAAGAGGTATGAAATCTAGCCGCAATACGCTTAATATATTTACTGATGGCTCGAAAATGATGGTCGGAGTAGGTGCAGGGATTTATTGCGCAGGGCTAGACATCAAGCGGCCAATTAAGCTCCCTGACCACTGCAATATTTTTCAATCCATAGGAAAGGCTGCAGAAATAGCACTAGCAAAGACATCGAGCAATTCCAACATAAATATATACCTTGACAGTCAAGCGGCAATAAAGGCAATTTTGATGAAATTTCATATAAAAATGTTCTTAGGATCAGGGAAGACATTGAGACAGACAGTTGCACATCTATTGGGTAGCCGCACATAAGGGCATTGTAGGAAACGAAATTGTAGATGAGATTGCCAAAGGCGCTGTTTACATAAAATTCGAACAAGAAAACGACATACTGAAACCTTTAAAAACGGTATACAATTGTAAAACCGCGAAAATCATGTGTACACAGAACGCAGATAAATACGCCAGATTCGTACTAGCCCTGTCTAGAAAGGACAGCAGAACTATCGTAGGTATACTGACAGGCCACAATTTTGCAATGAACTAGAAAAGAGGGAAACTCTAGAACACCTTCTATGTTCTTGTCCTGAATTAGCTAGAACCCGAATGTAATGTTTAGAAGCTCTACAATATGAGAGGTTAGAATGCCTCTCGTGGTTAGAGCTTACATAGATTCGCAAAAGCCGCAGGCTTATTACAAGAAGCCTACAACAAGGAAACGTAAGGGTCAAGCTACATCTGGTACCACTAAGAACCAATAGGTCTATGTAATGGCTTTCAGCCATCCAGATCAACCTAACCTAACCTTTTGTTTTTATTCTAAGCAAGGGCTTGGTTATTTCTAATACGGGTAAGTACCCCACTTTCGTTAAAACGGCCAGGAAGGAGGTGATTGACCTCATCCTAGCCTCTTCTTCTCTGAATCATCGCTCACGTCTTTTCCGATCTTAGATACATTCAATTTTGCCTAATTGAAAGCAAACCTTCTAGATCCTCCTACAGAAACCTTAGGAGCATAGGTTAGGACTTATACTGCAGAAATCTGCAGGATCTTCTTCCGCAAGCACCGCAAGGAAATTTGGATCTGTCGAAAGAATCGATAAAGGAAATGGTGGAGACATTCACATCAGCGTGTAACAGGGCCCTCGAGAACTCTTGTCCACTAAGACCACCCCCAAAAGAGATAAAGCCCCCTTGGAGGACAACCCAACTCTCTGAAATGAAGGCTTCGTGTAGACGGCTATTTAATAGAGCCAAAAGAATAAAGCCTCCCTCGGGATGGGAACTATACAAAGTAGGATTCGGAATCTACAAGTCCGAAATTAGGAAAGCGAAGTGAGACTCATGGAAGAGATTTCGCGAAGGTGTGGAAGACTGTCACCAGTCCTCGAGGTACAGACGCATTCTGTCGATGGGTTCCACACCCATGGGGTACCTGAGGGATGGAACAGGGTGCTTGACTATGAGCAACGAGGAGTCGCTCAAGTTGCTTCTCGACGCCCATTTTCCGGCAAATCCAAAATCGAGCAATATCAGCTGTTTGCTGAATAAGCGCCTCCTGGCTTGGGCGATTGACTCTTTCAAGCCCTTTAAGTCACCTGGGCCCGATGTCATTATACCTGCTCAACTGCAGAAACCTTCGGAGCTGCATAGATAGGAGCTACATACCCAGATCTTAGAGGGCTGTGAGAGTTTTTTCATTCCCAAGGCAGGTAACATTTGACATATATCCCCTAAGGAATTCAGACCAATTAGCCTCCCTCTGCGAAAAACTTCCCATCAAGCTCAAACTTAGGCTACCGGACCATTTTACTGCTTTCCAAGCGGAAGTAGCCGGAATTAAAGAAGGAGTGGATTGGTTGCTTGCTTCTTTAGTTACTGTAAAGGATGTAAATATCTACTCCGATAGCGAAGCGACAGCTAGTGATTTGGGCTCGTTGTTTGTAAGATCTAAATTCGTCAGGGAATGCCGGACTTCTCTCTCGATTGCATCGGAATATTGCGATATAATCTTATTTGGGTTCCCGGCATAAAGGGGAACTACTGGGCTGATGAGCTGGCTTGACAGGGGACCCTGGACACGGTTTCATCGCAAAATAATAGGATTGGGGTTCCCTTAAGAAACTGCGGTCTGCTACTGTAAATATAGGCCTAGCGTCAACTCAGCGAGCCCTGGGCTATTGCGCAAACGTGCAAAGTCACGAGATTCTTCTGGCCACGGGTAGATCGGGGACGCTCGAGCGAACTTCTAAAGCTAACAAAGCCACAGCAATCCAATTTGGTAGGTATCCTCACCGGACACTGTCGGTTAGGTGTCCATGCGGTGAGGCTTGTTATTGCGTCAAACCCTCTCTGCAGAAGTTGTCTGGAGGACGAGTAGTAATCATCTCAGCTGGCCTGCCTTTGTTGGGCTAAGGTTTAAATGTCTGGGCTCTCATTTTTTCACACATCTGGTGAAATTCATCAGTAGCTTGATGCGGTTAATACAAACATAAATTGCCATCCATCTCTCATCCAAGCCCCTTCTTCCCTTTTTCCACCTTTATAGTTCCTCCTCCTCTCCTTTTCCCTTCACTTGGCCCTGTATCGTATCACAACGGACAAATTTTAAATTTTTGTGCAAGTGTGCCCTTCGCAAGGGCAGCCATTTAACCTAACCTAACACCATTCTCTTATCCTCATGCTCGCGCTTCCGGTCTGCAAAAGAAAAACTCCATAGAGTCTTTGGGGAACCTCATTCGCCGGTAAAGTTCGTGCAGCAGGTGCATCCTAACGACCTAGACCATGAAAAAGGCGGCGGCTAATCGCTTTCCCTCTCGGCGATGTAGGGGAAAGTGGGGCACCTGTGACACCTTTTTTGCGAAGCCATATTTCTCGCATATTTTTCGAGAAAAACGTAGATTTTAGAAATTGATCGTAACTATTAGAATTTAATCTTAATATTTAACTGGCCAAGGAGTTGCAAGAAACAGTATAAATACCTTATTCGGCCTCTTTAAAAAAAAAAAAATTTGTCAAATGTGCTCCGCCGGAAGGGTACCTTTGACTTTAAAGGGGCACATTTAACCATCGTGTTGTTTAACTATTTTATACTTACGATAACGTAAAAAACAAGACGTTATTTCAAAAAACAAAATAAATATATTTATTTCAACAAAGCAAAAACACAGGCTTCTTTTTCTTCAGTTATCTTCATTTTCTTCAGACGTATCAGACTCAATTAGGTCATATTTTATGGATTTTTTCTTTAAAAGCGTTCGCTTTTTTTTGAGACAATAGTTCGGTTTACGTTATGAATATATATATTTTTTTGTTAGGTTCCATTACTTCTGTTTCTCAGCTGAACTCGTTATGATACGGAATGTTGAACTTTCGGCCGTTTTGTTTAGAGGCACACAAACGTTTGATTGGGCGAACCATTTCAGGAGTTCGGTTTTGGGCCGAATTGCTTTGTGGGTTTTTTTGCACGTTTATTAGATTTTGTCTGTTTTCTACGTTTTCGCTGACATTAATAACTGGGCGAGATTCTTCTTCCGGCAAGTCTTCCAACGTAAACATGTCGTCAGTAAAAATTTGTGAGTTAACGGGATAAATACCTGTACCTTTAAACGCTTTCAACATATTTTCTGACGAGAATGACCTTTGGAAAGGATGACTCGTTAGTTTTGCCACATCATTAATAGTTATTTGTTTTCCGATGTTTGAAACAGTAAAGTCGTTGAAGCTCTTTCGGCAAAGTTGTTTAAATGGTCCGAATATGGACACATCTAAGGGCTGCAAACGTTGCGAGTTAGGTGGAAAAGATAGCATCACAGTTCCATTATCTCTGCAAAAGTTAATGCTTTCGAGACTACATTGAGACTACTCCAGTTTTATCTAAGTTATATATATCCTTTGGCTAGAAGGAGTATTTTTTATAAATCGCCCTGAAGCTTGAGTAAAATTCTTCTAGAGCTGATTTTGTAAAGCCCGAAAGTCTGACCAGTCTTACTTTCTCTAGCTTTCGTAATGAAATAGTTGGGCTTATTTTGAGAAAAGCACTAAGCCTGTCCTTACTTGCTTCCTTAGTAACATTCCATCCAACTGGAACGGCGATCTGATTTATTTTAGCATAATCATAAACACACTTTCTGAATATCTGGTATGACAAGCCATATGCGTAAAACGCACATTTCTTTATATAATCAGCAAGCTGCTTTTCGACTTTATTTGTGAAGTGTTGGCGCGATATGAATATTGCTAGAGTCCACCGTAAGTTTAAGTTTACATTGACGTTTCATCCGCATTTTAAATGTCCTTTTTTTGATGCTGTATTTTTTTGCTGCCGAAGTTTGTGTCTCATCTCCATTTTTTACATCATTCATGGCTTTTTTAATATTTTCTTCATTTATTTCTTTTCCAGATGACTTTTTCTTATAGTTTCGTACCGTTACTGTACAAAAGTCATATATAAATAAGCCAAGTTACTTACATTTACCAAACATATTAACATAATTATAACATGGGGCACATTTGACATTCGTCAAAAGAACCCCACACTCAAAAGTCAAATGTGCCCCAAATGACTTTATCCACATTCATTGTTTCGATTATTATATTCTTAAAAACGTATTGTTACTTACAGATTTTTTCTCAAAATTGAAATCTCGAAGCACCATTTAATAACTTTAGTCTTTAGAAAATAATTGCTTTTACTTCAAAAAATGCTTACATAGCGCTACATAAAAATTACATTACCCAATCGAAAATCACTTAAACACGTGTTGCTCCGCTGAGCATTTAAGGAGAACTGCCAAACTATATATAAGTTCCTTATTTGCGAAGTTTTTGAATCATTTTGACACCGAAAATCTTAAAGTCAATGCTGCCCCATAGTCACAGGTACCCCACTTTACCCTAATAAATACTTGATGGTAGTCTCGCGGCGCGAGATAATGAAATTAAACAGGCTTAAACTGGCCTCAGAAGCCAACTTGCGAGCTACCAATACGCCTATGAAAAAAAAAACAACGGCACTCCTCGAGAGTCGAAATAATGTACTTACAAAACCACAATACCTTCATAGGCGCCAAATCAGCAGCATGTACAGCGGGATGGTCGCATTGCAGCCAAGCATAAAAAGATCCAGAATCCTCGCATTCTAAAATGTTCTAGAACACAAAAAACATGGGGCACTCACTTCATGCCTCAACATGTGTTATGTATGTATATCATGTTATGTATAACATGTATTTAATGTCTTCAGAAAACTTAACTGATGAGATAAACTCATTTTAGCATCCGTCCGGAAAGCCTAACGCGCATATACACGTATACATATGTATAGTATATTAACAATGAGTTTTGACATAGAAAATAAATTAAATTTTTCGATTTCAATAGCAAAAAATAGCACTCTTTATTTATCTTTGACTTCTTTTTTGTACTGATTCATATTTATTCACAGCATTTAAAGGGAAAAACAACAACGAAAGCAACTAAAACAAATAACACAGTAAAAGTATTTCGACACTCTCAATAAACTGGTTTTACATTTTGCTTTTTCAAGAATGTGAGAGAATGTTCGAGAATTTCAATGGAAACACTTGCAAATCAGCTTCACGAGGTGTGTGGTATTGTTGTTTCTCATGAAGCAGTGCGTCAAATCATACTGCAGCACAAATATTCATCGGGATCAGCACGCAAGAAACCATTGCTGCCTGCACGGGTTGTATAAAAACGCTTATAAAGGGTTATTAAGTTTCAAAGGCCGGTGTTGATTTTGAATAAAATACAATTTTTTTAGGAAATTATTGTCATATCTCTTTATTATGATAATATTGGTATGACTCAATTACGTATGGAACAAAATATTGGCCAAATGGCCGCCGCGTCATCACTCCTTCATCCGATGGTCCAAATTTTCGATGACGTTGAGGCATAATTGAGGTTCTATGCCGTTAATGTGCCGAATTATCTCATCCTATAGCTCTTGAATTGTGGCTGGCTTATCGACGTACACCCTTTCTTTCAAATAACCACAAAGAAAGAAGTCCAACGGTGTCAAATCACATGATCTTGGCGGCCAATTGACATCGCCGCGACGTGAGATTATTCGACCATCAAATTGTTCGCGCAAAAGAGCCATTGTTTCGTTAGCTGTGTGACAAGTGGCACCATCCTGTTGAAACCACATATAGTCCACATCCATATCTTCCAATTCGGGCCATAAAAAGCTCGATATCATCTCACGATAGCGAACATTATTCACAGTAACTGCCTGATCGGCCTCATTTTGGAAAAAATACGGCCCATAAACCGTACCAAACAGTCACTCTTTGTGCGTGCATTGCTTTTTCGGCAATCACTCTTGGATTATCATTCTCCCAAATGTGGCAATTCTGCTTATTGACGAATCCACTGAGGTGAAAATGTGCCTTATCACTGAAGATGATTTTCTTCGAAAATTGGTCATCCACTGTTGCCATTTCCTGCCACCATTCTGACCATTGATGACGCTTGAAATGACGAGCGTGAGAGGTGCAATTCTTGGGCGAGTTGAAGTGGACGGCTCTTCAACGACACTATCGCGAACAGCAGCAATATTTTCTGGTGTACGAGCTGTACGAGCATGCACTGGTGTTTTCACATCTCCTAAAGACCCGGTTTGCTAAAACTTTTGCACAAGTTTTCCGATTGTACGCACATTTGACGATTAAATTGACCGAAAAAATCACGAAGTGCGCGATATGCATTTTGATTTGTACACCCGTTTTCATAATAAGCCTGCATAACTTTCATGCGTTGCTCGATTGCGTATCTTTCCATGGTTCAAATTGAATTTATCTGTAATTGAAAAATGTCAAAAGCAGAAACAAACTTGACGTTTAGATGTGGTTCACATCTAACATCGGCCTTTGAAATTTAGCCACCCTTTATTTTGTTTTAAACCACATTTGCGAAGCAGACAATTATTGGGACGACGTTGTATTTTGCGACGAGACAATGATAATGATGTATACAATGATGGATCGACTGTAGTATGGCGCAAGCCGTTGACAGTTTTACAAAGCCGAAATATAATGTCCACGTAAGTAAAGGAGTAGGAGACTTGGTGTTTATTGACGGCACAACAGTATTTATATATGTATATTGAAAAAAACCTAGTTGGCTGTGCTAAAAATTTTGGGTTTATTACTGAGAATAAACCAAATTTTAAATTTTATTAACATCACAATCCAAAGCATTAGGAGCACAAAGTGCAGATGTGGCTTTTCTACAATTGCGGTAAAGTTATAAATACATCAGCCCAGAGCCCCGACATCAACGTGATTGAAAATTTGTGAAAAAGCGCCTGCAAAATGTTGCTGAAGCTAACGGTTATCATACCAAATATTAAATTAATCAAAAAATTACGTAATATTATTAAATTATGTATTTAACACAAAAACAGTTTATTGGAGGTGTCGAAAATGCGTTATTTGATTTTGTTGCTTTAGTTGTTGTTTTCCCTAAGAATTTTAATTGCTTTTGTATTAATTCCATCAAAATTTATATATATATATAATTGGCGCGTACACCCTTTTTGGGTGTTTGGCCGAGCTCCTCCTCCTATTTGTGGTCTGCGTCTTGATGTTGTTCCACAAATGCAGGGACCTACAGTTTCAAGCCGACTCCGAACGGCAGCTATTTTGATGAGGAGCTTTTTCATGGCAGAAATACACTCGGAGGTTTGCCATTGCCAGCCGAGGGGCGACCGCTATTAGAAAAATGTTTTTCTTAATTTTGGTGTTTCACCGATTCGAACTTACGTTCTCTCTGTGAATTCCGCATGGTATTCACGGACCAACCCATTCGGCTACGGCGGTCATCTAAATGCTGTGAATAAATATGAATCAGTACAAAAAAGAATTCAAAGATAAATAAATAGGTCTATTTTTTCTATTAAAATCGGAAAATTGAATTTATTTTCTATGTCACAACTCATTATTGGCATACTGTATATGTAAAAATGCATACAAACCTTCATTGAACGCAGAATGTAAACTTCTGCGCAAAATTGACATAGGGCTTATAAAAACGAATGCTTGCTGCCATTGTCTTCTAAATATTTGTAGTGAAAACACGGTATGCAGAGAACGTTAATGATATAGAGAAGTATCACCAGCTACGAATAGTGTGAATTGTCAAAAATAAAGTGTATCTGCGAAGCCTTTTTCACCTCGCCCAACTCGACAGCGATGAAGTTCTTAATAGAGCGAATTACAGCGAATTCTATAGAAGTACATACATTAACTCTGCAAAGTTTTTATCTTCTCTAGGAAATCAAATTGACGACATTTGGAAATGCATTTAATTGTTCCTTTGTTCCTCTAAATGCGTATGTCGTCCAAAGCTAAAATTCTATGACTAGACATGATTCAAGTTGCCATGGCGCTGAACAGTCTAAAATAGTCACGGGGCCACTGAACAGTTACATATGTATATTGTACAGCACAACAAAAACAAATTCATTGATAAGTTCGGGCTCATATTTCTATGAGCAAAATACTTTCATTTATAAAACGAGCCACCCATATGCCCATTTTTCTCAACGATGACCAAAATTTACATGTAAGATTGCAGGAACCAAATCAAAATAGTCAATACTGAAATATTTCTTAAAGAAATATTTGCCAATATTTGGTGAATCGTGGATTTTTGTCATGTCGAACGGTTGCGGCTCCGTATATATGTTTGCACCCCATTTGCAGAAATAAATGCTCGATAGCCCCAGCTGCTGTGCGTCAAGTATGCGCATGAGCGTATATACATTAAAATGCAGAGCACAGCAACAATTAGCTTATAAAAAAGTTCTGTCCCTGTATATTTCGATACTAGGAGAAATTTTCGAAACAATTATTTTATGTTCTGTGATTAAGGTGAATACATATTTAATTAGTATGTTACTTTACGTATGTAGCTCTTTAATTGATAAAAAGTGCATAAAAACATGTGAAAACAATCTCTTCTCTTAAACTGCTTCTGGAAGGGAGACACTGGAAATTCTCTTTTGATGTTTCATTCGCGTACACACGGGCAAAAATGTATCCGCGACATTTTGACTTTAGCATCGTCTGGTTCGGATGTATTCTAGCACGCGCTTACATGTAAAGCAGAGAGCGTTCGACAACAGTTTCTTAAATATATGAATGAAAAATGCAAACTGGTTAAATAATAAATAATTTGTTGTTTTTTTTATTGAAATATATTTATAAATTCTTATACTTGAATAAAAAAAATTAAATTAAAAATACTTCATATGTAAATAATTAACTTAAAATTAAACTGAGTATCTAGAAATGCAGGGAAAAATTAGAAATCAACATAAACATGTCCCATAACTATTTTAAATTATACTACTGTACTAGCAAAAATAATTGTGTATTTCCCAAGCAGCGTTCGTATGTTTGTCATCGTTGTTATCTTCCGTTTGCTTGAAAACCAACACATAACTTAGAACTTTCTTCCACGAAAGAAGAAAACGAATGAAGCAACTGTCAAAAATTGCTTTAAGATTGGAAATACGAATAAGAAGCACAAAGCGTGTCGCCAGTACAGGAGACAAATTCCCTTCTCTCTTCCGCGGCCGTCCTTCTCCTACAAACAAAATGTTTCCCTTCCAGAGGAGACATCGTGTAAATGGGCACAAAGAGATCGTACTAGGTCACGTTCTCAAAATCGGCCAATAAATATAAATTCCGCAAATTTGAATGGTGCAGCATTTCAATATAATCCACAACTTGATTATTCATCTCACAAGTACGTTGTTATTGGAAGTATGGATAAAATTTGCAGATTTTGTCAAGCATTGAAATTCAAAACAGAAACACCAGGCATGTGTTGCGCTTCAGGAAAAGTTCGTTTACCAGACACACAATATCCGCCCGAACCATTAGCTACATTATTATCGGGAACATCACCCGATTCCAAACATTTTCTTGAAAAAATTTCCACATATAATTCATGTTTTCAAATGACATCTTTTGGTGCTGGAAAAATTATAACCGATAACTTCATGCCAACGTTCAAGGTAATACATAAACTTCAACGTTCAACAACATTCGCTGACACATCTAATGAATCATTAGATTTTATGGACACAAATTATGGTTTTTTTCAGATTCAAGGGCAAGCATATCACTTAATAGGTTCATTACTACCACTACCCGATCAAGAGTCAAAATTTTTGCAAATTTATTTCATTAATGACAACGATGATGAACTTGAAGCACGGTGTGCATTTTCCAGAAATATAAACAGAGTCATTATGAGAGAGTTACAAGATTTATTACACACACACAATGTTTTGGTGCAAAGTTTTAAAACAACAATCGAAAGATTGTCATCTGATAATCATAAAATTAAAATTGATGCAAATAAAACGCCTGCCGGCGAACATCATGGAAGATACAATCAACCAACTTCAAGCAACGAGGTTGCAATTGTTATATCTGGAGATGAATTTCAACCAGGAGATATTGTTTTGCAAAGAAGAAATGGTACTCTGCAACGTGTTAATGATGCATTACAATACCCTCTAATGTTCTGTCGTGGTGAAGATAGCTATTCGATTGATATAAAACAAATAAATCCAGCAAATGGTCAAGAAACAAATAAAACTGTAAGCGCAATGAATTATTATGCATACAGAATCATAATAAGAGGAAATCAAGAGAATCACAATTTAAAATGTCGTAAATTATTTCATCAGTATGTTGTTGACATGTATGCGAAAATAGAAACAGAACGATTGAATTACATTAGATTCAACCAAAGAGCAAAGATGCAATGAACAACGATACCAACGTTAATAACATTGGTCAAATGGTAATATTACCTTACGCCCAAGATGCAATGTGTTATGTCAGAAATTATGGTCGACCCGACTTATTCATAACTTTCACATGCAATCTGAAATGGGATGATATTAAGAATCATTTATATACTGGGCAATCAGCTACTGATAGGCATGACATTACTGCAAGAGTGTTTAGACGAAAGCTACAGTCTCTAATGGATTTCATTGTAAAACATAAAGTTTACGGAGATGTACAATGTTTCATGTATTCTGTGGAATGGCAAAAAAGAGGCTTGCCACATGCGCATATTTTGATTTGGTTAAAACAAAAACTAACCACAGATAAAATTGATCATATTATATATGCTGAAATTCCAGATATAAATGAAGATCGAGAATTACATACTACTGTAACCAAAAACATGATTCATGGACCGTGTGGTACGTTAAATCAAATTTCTCCATGTATGGTTGATGGTAAATGTTCAAAAAACTACCCAAGACAATTAATTGCTGAAACAATGACTGGAAATGAGGGATATCCATTGTACCGTAGAAGATCACCAGAAGATAATGGAAAAACAGTCACTGTGACAATAAATAATCAAGATGTGGAGATCGATAACCGTTGTATAGTTCCGTATTCCAAATTATTATCGAAAACATTTAACGCACATATAAATGTTGAATATTGTAACTCCGTAAAATCCATCAAATATATTACATATGCAAATATATCAATAAAGGAAGTGACATGGCAGTATTTGGAGTTGTAAATCGAAAAGATGAAATTACTAATTACCAAATGGGAAGATACATTAGTAGCAACGAAGCAGTTTGGAGAATATTATCATTTCCGATTCATGGTCGCCATCCAGCTGTTATTCATTTGACAGTCCATTTAGAAAATGAACAAAGTGTTTATTTCACTGAAAATACTGCTCAACAAATGGCCGAACGACCACCAGCAACAACACTAACTGCATTTTTCAACTTATGTGAAACAGATTCATTTGCAAGAACATTGCTTTATTCAAATGTTCCTAAATATTATACTTGGAATGCATCATCAAGGTCCTGGGTACGAAGGCAACGAGGAATACCTGTAGATGGATATCCAGGTGTTCATTTGGGTGATGCAATCGGACGACTTTACACTGTGCATCCAAGTAAAGTGGAATGTTTCTATTTACGTTTACTCTTAGTTGATATTCCCGGCCCAAGAGCATTCGAAAGTTTGCAACGAGTTAATGGTCATCTTTGTTGTACTTATCAGCAAGCATGCAAAGAATTGAATTTGCTTGAAAATGATAATCAGTGGGATGCAACTCTTATGGATGCATGTGCAACAAGTTCTCCACACCAAATAAGAACACTATTTGCCATCATTATTGCTACATGTTTCCCAGCAAACCCAAAAGAATTGTGGAGTACTTACCAAGAATACATGACAGAAGATATCCTACATCAAGTACGTCGCATTACTGCAAATCCAAATTTGAATTATACAGATGAATTATATAATGAGGCATTAATTAAAATCGAAGACTTTTGCCTGATGATTGCAAATAAAACTGTGAGTGAGTTAGGTATGATCGTACCAAATCGTCCGATGCATGATGCATACAATGCAGAATTAAGACGTGAAAAAGAATATGACCGAAATGATCTGAACACATTGGTAACAACAAACCTACCAAAATTAAACACAGAACAAAGGCAGGCATTTGACACAATTATAGTCAATGTTGCAAATGAAAGAGGAGGAATATTCTTCTTAGATGCACCAGGTGGGACTGGAAAAACGTTTTTGTTGTCGTTAATTTTGGCCACCATTCGATCACAGAATAATATTGCATTGGCTTTGGCATCATCTGGAATAGCGCAACTTTATTGGACGGCGGTCGCACTGCACATTCTGCATTAAAGTTACCATTAAATATGCAAGTAAATGAAGAACCAACTTGCAACATTTCTAAAAATTCTGGAATGGGAAAGGTTTTACAAACATGTAAAATTATTGTATGGGATGAATGTACGATGGCTCATAAAAAACCACTGGAAGCCTTAAATAGAACACTGAAAGATTGTCGAAATAACACAAACATATTTGGTGGTGCACTAATTCTGTTGGCCGGTGATTTTCGACAGTTCGTGTGCAGTTACAGAATGATCCAACAGCTGCTGAATTTTCCGAACATTTGTTGCAAATTGGAAATGGGCGAAAGCCAATTGATAAGAATACAGGCATGATCACACTTCCAACTAATTTTTGTACCGTAACAGAATCAAGAGTACAATTAGTGCAAAATGTATTTTCAAATATTGCACAAAACTATCGAAATCAAGATTGGCTAAGCGAGAGAGCTATATTAGCTGCCAAAAAAGTCGATGTCAATGAAATCAATGCCAGTATTTTGACTCAAATTCCAGGTGAAGTTGTCACCTATAAATCAATTGATTCAATCACTAATCCCGACGATGTAGTGAATTATCCCATTGAATTTTTGAATTCACTTAATTTGCCTAGCTTGCCACCACATCGTTTGCAATTGAAAGTCGGCGCAGTGATCATTATGTTGCGAAATATCAATCAGCCGAAACTATGCAATGGGACAAGATTAGCATTGAAACGGACAATGAACAATGTAATTGAAGCAACAATTTTGAAAGGCAAATTTAAAGGTGAATATGTTTTGATTCCGCGCATTCCAATGATTTCAACAGATTTGCCTTTTGATTTTAAGCGGCTTCAATTCCCCATTCGCCTTGCTTTTGCTATTACAATCAATAAGTCTCAAGGTCAAACACTTCAATTATGTGGAATTGACCTAACTTATCCATGCTTTGGACATGGGCAACTGTATGTAGGATGTTCTCGAGTAGGGAAACCATTGTTACTTTATATTTATACACCGCATGAAAATAAAACCAAAAATTTTGTGTATCAGAAGGCTTTAGAATAAGTTGTTAGCTTACAATCATTTGAGTAAGTCACTAAAATAAATAAAACATTATTATTAGAATAAGTCACAAAATAATGGCCGGGCATGAATTAAATGATGAAACAAGAAAAAAACAAAGAACACTTTTCATTTATATTTTTCTTTCACCCAGCGAAGCGGGTGAGGGTCCGCTAGTGTACATATATGTATTGACATATTTGAATTTGCGTTGATTTGGTTGAAGGGAATTCAACAAAGTTTGAACAGAAGCCTTAACCTGGGCATATACGGAAAACAAATCCAAACAATCAGTTGAAATTTCAACGGATTGATTCGTGTGTGGCGCAGTTGGCAAACCGATCAAAAATTAATAAAAATTTGGCGTGTGTGTGGCGAAGTTGACGATTTTCCCTTCGGGTTTTGCAATCGGTGGCGTGTGTGTGACCCAAAGTTCACGATTTTGCAAATTTTTTTTGAAATTTTGAAGTGTGTACATTAGCGGAAAAATGACAACATTAAGCAAAACATTTATTGAGGCAAGCACATAGTCTTATCTACTAGTGCCTTTCGTGGCAGCCATTTTGTTTTGGTGACATCTGTCAAATCTTTGTTTATTATTCAGTTATTTATGCCAAATCATCATGGCAAGTTACACGATTGAACAGCACGTTCAAATGATAAAACTTTATTATCAAAATAAGTGTTCATTAACGCAAACGTGCCACACAGCAAGCGCCATTTTATTCCATTTCAACATCTACCCGCCCTTATTGAAAAACCCGTTATATATATGAATATAATAATTATGTATATAATATAATTATTCATAATAGAAATATAATTATATTTCTAATAACTAAATAATTTATTGAGTAAATCAAAGATGTGTTAAAAAACCTCGGATTATTTTGGAAAAATAAGAGCGTTGAATATAAAGACAGAAATAAAAAACTAAAATTTTATTAGAAAAATATAAAGAAGTAGACAAAAATGCTAATATAAATAGTGTGAAAAAAAATCTTCTTCGCCCTCTTCTTTTCAAGCGCAGATAAGTACCATAAATGACAGTAATTTTTTTCCGCGATCGATGTTCTCTCAGCAACGAACAGCGTGGAAATAAAATCGCCAACAGATCTACACGTGTGTGGCAAAATGATTTTGAACCAATTGCGTGGATTTGTTTTCCGTCTGTGCTCAGCTTTAGACAGACATAATTTATGTATATAATTTTGGATGATTTGGAAAAACTTCAAATATTTAGGTAACAATAAAAAGCTAACTAACATTCTTTGCCTCTAATCACCATCAAGTTCTAATCGACTGCTGCTAAATTTGTATGTGATAATTCAGTCCCTTTCTGTTAACTTTTGGTGGAAAATGTGTCTATGGTGATTAGTCTTCGTGGGACGTGTACCCCTCAAAACTCTATACGTTCCTGTCATTGAGATAGTAACGTTCTCTGCTCTTAAGTAAAGCTGTCTTCTAACGGAGCCTTCCTGATATTAGGCCCCTCAGATTGTAACGGTGGCCTTGCCGTAGTATGGAGCGCTGTCATGGTCGACAGGTTATTTCCCCTTATTCCTCTTTGCTCACCGCGCTTGGCGACATGCGCAGCTCCCTGGGCGTGGCCGTACGAGCCATATGATGAACACAAACAAAAAAGAAAACTCTTATAGTGGCGGAAAACAGACGGAAAAAATGACGGGAAGGCAGACGAACGCATTTACAGCTTAAGACAGACAAACGGACACACATACTAAGCGACAGGACAAACAATCGGCCATCCATGACAAACTGGGAATTGGGTTCTTCGTTTGATGAATACCTGGCCTCTAGCCAGAAAACAATTGAGGGTAAAGCTGTGGGCCACAGCACGCCAACAACTATAAATGAAGCGACAAGATCCGCTAAAACTATGGGGCAAAAGCGCGTAAATAAAGGCCCATCGAGGTGTAAGCCTTACCAGAGGTTTCTCACTATCCTTGGCAGGATTCGAAACCGAAGGTGAAGCTCATCCCAAAGATGAGGCTGACAAGGCAAGGTGCCAAAAGGTGGTGGACGAATACCTGGCATTTCAAACCGAGGGTAAACAAGATCTCAGATCATCGTGCAGTTGTCTCTAAACCTATCAAGCAATTCAGTGAGGTGGCACGGGATCATCCTCAAATGGTACTGATAGACGAAACTTTCAGCGGCATCACACTTGGGCTCCACAATTGTTCGGAGATTGAGGCACGGTTGTTTTGCATAATCGTCGGCTATGTCATGGCGAATCCGGAGGATCAATCACCAGGTTTCGACAACTGAGTGGCAAAATTCAGAGCAGCTGGGAGGGCTTGAAGCTTAAGCTCATTACAGCCAGCGGGATAACATGAAAGCCGAGTGTTCGCATCTGAATAGCAAACAAGGAGTTTGAAGCCAATCAGCTGATTCCTTACCATCAGACTCACAACCGCTCAGTACCAATGACCGATTGGTCGATCATTAAAGCGGAGGCCCCACATAAGCACAGCATGTTATTCCTTCTTCAAATCACAGAAGAGATCATTGAGCACTGCAAAAAGTGCAAAATAAACCTTGGTTTGGCATATTGGATATTCCCTTCTGCGAACCCGGAGCAGGATGAGGTCGACAGAAACAATGAACTACTGACTGACATGCAGTGAAATGACGCCGAACCTGGGAAAACAAACCAATAGAAATGGTTTTAAAGGTTGTTTAAATTAACTTGCAGCATTCACAGACTGCACCTAACTTCCCCTAGGAGAACGTTGACATCATTAATCCAGCAACCCTGGGTGCAAAGCAATGAGGTGAAGGGCTTATCGTAAAGAACTACAATCTGTACTATAAGCAATTTCAAGGTAATCCCAGATAATGTATTGTAGTCAAGAAACATTTAATCATATTTTTAATATTTTAATGTGACGGCTGTTGGTGAAGCAGTGAGCTCTTGGACTGCTACGGCAGAATAATTGCCAAAACTTCTGCTAAATACGCATTTTCCGGGATGAGCCACCCACGAAAGTGGGAGATGAAATATTAGGCGGGGGCAATATAATCCACAGCATCTTGTGAATGAAATAATCAAATCTTTCTCACCTTTTAACTCTACGGGGCTAAATGGGATCATTCCGAAGATGTTATAGGAAACTCTGGGCTGTACTCTACCATGGCTAGAGCAAATTTTTAAAGCATGTTTAAAGTTAGGCCATATTCTACGAGTAGATAGTTCGAAACTAGTCAAGGTCGTATTCATACCAAAACTAGGTAGGAGGGGTCATGAATCAGCGGAGGACTTCAGGCCAATAAGTCTTTCTCGTTAAAAACCTTTTGGATATACACCTCAGAAGCTCTTTAGGGAGCTCTGTTATATCAACTGAACAGTATGCGTACCTTAAAGGCAAACCTACGGAGACAGCGCTTCACGAGGTAATCCGAAAAATAGAGGGCTCTCTAGAGAACAACCATTATACCATGGCGGTATTCTTGGATAAAGAAGGCGTCTTTAACAATGCTAGTGCAGATGCCATCCAACGGGATAGACTTAGAGGTGGAAAATTGCATTAGTGATTTTGTCACCTCTATGCTAGAAACCAGAATCATCAAAGCTAATATGGGTAATATGAACATAATCACGAAGGTCCACAGGAGCACTCCACAGGGGGAAGTGCTATCTCCAATTCTCTGGTTATGCGTTATTAGAAAAATCTTAATAAAACTTAATAGAGGTGGGGTAAAAGCGGTGGCGTACGCTGATGATGTGGTGTCAGGACTGTGTCCCAATACGATCAGTGGGATCATCCAAAGGGCATTAGGCGAGCTTAATTCTTGGGCCACAGGCTGTGGCCTGAGTTTAAGCCCGAGTGAAACAGAACTAATGCTTTTTACCACCAGATATAAGGTATAAAATTTTACCCTACCAAATATTAACAGACAAACCCTTTCACTTTCACCCAGTGCTAAGTTCTTAGGGGTAATTCTGAACTCCAAACTTAGCTGGAAATGAAACGTCGAAGAACGGGTAAGGAAAGCAGAAATTGCTTTATATGCCTGTAAACGTTTGCTTGAAAGAAAATGGGGTATTCAACCTAAGTTTACATTATGCCTTTATAAGGAGGTTATACGACCAAGTTTATCGAATGGTTCGATAGTTTGGTGGAAAGCTCTACGTAGATATTAAAATACAAAACTACTCAGCAGAATACAAAGATCAACCTGTGCAATAACGCTTGGTGCAGTCAGATCATGTCCTAGGGAAGCTCTCAATGCACTGACACACGTTATTTCCGAGAGACCTTTATATAAAGAAGATGGCAACCATGAGTGCATTTAGGTTAAATAAAGTGGGTCGCTGGAAAAAAACAACGTATGATCATGCCAGTCTATTATTGCGACAAACTCAGTTAACCTCGGAGAGGACAGATTACATCGTCCCAACATTAACTTTCAATAGGAATTTTGTCAGTCTCCTTCCATCAAAAGAGGAATGGAATAAGAGATTCTCACTAAGCAATTTCGACATTCCGGTCTATACAGACGGTTTTAAAATGGATTGTGGTGTTGGAGCTGGTATATATTCTCATAGACTTAAAATTGAAAAATCTGTGCGTCACCCCAATGCCTGCAGTGTCTTCCAGCCGGAAGTACTTGCATTTAGGGAAGCTTGTAGGCTACTAATCGCAGATTTTTCTTTAAAGAGCAATATCGCTAGTCTTTCGGATAGCCAAGCAGCAATCCAGGCACTAGATTCAGCTTCAACAACCTCTATGGTGGGGAAACAAAGTAGGAGTAGCCTCTCCGCCTTGATGAAAACCATAAGGTTACCTTAACCTGGGTCCTGGGACATCGGAATATTGAAGGTAACGAAAAAACAGAGGAACTGGTAGGAGGGGATCTGCCATGAATAATGCTCTTGTAGAATCGGTATTCGCACCATTAGGTGCAGTCAATAATACAATTTATCGAACAAATGTCTGGCTTAGATGTCAACAACCTAATAAGGTTCATGAACCGCGAAGACTGCATATACGCATGCCGTAAATAACTGGTAAACAAGTTAGTATCGGGGATGTGGAAATAAAATGGTGTTTGGGTGCTAGTTGCATACGGGATGAATTGTTATAGTGACCCCTAATCTCAATGTAATATAATATAGTACCACCCTATTTTTCGTATAAATAAACGCCTCCCTAACTTTCCGCACACGCGCAAACATACTTTTTTTATTGCTCACGCAAAAATTCATTACGCTGCACTGTTATAATTTTTATTTACAGTCCTAAACCTCGTACTGAGCAGATGGGCCATCTCTCAGTTTTTCGTTTATTGCTATTCACATAGCTTTAGCTTGGTGTTTCCTTTCATACCGTTCTGCTTATTGTATGTAGTTGCGGGCTCAATCATTTTTCATAAGGGAATAATAGTCTCAAAAATATACAACAGTGTACAATAGTTTAAAAAAAATGCTCCCCCGGGGGCACCTGTTTCGGGGTAACAGGTTTGATCCGCCTGCCCAGTGTCCCCAACCGAGGCGTAAACCAGCTTTCAAAAAATAAAACAATTTCCTCAATTACCCCCAACTAAAAACGACGACCGTGAGCAAAGACATTAATAAAATTAGTGAATTACGCGACGGTAGTTTATTGTTGCTAGTGAAAAAGAAGGAAGTGGCAGAAATATCCAAAAAAACCAAATTCCTCTTCAACATTGGCGCTGTTAGCGTCAGCTATCATCAAAACCTAAATTGCTGCAAACGAACAAATTTTGCACCATTCTTAAATGATATCACTGAAAGTGAAATAATTGAAGGTTTGAGTACCTATGAAGTTTCCTCTGTGTAAAAGTTCACACGAAAAACGGTAAATAGTACTTTCACTTAACAGCTACTCCCTACCAAATAAAATCAATATTGCTTGGAGAATGAAAAGTGTGCGCCCGTACTTGCCGAATCCAATGCGTTGTAAATCTTGCCAAAAGTTAGGTCATAAAAAAAATCACTGCAAAAATACCCCAATGTGCGAAACTTGCAACTTTTCAGCTCCCCATAACAATGACTGCACCCGTGTTATGTGTGCGAACTGCTCCAACGAACATCGCTTTTCGAACAACATGCCCAAAATATATGTAAACAGGCCAAAGAAATTTTAAAAGTAAAAACCTTAGATAAATGCACTTTGCGCGAAGCTTCAAAAAATATAGAGAAATGACCTCTACCCCTTCCCTCACTACCACGTATGCTCAAGTTATACGCCCTTCTAACGAGGTCGAACCTGCTATTAACACACCAACTAAAATCCCAGCCATCAATCATTCGACAAGTTCCCCCAATAATATTATTGAAAAAGTATAAAAAAAAAAGAAACGCAGAGGTCACTTCTGTATCACATTTATCAAAATCTTACAAAAACGATTCACACTCCGAAAACAAACAACATACCACAACTAAGCCTACATCACTCACTCCAACATACAATAAAGATCCAGAACCCAACAAGGCAATGAGCGCCCACAACGTAATAACACCTAAATAACACGTAAATAACACCTTAAATTCGATCAATGCCGGCAATTACAAAGCAATGCAATCCGATGATCCCAATTATGAAAATAACATTTCAACAACTGATACTACTTACGAAAATGTAAACATAACAAACAACGGAAACCCTGAACAATTAAAAATCGACTCCGAATAAGCTAACTTTAGTATATCTTTTCCTTTAACATAGTTCTCAACTGGAAACACTTAGCTCAGCTGACTACTCACACAAGTTGATTATCTAGCTTTCTATCTCTCCACTTTCTCTCTATTTTTCTTTCTTCCAATTTTATTTCATACGATCTCAATTTTGCAAAGGAATCTAAACGGTTACTCTAATAATTAAAATAAATAAATAATTGGCGCGTACACTTCTGTTAGGTGTTTGGCCGAGCTCCTCCTCCTATTTGTGGTGTGCGTCTTGGTGTTGTTCCACAAATGGAGGGACCTACAGTTTCAAGCCGACTCCGAACGGCAGATATTTTTATGAGGAGCTTTTTCATGGCAGTCAACCTTATCTCCTTCAAAAAAGCAAATGAACTCTTCCGACGAAGTACAAAGCAGTCAAAACGTAAGTGCTGAGAGGACTTCACAAGCAATATCAATCCATGCTCTAGTCCAAAAATAATAAAGAATGCTTTGAATAAACTTTCTGGAACACCTAGAAATCAAAAAATCCGTTGTATGAAGGGGGCAGCAGGTTCTATTATCGATCCAAAAGAAATTGCTGAGTTATTCGCAAGATACTACTCTGTAACCAGTTCAGACGATTCCTATAGTTTACAATTTCAAACTGCAAAAACCTATATCTTTTCCAACCATTACCATCTTCTTCATTATCTTACTTCTTCTGCTAAACAAATAGAATCATGTATATCCTACACTGAACTCGAGTTTATTGCGTCCACTGTTAAAGGAAAATCACCGGGTCTAGACAAAATTTCTTACCAAATGATCACACATATGCCCAAAAGTCTCAAGCTACGATTGGTAAATCTGTATAATAAAATATTCGATACAGGTGTCTCCCCCAATTTTGGAAAACTTCTTCTGTCATGCCTTTTCTTCCTCAAAATAATGGAAAATATTATTGCCAATCTTCTAATGTGATACGCTCAGAGAAGCAAATACATGTCATCGAACCAAGTTGCGTATAAAAAAGGTCAAAGCACATCAGACGCTTTAATTAACCTCGATGATTTTATATGCGACGCTCTATCGAGCAAATATCACATATCCGTACTATCCCTTGATTTTCACAGAACTTTCGACAGAATTGAAGCTCATATTATAGTTCGGCAGCTTATAAAATGGAAAATAGGCCCAAAAGTGCTACGTTTCGTTTCAAGCTTTCTCTCAAATCGTAAACTCAAAGCTAACGTAAACGGGTTTCTTTCACCACCACTTCCACTACATAATGGTACGCCGCAAGGCTCACCTCTCTCCGCCCTTTTTTTTATTATCGCCTTTGATGATATCAGTCGAATAATAGAAAAATATAAAGGAAAGATCTATGCAGATGATGTTTTAATGTACTCGAAAGTTTCCGACGTTCGTTTAGCCCAGTCTCTATTTTCAAATATTATTGTCGACATTGATACATGGTCGCTGGAGTCTGGTGCCTCATTTTCTTTAGAAAAAACCCATATCCTTCATATTTGTAGGAAACACAATTGCACTGGGATAACTCTAACACATAACCACACTAACATCAAATGTGAAACACAGTTAAAAATACTAGGTTAAATCTTTGACTCTAAGTTCAACTTTAACTCACATTCTAAATACATTAGAAGTTCTTTAACGACGAGGCTATGTTAAAGTAATAAGTTGCAACATTGTTAACATTCAAGTTGACGATTCAAGTAATTAAATCCGTTGGTAATTCTGCCTCTAAAATTACTCAGAAATACAACATTGTCAACATAAGAAATCGATAAATTGCTTAAAATACAAATATACAAGTTGAAATTGAATTGCAGTCGGATTTGAATTTGTAAATTAATAATTATAAAACTAAAACACAACAGGCTAAACATTGTAAAATATATTTCACACACTAACATCAAATGTGAAGCACAGTTACAAATACTAGGTTTAATCTTTGACTCTAAGTACAACTTCAACTCACATTGTAAATACATTAGAAGTTCTTTAACGACGAGACTAAACATTTTAAACTATATTTCATCTAAGCAATCACATATTCATCCGAATACACTCATCAATGTTGTCAAATCTCTACTTGACGGGCTCCCCATATACGGAAACTGCTCTAAATCTAATATCAAAATGTTAAATGCACCAAACCATTGCGCAATACGACGGAGTCTCAGGGCATTTCCAACCTCACCTACCAACACCATTCTTGCTGAATCAGGACTACCCAGCATAGAATTATTGACCTTACGCGCCAACTTTTTGCGAAAGCGGTCGACAACACTACTCCATTACTTTACAGAACTTTGACACATGCCATACCCAAACCGAAAATACCTAGAACGCATTTAGCTCTTATGAGGTGCTTAGATTTTGCCACAAAAAACAATATTTTATCCAAACTGATAAAACTGAAGACAATAAAAATCCAACCACCTTGGAAGATCAATGACGTACTTCCTCCCTACAAACTGTTGATGTTATCTAAACAAAACACACCAAACGAAGTTTTTCAACAAACCTTTACTGAACTAAAGTCCAAACTCCTAAGTAAGAGCTGGAAGTTACTGTTCACGGACGGGTCCAAGTCTGCGGAATCTACCTCGTTTGCAGTTGTTACTGACACTGGGGTATTAATCTGTAACTGGCTTCTTCCTACAATGTGTTCTATCTTTACCGTTGAAGCGTCTGCAATTCTAAATGCAGTCCACTACGCAAGGAAAACTAAAGGAAAATGTCTAATATATAACGTATCCGTCCAACCACAACCCAGTAATTGAATATATTAGAAAGATGGTCATCGGTGCACCTCGAAAAACTAAGTTTACTTGCATTCCAGGTCCCGCTGGAATAAAAGGAAACTACTATGCAGACGCTGCTGTAAAAAATGTAATAAGGACACCTACTTTAGTTTCCGACATTCTAACCAAATCCGACATTCTCAACTTAGTCAAACATATTTATGAGGTACCAAGAAGAAGCAAGCGATTGGAAGACATTCAAACACCATTACACAGAAATTAATGAAGACAAAAAGCGAACTACTTATATAATTTTATTATAAACATTTTTGTAATATTTAAATAAATAAATAAATATATACATATTTTTATTAATAAACAAAATAAGAACTTTTTACTGGCGCAGTTAGTAGGATCAACGAAACAAAAAGTTTAAAAAGTTCGGTAGAATCAACGAAAATTATCCTATAAGAACCTAAAAAAACCATAGTTTAATAAATTCGGTAGAATCAACGAAAATGATCATATAAGAAGCTTTATTCTTAAACTTAACTTAAAATTAATGTTTATAAATAACCCAAATCCACAAAATATAAGCAAATTAAAGAAAAATAAAAATAGTGCAAACGTGACAAGTTTTAAAATTTGATGTGACATGTATATACATTTTTGTGAAAATAAATTTATGTCAAGTTAAAAATATAAGTCGAATCCTGGACTATAGTGATATTAAATATAAGCCGAATCCTAGACTATAGTGGTATTAAATACAAGTCGAATCGTGAGAAAATGTGATATTGATGAATTTGAAATACTAAAGTGATCTACGCTCAAACCCTTCAAACGACCTGGAAAGAACTACGGTTTGCAGCTACATTTCAGCGTCTCTATTTATTTCAAATATTCGGCGAGAAAGCTCATCAACCTTTAAGAGATTCCGCAATATTCAATTGAACAACAGTATCAAAAAGAAGAATTGTTACACTAGTGGACAGCCTCTGCCAGCAAATACGTTTTATGAATATTCTAGCAACAACAGAAAATACAAACGCAAGTCAAGCCAATGAAATTAGAGCAGATAAAAGAAGTAAACTCTATTAATACACAAAACCATCATCCATACAACATAAGAAGTGAAAGATAGCTTTAAGAAAAAGATACATTGAAAAATTGTATGTAAAAGAAATGTAGTTTTATAAAACAAAATGCGAAAGCAACTTTGTAATAAAAAACAACATACGAAATAATAAATAAATAATAGTGCTTTTGAGCAAGCAGTAAAGTTTAAGCAAATTAACAAAAGAGAAGAAAGTAGTTTTATATGAAAGTTAAAACAAAGATAATAGAGCAACAAAATTTAAATTTATTTTATTAAGAAGGAAGCTAAGAAATTAAACAGCAACAAGAATATATTTCCGTTTTTTTTTTTACCTTTAATAATTTTATTTTAAGAAAGAAAATTTTAGAATAAATTTAAAAAATATATCATAGAAAATGGTAGAACCACAAGCACCACTATCCATTACAATTAACCGCCTTAAATACCAGAATAATCTCCCCGAATTTAATGGAGATTATCGGGACCTTCAAACTTTTATCAACCTAACCCCAACAACTTTTCTCAGACATCATTAAAAGTAGACTTAGAGGTAAGGCTCGCAAAATTAATTGCCAAGCCCAGTCTTGGACCGATATAAAACGAGCCTATTAAATAATTTTGGTGGCAGACACAGTATTGAGGAACTTTTTGACAAATTAAAGGGGATAACCTTTAAAACTAACTGCGTAGAATTCAATAATGAACTCAGACAATCCTTAAGGAGTTTGAATAATAAGAAAGGGGCGGTAGTTGGGTCTGGTCCAGCAGCAAATGTGTCCGCCAGAAATAATATGAGAACCGCACTTAACGTATTTAAGGAAAACCAGAACCAATGATAGCAATATTAATTTGTAGAGACCCAGACACCATGGAGGAAGCGATGGAAATATTATTTCAATCCAAATACGCGTACTCAAAGACCCGAAGCGGACCTCTCGGAGTAAAAGGTCATGACAACAAAAAATTCCACCATAACCAGATGCCCTTTCACGGACAAAACCAAAACCAGGGAAGAAACCAAAAAGTTTATAACCTGCGAAATAACTCTTTACCAGTGATACAGCCTCAATACAATTATAGAAGCAACATAACAATTTCCAACAAAATGGGAGCAATCACATATTACAAAATGTGCCATACCGACCCTTCAACCCTCAATATCAATCACCTGTAGAACCTATGGACGTGAACATGATCCAAATAAGTAATAATCGAAATATCATTAATAGTTCTAACGTCCAACGAAAGAGAAATACAGTAAACAGAAATATATATTTAATCAATTTTCAGTCTCAGGTTTCACAGGAGAATTACCCTATATAATAATAAAATGAAAACTCAAATTAATTGTGGACACTGGCGCCATACACTCTATAGTTAATCCTGGCTTTTGTGATCCAAAGTGGAAACTGAAATCCACCACAATAAACCTGAAAATTCTACAGAATACAGTTAAAACTGAAGCAATATACAAAGTACCACTATTTTCAGAATTACGAGGTACTAACGATTGGACTCAATTGATAGAATACAAATTTCATGAAACTTATTACGGACTATTAGGTAATGACGTATTATAAAATTACAAGGCTATATTAATATAGATTACGTCAAAAATTAATTGATTATGAATTATAAAATTATGCCACTTAACTTTCTGGGTCTAAATACTATAAAATTCATTACCAGTACCGAAAACGGTTTGGTTCATGTAAAAGACTGTTATAATACCAATGTATACTCAAAGAGGGCATATATGATTCACAAAATTTTGGCGTAACTGTTGACACCTATCATCACTGCTCTGATGTGATAAAACTAAACCCTCAAGA
The DNA here is from genome assembly GCF_028408465.1 of Anastrepha ludens. Taxonomy (NCBI): domain Eukaryota; kingdom Metazoa; phylum Arthropoda; class Insecta; order Diptera; family Tephritidae; genus Anastrepha; species Anastrepha ludens. The sequence goes on from NC_071503.1 coordinate 97,142,606, forward strand.
TTGTTGGCCTGTAACCTACGAAAATTACGACATTCATGATGAAAAATCATACCTTCTGCTCAAATATGAACGAGACGCTATCAATAAAACGGTCCGCGGATGACATGTGGCAAAAATAACTCACTCACAAAATAACACTCGAGCTTGACTTGTTTACAGTAGCACAGAAACCAAACTATGTGACATATCACGCTGAAATTTGCCATGTAAGCTCAGTCCTACCAAAAATCCAAAATTATATCTGGCTCTACTAGAATATGCATTAAGAAAGTATTCCGAAATACCAGAAGAACCTTCCACTTTAAAGAACTTGACAATGCAACAGTAACAACTTGAATTAAAACATATTTTAATCCAACCCAATTAAATGCAATAGTTATAGACGAATCCTTTTTGGAGACGTTCAGACACACATACAATGACTGCAACACCCTAAGAAAAAAATGCAGGACAATGCTCGATGACATAGATGACACCATCAAATTAACGGAAATTATTACGACCGAACCCCTCCATAATAATCACAGAGGAATCCGGGCAGTCTATGAAGAACTTAAAATAAAATTTTATAGCCCCAACTTGAAATTGGAAATAACTAAATATGTACATTAACAATTGCAAAACATATATCTTAGAGAAATACGACCGCAACCAAAAATACCCTATATGATTACCGAAACACCAAATAAGAGAATTGATTCATATTGACGTTTTTTATACTTTAGAAGAAGAGTTAAAATTGTATATTTTATTTTATTTTTTTTAAATATATATGTCTTTATTAAGAACAACTTAACAACTACTTTAGACGAAGACCGTAAAAAGAATCAGAATAGAATGAATTAAGACTGATGCTACATTATTTTTATTTATTATTTATAGCCTAATTTTATCTATGTTGCATATAAGTACGGTGAATAATTCTTTAGAATTGTTTACCCGTTTTTTTTTGGCAAGTGCCGAAAATGCAAATTCGGCAAAAAGATGAATTTATGTTGCATTGTTGAATTTTTGTTCAATAAAAATATAAGTTGCATTATTGCATTTTGAATTAAACAATTCTTTGGAATTGCTTACTGCTTATTTGGCAAGTTCAATAAAAAATATAAATTGCTCTATTGCATTTTGAATTAAGCAAATCTTTGTAATTGCTAAATTCCAGACGGCACGTGGCGGAAATGAATAAAATTTAGATTATGTATGTATTAAGGGGTTTAACTATAACACCCCATCGTTAGTTTGAGGCTCCGACGAAATATGCAATATAGACATCTTTTTCTTTACAAAAAATATTATGCTTAAAGTAATTATTACAATAATTATTACATATTACATCTATACTTATGTGGATTATGTTGGAGTTTTTGTTCTCATGTAATATTGTTTTTATGTTACTTCATGTTTTGTTTAATATATGTACAATGATTCTAATTTTAAATTGGCGTTAATATTAGTATTTAATTATTATTATATTAGTATTAATTTTCGTAATTATGTTGGGTAGTATAAATTTATCATAAACTTTAATTTTTACATTTAGAAATGTTGTATTTAGTGCATTTACTTCACAGTTTTCAAATTTCAACAAGAAATTTCCTGTCATACTCACATTATATTTGTTACAACTGTGTGTAAATTTATTGGAAAAGTTTTTGAATACAAGAACGCCAGGTGCGATTTCAGTTACAATTGTTTCTTCCAGTTTTTCCATATTGCAAAATGCTTTTTTTAAGTTTATTATTTTTGTTAAACAAGTATCGTTTAATTTAATTAAACTCTTCTTCATGTTATCCTTTACATTTATATTAAAGATATTATTTTGTGAATCCACAAGCACTTCTTTATTTTCTAATGCTACTGAGTTATAATCAATATTTGGAATTGATTCGAATACGAATTTTGAAAGAATAATTTTCGAATATTGTGGTATAAGGAGAATAATTAGGATGTTAGAATCCTGCAAAGCTACGGCTACTTTTATATTTACCTAACTGCTGAAGTCATTAATTAAATCTAGTTCAGTCTCAAGTCTGGATATGCTAACTTTTCTATATTTTCTGTGGTTTTTTCCACTCCTTAATATAAATTGGTCCGCTTTCTAATTCAAAATCTTTCCGGGTTTCATTTAACTTCTGAATATATTTTTCTTTCTTTGCATTTATAAGATCACGTATTTCTATATATCTACTCTCAAGTACTTTGCCATTTACAAAATCAATCGGCTTGATGCCGGTCGTATTGTTATAAAAACCTATTACTCGTATTCTAATCATTTTATCTTCCATACTTTCACCTTTGTTTTCTCTATCGTGTCTTAGCAAGCGTGTGTGTTCATTGATTGTGTTATGTAGTCTTACAATATCGGTGTTGGACGTATGATTACTATTTGAGGTATAGTGAATATCTATGTTCTCTGCTTTCAAAAATTCCTGCATCGGTATAGCCTTAAATCCTAATTCGATATCCACGATAATTTTATTTATTTTCCCGTGGGTATTGATTATCAGCAATAGTTTTGTTTTGAATTCCGTCCAACTTCTACCGTTTATTTGAAATGCAAAAGCGAATTTTGAGAATTTGTCGATTGCTGTCATAAAGGGTTTCTTATCTAAGGTATAAAATACGTCTATGTGTAATATTATATTTCGAGAGGTTTATATGGGGTTTCCGTAATTTTATAAGGGATCTTTGGAGGTTTCCTGTCATATTTTTCTAAGTTACAAATTTCACAATTATTTATGAACTGAGTTATTCGCTGTTTCAATTTCGGATTGTAAATACGCGTAATTAATTCCTCATAAGCCGCCTGAATTCCTCTATGATTTTTGTTAAGGTGTTCATTTTTAATAACTTCGGTTAACCGATTTTCATCTTCTATGTCTTCTGTCATGAGAATACATCTAAGTACCTTAAAATTTGTGTTATTTTAAAATAGTTCTTCATAGACATTTTTAAACATTGTATAAAATTCATCTTGGATAAAAATAGCGTTTAGCTGTGTTGGATTAAAATGATTCTTTAGTATTGCAATTGTTGTTTCCCTGTCCATTTCTTTCATAAAAACTATTTGGTTGTTTTCATTATAGTAGTACTTTTTATTGTAACATTATCACATTCTAATGTATTTATGCTGGGTTCAGTTTCAATCCTTGACAAAGCATCGGTGTTACTATTCTTTATTCCTTTTTTGCACCTTATTTCGTAATCGTATTCGGATAATCTTAATCTCCACCTAACAAGTTTTGAATTGGGTTCCTTTATAGAAAAGAGCCATGTTAGTGGCTTGTGATCCGTTTCTATTATAAATTTGCTACCAAAGAGGTAGGGCCTAAAATATTTTGTTGCCCATATGATAGCCAATAATTCTTTCTCTATTGTATTGTAATATAATTAATTTCATGTGTATTAAGGGTGCGACTTGCATAGCATATTGGCAATTACTCGCGTACGGCTCCCAAAGCGCAATTACTCGCGTCCGTTGTCAATGTAAATGTTTTAGAAAAGTCTGGATATGCTAATATTGGATCATGTGTTAGTAGAATCTTAAGGATGTTGCTTGATCTGTTTTGTCGTTTTGGGTATTAGGAAGTTAACAACGCATTCTATCTATCTCTATCTATTTTAGAAATTCTGATTTATCCAGTTGGACTTTCAGGTTTGCCTCCTGTAATCTTGCGAATATAAGCTTGAGTGAGTTTATATGTTCTTGTAACGATGTTGAAAATATGATTATGTCGTCCAGGTATACCAAGAAGATTTTATTGATGTAATCTTGAAGGATATTGTTCATCAATCTCTAGAATGTTGCAGGGGCTGTTTTTAGTCCGAAAGGCATTCACAGAAATTCATAGTGTCCTCCTTCGACACTAAAAGCGGTTTTGTGGATCTATTCTTCCTGTATCTCGATTTGGTGAAAACCCTTCCCCAGATCGAGTGTAGTGAAATACTGGCTTCTTCCCAGTTTTTCAAGTATCTCGTCTATGTTCGGGATGGGGAACCGAAGTAACGATCGATAGTTACATCGTTCAGTTTACGATAGTCGATTACAAGTCTCCATAGTCCTAGTTCTATGTTTTACTCGTATTGCGGAAGTAAATGAAAGTCTATCATTTTCTTGGTAAAAAATATTATGATATCTATTTATTATTTATAATAGTTGTGATCTTTCTTCAGGGTTTAAGTGTCCTATTCTAATTTGGTCGTTCAATGGTTTAAATTCTTTATTTTCAATTATACTGAAATTTTCGTGATCTACCTTTTGCGTAGTCACGCGATTAGTTTCAGATAGCAAGTTTATCTCTACTTCTCCATTTTCTACATTTAAAATTCCTTCTTTTAAAATATTTCCGCCGTTTTCTTCCATATAATATACTAGGTCGGAGTTATCTGGTGCTATTATCTTTTTCTTATTTAAGTTTTTTCTTTAGAAGTGCATTCTGAGTTTCTAGTTAACGATGACTATTTCTTTCTTTCTATAATCGATACAGGCATTTAGTGGTCTCAATATATCGTTACCTATTAGACCATCGTAAAAAAAGAATCGGATTTTAAAATTACTTCAAAGAAAGCTGACTAATTTTTAGGATTAGAAATTCAACAAGAGGAAAACTTTATTAAAATTTGTCAATATTCTTATGCAAGAAAAATTTTAGAGAAGTTTAATTTTGCAGAATGCAAGCCGATCTCAACTCCAATTCTCAAGAACTCAGAAACTTTGGGACCAGGGAAAGATGATCATAAGTCAGAGAAGTTTTCCTACCGACAGGCAGTCGGAAATCTAATGTATCTCATGCTTGGTTCAAGACCTGATCTGGCATACAGCGTAGGATTTGTACCCAGATCCCTGGAGAGCTCCTCCTCTGAAGATATCGTCCGAGTGAAGAGAATTTTTCGATACATAGCAGGAACTTTAGATTTGGGCCTAGTTTATCAACGAAACAAGGAAAAAGGTATTCTGGAAGTTTACAGCGATGCAGATTTTGGAGGATGTTTGAGAACAGGTCGCTCAACTTCTGATCAAAGCCGATTCTGATCAAAAATAAGCCGATTTGAATGATTCTGGGTTCAAAATAATCGTAATTATTTACACGAGCGACTTCATTTAGAAATAGTTGCAAAAAAGTAGTTGAAAATTTTTTATTTTGCAAAAAACAAAAAGTGCGAAACAGGGTGTTTACTCAAAAATTCATTACTCAAAAACAACTCATTTTAGCTACTAGGCATGCAGCTCAATTAAAGTTTGAGATGTTTTTTTGATTTGGAAAAAGTTATAAAAAAAAAAAAAATACACTTTTTGAAATACTGAATTTTGAAAAAATTTCAATTTTTTTTCTTTTTTGCTAAATAAAAAATTTTCAACTACTTTTTTGCAATTGTTTCTACATGAAGTCGCTTGTGCAAGTAATTACGATCATTTTGAACCCAGAATTATTAAAATCGGTTCATTTTTGACTAAGTTATGGGCATTTAAAAAAAATTTTTTCTTATATAATTAAAAAAATCGAGTTTGAGGCGAAAAACAAAATTGCCGATAACTCTTGAAAAAAAATTTTTTCGGGCGAACAAAAAAATACGTGTCTCATTATTTCGACCAGAGAGCAACATATTTAAGTTACATCGAAATCGAAGAACATGACCCGAATAGCCCGGTTGAATTGAAATGGAAAGCATCAGCAATCACATATTCATCCGAATACACTCATCAATGTTGTCAAATCTCTACTTGACGGGCTCCCCATATACGGAAACTGCTCTAAATCTAATATCAAAATGTTAAATGCACCAAACCATTGCGCAATACGACGGAGTCTCAGGGCATTTCCAACCTCACCTACCAACACCATTCTTGCTGAATCAGGACTACCCAGCATAGAATTATTGACCTTACGCGCCAACTTTTTGCGAAAGCGGTCGACAACACTACTCCATTACTTTACAGAACTTTGACACATGCCATACCCAAACCGAAAATACCTAGAACGCATTTAGCTCTTATGAGGTGCTTAGATTTTGCCACAAAAAACAATATTTTATCCAAACTGATAAAACTGAAGACAATAAAAATCCAACCACCTTGGAAGATCAATGACGTACTTCCTCCCTACAAACTGTTGATGTTATCTAAACAAAACACACCAAACGAAGTTTTTCAACAAACCTTTACTGAACTAAAGTCCAAACTCCTAAGTAAGAGCTGGAAGTTACTGTTCACGGACGGGTCCAAGTCTGCGGAATCTACCTCGTTTGCAGTTGTTACTGACACTGGGGTATTAATCTGTAACTGGCTTCTTCCTACAATGTGTTCTATCTTTACCGTTGAAGCGTCTGCAATTCTAAATGCAGTCCACTACGCAAGGAAAACTAAAGGAAAATGTCTAATATATAACGTATCCGTCCAACCACAACCCAGTAATTGAATCAATTAGAAAGATGGTCATCGGTGGACCTCAAAAAACTAAGCTTACTTGCATTCCAGGTCCCGCTGGAATAAAAGGAAACTACTATGCATACGCTGCTGCAAAAAATGTAATAAGGACACCTACTTTAGTTCCCGACATTCTAACCAAATCCGACATTCTCAACTTAGTCAAACATATTTATGAAGTACCAAGAAGATGCAAGCGATTGGAAGACATACAAACACCATTACACAGAAATTAATGAAGACAAAAAGCGAACTACTTATATAATTTTATTATAAACATTTTTGTAATAATTAAATAAATAAATAAATATATATATATTTTTATTAATAAACAAAATAAGAACTTTTTACTGGCGCAGTTAGTAGGATCAACGAAAATGATTCTATAAGAACCTAAAAATCAAAAAGGTTAAAAAGTTCGGTAGAATCAACGAAAATTATCCTATAAGAACCTAAAAAAACCATAGTTTAATAAATTCGGTAGAATCAACGAAAATGATCATATAAGAAGCTTTATTCTTAAACTTAACTTAAAATTAATGTTTATAAATAACCCAAATCCACAAAATATAAGCAAATTAAAGAAAAATAAAAATAGTGCAAAAGTGACAAGTTTTAAAATATGATGTGACATGTACATACATTTTTGTGAAAATAAATTTATGTCAAGTTAAAAATATAAGTCGAATCCTGGACTATAGTGATATTAAATATAAGTCGAATCCTAGACTATAGTGGTATCACTACATATTATAAAACAAAGTCGCTTTTTCTGTCCCTATGTCCCCTTGAATGCTTAAATCTTTCAAATTACGCAACGGATTTTGATGCGGTTTTTTTTTAAAGATAGATTGATTAAAGATTAAGGTTTATATCAATATAATGTGAAGAAATATGTAAAGGGGGCGTGGCAATCGGTCAAATTGTGGCAAAAAAACATAAATTTTTTGTTTTCACGGCCATAAATCATAAACGAATCAACCAAATAAAATGAAACTTTCTTGAAGTTTAACTTTGAAATATTTACTTTCGTCCTGCATCAAAAAAAATAATTGATTTATTTGTTATTTAACCAAAATTGTTTAAACAAAAGCAGCTCTTTTTCCAAAAAAAGTTGTTTGTGTGTTTGTTCGCTGTCAACCGAATGAAGCAACAGGCGTTAAGCGATAATCTCACCACACCTCATTAATGTTGAATTACATCGTATGGTGACATATGTATGTATGTATTTACGAATCGCTCGATTGTGATCCATCCCAACAACAGCGAATGCTTTTATCTGAGAATGTTACTTCATATTGTAAAAGGCCCGCCATCCTTTGCTCACCTAAGCACTTTACAAAGTGTTGTTTACAATACTTATCAAGCAGCATGCAAAGCTATGATGGGGCTCTTGGAAGACGATTCTCGCTGGGAAAATACATTATCAGAAGCAGCTGTTTGTAGTTCAGCTACATTATTAAGATATTTATTTGCCGTCATAGTAGTGTTTTGTCAAGTAACTGATTCTGTTAGTCTATGGAATAAATTTCAAGAAAATATGGCCAGTGATATTCTGATTCGGCGACGGCAAGAGTTAAACTCTGTTGATGTACAATATGACCAAAACATATTTGAGGAAGAATTATTTGAATTAAACAAAATAGTGCAATTACCTTCGGGTAAAACGATCAAGGATTTTGGGCTGCCGATGTCAGCTTATACTACTAACTCTGATTTAACTATCAGTGCCGAATACACAAGAGAAACATCATACGATAAAACGAGACTTTTACAAAATATAGCTCAAGATGAGCCACGATTAAACATCGATCAGAAAAAAGTATTCACTGCATTACTATCAACAATTGATAACAATGAAGGGAAATTATTTTTCCTTGATGCCCCAGGACGCATAGGAAAAACATTTTTAATCAATCTGCTTTTAAAAAAAGTGAGATCTACCGGAAAAATTGCGTTAGCTGTTGCGTCATCCGGCATTGCCGCTACTCTTTTGGAAGGAGGCCGAACCGCACACTCTACATTCAAGCTACCGCTGAAAATCGCCACCGATGATGATAACAGCGTCTGTAGTGTTTCTAAACAGAGCAATACAGGAAAATTGATGCGTGACTGCTCATTAATAGTCTGGGACGAAGCTACCATGTCAAACAAGACGTCTGTGGAAGCACTGGATAGGACAATGCGCGATTTGCGCAACAAAAATTCAACTATGGGTGGATGTACAATTCTGTTCTCAGGAGATTTCCGTCAAATCCTACCATTTGTGACTCGAGGAACACGTGCTGACGAAATAAATGCTTCGCTAAAAAGATCCCACCTTTGGTCGCATGTCAATAAATTAGAGCTTACAACTAATATGAGGGTTTCGTCATCTTCACGTGAGAACAGGCTATTTCCAGAGAAGCTGCTAAAAGTTGGCAATGGAGAATTAACACAAAGTGAGGGAAGGATTAACCTAGAAAACATTTGTGTTTTGATAGACAACATCCAAGAGTTAGTCAACAATGTCTATCCTGACATTGATAACATAAGTTATAAGACAATATCTTGGTTTAAAGAAAGAGCTATTCTATCACCAACTAACGAACAAGTAGATAAAGTAAATAACTTGATTATTTCAAAGATTGATGCGCCGACGAAAATATACTACTCGGTCAATACTGTTATCGATTTGGAAGAATCTTTTCATTTTCCTACAGAATTTCTAAATTCTTTGAACCCGTCTGGACTCCCTCCTCACAAAATGGAGCTGAAAATAGGTTGTCCTGTTATTTTATTAAGAAACCTAAATCCACATAAACTTTGCAATGGCACGCGTTTGCTGGTAAAATCACTGAAAACTTTCATAATAGAGTGCACAATACTCACAGAATGTGGTACCGGAGAAGATGTATTGATTCCCCGAATCCCTCTGATACCATCGGATCTACCATTCCAATTTAGACGCTTACAATTTCCGGTAAAGGCATCTTTTGCAATGACCATTAATAAATCTAAGGGTCAAACCTTCCACGTTGCAGGCTTAGATTTGAGCGTTGACTGTTTTTCACATGGCCTACTGTATGTCGCTCTTTCAAGAGTAACCTCTAGAGAAAACATGTTTACATTGTCTAATGACAAGAAAGCTATGAACGTTGTATATAAAGACATTCTGTAATATATTAATTGTTGTAAAAATGAAATAAATACATATGTAAAAATGCAAAAAGTAAATATGTAAAAGTGTAGGGTATGAATTTAGATATCCCAAAGATAGCAGGAAATCTTCATGCTGTAAAAAAAGGGGAATTGTGTTACTCCAACTTTAACGCGTGCGGGCTACGGGCAGTAATGAATAAGCCAAAACTACTGGATCGATTTTAATCATTTTTTCAGTGAGTGACATAGGGTATATATTTTATACCCGCGCAAAGCCGGGCGGGTTGCTAGTTAAATATAAGTCGAATCGTGAGAAAATGTGATATTGATGAATTTGAAATACTAAAGTGATCTACGCTCAAACCCTTCAAACGACCTGGAAAGAACTACGGTTTGCAGCTACATTTCAGCGTCTCTATTTATTTCAAATATTCGGCGAGAAAGCTCATCAACCTTTAAGAGATTCCGCAATATTCAATTGAACAACAGTATCAAAAAGAAGAATTGTTACACTAGTGGACAGCCTCTGCCAGCAAATACGTTTTATGAATATTCTAGCAACAACAGAAAATACAAACGCAAGTCAAGCCAATGAAATTAGAGCAGATAAAAGAAGTAAACTCTATTAATACACAAAACCATCATCCATACAACATAAGAAGTGAAAGATAGCTTTAAGAAAAAGATACATTGAAAAATTGTATGTAAAAGAAATGTAGTTTTATAAAACAAAATGCGAAAGCAACTTAGTAATAAAAAACAACATACGAAATAATAAATAAATAATAGTGCTTTTGAGCAAGCAGTAAAGTTTAAGCAAATTAACAAAAGAGAAGAAAGTAGTTTTATATGAAAGTTAAAACAAAGATAATAGAGCAACAAAATTTAAATTTATTTTATTAAGAAGGAAGCTAAGAAATTAAACAGCAACAAGAAAATATTTCCGTTTTTTTTTTACCTTTAATAATTTTATTTTAAGAAAGAAAATTTTAGAATAAATTTAAAAAATATATCATAGAAAATGGTAGAACCACAAGCACCACTATCCATTACAATTAACCCCCTTAAATACCAGAATAATCTCCCCGAATTTAATGGAGATTATCGGGACCTTCAAACTTTTATCAACCTAACCCCAACAACTTTTCTCAGGCATCATTAAAAGTAGACTTAGAGGTAAGGCTCGCAAAATTAATTGCCAAGCCCAGTCTTGGACCGATATAAAACGAGCCTATTAAATAATTTTGGTGGCAGACACAGTATTGAGAAACTTTTTCACAAATTAAAGGGGATAACCTTTAAAATTAACTGCGTAGAATTCAATAATGAACTCAGACAATCCTTAAGGAGTTTGAATAATAAGAAAGGGGCGGTAGTTGGGTCTGGTCCAGCAGCAAATGTGTCCGCCAGAAATAATATGAGAACCGCACTTAACGTATTTAAGGAAAACCAGAACCAATGATAGCAATATTAATTTGTAGAGACCCAGACACCATGGAGGAAGCGATGGAAATATTATTTCAATCCAAATACGCGTACTCAAAGACCCGAAGCGGACCTCTCGGAGTAAAAGGTCATGACAACAAAAAATTCCACCATAACCAGATGCCCTTTCACGGACAAAACCAAAACCAGGGAAGAAACCAAAAAGTTTATAACCTGCGAAATAACTCTTTACCAGTGATACAGCCTCAATACAATTATAGAAGCAACATAACAATTTCCAACAAAATGGGAGCAATCACATATTACAAAATGTGCCATACCGACCCTTCAACCCTCAATATCAATCACCTGTAGAACCTATGGACGTGAACATGATCCAAATAAGTAATAATCGAAATATCATTAATAGTTCTAACGTCCAACGAAAGAGAAATACAGTAAACAGAAATATATATTTAATCAATTTTCAGTCTCAGGTTTCACAGGAGAATTACCCTATATAATATATTAATAAAATGAAAACTCAAATTAATTGTGGACACTGGCGCCATACACTCTATAGCTAATCCTGGCTTTTGTGATCCAAAGTGGAAACTGAAATCCACCACAATAAACCTGAAAATTCTACAGAATACAGTTAAAACTGAAGCAATATACAAAGTACCACTATTTTCAGAATTACGAGGTACTAACGATTGGACTCAATTGATAGAATACAAATTTCATGAAACTTATTACGGACTATTAGGTAATGACGTATTATAAAATTACAAGGCTATATTAATATAGATTACGTCAAAAATTAATTGATTATGAATTATAAAATTATGCCACTTAACTTTCTGGGTCTAAATACTATAAAATTCATTACCAGTACCGAAAACGGTTTGGTTCATGTAAAAGACTGTTATAATACCAATGTATACTCAAAGAGGGCATATATGATTCAAAAAATTTTGGCGTAACTGTTGACACCTATCATCACTGCTCTGATGTGATAAAACTAAACCCTCAAGATTGTTGGCCTGTAACCTACGAAAATTACGACATTCATGATGAAAAATCATACCTTCTGCTCAAATATGAACGAGACGTTATCAATAAAACGGTCCGCGGATGACATGTGGCAAAAATAACTCACTCACAAAATAACACTCGAGCTTGACTTGTTTACAGTAGCACAGAAAACAAACTATGTGACATATCACGCTGAAATTTGCCATGTAAGCTCAGTCCTACCAAAAATCCAAAATTATATCTGGCTCTACTAGAATATGCATTAAGAAAGTATTCCGAAATACCAGAAGAACCTTCCACTTTAAAGAACTTGACAATGCAACAGTAACAACTTGAATTAAAACATATTTTAATCCAACCCAATTAAATGCAATAGTTATAGACGAATCCTTTTTGGAGACATTCAGACACACATACAATGACTGCAACACCCTAAGAAAAAAATGCAGGACAATGCTCGATGACATAGATGACACCATCAAATTAACGGAAATTATTACGACCGAACCCCTCCATAATAATCACAGAGGAATCCGGGCAGTCTATGAAGAACTTAAAATAAAATTTTATAGCCCCAACTTGAAATTGGAAATAACTAAATATGTACATTAACAATTGCAAAACATATATCTTAGAGAAATACGACCGCAACCAAAAATACCCTATATGATTACCGAAACACCAAATAGGAGAATTGATTCATATTGACGTTTTTTATACTTTAGAAGAAGAGTTAAAATTGTATATTTTATTTTATTTTTTTTAAATATATATGTCTTTATTAAGAACAACTTAACAACTACTTTAGACGAAGACCGTAAAAAGAATCAGAATAGAATGAATTAAGACTGATGTTACATTATTATTATTTATTATTTATAGCCTAATTTTATCTATGTTGCATATAAGCACGGTGAATAATTCTTTAGAATTGTTTACCCGTTTTTTTTTGGCAAGTGCCGAAAATGCAAATTCGGCAAAAAGATGAATTTATGTTGCATTGTTGAATTTTTGTTCAATAAAAATATAAGTTGCATTATTGCATTTTGAATTAAACAATTCTTTGGAATTGCTTACTGCTTATTTGGCAAGTTCAATAAAAAATATAAATTGCTCTATTGCATTTTGAATTAAGCAAATCTTTGTAATTGCTAAATTCCAGACGGCACGTGGCGGAAATGAATAAAATTTAGATTATGTATGTATTAAGGGGTTTAACTATAACACCCCATCGTTAGTTTGAGGCTCCGACGAAATATGCAATATAGACATCTTTTTCTTTACAAAAAATATTATGCTTAAAGTAATTATTACAATAATTATTACATATTACATCTATACTTATGTGGATTATGTTGGAGTTTTTGTTCTCATGTAATATTGTTTTTATGTTACTTCATGTTTTGTTTAATATATGTACAATGATTCTAATTTTAAATTGGCGTTAATATTAGTATTTAATTATTATTATATTAGTATTAATTTTCGTAATTATGTTGGGTAGTATAAATTTATCATAAACTTTAATTTTTACATTTAGAAATGTTGTATTTAGTGCATTTACTTCACAGTTTTCAAATTTCAACAAGAAATTTCCTGTCATACTCACATTATATTTGTTACAACTGTGTGTAAATTTATTGGAAAAGTTTTTGAATACAAGAACGCCAGGTGCGATTTCAGTTACAATTGTTTCTTCCAGTTTTTCCATATTGCAAAATGCTTTTTTTAAGTTTATTATTTTTGTTAAACAAGTATCGTTTAATTTAATTAAACTCTTCTTCATGTTATCCTTTACATTTATATTAAAGATATTATTTTGTGAATCCACAAGCACTTCTTTATTTTCTAATGCTACTGAGTTATAATCAATATTTGGAATTGATTCGAATACGAATTTTGAAAGAATAATTTTCGAATATTGTGGTATAAGGAGAATAATTAGGATGTTAGAATCCTGCAAAGCTACGGCTACTTTTATATTTACCTAACTGCTGAAGTCATTAATTAAATCTAGTTCAGTCTCAAGTCTGGATATGCTAACTTTTCTATATTTTCTGTGGTTTTTTCCACTCCTTAATATAAATTGGTCCGCTTTCTAACTCAAAATCTTTCCGGTTTTCATTTAACTTCTGAATATATTTTTCTTTCTTTGCATTTATAAGATCACGTATTTCTATATATCTGCTCTCAAGTACTTTGCCATTTACAAAATCAATCGGCTTGATGCCGGTCGTATTGTTATAAAAACCTATTACTCGTATTCTAATCATTTTATCTTCCATACTTTCACCTTTGTTTTCTCTATCGTGTCTTAGCAAGCGTGTGTGTTCATTGATTGTGTTATGTAGTCTTACAATATCGGTGTTGGACGTATGATTACTATTTGAGGTATAGTGAATATCTATGTTCTCTGCTTTCAAAAATTCCTGCATCGGTATAGCCTTAAATCCTAATTCGTTATCCACGATAATTTTATTTATTTTCCCGTGGGTATTGATTATCAGCAATAGTTTTGTTTTGAATTCCGTCCAACTTCTACCGTTTATTTGAAATGCAAAAGCGAATTTTGAGAATTTGTCGATTGCTATCATAAAGGGTTTCTTATCTAAGGTATAAAATACGTCTATGTGTAATATTATATTTCGAGAGGTTTATATGGGGTTTCCGTAATTTTATAAGGGATCTTTGGAGGTTTCCTGTCATATTTTTCTAAGTTACAAATTTCACAATTATTTATGAACTGAGTTATTCGCTGTTTCAATTTCGGATTGTAAATACGCGTAATTAATTCCTCATAAGCCGCCTGAATTCCTCTATGATTTTTGTTAAGGTGTTCATTTTTAATAACTTCGGTTAGCCGATTTTCATCTTCTATGTCTTCTGTCATGAGAATACATCTAAGTACCTTAAAATTTGTGTTATTTTAAAATAGTTCTTCATAGACATTTTTAAACATTGTATAAAATTCATCTTGGATAAAAATAGCGTTCAGCTGTGTTGGATTAAAATGATTCTTTAGTATTGCAATTGTTGTTTCCCTGTCCATTTCTTTCATAAAAACTATTTGGTTGTTTTCATTATAGTAGTACTTTTTATTGTAACATTATCACATTCTAATGTATTTATGCTGGGTTCAGTTTCAATCCTTGACAAAGCATCGGTGTTACTATTCTTTATTCCTTTTTTGCACCTTATTTCGTAATCGTATTCGGATAATCTTAATCTCCACCTAACAAGTTTTGAATTGGGTTCCTTTATAGAAAAGAGCCATGTTAGTGGCTTGTGATCCGTTTCTATTATAAATTTGCTACCAAAGAGGTAGGGCCTAAAATATTTTGTTGCCCATATGATAGCCAATAATTCTTTCTCTATTGTATTGTAATATAATTAATTTCATGTGTATTAAGGGTGCGACTTGCATAGCATATTGGCAATTACTCGCGTACGGCTCCCAAAGCGCAGTTACTCGCGTCCGTTGTCAATGTAAATGTTTTAGAAAAGTCTGGATATGCTAATATTGGATCATGTGTTAGTAGAATCTTAAGGATGTTGCTTGATCTGTTTTGTCGTTTTGGGTATTAGGAAATTAACAACGCATTCTATCTATCTCTATCTATTTTAGAAATTCTGATTTATCCTGTTGGACTTTCAGGTTTGCCTCCTGTAATCTTGCGAATATAAGCTTGAGTGAGTTTATATGTTCTTGTAACGATGTTGAAAATATGATTATGTCGTCCAGGTATACCAAGAAGATTTTATTGATGTAATCTTGAAGGATATTGTTCATCAATCTCTAGAATGTTGCAGGGGCTGTTTTTAGTCCGAAAGGCATTCACAGAAATTCATAGTGTCCTCCTTCGACACTAAAAGCGGTTTTGTGGATCTATTCTTCCTGTATCTCGATTTGGTGAAAACCCTTCCCCAGATCGAGTGTAGTGAAATACTGGCTTCTTCCCAGTTTTTCAAGTATCTCGTCTATGTTCGGGATGGGGAACCGAAGTAACGATCGATGGTTACTTCGTTCAGTTTACGATAGTCGATTACAAGTCTCCATAGTCCTAGTTCTATGTTTTACTCGTATTGCGGAAGTAAATGGAAGTCTATCATTTTCTTGGTAAAAAATATTATGATATCTATTTATTATTTATAATAGTTGTGATCTTTCTTCAGGGTTTAAGTGTCCTATTTTAATTTGGTCGTTCAATGGTTTAAATTCTTTATTTTCAATTATACAGAAATTTTCGTGATCTACCTTTTGCGTAGTCACGCGATTAGTTTCAGATAGCAAGTTTATCTCTACTTCTCCATTTTCTACATTTAAAATTCCTTCTTTTAAAATATTTCCGCCGTTTTCTTCCATATAATATACTAGGTCGGAGTTATCTGGTGCTATTATCTTTTTCTTATTTAAGTTTTTTCTTTAGAAGTGCATTGTGAGTTTCTTGTTAACGATGACTCTTTCTTTCTTTCTATAATCGATACAGGCATTTAGTGGTCTCAATATATCGTTACCTATTAGATCATCGTAAAAATTATTAAATCTTATTATATAAAATTCTAGTGTTTAATTTGTTCCAATGTCGCTAAATTCTTCGAAAATAGGTATTATGGCTTTTTCGGTTACGTAAATTTGGTGTTGAAGAGTTTTAATTAAAAGTGGGTTGATTGAATGAATTCTTTTGGGGTCACAGGTCCCCGGATTTAATATTGAGTTTGTTGCGCCTGTGTCTATTATAATTTTTATAAAACTTATCTTCGTTTTTATTATTATAAATGGTAATTTATTCTTGAGGCTGACGCGCGAAAATTTTCAGCCACTTCTAATTTTTCTATGTCCATCGGTTCTGGTTGGGTCCTAAAATTTGGTCTGTGGAATGGTGGATTTTGAGCATTGGGTTTGCTTGTTGGTATATGCGGTGTTGATGGAATGGTTGTTGGTATGGGCGGTGTTGTTAGAATGGTTGTTGGTATGGCTGGTGTTGTTGGAATGGTTGTTGGTAATTTCTTCCGTTATTTTGGGGCGTTGAATGGAAATTCTTTCTGTGGTTTTGGAATGGTTGTTCGAGGTTTTCGTATTGTGTTCTATTCCTACTATCTGTTTTATTGTATTGTGTGTTGTTTCTATAGTTATTATTCCTATTACTTGAATGAGTTTTAAACTCTGGGCCGTTCCCATTACTGTTCCCAATATGTGCGTACCCGCCTTGAAACAATATTTCCATCGCTTCCTCCTTGGTGTCTGGATCTCTACATTTTAGTATTGTTTTCATTGGTTCTGGCATCTCTTCTTTAAATACGTTCAAGCTCCTTAAGACTTGTTTGAGTAGGCAATTGGTTTTAAAGGTTATCCCCCTTAATCTATTGAAAGGTTCCTCTATATTGTGTCTGTCGCCAAAATTGTTTAATAGAATCGTTTTTATGACGGTCCAAGACTGTGCTTGGCAATCGATTTCAATTGTCTCGCGAGCCTTACCTCCGGGTCATAAGCCCTAAGGATAGAATGAACTCTATCTATCAAGTTGATAAAGGTTTGGAGATCCCGATAATCTCCATTGAATTAGGGGAGATTATTTAGGTATTTAAGGGGGTTAATAGTAACTGATGGTGGTGTTTGTGGTTCTACCATTTTCTATATGTATTCAAGGATAAATTCGTAAATCGTTCGTATGTGTGTCCTACGTCTTCTTCTAACTAATTGAGGTCTATCAATTTGTCTGGTGGGTATGTATTCGTCAGTGCTGTAACCGTCGTTCGAGTTGAGCCCTGAATCAGGAAGGTATCTAACGGTTTCTAATGTTTCAATTTCTGAATCAGAAAAATAGTCTGATTCTGAGTCACTCATATATAATGACATAAACTGGGCTTACTTGCTTAAAAAAGGCTTACTTGCTTGTTTTTTTTATGTATCTTTTTCTTAAAGCTATCTTTCACTTTGTAGTTTGATGTTGTTGTGCATTAATAGAACTTACTTCTGTATCTTCTGTTATTGTTTCTTGTCTCAGATGAACGATTTTTGGTTGCTGGGTGTTTGCTGTTTTTCTGTACCGCTTAATCTGTTTTAGATGATGTCGTTGTCGCGGAAGTCCTCTCCACTTATGTATCTTCTGCTGTTGTGGACGATTTCTAGAAGCTGGGTGCTTTCGATGTCCTTCTGTTGGGCGGAATGAAGCTGTTTTTCGCCTTTTATTTTCACTTTGTTTTTCGTTCGGCGGAATGAAACTGTTCTTCGCCTTTTTCACTTTGGTTTTATTCTTTAGTAGCAATCTTTTGCTTACTATATTTTCACACACACTGAAAAAATTTTTGAGCTTTTACTTTATAGTAGCAATCTTTTGCTTACTAATAGGACTATGAATAAGTTCGTGCGGTTTTTTTCGAAATTTGAAACTTTATTGACGTAAAATGGTTACAAATTTAATATTCAAAATATTGTCCATCGCTTACTACTACTTTTTCCCATCTTTCTGGCAATTCACGGATTCCCTTTGTGAAAAATTCGGTCGGTTTTGCCGCAATCCACGAATCGATCCATTTTTTGACTTCATCGTAATTACGGAAGTGCTGGTCAGCCAGGCCATGTTGCATCGATCGGAAGAGATAGTAATCGGATGGCGCAAGGTCTGGACTATACGGCGGGTGGGGTAGGACATCCCATTTGAGCGTTTCTAAGTATGTTTTGACCACTTGTGCAACATGTGGCCGAGCATTGTCATGTTGCAAAATAACTTTGTCGTGTCTATCGGCGTATTGCGGCCGTTTTTCTCGCAGTGCTCGGCTCAAACGCATCAATTGTCGTCGGTAGACATCCCCCGTAATCGTTTCATTCGGTTTCAGTAGCTCATAATACACAACACCCAGCTGGTCCCACCAGATACACAGCATAACCTTCAGGCCATGAATATTCTGCGCCGACGTCGATGTTGAAGCATGGCCAGGGTATCCATACGTTGCCCGACGTTTTGGATTGTCGTAATGGACCCACTTTTCATCGCCAGTCACAATTCGATGCAAAAAACCCTTTCTTTTGTGCCGTTGAAGCAGTTGTTCGCATGCCATAAAACGGCGTTCAACGTCTCTTGGCTTCAATTCATACGGCACCCAATGGCCTACCTTTCGGATCATTCCCATGGCTTTTAAACGTTTGGAAATGGTTGATTGATCAACTCCCAAAGTTTTTGCAACCTCTTCTTGCGTTTGAGCCGGATCTTGATCGAGCAATTCCTCCAATTCGGTATCCATGAACTTTGGCGGCGCACCCTCGCGTTCTTCGTCTTCCAAGCCAAAATCACCACTTTTAAAGCGTGCAAACCACTTCTGGCACGTTCGCTCAGATAGAGCATGCTCACCATAAACTTCCACCAAGATACGATGACTTTCGGCTGCTTTTTTCTTCATATTAAAATAATGAAGAAGAATTCCCCGCAAAAACACATTATTTGGCACGAAATTCGACATTTTCAAGTGTGGTAAAAATATTGTTGTTTACGCTTCAAATAAAAAACTTATACTGACGTTTGTGCCTTACGACAGTAGCTCTCCAATGAATGTTTGGAAATGTGGATCGATGGAATAATAATCAAGTTACGCCATCTGTTGTAAAACCGCACGAACTTATTCATAGTCCTATTATATTATCACACAAAAAATGTTTTTGTTCTTATTTTATAGTAGCAATCTTTTGCTTACTATATCCTAACCGTTCTGGCAATCTTTAGCCAACAAGTTCGCGAGAGAAAAAAATTGTTTTCGGTACCGCATTAAAAATATAAATTTACTTATCTTCACTTTTATGAATGATAATTGCGGTATCCTACCGACTGCGCCAGTTAAAAATTGTATATTTCAGTTTTTTGAAGTGAAAACTTCTTTAGAATCGTTGGGAGTGATTTGAGAAAAAGTGAAACGAAAAAAGCGACACTCTTGGCTACGAATATTACATATACACGTAGCGACGAACTAAATAACTTTTAGGCCAGCGCCGACAGCATGGCGCGATAGCCGAGCGGCTAGCAATGTGAGCTTCCGATCCAAAATCCTTGGTTCGAATCACAAGAAAAAAATTTTTTTATACAGTTATTTTATTTTATTTTATGATATGTTTATGAGGAGCTTTTTTTCATGGTAGAAATACACTCGGTGTTTTGCCATTGCCTGCTGAGGGGTGAGCGCTATTAGAAAAATAGTTTTCCTTAATTTTGGTGTTTTCACCGAGATTCGAACTGACGTTCTCTCTGTGAATTCTGAATAGTAGTCACGCACCAACCCATTCGGCTACGGCGTTTGTTTAATTTTACTGATGCAAAAATGAGGAAAAATATATGAATAAAGTTTGCTTACTGTTTACACATTTTCCAAAGGTGACGGAGAACCAAAAAAAAAAGTCGATTTTCAAACAAATACGAGTGCATATGTGTAATTGTGTTAGAGTTTCGGTCACGCCCCAGCAAAACCAACGTGCATATGTGTTTGTAACATTCAAAAAAATGTAATTGTGTTAGAGTTTCGGTCACGCAGGTTTTGCTGGGGACGCTCATAATAGCAACCGCGTGTGTATTTTTATATTCGTAAATATTTTCATTTTTAAATATTTACCGCAATTATGCCGAAAAATAATGCAGAAAAGTGTCGTGAATATCGACAGAAAAAAAAATCAATAAATAGCATCACGGAATTCATTCACGAAAATTTAATAAAGTATACACCAGAAGTATTGCGGATACTTAGAAAAGATTACAATAAAGTTCCAATGATTTTAAGTGGCGATTTTAACGTAAATTTTGCATTGGACACAGCGGTTCCTTTAATTGACGTTCTCAATACAACATTCAATTTAAAAATGTGTAACAATCGCACTGAATCGACAACACGATCAAAAACAACCATTGACGCGGTATTTCAAAGACATGTTGACAACATCGAAACCAAAGCATTTGTATCATATTTTAGCTATCATAAGCCACTCGTATCATTTGTTGAAATTGAAAACATTGAGGATGAATAATAATAAAATGAAGAAAATAAAATATGAACTTTATAGCAATATTATAATGAACCTATCTTGCTCCTAATGCTGCTTTCGTCTTACGGAAGGTTTCACTTCTATCGCGTCTAACCGTTAGACTGGTGTTTTTTTTTAATATATATGTCTTTATTTAGAACAACTTAACATCTACAGGTACTTTACACGAAGACCGTAAAAAGAATCAGAATAGAATGAATTAAGACTGATGTTATATTATTTTTGATAGCCTAATTTTGTATATGTTGCATATTAGCACGGTGAATAATTCTTTGGAATTGTTTACCGTTTATTTGGCAAGAGGCGGAAATGCAAATTCGGCAAAAAGATGAATTTATGTTCAATAAAAAATATAAATTGCATTATTGCATTTTGAATTATGCAAATCTTTGGAATTGCTTAATTACAGACGGTACGTGGCGGAAATGAATACAATTTAGATTATGTATGTATTAAGGGGTTTAACTATAACAAAGAAGCAATTTCTAACAATGATAGAAACGTTGTCTAAGTACGCTTTAGCTTTTCCGATTAACGAAAGAAGTTGTACAGAATTTAAAAGTAAAATATTACAAGTTATAGGTAAGATTGTTTGGAAAAATCGAGAACATAATAGTAGACAACGAACTTGGATTTAAAGCTATAGAAATACAGACATTCTTAGAGAGGGAAAATACAGGGTGAACGATATGTTAACTATTCAAAACACCATAACTTTTTTGTGCGAAATTAGTTTTTATTGATTTCAAAGACAAAACTGTTCAAAAATGATTACAATTTTAACATATATTCACTTTAGCTCGATGTGACCACCTTTTGCCTTGACTATAGCCTTCAAACGGTTAAAAAATGAGTAGCATGCTGCACGAATGTGATCTTGAGGTATTTTGGCCCATTCTCGTATAATCGCTTTTTTCAGCGCATCCATACTGGCATATTTTTTAGTCCTCACCTTGCTCTCCAAAATGGACCAGAAGGAATAATCCATCGGATTTGCGTCTGGCGAATTCGAAAGCCATTGTGTGGACGAAATGAAGTGTGGAACATGAGTTTTTAACCATTCTTGGTTCACACGAGCTTTATGAGACGGTGCCGAGTCCTGTTCGAACGTCCATGGTCTACGACCGAAATGTTTGCGTGGCCACGGCTCTAAAGCAGCTTCTAAAACATTTTCCCGATAATAAGTCGCATTCACTTTGACACCAGGCTCGATAAAAACGATTGGAGAGCGTTCATCAGCGGTCACTGCGGCCCAAACCATTACTTCCGATGGGAAATTGCTTCGAGTGGCCATACGTAGGCTCAAATTCTCGTATGAGTATTCGGTCAAGTAAACTTGATCTTTTTTAGTGTTTATGAACTGCTCAATTGGGACATTTTTTTAATCAGAAAACACAATGTAAGGAATTTCGCCACGTTCGTGCAAGCGCAACAACTCCTTTGCTCTTTCGCACCAAACTTTTTTCTGCTGGGGTGAAAGATCGTGTGCTTTTAGAACTTATAAGCCTTGACCTTGAGCTCATTTTTCAATATGCGTCGAATGCTGTCTTGCGATATTTTCAGTTCTTTGGCCATTTTTCTTCCACTTCGACGTGGATTTCATTCAAGTCGAGCCTTCACTTTCCGAACCATTTCTGGCGTTGTTGCGGTTTTTTTGGTCCACCTCCATAGCATTTTGCAATGCTACCAGTATCATTGTAACGATTTGTAGTGCGATACACAAACATTTTATTCACTTTGAGGTGACTGAGCTCACGAACAATGCCTGGTTATGATTTTCCAGCCAAACATAACGCAATCACACTATTACGTTTGAATTCCATCACAGAAAAAAAAATTCAACAAAACTGAGATGCAAATGCTTTTGATGGCTTATAAACAATATATTGAACTGTCATTAGAACAATTTTGACGTTGATGTCATGAGCTGTTTTACAGATACAAGCAGTGTGAAGTTGGTAACACTTCATATCGATCACCATGTATTTGTGTACATTTCTCCGCAAACGGGAATCACACATCTAACACAGATATAGAAGGATTGCATAATACTATAAATGAATATATACGTTAAAGAAGTGAGAGGCGGGAAAAAAACTTAGAAAATACAGGAAAATTAACGCCGACAAGATACACGATGATCATTTACAAATTAAATGGACCAGACACAAGTACTACAAGAATGACATCAAATCCAAACAAAAATATCAGGACAGAGACAACCCTAACAACAATTGATAAGCTAACCAATTTCCTTTCAGATGACAAACTTAGTACTTACTCTGACATTTCCACACAATCGTTCGCAATCAATAGACATTCATGATTTAACAAACAATAACGGATACTTACCAATAAAAACAGATGAAGTTAAAGTCATAGAACATTATAGCAAAATAATCCACATTGTCAATACAACTTCCTAAGATAAGACTTTGGACTTAATATTGAAAAATATAAATACTTTGAATACAACCAACACCGAAACAAAGACTTTACTAGATACGTCGAACAAAACCTTCCTTCTACTTGCAGCTAAAATAGAAAACCTTACCCCACAGCTTAGAACAAAACAAGGACTCTTAAACATTCTAGGAAAAGGTCTAAAACTTATAGCAGGAACTATGGATAGTGACGGTGAGACCCAAATCAGCGAATACCTGAATACAGTTTACAAAAGCCAGCAAACTCTAACTGAAAAAACGGACAGCCTAACACAATGGTCGCCAACCCGTCGATCGCGAGCTACCGGTAGCTCGCAAAGGCAATTCTGGTAGCTCGCGCTGCTCACGTTGCAAAAAATCCAAAAGTCTGAAAATCATAGCAGTACTAGCAAATTTCAGAAATTTTCATAATAAATAGATAAACAGCGGCAACACTACGGTTAGCGACTTCGCGTCGTTTCTAGGATCGGCTGGAACCGATTAGCGTGTTCGAGAATTTTTTGGCTTTATATATATGTACACTCTGCACGTCGACATTGCGCTCAGTTTAATTATTATCAACGTTCTGCGTGCAGCGGTTGGGTTAGAGTTTGAAACATTATGGCAAGACGTAGTAAGAAGGCGAAGACATACCATTTCCATTCGGAATGGGAAGAACAATACTTCTTCACAGAAGTTAAAGGCAAAAGTGTTTGTTTGTTGTGTTATACATCTGTGTCAGTTCCTAAAAAAGGAAATATTGAGAGGCATCATAAAACTGTACATTCGAATTTTGAGAAGGCATTCCCGTTAAATTCTGCTACCAGAAAAGAAAAACTGAAA
Source organism: Anastrepha ludens (assembly GCF_028408465.1). Taxonomy (NCBI): domain Eukaryota; kingdom Metazoa; phylum Arthropoda; class Insecta; order Diptera; family Tephritidae; genus Anastrepha; species Anastrepha ludens. The sequence goes on from NC_071503.1 coordinate 97,166,922, forward strand.
CATTTAAAAATCCAGTTAATTGGACAACAGTCAATATTTTTGAAAGCAATCGACAAAAAAAAAGGCTGCAACTGAAGCATCTTATCGTGTTTCCCAGATAATTGCACAAAAGAAAAAACCTTATGAAGACGGGGAAATCGTAAAACAAGCATTTTTGGAAGCTGCAGATTCTTTATTCGCCAACTTTAGAAATAAAGACGAAATAGTGTCTGCTATAGAATCTATGCAACTTTCTGCTAATACAGTGATGAGGCGAGTAGAAGTAATGAGCAATGATATTTTTTTACAGTTAAGAAGTGACTTAGATAACTGTATTTATTTTTCACTGCAACTGGATGAATCAACAGATGTAGTTGACACCTCAGAGATGGCCATATTTGTCAGGATGGTTTTTAGTGATTTTACAATTAAAGAAGATCTTTTGAAGTTTATTCCACTCAAAGGGCATACTACTGGGCTAGAGCTGTTTTCTCATTTAAAAAATCTCATCTCTTCTGAGAAAATTCCAATATCAAAAATGGTAGGCCTGACAACTGACGGTGCTCCAGCTATGGTGGGTTGTGATAAGGGGCTCGTGGCGCTATGTCATAAGGATGAGAGTTTTCCACAATTTCTTAGTTACCACTGTATTATACATCAGCAAGCATTATGTGGAAATTTTCTAAACTTAAACAACGTTATGAAACTGGTGGTGAAAATTATGAACAAGATTAGAGCTCAAGCGTTACAAAGAAGATTATTTAAAACCTTGGCTGATGAAATTGACTGTCAATACGGAGAGCTACTTCTTCACTCTGAAGTGCGATGGTTAAGCAGAGGACGAGTGCTCAAACGTTTCAATGATGTCCTGCCTGCTATACTCCAATTTTTCAAAGAACGCGATGAACCGATTCCTGAACTGGAAAATTCGACTTGGCTCAGAGATTTTGGTTTTCTTGTAGACATTACAGAGAAATTAAATGAGCTTAACTTGCAGCTTCAAGGCAGGGATAAAGAATTAGCGGAAATGATTTCTGATATAAATGCATTTATTACAAAACTTGAATTTTGGGAACAAAACCTAAAAAACCGCTATACTAAGCATTTTCCTATTCTTTCCGAAAAGATATCCAAAAATCTATTAGAGCCCTATGACAGTACATATCATATGGAAATAGTTTCTAACTTGAAGGAAAACTTCAGTTCAACTTATTTGTGTGAATCTTCTTTTTCCAATATGAAATTTATTAAAAATAAATACCGCAATCGGCTTACAGATATATAGGTGTGAACATGGATGTAGTTATGCATAAGTATAAGCACTATAAGTTATAAGTTTATTATATATAGAACGTACATTAGTAAAATAAATACATGTATTGTGTGTCGAATATAACTGTGTATTATTTAATTTATGTTGGCTTGTGCAAGTAGCTCGCTGTTTATTTCAAAATCTTGAAAGAAGCTCAACACATTGAAAAGGTTGGCGACCACTGGCCTAACATATTTCAATCATATGATGACCACTCAAATACAGAATATTACAAAAAATATAAACAAAAATCAATTTCTAATAGAAACCTATCTAAATAACTTAAAGAACTCCCTACAAAATAGAATAGCGACTTTAGAAATAGAAGACACATTTTTATCACATATTTACCACACAAACAATGATATCTCACATAAATAATATTGGACAAACTATATTTTCCAGTAAACTTGGAATTATTCCTTCATATATAATGACAAAAACTGAACTAGGCCTAATTAATGACTTCAGCAGCTAGGTAAATATAAAAGTAGCCGGTGCTTCGCAAGATTCTAACATCTTAATTATTCTCCCTACACCACAATATTCGAAAAAGATTCTTTCAAAAATCGTATTCGAATCAATTCCAAATATTGATAATAACTCAGTGGCATTAAAAAATAAAGAAGTGCTTGTGGATTCACAAAATAATGTTTTTAATATAAATGTAAAGGATAACATGAAGAAGAGTTTAATTAAATTAAACGATACTTGTTTAACAAAAATATATTAATAAACTTTAAAACAGCATTTTGCAATATGCAAAAACTGGAAGAAACAATTGTAACTGAAATCGCACCTGGCGTTCTTGTATTCAAAAACTTTTCCAATAAATTTACACACAATTCTAACAAATATAACATGAGTATGACAAAATTTCCTGTCATACTCATGTTATATTTGTTAGAATTGTTAGACAAAGCTAACGAAGCTTTGTTAAACTCGGCCAAAATCGCGTAAGCGGTTATCGCGCCAATTAAGAAGAGAGAGATTGACACTTTCTTTGCGAGTCAATTTTTTTACGTTTACTGTTTATCAAACTGCATGTTAATTTTTTTTTACGTTTCCAGTTTACCAAATATCTTTGTAAAAGTAGTAAACAATTCACTTGAATTTTTTACTAAAATAATTAATTCCCGAAAGTGCTAAGAGAGAAATTTTTTCTCAATGAATTGATAACAATTCAAGGCAGTCCTTGTAAGTTAGTCTTCGGAAGTCAGTCTTCGTTAAACTAATAAAATTTTTTGTAATAATTAAATAAATATATATTTTTATTAATAAATATAGCCAATGTACATAGCCAATGTGTTTACATTAGGAATCGTGCACGATATCCCAGTAGCAAAAGTAGCATATACTAAGGCGTTTTTCAATAGGTGCGCTTCAACTTTTTTCCGATAGGGAGGGCGAACGACGCAATATTTTTTATTTTTCGCTTGTCATTTGTAAACTTCATTAGTATACATTTCATATGGAATGCTACACACTTGAGCAACGATTGCAAATCGTGCAAATTTTTTATGAAAATAATCGTTCTGTTGCTGCTACTTTAAGAGTATTACGGCCATTTTACGGTCCATTTAACAAGCCATCCCGTTCGACTCAATGGCTTTGTCAGCAAGCAAAATATGCGTTACTGGGCAGAAAGCAATCCACACGTGATTCATGAGGCACCGTTGCATCCCGAAAGAATCACTGTTTGGTGCGGTTTACATGCCGGCGGCGTAATTGGCCCATATTTTTTCGTTGACGAGAACGATCGCCACGTTACTGTGAATGGAAATCGATACCGCGACATGATAAACGATTATTTTTGGCCGGAATTGAATGGTATGGACTTAGACGACATGTGGTTTCAACAGGACGGGGCCACAAGCCACACAGCACACGCTACAATTGATTTGTTGACGATGAGCGCATTATTTCCAGAAATGGACCGGTCGAATGGCCGCCGCGCTCGTGTTATTTGACGCCTCTAGACTATTTTCTTTGGGGTTATGTGAAGTCATTGGTCTACAGTAACAAGCCGGCGACGATTTGTGAGCTCAGAGCCAATATTGAACGCGAAATTGCTGGAATTTCGGCCGCTTTATGCAAAAGAGTGGTCGAAAATTGGGTTCAACGATTGGACTTCGTAAAACGTGCACGCGGTGGTCATGCAAAAGAAATCGAATTTCATACTTAAATGTATATGTTCCAACTTGATAATAAAAAAAAAATAGTTAAAAAAGTCAAACCGTTTGTGTTTTATTCAAAAAAGTTCAAAAGTTGAAGCGCTCTTACTGAAAACGGCTTTATTTATAAGGTCTGCCTGTATACCGCTTCAGTCGTTGTAGCTGTAGTTGGTAAAAAAAAAATATTGTTCGCTTTAACGTCATTACTGTTGTTACTGAGTGATCAATATTGGGTTTGCTATGTAAATTCCTTTATTTATTTTATTTTTGTCTTTGAATGGGTACTTTCTTACAGACTATGTTAAGCTAATGTACAATAGTTTAGTAATTACTAAGAAAAAAACGATTTAAGATGGTTGACTAAGATGCCATACGGCCATGTAAAATCAGCACCAGAAGAATTGAAAAACAAATTTTAATCAATAGATCTCAATCCGATTAGAGAGACCTGTTTGGTACGGTCTCCAAATAACAGCGGCATACTCTAATCTTGATCTAACAAAGCACAATACAATGTTTTGAGAGTGTGTGGGTTGGTAAATGCAGAACAACTTCGGCTACGAATGCTAGCATCGAATATGACCTTCTTATGATGACGTGGTTAACACGGCTAGTGAAATTCAGCTTTCAACGAAACCATGCTGGTTGGTAGATATTTGGCCTTTGACATCAAAATATAACTTATCATTCACATTAATCTCAAAAAGTTTTGAGACAGACGATAGCTTAGAAATCGGCCTGTAATTGTAACATCGTTTTTATTTCCACTCTTAAATATTGGCGTAACGGAAGTTAATTACCAGCCATCAACAAAGATACCGGAGGACAACGATTATTAAATATAGTTGTAAGAGGCCCAACGAGAATTAAGCAATTCTTCCGCAAAATGGCCTAGAGGCCGTCCGAGTCAGTTTTCCTTGTGGGCTTCAGCTTCATAATACCCTTGACGACATCAGTAACAATGTCCCAAAATTAGCAGGTGAAAAAGTCTAAGTCGGGTTCAAAATTAGAGCAAACAAAGTCAGCAAATTGATTGCAATGCAGATTTTGCATATTTACTTTTATAAAAAACATTGTTTGGTACCGTTGAACAAGACTTTTTTGATTTAATGAATTGCCAAAAGGCCTTCGAATCAGAAATATACTGTTTTCGAAATTGAGGATGTAATTTCTATATAAGAGCTTGTTCAAACAGTTGAATTGCACTGAAAATTTGAGTAATGCATTGGGCCACCAGACCTTTTATACAGTTTAAAAAACTTGTTTTTTAGATTCTTTAGATGCCTAAGCCGTTTGGTATGCCAAGGTGTCTTATCTACTTTCTTATGATACCTAGGAATGTGCATCAAACACAGCTCTGAAACCTTAGTCTTGAAGGAGTGAAAACAAGAGGTAACATCATTGTCATGGAAGGCATTATCCCAGTCAATTTTTAATAAAATTTCAATAAAAATTGAGGAGTCGCATGAGTTGTAGTTGAATTTGATGTTAGGCTCGTCGGATGCCTCAGAAAATTCATAAAGTTCCAACTCGAGAGAAAGACGAACATGATGTTTATCGGTTAAAGATATGGGAATAATTCCTTCCGACAAAGTGTACTTGATGTTATTTGAAAAAAACACTAGATCTAGGATTCTATTAAGGCTATTATAAAAACCATTAATTTGTGATAAATCAATGCTTAAAAAACTACCAATGACATGAATTTCGGCTGAAGAATTTACGTTAGAAGCTATAAAAGCAACCGGGTTTCTAAGTGGGGACCAACTCAAGCGACATAAATTAAAATCACCGTGGATACAAACATGACTGCAACCGGCGATGCTTGATGCTAATGACACAACATCGCCAGCATGTGCAAAGTATAAACAATCCGCACTATTCGGCGGAATGTAGGATGCCCACATATAAACTTTTCCAGATGAGCCATAAACATGTACGCAAAGCTGATCGATGAGTATGCCAGAATTGGTAAGCGTTACCAATGATGCCCGAAATTTTTTGAAATGAGAACATCCTCTGCAACATCCAGATTTGACAGCGTCACGATCTTTACGGAAAACACCGTACAAATTGAGGTCAAAAATTTCACAGTCGATAAAGTATTCATTCAGCCAAGATTCAACGAATACAAAAATATCCTCACATTAAGTTTAGTACTAATATAGGTTGTTACTCCAAACACTGGACCGTGTCCATATACGTGCATACCGAAGCATGTACATATAGCGCTTAAGCCGCTGAGGTTGTTGTAGGTAAAAAAACCATACACAACACATGCAGAGTTAATATATGATTAAACATGCTATCCTCGTTTTTAAGCAGCATGAGAACCTTTAATACGTACATACATAAGTGCATATGATTAAATGTAACCCAGTAGGAATCGTGCACGACAACCCAGTAGGAAAAGTAAAAGAAGTAGAAATTGGCAAAGCTGTTACCTACATAAGATAGATATGGTATTAGTATTATCAGAGAATGTTAATGAGATGAGAAGGTGCAAATGTTAAATGAGCTTTTAATTTGTAGATTCATAGTAAAGGATTTTCAAATTCAACTTATCACACTATTAGAGGATTTACCACGCTAGTAGAGGATTACTGATTTTTTCTATGTTTACTACTCTAGTAGAGGATTTCATATAATTTTTCAACACTGTAGTACGGGATTCAACACACTAGTAAAGGATTCGTCGTATTTATTGCTCACAGCGAAGCGAATGAATTTGCAATTAAGAAAGGCGCGCAAATATGATAGCTAATTTGTGGCGCAGGTACTAAAGCGGACACAGGTGCGGCGGAATGGTTTAAATGGTTTTTGTGGCGCGTATTTAATTCAGGTTCAAGTCCTGAAGAGTCATATTTTTTTCCTTGCATGATTTCTTTTTTACAATTCAAACCAGAAAAGTTTGGTAAAATTTTTTAGTTTATTTTAATTATAATTGCTTTAAAATAGTGTTTTAGGTTTTTTGTATTTGATATTTAGAAATTTCTTTTCGGTATAAAATAGTTCATACAGAAAATGCATTGATTTGTATATATGTAAATACATAAATCAATCAAAAACGTTAGAACATAGTGGTATTTTTCCGCTTTAACAGATGTTTGTATTTCACATTCATTTTCTCTTAGCTTACAAAAATTAACAAGACAGTTTTACAAAATACGATTTGTTTTATGTTTATCCAATTCAACAAGATAATTAACTTAATGATATCGTGTAGTTCCCTTTGCACAATTTTTCTGTTATAAATCTATTTAACTATAGAAATTACATTTTCTGTTAATTAAAAAATTTTTTTTTAAACAAAATAAAGTTCTTACATAATTCCATTTACACATTAGTATACTGACCCTCGCTATAACAAGTCTCTTCTGTTATAGTGCGGTCTGTGGAAAATCTGACCCCCGCTATAACAAGTCTCTTCTGTTATAGTGCGGTCTGTTGAAAATCTGACCCCCACTATAACAAATCTCTTCTATTATAATGCGGTCTGTGGAGAATCTGACCCCCGCTATAACAAGTCTCTTCTGTTATAGTGCGGTCTGTGGAAAGTCTGTCACGTATCTGGTGTCTCTTTATTTATTTTATTTAATTTTTAAACATTAGACGGATCTTCTGTAATGCTGTCTTCATTTTCAACTAACTCTTCAATCATTTGGTTATTTGTCAATGCTCTTAAAAATTCGAGAATTTATAAGATCGCTTACTATTTAAAGAATTCAGTATGTATCGGTCTCCATCTAATACTTCAATTATTTCAAATGGACCTTTAAATTTGGGATCTAGTTTAGTTTGGTGTCGCTTCCGTTTTTAAGTAATACATGATAACCTACGTTATGTTTAATAATTGTTGCTTTATTTTTATCGAGCCTGTATTTATCATATCGTGCGTTTTCTTCCATATTTCGTTTAGCCTGCTTTCTTAAATTATCCCTATCTATGTCATTGTCATCTTCTTCGATTATTGGCATTAAACCAAAAGGTCTAACATCCTTGCCAATTAGTAATTCTAAGGGACTATACTTTGTTACTCGATTTTCCGTGCAATTCATAGCCAACTAAACATCAACGCATCTTGCCACGATCTTTGACTAGTTTCTACGGCCGTCAACATATTTTTGAGTGTACTCATTACGCGCTCAACTTGGCCATTGGCTCTACTGGCCCCTGTTCCAAGTAAATGCAAATTAATCTTTTAAAAAGAACAGAATTCGCGAAAACCTGAACTCGCAAAACAGCGACCTTTATCCGCGATTATCCTTGTGGGTAAACCGAATATTGACACAACTGATTTTCCTGCCTTGATACAACTTTCAGTATCTATATTCAAGGTGGGATAAAAATACACAAACTTTGTAAAAGCATCTATTAGTACTATAACGTAACCTTTCAAATCGTTTTTCCCACTCAGTTTACCAGTTATATCAATATGTATAGTGTGCCACGGAATTTCTATCTTGGGAATTGGATGCAGCTCCGCTTGCATATTTCCTACAGGGGGCTTTGATACTTTACAGGTGATGGAATTGTCTACAAATCGTCGCACGTATTTTGACATATTTTCGAACCAATAGTAACTATAGACCTTGTCTAACGTTTTCTCCCATCCGAGGGGCATAATAGATTCGTGTACGTGATTTATGACTGCCCATCTGTGCAATATTCCTTTTCGCAATTCATAGGTCTTGTCTAAATTTTCGGAAAGATCATTATTTTTCAGTTTCGTTAATATGTCTAATATTGAGAACTTAGGATCGAATATGATTAATACTGGAGCCTGTGTTAGCATCGATATTATTTTTAATCGTATTTACTCACGCTCTGATTTCCAAACGAAATTTGAATTTTTCTTTGACGTAAGGTGGTACAAGGGTTTTAATATCTCGTAAAATTTGGGAACGAATTGCCGGAAGTAGGAAGACAAACCGATAAATTGCCTTAACTGTGTTACAGATTGCGGCGGTGGTAACCCTATTAATGCCGGAATTTTACAAGCGTTTGGCCTAATTTCTCCGTCACTAATTTCAAACCCAAGGAGCTCGATGCTAGTTTTGAGAAAGGAACATTTAGTTATATTAAAAGAAAATCCAGCTTTACTTAAAGTTTCTAGCACGATCTGCAACCGGTCTAATGCTTCTTCTTTGGCTTCTGCTATATTATAATCAAAACATCATCGATGTATACGATGGCAAAAGTATTAACTAATGTTCCCAATGCTTTTATTATAGCCCGCAGGAAGACAGACGGTGCATTTTTAAGACCAAAAGGCATAGTCAAAAACTCATATTGCCCTTCAGGCGTTACAAATGCAGTTCGCTCAATCGAATCCACATGTACTGGGATTTGGTGAAACCCGCTTGCCATATCTACACATGAGAAATATCTTGCACCGCGGAGTCTAGCAATTTGATCCGATATGAGAGGCAACGGATATTTGTCTGCCACTGTGTTATCGTTCAACATACGATAATCAACACAAAGACGATCGGTGCCATTTTTCTTTTTAATCAACATCATCGGACTGGCAAAAGGTGAACAACTTCGCCATATTATATTTAATTGCAGTAATTTGTCAATTTTTTGTCGCTCCCGGTTTTTCTCATCCTCACCTAGTCTGTATGCGGTCGTTGTACCGTCTTTTGTAGGTCGATTTGTCGTATTTCCAACTGTCTAGTGGAGACACGTGTCTTTGGAATTCCGTCAATAAACGAATCAGAATATAAATTTAAAATGTGAGTCAGTGCCACTTTATCAGATTCATTAATTTGGGTATTGGAACTTATAATATTTTCGTATTATTTACAGAATTCACCTCTTTTGTTTTATAAATTTGAAACTTAGCAGCGTGCATTGAAAGACCGAAACCCTGGCCAAGAATTTTACGGTCAAGCAGCACGTCAGAACTTAAAAACTTATCCATAACTACATGCAACAAAATCTCAAAACAATATTATTAAATATTTATCTATACTAATATTATAAAGAGGAAAACTTTGTTTGTTTGTTTGGTTGTAATGAATAGGCTCAAAAACTACTGGACCGATTTTAAAAATTCTTTCACCATTCGAAAGCTACATCATCCGCGAGTAACATGGATTATATTTTATTTTGGAAATAGGGCTCGAGATATAGGTCAAAACGTGGACCCGGGTAACCTTCGGATGTGTATGTACAATATGGGTATCAAATGGAAGCTGTTGGTGAATGCTTTAGTACAGAGTATTTTTCATGCCGCTCCGCGACTAGGGTCTCGAGATAGAGACCAAAACGTGGACCCTAGAATGTGTTTGTACAATACGGATATCAAATTGAAGCTGTTGGTGAATGCTTTAGTACAGAGTATTTTTCATGCCGCTCCGTGACTGGGGTCTCGAGATATAGGTCAAAACGTGGACCCGGGTAACCTTTGGTTGTGTATGTACAATATGGGTATCAAATGAAAGCTGTTGATAAGTGCTTTAATACGGGGTAATTGATGTCTAGGGTCTCGAAATATTTGCCAAAACGTGGACCCGCCGTGTCTTTGCACCGAATTAAACCAAACTTACGCACATTGTTAAGTAAGTATTGAAAATGGGTTTCGTAAAGTTTGGTTGTAATTCGGAACTCCGGCAACGCGTACACCGTTCTTTTGAACCAGCCATAATGCCGTTTACTTTTTTAACGCTTGGGGCGGAACTGAACTTTCAAATTGACAGTGTGAGTTACAATGTGTCAATATTTCTTTCTGATTTGGACGCCATAAGGAGAAGACGTAAGTGCAAAGTGTAAACATTTTTTGTGAATTTTTTTGGAGTGGATTTTGGAACAGTGAATAATTTCTTACGAAATTTGAGAATTTGATGTGAAATCCGAATGTTCAAATGAAATTATGTGTTTTTTTTTTTTAAATATAAATGGATAATGGTTATAAAAGCTCCAATGCTTAATAAAACATATAAATTGAAACGAAAAATTCATGGATGATCAGGAAAAAAGACGATTGTTTCTTAGTTATTCATTTGCGATGATTTGAAATTTAAAAACAATCTTTTTTTTCCTGATTTTCAATTTATATTTTATATTTACTCAAAAACAAATAGAAAAACAAAAAATATTGTTTATGCCAAAGCGCTTGAATAAAGAATAAAGAAGTAAATAATATGAAAACCATATATTTTTTTTTCTTAACCATATCTATTCTATTTTAGTGTGCCCAGCGAAGGGGGCCGGGTTTGCCAGTATTAGATAAAACTTGCTGTGTACTATATGCATATGGAGTCATTGCCAATTAATTACCGTTAAGTTTTACAATGTTATTGATTCGAACTCCTTTAAATTTCTTTGCGATGCTCTCCTTGAGCAAGGAACATTCAGCCCCTGAGTCAAAACAGAATGGAACGGACTCACCAGACAGATTTATCATTCCAGTGGCGGAGCTACTGTACAAATTTCAACACGCTTCTCGTAGACTTTGCCATTTCCACCTGATCGACCTTTCGGACAAGCTGATGCAAAATGTCCAACTTCGTCACACTTAAAGCTTTTCACACTAGGCCGCTCCTTTGCTTCCGTTGCGATTCTTTCCAGTGTTCCCACCCCTGCTCCAGTCTAGCTCGACAATCATCGTATTTGTGACCGACCTTTCCACAAAAGTTGCACTTCATCTTATTCTGGGGCTTGGGCTTCTTCTGCTCAAAAGTTGTATTCGCATCGCCGTCTGAGCTACGCTTCTTAAAAGCGTGTACTTGTAGTTGTTGTTGGAGCTCATTACGGGTTTTAACATTGTTGATCAAAATCCAACGTGACAATTTACTATCAAGTTGAGCCATGTGTGTCAATGTTACGAAAACTGCTATTTCTTCACAGTTTTGAGTTTTCCATTTTGACATTAGCAACGTTACGATGCGAGTCCCATACTCAGCGAGGCCTTCTCCACTTTTTGGTCGGCCATTAAATACGTTCAGTAGATTACGAATGTCTTTTGTTTTTGTAGCCGCTAGGCTTAGATTTTGTTTCTGGACGACATACGCATATTGAGGCATGAAGTGAGTGCGCTGTTTTTGTTGTGTTGTAGAACATTTTACAATGCGTCTTTGAAAGTATGATATTTTGCTCTTGTAAGTTCAATATTCGGAATATCGACTGGTAGATGACAAAAGTACATAGAAACAAGAAGGAGATTTGATTAATGCAAAAGGATTTAAAAAAAAACACACAGCAGTTGCTTGACCAGAAGCTTTCAGTCACAGACTAACTTTATTAATTGACTTTAGATTTAATGAAAGCTTACAACTGTGTACATAATTGCTTATTCAGTAAATTTTACAATTGTACATAAATGTTTACTAAACATATTATATTTCTCAATAATAACAATGCTTATTTATTAAAATGCTTATTTTTTGAGTTCGATGAAATATTGGGAAATCAACGGAAGTGATATCGCTTTACTTTCTATTGATTTCCTGTTGTTTGACTTATTTGACTAATAAATTCTGCAAACTTATCATTTTCCTTTACCTGTCTATGTGCATATGTAACTACTCCCCCTTTTAGATTAGAATTCTCTTGAATGTGGGTATTTAATTTAATAGTTATACGTGTGTGTTTATTGATAACAACAATGACAGTTATTAGAATTATGATTATGCTTAGTACATTGCAGATATGTGAGATTTTACTAAGAATTTTCAATTTAAAAATGTTTTCTATATTTGATCTATTTTCCTCCAATATTTAATCGAATGTAATTTTTTTCGTCAAGTTCCGAATGTCTTCATATTTTTGACTTGCAATATTCTCTTCTATGTTTTCGATATAATTTGAAAAATAGTAGTCACTAATTTTAATTGAACAATTATTATATCTTATGATATAGTTTCCGTTCATAATTGGTTTCTCTTTATTACATGTTTGATTAATTTGTAAATTTACAGCATTTTTAACAATAATCGTTTTTACGTCTATGGCTAGAATTTCAAGATCCTTATTTCTGGAGAGGTGACAATTTTGTTTTAATATACAGTGTTTACTTGGTTTCAATCTTTCTAAGGATTTATTTTCTTCGAATAATAAAGTTTTATTCGCATAAATGAATATTTCTTCTATTTTTGCTTCTATTTCGTTATTTTCTTTATAAGGTATTGGAATAACCGTTCTTATTTTTACATATTCAAAGTTTGTAGGTATTTTAATGCCGAATATTAGATAGGTGTTATTAAAAATGGCTGTGCCTAATTGTATATACTTAAGCTTATTATAATCAATATTATATTTTACTATTTCTTCATTAGTTAAAATATTTTGGTGTAATATTCCTTATTTGGCTGATACAACATTTTCTTGTATTTGCTCAATTTTACTTTTTAATAACTGAATCTTTATGTACTGGTCTAAGTATAAATTTTGTTTATATTCGTCATACATAAATTTATTCATAGAATTAAGTTCTTTTTAATTTTTTACTCTATCACTTTTAACAATTTCTTTGAAATGCTCTATAGCTGAACTGAAATAATTGTTTATTTTGATTTGTTGGTTCAATGTGTTATTCGTCTGTAAAAAGTGCGTTTGTATATTTTGTCTATCGTCTTCGTCCATGGAACCAAAAAACCATTTTGACATACCTACTACCTATTGCATTAATTAGTCCGCGCTTATTTCTAGTTTTTACTGGCATGAGCGTTAGTAACTTATTCCTTATGTCTAACATCTCTCGTTGTAGTGTCTCTTTATTTTCTAATTTCATGAATATTATATTGTCCGTCATTTCGTTGATAATAGTTTCTAGTTTGTAAACGTCAATCATGTGTAGTACTATGTCACTATCATTGGTTATTTCTTGGTTTCTAACTTGTAAATCTATAAATCCGGTTTGTTCCGTTAGTTCCGTCAAAGTCATTATACCTTTACATTGTCGTATCGTTAGTATTATTGCTATCATCATAATCCATGTCTGTAAATTTTAAAGGTCGTTTAATATTGCTTGGATGGGCTTTATCTAATTTGTGTTTTCTGTATTTGGGTTGTTCTTTCTGTCTAACTGCCTTGTAATTGTAATTCTTTATAAATCCTTCTGTTCTTTGTTCCGTATACTCTTCTCAGTTTCTATTTAGTTTGACAATTGTTTTTTCCTTTATCTGTTCCAAATTTCTTCTTACAACATCTTGATTCACTTTATTATTATATACCTCGTAAGGAGTGAATTTTATAGTAGAATGAATCCTATCATTATAGTTTCTAATAGCTTTTTGTATTTACTGTTTAACTGGTATGCCCTTGTTTAATTTATTTAACATTCTAAACTTTTCAGAAACGGTAGTATGGAATCTCTCAATGTCCGCATTACCAGTGTGACTGTTAGGCTTGGTTAAATGAAGTTCTATGTCTTCATTGCTTAGAAATTCCTTAATCCTTGTCACATTAAATTCGTTGTCGGCTATTATCTTTTTCAGTTTACCTATTTTAGTGAAGTAGTCTTCCAGTTGTTCAATGATAGTAATATGATTTCTGTCGTTTAAAGAATATGCTACTCCATACTTTGAAAATTTGTCTATAACTGTTAGAAAGTGGCAACTCTTCATGACATAGGTATCTATATGAATAATTTCTCCCTTATTAGTGGGTGTTTCCGTGTGAAAAAACTTTGGTTTGATTGGTCTTCTATCATATTTAATTGCCTCACATTGGTTAATAACTATTTGTATTAATTCCAATAATTTCGGGTAGTAAATTTTATTTTTAAGTTGGTTATATGTTTCTTGGATACCTGAGTGCATGCTTTCTCTAACATGATATAGCGAAATTTATTTAACCGCTTCAACTTCGGTTTCGATATCTTGTGCTCTTATTGTGCACTTTATAAACTCTATTTGTTTATCGTTGGAATACATTTCTATTAACTTTTCCTGAACTATGTTATATTTTCGTTCCGATATTTCCGTGAATATTCCTACTTTTCCCTTTGTTATGCATTTCCTGAAGATATCACTCATCCTGTCGAAATCGTATTCGGATACAAAAATTATTCTTTTTTCATGTAGCCTTTTTAATTCCTCTATCTTGTTGTTTGTTAGAATAAATTAATAAATAAATAATTGGCGCATACACTTCTGTTAGGTGTTTGGCCGAGCTCCTCCTCCTATTTAGAAATGTTTATTATTGTGTTAAAAATGTTTGTTAGAATAATTTGTGTTTTATAATTGTTAACTATCTCGTCTTTAACATAGAAATGATCATGTAAGTTTTCTTCAGCTGAATGGACCGTTTCCATCGACACATCGTCATCTAAATTGTCGATTATATTTACGTTACATTCATAATCTTCTAAATTTTGTAATGACTGTGCTTTGCTGGTATTTTCACCCTCCTCCTTATCTTTAATAACGTCCTCGTTATTCTCTATTCTGCTTAAAAAGTATGCTACTCAATTTTCCTTTCCTTTAATATATTCTTTATTAAACTGATATTCTCCTAATTTTAAAAGCCATCTTTAATGTCTAGGTGACATATCTTTACCTCTATATTTTGAATGTAAATATTTTATTGGTTGATGGTCTGTTACTATTTTGAATTTCCTTCCATTGAAGTATGGTCTAAAATAATTCACGCTCCACATAATAGCTAAAAATTCTTTGTCAGTTGCTTCTTGACGCGAAGCATACTGGATGTCCTTCTTGTGATATAAATGCGCCAATTGCATAATTTGATGCATTTGTGGTAAGTGTAAATTCTTTTTCAAAGGGTATCGCAAAATTGGATGCGAACTGATCAATAGCTTAAGTTTTTCAAAAGCCTCTATATATGTGGGATCTTTTACATAAATTTTTACGCTCTTTTTTAAATATTTTGTAATGGGCTGTGCTACCTTGGCATAATCTTTAATGAATTTCCGATAGTAGCCAGTAAGTCCTAAAAAACTTTTTTTTTTGTTTCTCAATTTTAGGTAATATAAGATTTTCAATTACTTTAATTTTATTTGCGCTTCATGCCGTCTTTTGTCAAAATATGCACTAGAAATTCCGTTTCTTATTTGTCTTTTTGCATTTTCAAATTTTTATATTCAAGAACTTTAAATATATCCTGTATTGCTTTGATGTGCTCACTTAATGATGTACTAAATATTAAGATATCGTCCAAATATGCAACGCAAGTTTTGTTTATGTAGTCTCTTAAAATTTCGTTCGATAGCCTTTGAAATGTGGCTGGTGCATTCTTTAAACCAATTGGCATTCTTATGAATTCATATAACCCATGTGGAGTTACAAATGCCGTTTTTTCGCGATCTTCAGTTTTTACTAAAATTTGGTGATATCCTTTTGCCAAATCTAACGTGGTAAAGTATTGAGCTCGTCCTAATTTATCTAAAATTGAGTCAATATTTGGAAGTGGGTATTTGTCGTCTATTGTAACTTCGTTTAGTTTTCTGTAATCTATTACCAACCGGTATTTCTTTTCACCTGAATTATCTAGTTTTTTTGGTACTACTACGAGTATTAGAGGGCTTGAATATCTGGAGTGACTTTTTTGAATTATGCCTTGTTCCTCCATATCTTAAGAAGTAAGAAAACATTACTTCTAATTCATGTTGGGGTGGATATCGATATAATTTGGAATTGATCTGTTGTTGAGCTGTAGTTTTGATTTCATGTTGAATTTCCGTAGTGTTAGTTAATTTATCGCCTTCTTTGAATAATAAATTATTAAATCGTTTTAGTAATTTTGTGATTTCTCTATGCAATTCTGCATTCAGATGGTCTAATGATAACTCAGTCCAACAATCAAAAAACTTGTTCGATGATTTTAACTAATCACTTTGTAATTTGGTGTCCTGATTACGAAAAAAATTATTAAAAAGTTATATCACCCATCAATTTTTCACATTTTACAATTAAGTAAAAATAAAGTTTATGTACCAAAATGTATCGGATATATTTCACAGTCCTGCGGGGTACAGTTTCTAAAAAAAAAATGGATTTTAAAGCTAAAGACTAGTACTTTGCGATGCCGTTGTGGAAAAAAAAACTTTACCTTGCTCAAAAAAAAATTAAAGAAATGGCCATAATCTGCATTTTTTGATTATTTAACCTCAAATTGCCAAAAATCCTGACGTGCTGGAGCATTTTCAAGGTCCTATTCGTTTTCAGCATAAAAAAACCTTCAAGAAACACCCATAGCGGTTGTAGAAACTGTAAAAAGCGAGATTTCGCAGGCCTGTGTAATCTATCTAAACTTAAGTAGTTTCAAGGCTATGAATTTGGGTAAAATTGAATAGGTCATTTAAAAAACTGCATTCTCTTTGGTTTAGAATTATTTTCTTTTCTTCAATATCAAATTCATAAATTATCATATCTTTGTTAGTAATTGTGCTGAATCGTATTGGGTATTTTAATTTTATTTTAGGAAAGTCTTTTATTTCACTACTAATTAAACTTAGGTTAGCTCCTGTATCTATCAATGCATTATAATTTGTATTTTCTATTCTCATTTCTATTTTTGGTAAGCATTCCTAGGCTGTTTCATAAAAAAAATTGAATTGTTGATTTCTCCTTCATTTTCAGATTCTCCATTGCTTTGTCTAGATAATTGCAAGCGATTTTGGCTGCAATTATGGTTAGGGTGTCCCTCTTTCCACATTATCTACTTCCATTGGTTCTCCTCGATTTTCCCTTAAGTGCTCGAAGTTATTGCCTCCATAATATTTGTTGATTCCTTCTTCCGTGACCTGAATTGTTATCGTTATAAAAATGTTGATCATTTCGCCTTACTTGACCTGAATAATTGTCTCTACTTCCCAAGTTTGGTGTAAAATTTTGATTATTCCATCTCCTTTGACCTGAATTGTTCTCCCTTTTTCCCCAATGATTTGTAAAATTTTGGTTATTCCACCTCTTTTGGCCTGAGTGATAGTCTTTATGACCTTCGTGGGAATATTTTTCACGTTGTTTATATTGGTAATGTGTTTTATTCTGTTTAAACTGTTCGTCTGTTCTTCTAAACTTTTTGAATTCTGTCCGGACGCAACTGTCTTCATATCGTCGTTTTGTCATTATTTTTAATATTGTGTATAAATTATGTTCCCATATATCTTGTCCAACAATGTCCCCTGAGTGATTTCTTTTAAGCTGTTCACCAGTACACTGTCTATGTTACTTAAATCTATACCTGCATCTCCTTTATAATGAACATTAATTTCGTCTGCCTTATACTTAATTTTTTGGGCTACTGTTGCCAATTCACTTACCGTGTTTGCTCGCAGGTTACAGATTTTTCGATATATTTCATGAGGCTCCACGTCTGGCTTGTATCGAAGTTTAAGCGCCTTCTTTATTTGACTCCAGTTGTCCGGTTGAGGAATGTTGATGACTACGTCCTTTGCTTCACCTTGAATTACTCTATAGAATATTGCTGTTGTCGCTTCTCTTCGCGTTCCTTCGTCTTGAATAGTTGATAGCACATATTCGACACTGCTCATGAAGGAGTTGACTGTTACCTCGCCTGCTCCCGTAAATGTCGGAAGGTGGGTAATATTCTTCATTATTCTCTGTAGATCGTTGTCATTGGTTGCGTGTCGTTGTTGTCGTTCGGTGTACGCCTGTCTTAGCTATTCCAATTGCTGTTCTCTCCTCGCCAGTTGTTCCACTATATCCTCTGACGGCATCCTTCCTTGAGCCTGCTCCATCTTCCATCTTTCGTCAAAACTTTGCTGTCTTTTGCTAATTTTTTCGTTTGTTGGTTTATCAGCTAGCTAAGCTGATGGTTCTTTTTTTTATGTTGGTGGTGTCTACTTTATAATAAAGTATTCACTGCACTGCACTATTTGTGTTTAGTGGTATTAACTAGTGTTCACTGCACTGCCTTTTTTATGTTAGTGGTGTCTACTTTATAAATATTCACTGCACTATTTGTATTTAGTGGTGTTAACTAGTGTTCACTGCACTGTAGTATTAAATTATAGTGGCGTTCACTTTGTAAGTGTTCACTGCACTATTTTCTTAATTTATACCCTGGAGGGTCCGGTCAACTCCTGAGTTGGCTACGGATTCGCAGGATTAGTATGGGTATTATAGTGTTTACAATTTTTGTTCACTACTTTATACCGTATTTTCGTATCACTATCCTTTCATTACTTTTTTTTGAAAGGACAACCGACTGCGCCAATTTCATATTTGATTAATGCAAAAGGGTTTTAAAAACAAGCACACAGCAGTTGCTTGACCAGAAGCTTTCAGTCACAGACTAACTTTTTTAATTGACTTTAGGTTTAATGAAAGCTTACAACTGTGTACATAATTGCTTATTCAGTAAATTTTACAATTGTACATAAATGTTTACTCAACATATTATATTTCTCAATAATAAAAATGCTTATTTATTAAAATGCTTATTTTTTGAGTTCGATGAAATATTGGGAAATCAACGGAAATGATATCATATTACTTTCTATTGATTTCCTGTTTGACTTATTTGACTGATAAATTCTGCAAACTTATCATTTTCCTTTACCTGTCTATGTGCATATGTAACTCGCGCACATATGGATGCATGTTTGTAACTCCATATGGATGCATGTTTGTAGTTACATACACATGAATACAATTATTTTGTCGGGAATTTAGAAGGCAAGTAGGTATGTATGTACTAATATATTATATTATGCTAGGACTTAAAGAGGTTATATGTATAGACATACATACACACCCACATAGAATTTAGAGCAGAATTGTTTTTGCACTTGTTAGGAAGAAATTCGCTCACTAGTGCGTATGTGTATTTGATTTCTTGTAGGAATGTGATGTGCTGTGACATGTGAATAAAAAAGTGAAGGTTATTTGGGCATACATGCATATGTACATACATATGAAAGGAAGATGTTGTTGTTGTCCTTGGCAATGTTGTTTTTCATATACGAATGCACATGCATATATACATATGTATGTGATTTGCCGTCGAATACCTAAACTATAAATTGAAATACAACATAAAATTAGTCTTGATTTACAGTGGCCGACAAAAGTCCACAAACACCCCCCATTTCCACTGGATTGAAAGTTCAAAAACTTCACTGAAAAATTTGTTTACACAGTTTTATTTGAAAACTTTTTTTAATCATTATAAGCCTTAAAATTCCATACATTAACATAAAATAGCAAAGCTATGGCAAAAAAACCTAAAACCAACGTTGACAAAAGTCTACATACAGTACACAAATATCTTACTCCAGTGAGAAAACCTTCACTTAACTCTAAGTAAGATTACTTCTTAGTATTTAGTTGGTCCACAATTAGCATCAATTACAGCTTGAAGCCGTCGCGGCATCGAGGTGACTAAATTTGTTAACTCTGCAGAAGTTATATTATTCCAAGCTTCTATTAGTCGTTCTTTGAGTACTGAAGAGCTTGAAATCATATTTTCGATTTTATATTTTCCAGACATGTTCAATAATATTCAAATCTGAGTTTTGCGGTGGTGTATTTAATTGCTTCTGAGCATGGTAAAGCAGCCAATCCTTCACAATGTGTGCTATGTGCTTTGGATCATTATCCTGTTGAAAGACCCAACCTGGACCAAGCTCCAAATCATGCACCGAAAATTTCAGATTGAGTTCTAATAGTGATTTGCATTTATAACGATCCATATTACCTTGAATAAATACGAATCTACCAACTCCAGATGCAGCAACAGCTCCCCAAACCATTACATTGCCGCCACCATGCTTTACTTTTAATACCGAATTCTTTGGACTCAGTGCAGTATTTTTTTTTCCTCCACACTTTTGCTCTTTCATCGCTACCGAATAGATTAAACTTCGCCTCATCTGTAAACAAAACTTTTTGCCGAAAACCCATCCCCTTTTCTTTGTGTGCTTTGCCGAACTCCAGGCGAAGTTTATGGTTTTTTTTCAGAAATAAGAGGTTTTTTTCGTGGTGCTCTACTATGAAAGCTGTTTTTGTTAAGAGCTCTTTCGTGGATGAACACACTTGTTATATCCTTGGCCAATTCCGGAGCAGAAACTTTTGGATTTTTGTCCACTTCTTTTAGAATCAAGCTGACGTCTCTACGAGATATATATATAGTTTGCTCGGGCGGCCACTGCGCGGCTTATTTTCGGTGGAACCACTATTTTTAAAGTTTCTTACATAGATCTGGTCTGTTGCAGGACTTATGTTTAAGATTTTTGAAATTTCGCCACGCGTTTTTTTTTTCTTTCCTGTGCTGAATAACTAAATTTCTAAAGTCAACTGATATTTCTTTTCGAGGAGCCATTGTAGATGCTTAAGTATTCAAATTGCAACTAAAATCAATATTAGCAAAGCAACAAGCATAAGAAAAGGAAAGAAATAGACAAAGGGTATTTTAGCGTTATCACAACACAGGATATCAGAGTACAAGCTAGGAAACCGGTTCTCTATGTATACTTTTGTCAACGCTTTTTATTGCATAACTGTGTTGTTTTAAAGAATGGATTTGTTTTAGTTAAGTCGATTAGAAAAAGATTTCAAATGAAATTGCATGAACACATTTTTAAGCAAAGTGTTTGTGCTTTGTAAACAACGAAAGGGAGGGGTTTATGTAGACTTCTGTCGGCCACTGTATGTATCTTAAACCATTATTTTATTTGTGGACACAAATACTTCCTATTGACATGCACATATCGTACATATGTATTATGTATTATATTTGGTAGTGTTATATACTCTCATTAAGTAAATACATAGTATGTACATTCATTTGCGAATATAATGAAAAAACGTAATGATTTACTTTTCAGAAAATGTATTAAAACTTATCACCGTCGCACGTAAGATATCCACAGCTGAGGCAAGGTGACAATTTAGCACCACGAAAAAAAAATTCTATATTATATCCGTACGATTTCGGCGCCCTCTTGGTCTGGCCGCCTCACTCGCCTCGCCCTCGCTACGCCACTGGCTTTATATCACAACGCACCGCTCCTTTATCCCTGCCATATGTACATATGACTTGACATCAATTACTGGTGTCAATTTTTTTTTCTTACTTAAATTTTTTTTCTTTATGTTATTGAAAAAAAGGGTAATAAATTTTATGTATGCACTTATCATTTCAAAAGTAACAGAATAGTAAAAAAATAAGCAGTCGCAGAAATAAACGTACCGCGTATTTTTCCTCGCCACATGTTAGACTCGATATCAATTCCCGGCGCCGATTTTTTTTTAATGTAATCGAAAAACAAATTGTGTATTAAACTTATGTATTCGCTTATTATTTCAAAAATAAGAAAATAGTAAAAATTTAATTGGTTTGATGTCGAGGTGAGAGATGTGTTGTGTGTTGAAGTTAAAGGTGTGTGGTGTTTTCAATTTTTGTGGAGGAAAACTCAGTGTGGTGTCTATAAAGTCGAGTTCTAAAATCCCTTACTACAAACATTTCAAATCTCAATTGTAAAAAGTTATCAGTAACATTTGCTCCTTCTCATCTCATTAACATACTCTGGTAATATATTATAATATATTCAACTAATTACTAAAGCTCCCACAATTCAATTTTAATATGTTAGAACTGAGCCCAGTAAGGTTTTAATTTAATGGTATACTGGAAACTACTTTTGATATGTTCGCTTTGAGCTTGTGAGAATGGTATTCCGTTACCTGAATATGTAGGAGTGACAATCTGCAGAATGGGCTTTCTGGGTAATTCCAAGTTTGCCCCAGTCTCGTTGAAACCTTGGCAGGACTGAGAAAACGCTCTTTATTGGTTGTCATTAAGTTAGCCGCGTATTCTCAGTTGATTTAATCTTTACTAATACCGATCTGGCTCTGAACACAATTCTTTATAAGAGATTGTGTCAACCCTCGCATGCATATGAGTAAAGATAACGGCTCTGAGTGGGGACCCAAAAACTTAAACATGGAAAAATTCAACCCAAAAAAAAAAACGAAACCAATGAACTAAAAGATAAAGAAAAACAAAATATGCTTGTCTTGGAGGACATAGATTCCTTCAAGAAAAAAAAAACGGGTAATAGTTCTTACGCTGACAGTTTCAAGAAAGTGAAAAGCGACGAAAAATTCAAGAATTTCGCTGAATCAAAAAGGCGGTCCCTTAATCGAACTGATGAAATCATGCCAAAAATCTTCTGATTTTAAAACTATCGTGGGTGCCATCTTAGGTAGCGAAGCAACAGTGAAGGCGCTTACTCATCGCATCACAATAGAATTCAAGGACATCGATGAAGTGACCTCCGAGGTAAAGGTGCACAACGCGATGAAATCTTTGCCTGGTTTGACGATGTGGAGTTGCCAGATATAACTGGACTCCGAGCAGCTTATGCGAGCCTGCCAGCTCTGAAAGTCAAAAAACTAATGGAGACAGGCAAAGTTAAAATTGGATGGTTCGTCTGTCTCGTGCGAGAACGTGTTTCGTTACAAATATGGTATAGATGTCTACAGGTAGAATACGGGCACATGTCGCGCAGCTGTGCTAGTGCATTTGATAGATCTAAGCAGTGCAGAAAATGTGGTGTTGACGGTCAGTTCGCCAAGAATTGTCAAAATAGCCCAAAATGTGGGCTTTGCGAGGCCGAGAGAAGAGAGAACATCAACCATATTACCAGGATCTATAGGTGCCCTGTATTCAGGAGAGCTATAAATAATAAAAGTAAATGAGAATTGTTCAGATAAACCATAACTGTGAGGCCGCTGAAAACCTACTATCACAAAGAGTCAAAGAAATTAGAGCAGATATTGCCATTATAAGTGAGCCCTACAAGTGTGAAAACCACAGCACATGGACCTCTGACAGCAAAAACTGCGCGGCCATTTGGCTTTGTCGAGGGCTCGCTTTCCAATCATAGCGCTGGTGAATTGCTCGTGCGATTCAAAAAAAATTGAATCAATTTTGTTAGTTGCTACGCAAGTCTGATAACAGCGCAGTACAAGCCGTGCTATAGTGCTTCTTCTGAACATTTTACTGGAAGCTACTGGGAAACCGGCTTTAATCATAGCGGGTGATTTTAACGCCTGGGCATCCGAATGGGGCAGCCGGCGCACAAATAAAAGAGAAGATATGCTTCTTGAAGCACTCGCTCCACTCCATATTACTGTTCTAAATAGCGGGTCAACTTACATCTACTGTAGGATGGGAATGGGTTCAGTCATAGATATTACCCTGGCAAATGATTACCTTGCCCAAAAGATCAAATGGAGGGTGAGTGAATTATAGTATGAGAGTCCTAACCTTCTGACGTGGTTGCCTATTAAACCATTACCAGTTAATACCCCAATCATGTTTTTTATAACTTCCCTGTTAAATCTTAACAAGCACTTTCATCGACCGCTGTTCCATTTCGGCCATGTCTGTCTGCTTAGTTCGCATGTTGTGAGGTTTTGCCAAATTATATTTACCTTGTTAATAGTTTCCCTATCTATAAGAAGTTTCCATGTGGCTATAACCATAGGTATCAGCGTCTTTTCCACTTGAACATCAAGAATTGTACCAATTTGAGCAAATGTGGCCTGGCATCCAAATAAGGTGTACTTTTTAGTATTTGGATACGTCATTTAGGGGTTTAAAACAGTCTATTACTGTTTTTTACGAGTGAGTTTTATATTCAAGCGCTTTTATAGCTGCTTGACTGTCCGAGTATACGAAGACCTCATTTGTGCATAATACTCTCGTTTTCATTACCGTGAGTCCCTCTTTTATGGCAGTTTCTTCCGCTTGAAATACGCTGCATTGATCAGGTAGGCGAAATGATTGGGTCGAGTTTATCGGATCACTAAGATCTCAATGACTCGGTGCTAGACCTAATTTTGTTGAAAATGTTCAAAATCTTAGATCAGCCATACAGGTGCTAAAAAACGCCATTAAAACTAGCAAGCCAGAAAGTTTCAAGAAGCTTTGTGAGGAATCTGATATCAAATCCTGGGGCACTGCGTACTGGGTGGTATTATCCAAAGCGCACCCTACATCCAACACACACCCTACATTACTTACCCAGTAAGGGTGCGCAAAATTGTTACTACTCTCTTCCCTTAAAAATCTGAAAACAATTTGGCAACCTGCATACAACACGAAGTTCCCCCGTGTCACCGAACAAGAACTCCACGCAACGTAGAATAAAATAAGGTTTAAGATAGCTTCAGGCCCAGATGGCATACTATACCCATTTTGGGTGTTTGGCCGAGCTCCTCCTCCTATTTGTGGTGTGCGTCTTGATGTTGTTCCACATATGGAGCGACCTACAGTTTCAAGCCGACTACGAACGGTAGATATTTTTATGAGGAGCTTTTTCATGGCAGAAATACATTCGGAGGTTTGCCATTGCCTGCCGAGGGGCGACCGCTATTAGAAAAATGTTTTTAATTTTGGTGTTTCGCCGAGATTCGAACCCACGTTCTCTCTGTGAATTCCGAATGGTAATCACGCACCAACCCATTCGGCTACGGCGGCCGCCAGTATAGTAAATAGAGCCCGGAAATTAGCGATTTCTGAACATCCAGATTTCTAGCAGTATGCTAAACCTTCTTAAATGATGGCACTTTCCCAAAGAAGTGGAAGAAGCAAAAATTTGTGCTTCTACCCAAGGGCAACATAAAGTTTGGCGAACCCGAGCCTTACCGACCAAAATGGCTACTAGACACATTGGGAAAAATTCTCGAGAAAATTATTTGCGCTGAAGATAAATGTATTCTATCCACATGCCAGTTTCGCTTCAGAAACTTTAGTCTTTTGTATGCAGCACCGATCTGGGCTGATTCACTGAACATAAATAGCTGTACAAAAAATCTGACAGCCGTCTATCGGCTAAGCGCTTTGCGGACTATCTGCGGCTTCCGTACAATTTTGTATGATGCTTCCTTCGTTATAGCAGGTCTAGTCCCCGTAGACATTTTGACGAAAGAAATGCAGAGAGTGTATATAAGGCTATCCGAACACGACGGTAGAGCAAGTCGTAAAAATAATGGAGAAGAAGAAATTTGTCGTTCGATCGCCCACTGGCAGGACCGGTGAAACATATTACCGAAAGGTAGATGGACGCATGGGCTAATACCGATTCTTACGACGTGGTTAGAAAAAATTTCGCTAGGTTTCTTTCTTCCACCTAACCCAATTCCTTTCAGGGCACGAAGTATTTCGAAAATACCTCCATAGATTCGGCTATGATAGTTCACCACACTGCCCAGTCTGAACGGGGAGGGAAGAAGACGCTGTTCCCGTATTGTTCCAATGTCCACGATATGCTCCCGAAAACTGTAGTATATTAAATGGTGAAAATATGTAGATTGACAATGATTTAAGACGCGCAGAGATGCGTTGACAAAATAACTAGCAGCCTATGAGCTAACAGCCTCGTAAGGTAATACCTTTTGGACAATTCCGCGGGGAGGGTGGTAGATAGTGGAGAGGGGCTCAGTACGTAGGTGTAGCTGTGAGGCTACAACTCGTGCATACTGCGTCATCTCGGGAAAAAGGCATATGTACATACACATGTACTAAAGCTACCATGACCTACCTCACGACACATCGCCTTATCATATTTGCCATACATACAATAATTGGGGAGTACATACCCAAATTATTGAATTCCTGCCTTACAAACGCTAAAATAATTATCATACCAGTTAGCAAAGGGTAGCACGTTAGAACAGTTTGTGCAGTATTTTGTGTCAATCTCAAATAACATTCTAACAAGTGTACTTTTTACGAGTCAAGGTGCCACCAAACTCTCTTTATAATACTGGTTAAAAAGTGATTTGCTTATTTTTGACAAATTACCATGGAAGAAGACCCCGAAAGGGGCAGAAGTAACTACTTCGCCATCTAAGGCGAAGAACCAAAAACTAAACGAAAGGCCTACAATGTAAGCAACCATTATGACTTTCCAGCACTAAAAACGATCAAGCCCGCAATTACCCAACAAAACTTATCATGCCCAAAATTCTTATTAATAAAAAGCAAAACCGAGAACTCAATTAAAACCTACAATATTTTCGCAGTCAGCAAAGCACTATAATCGATAACAACAGAAATCCCTTTTAGAAATGTCATTCACTAAAGAAGGAGACTCACTTATTCTAGTTAAAACTCAACAACAGGCGAATAAATATCTTAAAGCAACACAATTGTCAAATATTTGCAATATACCTGTCTCTCTTCTTGGAATATACTCCGGAGTATTAAAAGATTTAAGCGAAAATGAAATCGTAGAAGGTTTGAAACAGCATGGTGCAGTAGAATGCAAAAAAAAATCAAAAAATACGTAGAGTGAAAACTCACCAACACCCCTTATACGAGGGGTGCCTTTTATATGTCGGGATTAGAGAACAAAAACAAATTTTAATCATCGAAAATTACTTTATCGTTTTTCAAAATATTCTTCATGAAGATCTATACACTTTTGCATGCGTTTGAACCAATTGTCGAAGCACTTTTGCCACTCTAAATGAGGTACCTCCAAAACATGCATTCTGAATGCCGCAACCGTTTCTTCAG
Source organism: Anastrepha ludens (assembly GCF_028408465.1). Taxonomy (NCBI): domain Eukaryota; kingdom Metazoa; phylum Arthropoda; class Insecta; order Diptera; family Tephritidae; genus Anastrepha; species Anastrepha ludens. The sequence goes on from NC_071503.1 coordinate 97,193,850, forward strand.
GTGTCGAAAAACGTTGACCTCTCAGTTTCTTGGAAGACAACTGGCAAACAAATGGTTGTGTACCACTCAGAATTTACTGTTCTGCGTTGTTCTAGTGGTACGGTTCCGACATGTCCAGTTTTTCCGAAAGAACAGGCGACCATTTGCTTGGAAGTGCTTCGTGCGCGAACAACTTTTGTTGGATTTGGCTCATCTTGAAACACCCATACAGTCGACTGCTGTTTACTTTCGGGCTCATACGCATAAATCCATGATTCATCACCTGTCACAATGTCATAGACGTGTTTCGAAGCCCCGCGATCGTATTTTTTGAGCATTTCCTTCGACCAATCGACTCGAGCCTTTGTTTGAGCGATTGACAAATTGTGTACGATCCAACGCGAACAAATTTTTTTGACAGTCAAATGTTTATGCAATATTGAATGTATGCTGGTCCAACTAATGCCTAAGATTGTCTCAATCTCACGATAGGTCCCATGACGATCTCGCAATATCAGTTCGCGCACAGCATCAATGGTTTTCGGAACATCAACTGATTTTGGACGACCTTCACGAAATTCGTCTTGGAGTGAGCTACGACCACGATTGAATTCACCATACCTTCCATAAACACTGGTCCTTGATGGAGCTTCATCGCCAAAAAATGAATTAAGTTCATCCATGCAATGTTCCTGAGTTAATCCACGTCGAAAATTGTAAAAAAAAATCGCACGAAAATGTTCACGATTTAATTCCATTTTTGGACCGAGATGAATCTTTTAATTTACTGTAAACAACACAAATAGCGCTGGTATTTCAAAACGTTCTGAGTACGTAAAAGCCAAAAAATGTCAAAATTTACCTGAAGAGAGCGTTGAAGAAGCAATTTAAAAAAAAAATTAGGAAACCACAAACGAAAACAACAACTATACAAAACAGAACTCAACAACTACAATCCGCTCCCAGAGCGAAGGCTGCGAATCAAATAACAAAGAAAACACAGATCAATTATGAACCAACTCTGCATTAACATCAACCCAGCAACTTAGATCCGAATCTCTTACAACTTTATGAACAATAAAAATTTATTAGTCGGTCCAATAACTTAACAAACACACCAATGACCACAAACATCCACGTTCCACTCACTAGCATAGACTCCACAAATTCCATAATAGAAGACAGTGAAAAAATGCATCAAAATTAAACCATCTTCCTCTCACCTATAGATTTTATCGCGTTACGTTATATCACGTTAGAAGAGTATGTCCAATTTAAATTTCAGTATGGTACTTTAAGCTCTCCAGTGGAACATTAATGGATACCACAACAATTAAAAACAAAAAGGGTAAAAATGTCACCAAATTTATTGAAGATACAAACCCTATCATCTTAAACGACAAAAGTCCTACCCACTGGTCCACGCACCTCACACTCGCACACATCGACATTTCCATGTGCACCCCACCACTAAATATTCCATCCCCCTGGAAAGTAAACGAGGAACTTAGTGGGAGTAACCATTTTCCTTCACCATAACACTCTTTAATACGACCTCAAGCACGACCTACCAGACCCCCAAAAAATGTATATTAAAAAATGCAGACTGGGCCCAATACCAAATGCGCTTGACAAACGACCTGGAAAACTTGAGGATCGATACAATGAATCCAAGCAAAGCCGCTGCGATCCTTAAAAAAAAAAGGAAAAACACCTAGCCAAGATAATATCTCCTATGAGTTTATAAAACAACTTCCTTCAATTGGCAAGCTTAAGCTATGTGAACTTTACAACCTCATATACAACAGCAATGGAAAATTGCTCTTGGTGTACCCATACCGAAACCATACAAGCCAAAGAACCTGAGAGAAGGGTATAGGCCTATTTCTCTTCCATCTTGCCTTGCCAAAAGCCATAGAAAAAATGATACCTCAGAGACTTGTGTGGTATCTCCACGCAAATAAGTTTCTGTCAAGTAACCGAACCGCGTTTAAATCCGGAACCAACACAATAAATGCATTACTTTGCTTAGACGAATACATAGCCAATAGTATTTCCAGTATACACCACACGTCTTTTATATCCATAGACAAACAAACTATAACAGATTGTTAGCCTCTGAAAAATGGTATACCTCAAGGTTCCCCCCTATCTGTCACTTTCTTCCTAGTCGCCTTTGACACGCTCAGTCGAGTAATCAATGAGAACAAATACTTCAATCATGTCTTATTTGCAGATGATGTATGTAGGTATATATGCCAAAGTATAATACACAACGACATTCCAATCAAAATTCAATAGCCTTTTCGTAGAAATGTCAAACTGGTGCAACATCAGAGGAGCTAAGATATCCATAGCCAAATCTAATTATTTACATATATGACAGACATACTTGCAAAAGCTTTGTCGTAAATACAGAAGATACACACATAAAGAATGTTGCATCGCTTAAAATAATAGGTACAATTGGAATGATCACACAAATTATTTGCACAAATCACTATAAAACAGGCTTAATATAATAAAATGTTTAAGCAACATCAAACTTGAAAGAATACAAATGCACTACTAAATATTGTGAGAGCCACCATTCTCTCGAAAATTGATTATGGATTATATCTATATGGCGCTACATCACAAACAAATCTTTCAAAAATCTCATCTATATACCATTCTGCGATTCGTCTGGCGTTAGGCGCTTTTCGCACCACTCCCATTCTCAACACTCTCCGAAGGGGGATTTCCGCTAATCAAAGATAAAATCAGTTATATATTCGGACGAACGGAAACTAACACAAAATGATGACACTGCCTTAAAATCGATAGTAAAAAACAGGCTGAAACGAAAACGAAAATCACGTAAAAAACCAGCAATAGAAAGGCTAATAGAGATAGCGAAACACCTTCACATGCCGTTGGAAAACAATATCACCACCAACATAAAAAATCCTTCATGGATACTACCGACGGACAGCATTCTACGGCAGTTAACACAATATGAAAAAGAAAAAACTCCGGTGTCCGTATTTCTGCAAAACTTTCAACGCATACACAACAATTACCATAATTGATCCACACTATATACTGACGGCTCCAAATATGAAGATGTACTCGCCTTCAGCGTTGTTAACGAGAATGCAACACTATCTTTCGCCTTACTCGTATTACCATATTATGCATCCGTTTTCACAGCAGAAGCAACTGTTATCTATGACACCTGTAAAATAGCAGAAAAAAACGAAGGACAATGGCTTATCTGCAGTGACTCACTTTCAACTTTGACTTCAATAAAAAACATATACAACAACGATATATTGATATCTCAAATCAGAGATGCGCTAATATCAAACTACAAATGTAACAACGATGGCAAAATATAAACCATTGTTATAAATGCATTAATCCCAGCTTCAACCCTCCAATCTTCCCAGCAACAACCACAAGGCGAAACACAATTATAGGTATATTCCCGTTTTCGGCTTGGACATACACGCCTGACCCACAGCAACCTCATTCGAAACAACAATCCACACAACCACGTTTGTCAATTCTGCAACGAAGAGATACTTTCTATCAAACACATCGTTACAAATTGTGAAGCATTACATTCAATCAGGCAATCAACATCAAGCCACACAATAGAAGAACTCCTGTCCGAAGTAAACGCAGAAAGCATTAAAAGATTCACACACTTTATTTGCAAAATTAATTTGTACTTTGAAATATAAATGATATACGAATATAAATATACGAGTACTTATATAAATACTTATGATACGGAAAGCTGATGGCCTAGCTGCTAATGCCACAGGCCGACAAAATTTAACCAACATTCAGACCCAGAAACCAGACTATATATTTCCGAAGGTTTATGATGCGCTGAATCCAAATCTGGCCTCAGAATTGCTCTATTAGTTTGAGTTTTCGAGATATCCTAACCTAAAAGTGCAAAAAACCCCATTTTTGCCCATATTTGAGGTTATGTAGCCTTGCAGATGTTTTCTTTCACCAAAATTAAAGGATGGCATCTTTAAATACAATCCTTCTTTTTTCAAATGGCGTTTTGTTTGCTCAAATATCATTTTTTTTCGCAGAGATATCGCATTTTGAAATTTTCATGTTTCGAAATTTTCCTACACCTGAAAATCGATTAAGATAACATAGACATGATATAGTCGCTTACTAATTTTCTTGAATTGAGTCTTATTTTTCTTAAAATTTTGTCTCACACCATAAGTGTGCTGACTCACCACATCCCTACACTATCTAACCTTTGGGTACCGAGTCACACACAGCCCTAACCCCTAGAAACCACCCCTATCATACCGCGAGCAGGCTAACCCACATAACCGCAAGCAGGCTTACCCACAAACTCCAAATTTACATACTATTAATCCATATATTTCAGGCCCTCAAACCCAAGAAAATTAGTAAGCGACTATATCATGTCTATGTTATCTTAATCGATTTTCAGGTGTAGGAAAATTTCGAAACATGAAAATTTCAAAATGCGATATCTCTGCGAAAAAAAATGATATTTGAGCAAACAAAACGCCATTTGAAAAAAGAAGGATTGTATTTAAAGATGCCATCCTTTAATTTTGGTGAAAGAAAACATCTGCAAGGCTACATAACCTCAAATATGGGCAAAAATTGGGTTTTTTGCACTTTTAGGTTAGGATATCTCGAAAACTCAAACTAATAAATTAATTTTAGTTATCAATCCGAATTTTGCATGGACAGAGAAGCAGATATTAGTTTAAATTATTTCGGATACTTTTCCTTGTAGACTAGTGTGCTTTATAAAAATAATTGTGATTGTAATTTATTACTTTTCCAATTAAAAAAAAAAAATTATCATATACATACAAATGCATGTGCATATATACATACATATTTATTTATGTGCGTATGCACACGGAAATAATCGAGGTTGACCGGTATGTTAGTAGTCGTAACATAGCCCAGGAGCTAAAGATCAACCATAAACAGTTTTAAGCCTTTTCAACTATAAATGTAGAGAACAAAGTACTCGTATACTAAGAAGTATTGCAAATAGTTGTACAATAAGTAAGCTTTTTGTATTTGGGTAAAAGCTTAGTTGATATTAAAAATAATTTAAATAGTAAAGTAAAAAAATTTAAGACCATAATATTAAAAATAAACAAATTCAATACTAGTTTGTAAACGACCAAAATTATAATTATACTTTCCTAGTAAAGCGCTTCAGTTTAATTACGTTGACGGTTAATGGACTGAAAGATAAGTTACGGGAATTGAGAATTCCGACTTATGGACAAAAACGTGAACTTCAGGATAGAACTACGGTTTACGAAATGAGCCAAGTGGTAATGGGTCGAGTCAGCCGATACATAACAATGTTGTAAAAAACAACAATCTTTTGTCTTCCCACTCTCTTAGGCAGCAATAACAATTCACTCTCAAAAATTTTGGTGATTGTGTTAGTGCCTTCACTGGAGAAGGATCGGTGGACATTAGATTTTGGGTTAATGAATTTGAAATGAACTCAGATATTATAACAAATGTAAAATCAAAAACGGAAGTAGTCAAAAGATTTTTTAAGTGTGGCGATAAATCGCATATGGTAACTCAGAGTTCACAAAAACAACTTAAACGCTGTAAAAATAACGAAATGAATCATCGCTCTTTCGAACGCAATCTCAAGAAATCCAAAGATCCAAAAAAGAACCGATCTCTGTCAATACATTGACCGATGAGATTTTTAACCTTTCATGAATAGTGGGAGCTATGAGTTGCATTTTAAAACGATTAAAATAAACGACGTAAAATTTGAAGCGTTAATTGATTCAGGCTGTTCACTTTAATTCGCTACGACACATTGTTAATGAGAGGATGCGAAACAAAGTTCACGAATGATAAGAGGAAGCTTTATAGCACCTGTGCGAACGTGATTGAAACGGTAGGCAGCCTAGAAACTTTTCTGTTTTTCATGTGATCAGAGGGCAATTCACTGGAATGGTAGGCAATGTTATTCTTAAAGATGATGACATTATTTTAACAGACGAAGAAGTTGTTTTTAAGAAAAAAGTCGAACGGCAGACCATTGGTAATAGAATCGGCAGCAGATTTCGTCTCTAACAATGAATAATATGAATTCCTCTAAATACCATATGGGATTTCCAACTCACCGCCACTAGTAGAATAATAGTTAATCATTACTTCTAAAGATGAGGCTGAAGGCTTAGAGAAACTTATGTTAAAGAGGTATTGAAGGTCTGCACGGGATACGGATTAAAAATAAAAAGGCAGAAATTCCAATTCCTCGAAAGAATAATAGAACTTCCGGGCTACATTATTTAAGCTGGTCCTACACAAATTACAGAAGATAAGACGGCAGCCGTGATTTTTCTAAAGCAGAGGAGGCCTCCTTTTTCCTCTGCTATCACCAGCTGGTACCGCGTCAAATACTTTCAGAGCCGGAGCGTTTGTATCCATTCGGACGACATGACTGAGCTGGCGTAGCCGCTGAATCTTTATTCGCTGCGCTATGTCTATGTCGTCGTAAAACTCATACAGCTCATCGTTCCATCGCTTGCGATATTCGCCGCTTCCAAAGTGCAAAGGTCCAAAAATCTTACGCAGAATCTTTCTCTCAAACACTCCAAGCGTCGCTTCATCGGATGTAGTCATCATCCAAGCTTCTGCGCCATACGCTAGGACGGGCATGATAAGAGCCTTGTGGAGTGTTAGTTTTGTTCGCCGAGAGAGAACTTTACTGTTCAATTACCTACTTAGTCCAAAGCAGCACTTGTTGGCAAGAGAGATTCTACGTTGGATTTCAAGGCTGACATTGTTATCGGTGTTAATGCTGGTTCCTAAATAAACGAAGTTTTTTACAATCTCGAAATAATAACTGTCAACAGTGACGTCGGTGCCGATACTCGCGAGCGCCCACTGTTTGTTTGAACACAGGAGGTACTCCGTTTTGTCCTCGTTCACCACCAGACCCATTCGCTTTGCCTCTTTATCCAGTTTGGAGAAGGTAGAACTGACAGCGCGGTTGCTAAGGCCGATGATGTCAATATCATCGGCATACGCCAGCAATTGTACGCTCTTATAAAATATTGTGCCTGAGCGATTAGGTTCTACGACTCGTACGATGCTCTCCAACATCAGGTTAAAGAAGTCACACGACAGCGAGCCACCCTGTCTGAAACCTCGTTTGGTATCAAACGGCTCGGACATGTCCTTTCCAATTCTGACGGCGCTGCTGGTGGTGAGCAACGTCATCTTGCATAGCCGTATTAGTTTTGCGGGGATACCATATTAAGACATCGCAGCTACAAGTAACTCCTTTCCGTACTGTCGAATGCAGCTTTGAAATCGACGAAAAGATGGTGTATGTCGATTTTCCTTTCATGGGTCTGTTGGCCTATTGTGAATATTTGGTCGATGGTAGACTTTCCAGGACTAAAGCCACACTTATAAGGCCCAATCAGTTGGTTGACGGTGGGCTTCAGCCTTTCACACAATACGCTCGCTAGAACCTAATAGGCGATATTTAGAAGACTAATCCCACGGTAATTGGCACATATTGCAGGATCGCCCTTCTTATGGATTGGGCACACTTAAATTCGAATAGGCAGGAATGCTTTCATCCGACCATATTTTGCATAGGAGCTGATGCATGCACCGTACCAGCTCCTCGCCACCATGTTTGAATAGCCCAGCCGGCAGTCCTTAGGCGCCCGCGGCTTTGTTGTTCTTAAGCCGCGTTATCCCTATTCTCACCTCGTCATGGGCGGGTAGTGCAACGACAATTCCGTCTTCAGCGATTGGGGTATCGGGATCTTCACATTCTCTGTGACATGCGCAGCTATCACTGTTTAATAGGTTCGAGAAGTGTTCCCTACATAATTTAAGATTGTTCTGGATGTCATTCACCAGATCGCCGTCGTGGTTCCTAAAGGAAAACGCCCCTGTTTTGAAACCTTCTGTAAGTCGCCGAACTTTCTGGTCGAATTTTCGGCCTTGTTCCTATTGGCCAGCATCTCAAGCTCCTCGCACTCGTTTCTTCTTTCGGATAATACGTCTCGCTTCCTTTTTTAGCTCTCTGTAGCGATCCCTCATGGCTCGCGTTGCGCCCGATCGCAGCGTGGCTCTATAGGCGGCATCCTTTCTCTCTGCGGCAGCATGACATTCCTCGTCGTACCAACTGTTTCTTCGGGCTCGCCGGAATCCGATTTCTTCTTCGGCGGCGGTACGTAGGGAACGAGAAATGTTGCTCCATTGCTCGTTCATGACGGTTTGTTGGAGAGTACTCTCTGAGAGCAGGAGTGAGAGTCTAGTGACGGATCTTCTGGCTGTCTGTTGTGATTGCAGCTTTTCGATGTCGAACATTCTTTGCGTAGGTAGATGTACGTTTTTTGCTGCACAGAAGCGTGTGCGAAGTTTGTCTGCAACAAGGTAATCATCCGAGTCGATGTTAGGTCCTCGGATCGTACGTACATCTAATACACTAGAAGCGTGTCTTCCATCTATCAAAACATGATCGATCAGGTTTCGTATTTTTCTATCAGGAGACAGCCAGGTGGTTTGGGCAAACAATGCCCTCCAACTGTCAGCGAAATCACGGATATGGAAGTTGACGACGTGGCCTTGGGGCCAGATGGCAAAGCTACCATATCACCAGAGGAAGAGGAGAAACTATTATCTTCACCCACTCGTGACACAGGAAGAAAGGACGAAGACAAGGTGCGGCTTTGCGGTGCCGCCAGAAAACGCCTAAAGTACTTCCTGAAAAAAGGTCACAGCATCGACGAGGCAAGAGAGTTGGCTCAAAAACCAGCTGATCTGAAGCGACAACGCTCCAGCAGCACCACGCCAAAGCAAAGCTCCCCTAAGCGTGCCAATTTACAGGGGAGCTCTAGCGTTGGAAAAAAGGCAGTAGAGACTACCGAAACGGAAAGGCCAAAGGCAGCAGTGCCCAATCCAGAAGTCAAGGTAGACTCAACAAAAATGTCTTACAAAGACGCGGCGTGCAGCACGAAGTTGGGAATAATTCCTCATGATTATCCAACTACGGTATGGTCGACGGAAAGACTAACGGCCATACAACATGCTATCCTGGAGGCGATAAGGAAAAGCAGACTGGTGCTGCAAAGCCCAAATTTAATAGCTGCACCTTTCGCCCAGGATATATAGTTATATCATGCGGCTGCGATGATACGGCTAATTGGCTAAAGGAAGTAGTTCCTAAGCTGAAGCCGTGGAAAGATGCACAGCTGAAGGTTGTGCAGGAGGCGGACATGCCGCGCCCACAAATCTTCGTTGGTCACTTTCCAGAATTGGACAGCATCTCAACTGAGGATATTATTAGCCTCCTTCACGGCCAAAACGAGGGCCTCAACACAAATGACTGGCGGGTGCTCAACAGAGTGCGCAAGGGTACTGTGGTAGAAATTACCATTGCTATCGACCCAATCTCCGCAGAAGTCATAAAGACTTCCAACAACTGGCTGAACTACGGGTTCGGTAAAACCCAACTTCGGCCAAAATCTAAAGGCCCGATTGATCCGCCTAAGATTATCGAAAAGGACTCTGAACCCTCGGCGAAACAAAGCTCTGAGGAAGCGGGAACTTTGACTCCAACGGCTTCAATAGCCCAGGACGATAAGGCCAGCTGCTCCAGACAAGAGGCAGAAAAGCCAACAACATCCGGCACATGGCGCCATAACGTGGCCGAGGGTATTCGCATGCGACCCCCGCTGCAGGCTGATATAAAAGCGCACAGCCACAGCCACAACAAGGATCGAAGAGGGGATCAGATGTCCGCTGAGGAAGCAGTCCTGCTGAAAAGCAACCGAGGCAAGAAAAAGGCAGCCATTGCCAAACGAAGGATCACTAGATGACCTGGCCTAAGTGAAAATCTTTCAACACCAGAAGGCAACTCGGATGCCTTCAAATAAATCTCCATCACGCAAAAGCAGCCTCGGACGTGCTTACGAAGAGATTTAACCACGAACTCTTGGATGTAGCTTTCATTCAAGAACCATGGGTACGTAAAGGAGTCGTTCTGGGACTCCAGAGCGTAAACGGTAAGTTGATATATGCTGCCAACAAAGACCGTCCCAGAGCGGCGTTGATAATAAATAATCAACTAACCTTTATCCCAATATCACAGTTCATTACAGAAGACCTGGTGGCGATTTGGGTAAAAGTGCCAACGAGCAAAGGTGAGCATGAGGTAGTACTTGCCTCCGCCTACCTTCCAGGAGATGAGGTCACTGCTCCAACAAGGGAGGTTATAGCCCTGGTGGAATATTGCCAGCAAAAACGTCTCCGGTGGATCCTCTGCTGTGATGCAAATGCGCACCACACAGCGTGGGGAAGCACAAACATCAATCAAAGAGGTGAGTACCTTATTGAATTTCTACTTAGGTATAATATATCTATCCTAAACCGAGGCAACGAACCTACATTCATTAATGCAATCAGAGGTGAAGTCCTTGGCATCACTCTCTCTAGCCATAATGTTTTGTCCGAAATCTCAAATTGGCATGTGTCAGAGGAAACATCTATGTCGGATCACAGACATATTAGATTCGATATAGGTGCAACCAAACCACAAATGACAATTTACAGAAACCCCAGAAAAACTAACTGGGACTACTTTCACTTCTATTTAGAACAAAGTGTTAACTGCTCTAAGCGTCACATTCAGCTTATATCTGAGCTTGAGTTCGAATCGAACGAACTACATTCAAACATAATATCTGCGTTTCATGAAAGTTGCACAGTAAAAGTGAAAAAGCCACAAAGAAATGTTCCTTGGTGGAATAGTACACTTTCCAACCTGCGTAAAGAAACAAGAACCCTATGGAATAGAGCTAAAGCAATGGGGGACTGGTCCTCCAACTCAACAGCCCTAACCAACTACAATAAAGAGTTGAGGAAATCTAAAAGGGCTACTTGGAGGAATCACTGTGAAAAGATTTGTAGTCTTCCGGATGCTATTCGTATCCAAAAAGCCCTACTAAAAGATCACTCAAACGGCATTAGTACCCTGAAAAAGCCAGACGGAAGCTACACAAGGAATCCAGAGGAAACCAGTCAACTTTTGCTGGACACTCACTTCCCTGGATCACTTGTGCTAGACGAGATCTCTGTACCGGCAGAAACTACTACATGTGCGAGTGCTGAGAACTTAAAACTAGCAAACAAGCTATTCCATGTAAAGCGGGTACAATGGGCGATATCAACATTCAGCCCATACAAATCTCCTGGTCCTGATGGGATATACCCCTGTCTCTTACAGCAGGGTGCACACCATATTATCCCTAATTTGACCAGACTATACAAAGCAAGCTTACTGCTAGGATATTTGCCTACAAAATGGGCTGAGGTTAAGGTTGTATTTATTCCAAAGGTAGGGAAAAAACCCGAACAATTGCCTAAATCATACAGACCAATTAGTCTCAGCTCATTTTTCCTCAAAACAATGGAAAAGATAGTTGATCAGTATATTAGGGAATACAATCTAGCTAAATTCCCACTGCATCGACTTCAATTTGCCTATCAACAGGGTAAATCCACTGAGACTGCAATACACAGCCTGGTAACAGTTATTGAAAAGGCTATTGAGTCCAAACAGATAGCTCTATGTGCATTTATTGACATATCAGGAGCTTTTGATAACACCTCCTATGAGGCAATCTATAATGCCCTATATCTAAAGGAGGTACCTGAACCCATCACTAGATGGATAATATTCATGCTGAAATCTAGGACGATCAGCACCGAACTAGGAGGAACAATCAAATCTATTAAAGCCCCAAGAGGTTACCCTCAAGGTGGCGTACTCTCACCTCTTCTGTGGACTCTAGTCATAGATGAACTTCTCCACAAACTGAATAACCTAGGATTTCACACTCAGGGTTACGCTGATGACCTAGTAGTTTATGTATTAGGCTGGCATGAGGAAACCATTTCGGATCGCATGCAGCAAGCCCTTACAATAATAAACAAATGGTGCACGGAAAAAGGGCTCTCCATCAACCCATCCAAAACAACACTTGTACCGTTTACTAGGAGAAGGAACATAAATCTCAAATGTCCGACCCTTAATAGAACAACACTTGAACTCTCGACAGAAGCGAACTATCTTGGCATTAGTCTTGACAAAACGCTTACGTGGAACTCCCATATTGAGAGAGTTACTTCAAAAGCCACAAGGGCATTCTTTACCTGTACAAGGCTTTTTGGCAAGACATGGGGACTAAGCCCTAGAATGACCTTCTGGACATTCACCACAGTTGTAAAACCCATAGTCACTTATGCATCCTTAGCATGGTGGCCCAAGGTCAAGCAAAGAAAGGCGGCAAACGAATTAAGCAAACTGCTTCGCCTGGTATGTGTTGGTATTACAGGGGCTATGAAAACGTGTCCCACGGATGCATTGGGTGTGCTCCTGAACATACCACCGCTTCCAATTCTAATTGAAAGGGAAGCTCGCTCGAGTGCCTTAAGACTAAAAGGTATATCTGAACTTAAAAGTGGGGATATGAAAGGACATTTAAAGATCTTAGAAGACTTCCTACATAGTCCCGTTCTTCATAGGGATGACATACTATCACCCAAACCAATACTCTTCCGGAACTTCCAAGTTATAATCAATGAACGAACAGACTGGAGAACTAACTCTATCACTTTCAAACCTGGCTCCCAGCTATGGTTTACTGATGGGTCCAAATTGGAAAATGGTAGAACAGGGGCAGGAATCACTGGGCCCAAATTCAAAAAATCGATTCCGATGGGATCCTACCCAACTATATTCCCGGCAGAAATACATGCCATTGAAATATGTGTGAGAGAATGCCTTAGAAGGAAAATGAGAGGTACTCACATCTACATACTTTCAGATAGCCAAGCGGCTCTAAAAGCCCTTCTATCAACAACTATCACCTCTAAATTGGTAAATGATTGCCTAAACCTTCTAAATACGTTAGGAAACCTCAACACAGTAACACTATGTTGGATTCCGGGACATGAAGGACATGAGGGAAATGAAATGGCTGATGACCTTGCAAAACAAGGAGCAAATATGCAACTTACTGGTCCTGAGCCTTTCTGTGGACTAACAAAAGGCCACATTAATGAATTCCTTAGGAAATGGGAAGAAAGAAAACTTGCCGCACACTGGCTAAACTGTGCCGGTCAGCGTCAAGCTAAACTATTCCTAAGTCCCAACAAAGGAATATCTGACAAACTTCTCTCACTAAACAGAGTAGATCTGCGTCTTTTAACCGGATACCTTACAGGTCACTGCAGCCTGAGGTACCATCTAAATAATATTGGTCTATCCGAGACCAATGTCTGCCGCTTTTGCGAAATGGACATAGAAAGCTCAGAACATGTGCTTTGTGAATGTCCTGCGTTGGGCAGACAAAGACTTCACCACCTTGGTGGTATCGTAGTATCTCCATGCAATCTTTGGAACAACAAACCCAAAACTGTGCTAAAATTTCTAAAAAGCCTAAAACTCTAGGGTTACAAAATAGGCCTTTCACAATAGATCAACTCTGGTCGCAGTGCGTAATGGCCTTCTAATAATAATAATAATACTCTCACGAGGACATCAACCAGCCGGGCAGAGGCACCTTCCCCATTAAGGGACCGGACATTCCAGCTGCATGCCCTCAAATCGTAATCCTTATTTCGTTTGCAGTGGTCGTCATCAGTATAGGGAGGCTTTGTAAATCTCTTCATTAGGGGGGATTTTTAAGTGGCGGGTCCCAAACCCAGCGCACAACCAGCTATCCTGGAATGATCTGCCTTCTCACATTAACTCAATCCCGAACGGGTGTTCGGAAGCTACCCAAGGGATAAGTGGGCTAATCTCGGACGTGTTGAGCGGCTTGAACGAAATGCAGAAGAATCGTCCTAGCCACTCCTAAGCGAATGGCGATCAGTAACTTTCCCCACTTCCGTGGACTTCTACATATGGAACCAACAGTTATGTCCTGTACAATACATGAGCAGTAAAACGAAACCGGTAGAAGATAATTAACCATCTTATGAGCTAGAAGTACTAGCAAATATCGAGGGTTTTGAAAAAGAGGATGATATATTTGTTGGGCATAAAATTGAAAATCATAACAGATTGGGACGCTTTTACAATGACTCTTCACAGTGAGGATGTGCCACCGATGTGTTCCTTTAAGATTTTAATTACGAAACGAGAAACGCTAATGTTGACCTGCTGAGTAGAGTATATTGTTTGATACTCGAAGACTCATTGAATTATCGACTTAGGCAAGCTCAACACTAAGACGAACGAACAGACGCAGTACGAAAAATTTTAGAAAGAGACGAATGTGAAGATTTTTATATTAAAAATAACATTCTTTTTAAAAATTCTGTAAATGAACCAGTTCTAATGGAGGAGGAAATAATTAAAAAGGCAAGGGCACTTCTCGACAAAGGAAATTCAACATCAAGGCGGTACATAAGGTGAACAAGTACAACAAAAACGAACCGCTGACAGAACCCTTCGAAATAACTTGACAGCAAACTATTATTGAGAAACTAAGAGCAGAGGTGCAGGCACTTTCAAAAAAATAGACAGGTCGGAGGGCGGCTATAGTTTTTCGCCTAACAGCAAGCTATGTTACTATCATCTTCGCTTTAGCACTCAAGCACGAAAATGCCGCAACCTTTCGAGTTTAAAAACAACAACACCAATGCGGGAAACTAGGCAGGCCTTCACTAATTTTAGTATACACCACCTAATGCCCCCTCACATCCCGTCTACAAATCACAGACAGCAAAAATAATGTAACGTTCCTTGGAGATCCGGTGCACAAGACGGTGAAAGAGTTCAAGGAGCTTACAAAACGCGCTCATTACCGAATTTATAAACATAACATTCATTATCATTAAATAAGGATCGTTAAGGATCGAATTCAAAGAGTGGCCGGCAAAATATTAGCACACCCTTCGAAAGTGTCCATTACACCTAGCGCGCATGCGGCCACTACCACCGACTTAATAAGGTCGGTACTCGACCGCTATCCGATACCGTATTTGCGAAATTTTACATTCCAGCTGCACGCTTGCTTGGTATTAACGACACTTGACATTGATCGTACATACTAATCCCGGTCGATTATTGTCATGTCTATATGGACGATTTTTTAATCGCGTCACTGTCCATGGCAGAATACCGAAAGCAGTGAAGTAATATACCTGAGCCACACTTTCAACAGTCAAGGTATTAAGCCAAGAAACGATGGGATGATATCCAAGCCCGAAACCGTTTCCGTCCTACACAGATTTCTAGGGTCGTGGAATTTCTATCGGGTTAAAATGCCAGGCGCACCACTCACGGCCGGCGCTTCTAAAAATGGCAGAACAAAAATCGTGTGGGATAAGTCAACAACCGACGCATTTGAAAACTGCAAACAATTCTTGACTCATACCACTCACACTACGCTGCGACGCATCGGACCAATACATCGGAGCACCATTAGACCAGTTTTTCGGACCACATGCCTTTAACCTTTGAAACTGTCAAAAGCTTTGTTGCGCCCATTGCGTTCTCAAACAAGTTCCATCCGAAACTAATGTGGTATCCGAAACGAGCTGAAAAATATTATGACGCACTTAACTTTCCTGACTATAAACTTGCCAAGTCTGACCTGCCAATAGAAAAAAAATATGCATAATTACAGAAAAGATAACATCTGCAGCAAGTAGGATGATTGGGAAAAAGATTTTTGAACCAAAAGATTAATGGTTCGACTTCCAATGTCACAACGGCCGTAAAAAAGGGTTAACGCTCTTAACCTTTTACGGTAATTTAACTTACACTCAAACAGAGTAAAATATTTAAGCTACCAAACCATTTACAACAAATTATGCAGTCAGAAGAAGCTTGAGTGGCAGAGTAATCAAATCGACCAGTAATAGTAGTGAATGGTGGCGTCTCGCTAATGACATAAAAAAACCTTCGCCTAGAGTTTATAATAGCCCTTCAATTTTTGAATTTAACGAACATTTCAAATCTTTATTGTTCCGCCAGGATGGCGGGCCTCCTATACATTTGACCATGCCGGCCATCTCGGATCAGTTTCTGGATGCGCCTCCTGAAATGCCCGAGTTAAAATCTGTGTTAAAAGAATCAAAACACAATAAAGCCCCTAGCGAGATCGTATAGGTTACGGATTTTATAAATATGCACCTGAAAGCTTTTTGTATGGAGTATTATCAATTTTCAACAAAATATTAAAAAAAATCAAATTTCAGCCTCGTTCCGAAAAGCTGTATTTATTTGTCTATTCAAAAAAAGGGATCCCTGTGTCACCTCAAATTATAGGGGCTTCTCCCTGCTTGATACTTTGTACAAAACCTTTATTGGACTTCTTTTAACACTCATCAAAGTAGGGGCGAATGGTTTTTCGGAGAGGATAGTCAACCGTGGATAATTTTTTTTTTACCTGTCTTAAATTGTGCATCTAAACTTGAAGGCTAATAAAAAAACGTTTGCATTTTTGTTGACTTCTCATGTGCATTCGGTACTATCTCATGAGATATGCTTTTTTATAAACTAGCATCTTATGGCCTGTAGACCCATATGGTACAAATATTAAAACTGCTATACGAAGATACTTTAATTCCTATTTGGCTCCATGACGAAAAATAATTTTATTGCCGCCAAATACTCCGAATTATATGATTCACATCGAAACAGGTTTGGTTTCGCAATACCCACATACACTCCGAGCACATATGTCCTTTTTCTTGCGGTGTTTTATTATAATATTTAATTTTTGCTAACCTGAATTTGTTGCACAGTGTAACCGCAACAAGAAAAATAGCTTCTTTTCATAGTTTATTTTGTTTATTTTTACTAAAAATTCATTTTCCGAACATGAAACTGAATGTAAAAAGTCAAATAACACTGTGGAACAAATTCAGGCTAGCAAAAATTAGGTCCATTCTGAGAGTGGCGGGTGAAAATAGAGGCGAAATTAGAAGACCCGTATCGCGCCGTTTTTTTATGTTAGTTCGAATTTTTTTTTAATCGGCCTTCGAAGTTTGCAGTCAAATGCCGATTTTCAGTATATTGTTTCATAAGTACCACAAAAATTTTCGAAATCAATTTTTTCAAAAATTGTAATTGTTGCACAGGTCTCTAGCAATAATTTGGCTTTTACAGATTGAAAAAATATCAATTAGTCGACGAGTTATAGCCAAAAAACCATATAAACAATTTTGCTCCGATTTCGAACTTCGAAGGCTGATTAAAAAAAAATTCGAACTAACATAAAAAAACGGCGCGATACGGGTCTTCTAATTTCGCCTCTATTTTAACCCGCCACTCTCAGAATGGACCTAATTTTTGCTAACCTGAATTTGTTGCACAGTGTTATGCCACAGGCTTCCCCGTATCTTTGCTGAGAAGACTCCTCGGCGCTTATTGGGTAAATAAGTGGAAGCACATCTCGCTAATGTTACATATAAAGCCTCTTACTGCTTTTACTGCTGAGCCTTAGTCTGCGTTCATACCGTTTTTAGACAATTTTAAGAATAAAAAAAGGACGCATCAATTGCATAAGATGTACTATGCAAATATAAAATTGTTCAGATCAAGGGTTTTATCGCGAATGCAGAAAATCAAGATGTATAAAACTTTGATATGTCACCGCAAGGCTTAAGAAAAACATATACTGCCCCAGCAAACAATATTCGACGAGGGCATCCCGATGTGGTTATGCTTAAGCGCCAAAGGGACTGCTGCGGCAAATTCGAAAACAGCTGACGCGAAGATGCTGAATTACGATTAACTCGTGCAATAGGTAAATTAAGGATAAGAAAAATACTGGAATTTCTTTTCCAATTTAGCATTACGGGACTGGGAATAAAATTTTGTAGTCATAAAATAAAGAATATTTTTGCATCACATGTTAGTCATACGCTACATATATTATATATATGTACATATATCCCGTTGCTCTTAGGAGGAAAAAAGGGCCTCAACAAACAAGTTAAAGTTTAACATATTGTATTTAACGCAAGAAATTTTATTTGTTTCCATTAACAGACTTCCTCGTGGGCACTAGCTTAATGTTGCTTTTGCTTCCGAATCCATTTTCGTCGCCGAATTCCGAGACGAACAGAAACTTGCTTCGTTATGCTCCAAAGACCAGTGTTGGAAATGGTGATTGACCTGAAAACGCGCACAATCCTGCGGAGACAGCGATTGATAAATGCTTGCAGAGTTTGTATATCGCACCTTGCCGTGTTCCATGTCTCGCATCCATATGGCACGGGAGACTTCACGTTTGACTCAAAGACCCTTAGTTTCGAACGCCTGGATATATATACTCCAAACTTTGTCTAACATACCAAATAAAGCGCGATCTTTCGCTATTCGATTGTGTATGTCAGCTGCTGACCCGTCAGATTTGTTGATGATACTTCCGAGATAGTAGAATTCGTCGACTTCTTCAGTGATAATGCCACATATCTGAAGATTCGTGGTTCAGTGGCGCTTACAGCCTCTATCTTTTACTTCATATGTGTCAGTTTGTGTGGCATAATGCAGACGTCGTCAGCGTAGTCTAAGCCTTCCAGGTTGCCGTTCAGACCCCGCGATATACCACTATTAGAACTGTAGTGTATACACATAAAATACATATAAATAGGTACAATATATGTATACACATAAAATGCATATAAATACAATATGGATTGTAACATATAGCTGGAAATTATGCTGCGATTTAAAAGTAGTGAATTTCAGAGTGGCTATACTAAAAATTATTGTTTCTTATGTGAATGGAGGAGCAATACAACAGCATCACATTATGTTCAACGAAATTGGCCAGAAAGATCAAGTAATGTAAATTGTCAAAAAAAAGTATCGCAAATAAACATCTTGCATCAAGTAAAAAAGTTGTTGCCACCATCACACCTAAAATTGGGATTTTTCAAAAATTGTATAATTTTTGGTTTAATGAAAATTATTTTTTAAAATATGGTATGATAGATTCCTTACGAGTCATGAGTCGAAATTGAAATGAATATCGCAATGTACATCCACAGCGTATTAACATATTGTATTTTCGACGGCCAGAAAAAAATTTTAAAAATTAATGCCATTTTTTAGGTACTTAATTATAACAATACTCAGTGGACTTTAATTCTATCTTCTCGAAATTTTCCGTTCAAATCCGGGCTAAAAAGTCTCAAATTTTGGTCCTTTAATTTACATTAAGTTTTAAGTTTTTTTTATACCATCTCTTAACTGAGCCCTCCTGATATCAGGCCGCCCCAGGTTGTAATGGTGGCCTTACCGTGGTATGGGGCGCTGCCATGGCGGACCTTAATCCTGGTCCCGGGACATCGGAATACTGAAGGTAACGAAAAAGCAGATGAACTGGCAAGAGGGGCATCTGCCATCAATAACGCTCTTGCAGAATCGGTCTTCACACCAACAGGTGTAATCAAGAGTACAATTTCCTTAAAATACCTCCGAATCGCGGATTGTAGACGGACGAAATGCAAAATTAGCCGAACGTTATGGCCCACCTACAACCTCAAACAATCGTCAATATTGGTAAACATGAAACGACGAGACGCCTGGAAACTAACGGCAGTCATAACTGGCTTTTGGTCTGTCGGAGAACAAGCAGCCACAATAGGCATCCCTTACAACACATACTGTCACAGTCAACAATCTTCCACTTCCTTTGTGAATGCCCTGCCCTATGGAATTCGACCCTATTCGAGTTTTTTCTAATAGCGGTCGCCCCTCGGTGGGCAATGGGAAGCCTCCAAATAAAAAATATCTGCCGTTCGGAGTCGGCTTGAAACTGTAGGTCCCTCCATTTTGTGGAACAACATCAAGACGACACCACAAATAGGAGGAGGAGCTTGGCCAAAGACCTAAAAAGGGTGTACGCGTCAATTATATCAATAGGTATGTATATATGTGAAATTTTAAAGCATATTTTTTAAAGCTTTTATTTCAAAAAAAGTTTTAATAGAATAGCAAAGGAGTTTTGCTATTAAACAGATTTTTAAGTTCTGTAGCTTAATTTAAAGGTAAAGAACCTTGTTGGATGATTTTAAATACGGTGTATGCCATAATATCACAGAATGTTGTATAAAATGAGAATTGTAAGCATTCCGGTGACATAAAATAAAAAAAAACTAATACGAATATTTGGTAAAATATTTGTCTTCCTATTTTCCTTAACCTATCAGAAAAATACTATGAAACTGCAGCGACAAAACTCTCATTTCATTTTGTTTCGCTGTGTTATCATATACGAGTATCACTCTACTAGATTTCTCGGTTTCAAAGAAATAATTATCTGTACTTTGAACTTTACCAGTTAGTTTAGTCAGACCTAAGTTTTGTAGGATTCAAGCCCGTATGTGTACCTGAATAGGCCTTTCAGTACTTAGACGTAGAGATTTCATGTGCTTATGACTATTTAAACCTTTAGTATTGTTCTTACTTAGCTGTAACTAGGCTTTAATAGCACATACAGACGGTGTCGTTAATCGACATTAACGACTTAATTCAGAATTATCTCAGGAATTAGGTACGTGTACCTAATACGCATCAACTACTAGACTTAATTTTCATAATTTAGGGGGATTCAGGGAATTTTCGATAGCGACACTGCTGAAAAAGGACAGTTCATTCATTGTGTCCGTCCATTCAGTATCCATTGTGAATGAAACTTTTAAACAGAAGAACAAGAAGACTGAAAATAATCATTGCAGCATTAATATTATGGAACAATATGATGAGCACAACAGGAGTATTTTATTGCATGATTTTCCAGATTTATCGTTCTTTTCCTGAGATAGTATGAATGCAGTGCACTAACACGTTCGAAATTACAATAATTGTTTTTATATTTCGTATCAGTTTGAGAAATAACACTTTAAGATTTTTTTTAGAATGAGGGAGCTAATACACGTCCATCTTTTACTGACAAAACTATCCAATAAACAAATCAGCTGTTCACTAAACCACCTAACAACTGTTTGTCACACTACACTTTCAATCAGTTTAACTGCCCCGGTAATCTGAATAAACGCCGTCGTGAGTTAATTCTATAAGACTCACTTGTATCGGTCAGTCCATAAGTTCGTGCGTATTTTACCCATAATTTCACTTTTGTGCGATTTTTGCATTCAAAAAATTATTCGTGGAATACAACGGAACTATTTATATTTTCTTTGACATATGTTTTGTGCATTCAACAAGTGATTTTAATAGCGAACAGAAGCACGTGTTGTTAAAAAATATATAAGTTAATAAGTTAAATACATAAGTTCGTGCGTATTTTACCCATAATTTCACTTTTGTGCGATTTTTGCATACAAAAAATTATTCGCGGAATATAACGGAACTATTTATATTTTCTTTGACATATGTACGAGTATTGTGCATTCAACAAGTCATTTTAATAGCGAACAGAAGCACGTGTTGTTAAAAAATATATTGGAATCTTCGAACGCGTATAAGAGGCATATTTTGTATTTTTTTTATAAAAGTGATAAAATGCAACAACTGCCGCTGCAGAAATAAACACTGTTCACAGAGAGGATACCGTGAGTGTAAGGACTGCGCAAAAGTGGTTTTTAAAATTCAGAAGTGGTAACTGCGACGTGGAGGATGACCCGCGAGTTACGTACCATCACTCCACCACCCTATCTATTTATTTCTCTTTTTTGAGTTCTGACAGTATTGTCTTGCATTTAATGAAATTGGAATCATACACCAAATTATTTAAATGCCAAGATACTAAGATTTCACAAATAAAGGTTCCCACCAAAAGATTTGCTTAGTATGCAAAATTACACCGACACGTTTTTCGCTCAATGCAGTTATGCTCTCAATAAGCATAAGGTACTGCATAAAGTGAGCGCAAAACAGGTGTCATTAGAATTAAGGAAATTGTAAAAAGTCAGTCTGTAGATTCACAGCAACCAAGAAGGTTGAATTTGTTTAAAGAATAAAACCGTGAAAAATTAAAATTAAATTTAGTGTTTTATTTTAAGTCTAAAGACTTAAACACATTGTTTAAAGAATAAAACCGTGAAAAATTAAAATTAAATTTAGTGTTTTAATTTGAGTCTAAAGACTTAAAACACGTTAGTGGCGCAGTCATTGGAGATATTCCCGAAGGAATATTTAAAGAACAAGAAAGTGAATGCAACGAAGTGAAATTTTTGACCAAAATAGAGGTCTAATAATGGCGAACCAACACGACGTGGAAGATCTACTGGAGATCATCCGCAGGCAAGAAGCGGAGTTACAACTGCAGCAGGAACGCTTACTACAGCAGCAGCAACAACAACAAACACAACAGCATCAACAGCAAACACAACAACAACAACAAACACAACACCAACAACAGGAGTTTAATTTTAATATGACCGCCAAGGATGTCATCGACCAATTTCGACGCTTGAAGCCCCTTTCAGAAAATCAAAACGCAAGGGCCTTTATCAATGCTGTAGAATCAAATCTTACGTTATGCGGAACAAATCTAAGCCTTATTCAGTTTTGTTTGAGAATCGTGGCCGATGAGAAGATTCATGGCAATGCTGGCCGGCGTGTAAGAGAACTAGAAAGCGGCGCTTCGTGGGAGGAAATGAAGGGGAAAATTCAACAAGAATGCAGCCCAAAGACGACCTACGGAGAAGTCTTCAACTTGTGCCGGACAATAAAAGTAAGAAATTTAAGAGAACTATTTAATATTTTTGAAAATTCCAAATTTCATATTAATGATATATACTTGTCTGACCCATTAAAACCTGGTATCTACCGACCAGAAAATGTAGACAGGGACCTGGTAGACATATTATTAGAAAAAATTGACGGACCAATTAGGGCTCATTTAAGTGAAAATGCGACTTTGAATGAGATAATTACAAAATATACCAAATTGAAACTATTAGATGACACAAGGGCCATTGCATTTAACCATAGAGTTAATATACAAAGTGAACGAAAAACAAACAACAATTGGCAATCTTTAAAGCCAAGTAATAGTTTTCATAGCAATAATTGGAATACTAATAATTGTTTTCAAAACACAAATTGGCAAAAATCTAAGCCAAATAATAACTTCCAAAATGGCAACTTTAAACCGAATAGTAGCATTCAAACCCGAAATTTCAACTGGCAGAATTCAGACCCTTACCACAGGTCACAATACAGATTAATCAATAATTTTCCAGTTGAAAATTACAGCAGAAATTCAACACAGCAATTAAATTCCAGTAAATTATTTCATTACAATCAACCAAATTCTTCTCAAACTAGAAAATCTTATCATAGTAGGCAACAACGCCAAACTAATGCGTATCAACAAGAACCAGAGCCAATGGATATTGGTAATTTAAAAGAGGAGGAGGACGTAAATTTTTATATGACGGCTTCTCCACAAAATTACCCATAATATTAGTAACAATTGGAAATTGTAAAATTAGATGTCTCATAGACACCGGATCAGAAACAAGCATAATTAAACCTAATGTCCTTGGGAATACTTTTCCCACTCAACAACTCAATTCACCCCTTTTTTACAGAACCATAAACGGAATAAATCAAGTGACACACAAATTAGTTACCCCAATACCTAGAGAATTTAATATCTCAGGTACCTTCTCTTGGAAGGTTATTGATTTCCATAGCAAAATTTATTCAGCAATAATAGGTCAAAATTTTCTCATCGCTCTTAAAGCTAAGATTGATGTAGAGAATAAATTTATTACTATACTAGATAAACATATACCGTTTAGAAATTACAATCCATACAATAGTGTAGAAATTTGCTCACTTGAACACAGCGACCTAGAAAAATTGAATCTGAGACATCTAAATTCGGAAGAAACCCAATTGATAACGAAGTTATTGCACAGTTTCAAGGATTTATTTTATAAAGAGGGTGATAAGCTTTCTGCAACCCATGAAATTAAACATGAAATAATTACATCAACTGATAGAGCTGTATATTCAAAAATTTATAGGTACCCCCAAATTCACGAAGAAGAAATAAAGAAACAAATCAAAGAAATGTTAGAGCAAAACATAATTAAGGAAAGCAATTCACCTTATAATAGTCCTTTATGGGTAGTGCCAAAGAAGATCGACAATTCTGGCATCCAAAAATGGCGAATTGTTGTAGATTATCGGAAGCTAAATGAAATTACTGTTAATGATAAATTTCCAATTCCCAATATGGAAGGAATTCTTGATAAATTGGGCAAAGCTCAATACTTCTCTTCTATTGATCTTGCCAAAGGTTTTCATCAAATTGTTGTAGATGAAAATGACAGAAAAAAAACTGCCTTTTCTACACCTTTTGGCCATTACGAATTCATAAGAATGCCATTTGGGCTTAAAAATGCCCCTTCGACTTTCCAGCGACTTATGAATTCAGTCCTTCGTCAGTATATAAATAAAATTTGTGTTGTGTATTTAGACGACATCTTAATATTCAGTACTTCTTTATCAGAACATATACAAAATATTACAAAAATATTTCAAACTTTGAAAACAGCAGGACTTAAAATTCAAATTGATAAATGTAGCTTCTTAAAGAAGGAAACCGAATTTTTAGGTCATATACTTACACCTAAAGGTGTTAAGCCAAATCCAGCTAAGGTCGAAGTAATTCAAAAATTGAAGCTTCCGACAACACAAAAGCAGATTAAATCATTTTTAGGAATAACAGGTTTCTACCGAAAATTTATAAAAGACTATTCTAAAGTAGCTTACCCCATAATCGCATATTTAAAGAAAAATGCTAAAATCAACATAAGAGACCCAAATTATATAATAGCTTTTGAAAAACTAAAGGATATAATAACAAATCCGCCTATTTTAAAATATCCAAATTTTAATAAACGCTTTAAGCTTATCACTGACGCCAGCAATTTTGCTATTGGTGCGGTTTTGACCCAAGATGGTCATCCTGTTTCATTCGCATCGCGAACACTAAATAATCACGAAAAAAATTATTCCACTATTGAAAAAGAGCTATTGGCAATAGTGTGGGGAGTCAAATACTATAGACCTTATCTTTTTGGAAGAGAATTTGATCTCCAAACCGATCATCAACCACTAAAGTGGTTGCAAGTCAAAAACTCGGGTAAAGATATAAGCCCGAGATTACAGAGATGGCTAGTTCAATTAGGGGAATACGACGCAAAAATTGATTACATTGCTGGAAAAGAGAATAAATTAGCAGACTTTCTCAGCCGCATTAATTGCGAAAAGTGTGAGATAAACGCGTTAGATTCTGATGATTTAGGAATCACTCTTAACGAAACTTTTATAATAAAAAATCTAAATGCTGAAGAAGCAGCAAATCAATCTGATATATCTCTAGAAGTTCATTCCAACCATTCCCTTGAAACCGTACATTCTCAGGCAGAGAATTGCAATGATCATATTTCTATTTTAGATACCATAGTAAATAGGTTCAAAAACCAACTGATTTTAGTAAATAACAAGGAAGTTGAGGTCATGGAAATTTTCAAAAACAAAAGAATCTTTATCGATAAACAAGATATTGACTCTGATAATGTAACTAATATAGTCCGAAGAAATTTTGTTAAAGGAAAAGTGGCAATATTTTCCCAAATTAATGACCATGAATACAACAAATTACAGCAAATTTTAATTAACAATTTCTTAAGTAGTGAACGGTTATCATTTGTAAAATGTAGCTTTTTAGCACAGGACATCCAGGATGAAAGCGAGTTAAGAAAGCAAATATCTCTGTTTCATAAGTACGAAACTGGGCATTCTGGAATATTAGTAACTTACGAGGGCATGAAGCACAAGGTTTATCATCCTCAATTAAAAATAAAAATGAAATTATAAATAACTGTGACATATGCTCTGGAGGAAAATATGATAGAAATCCAATTAAAAATAAATTCCATTTAACCGAGACTCCTACTTCTACTAATAAAATTGTACATGTCGATACTTATGTTAATAGTAAACACTCTTTTATAATTTTTCTTGACAAATTTTCAAAACATGCTGTGGCTTTTTACCTACCCGATAGGAATAATCAAACTATTATTGGCAAAATAAACGAATTTTTATCAATTAAGGGTTCCATTGAAAAGTTTGTGTTTGACAATGAGTTTAATTCCAAAAATGTTAGAGATTTTTTAACTAGGGAAGGAATTGAGTTTCACGTAACTAAACCAAACAGTCATACAGGAAATGCTGATATTGAGAGACTTAATAACACTCTAACAGAACGCATTCGAATATTAAACCTAGAGGAAAAACTCCCAGTTATAACTCAAATGCAGAAGGCTATAAAATTTTATAACAATTCTTTCCATAGTACAATAAAAACTACTCCACAAGAAGTTCAAAATTACAAAGTTGATCACAAATTAATAAAAAATCGAATTGAAAGATCAAAGTTAACCACAATTTATAAACAAAACCAAAAACGGGAAAACTATTCAGAGAATCGACTGGAAGGATTTATAAAAAATTATAAAAGTTTGAGGCACAAAGAAGAACCCAAATTTATAAAAAGGAAATTGCAAAATATTCATACATCCAATATTAAAAGGCCAAACAAATTTTCAGGTGGCAACATTCGTACTGGTGATAACGATATTGGTAACAGGGACTCAAGGGACATTGCAAGTCAACAAAATATTGGAAGAAACAGGTTACACTCAAATTAAATTAAGAGAAGTGCAAGTAATAAATGAAACAATTACCGTAATACATTTAATAGATTTAACCGAAATAAATATAATAATTTCGCAAATAGAATCCAATATTAAAAATTTAGATATTCTCCATAAGGATTTATTACTCAAAGAAATAGAAATACTTAAAGACAAAGTTAAATCAATAACACCTTCGTCAGTGAATTTTAAACAAAAAAGAGGACTTTTAAATATTGTCGGGACAACTCATAAATGGCTATTTGGCACAATGGACAACGATGACCGTCAAGAAATTTTACAGCATTTAAAAGTTACGGACGAAAATAATCACAACGTTATTGAAACAGTTAATAAACAAATTCAGATAAACCTACACTTTAATGACACTTTAAACCTACTAAAAAATAATATAGAAGAAGACAGAAAAAGAATCCAGGCAGCTTTTAACGAAATTAAAACCAGGAACAGCGAAATTGTAAGATATTTGCTATACTTAGACCAAATGCAAAAAATCAGATACTTGGAAAATAGGCTTAATCAAATTCAAGATAACATATCAGCGGCTAGGCATAAGATTTTACACCCTAGTATATTGACGGCCAATGAAATAGAATGTTACAATATTGATTTTTATAAGCTAAAATTACTAAAATTAGGTATAATGAAATACGAAAAATCTAAGTTAATTATTGCCATTAAAATACCAACAAATTTTATTAAAACCTATGTAAAAGCTATAGTGCCAATACCCAACAAAGAGTTCATGGAAATAAATACTGATATTGAACATGTTGTCGAAATAGCAAATAACGTATATTCTTATGAAGAAGAGACAGATTTGAAAAATTTGAAAAAAACTCAAAACTGTGTATATTATCAAAACTGTATGTTAAAGTATAACAACAAATTCGAGATCCTAGCTATGGACGATGAAACTTTAATCGTTAAGAATGCAATAAATGAAACTGTTTTACAAAATTGTGACGACCGAAAAATCACACTTAACAAAAATTATTTAATATCTGTATACAACTGTAAAATAACAATAAAAGAGTACGTTCTTCAAAATAAAATAGAAATTGTAAAAGAGAAATATTACATTCCAGTAAACAACGAAAATAACACATTTGAAAAAGAAATTAACTTCAAAAAAATTGTATTGGAAAATTTTGAAAATATTAAAGAAATAAAAGAATTAAAATATCACAGAAATGTTTCTTATGCAATAAGCACTTTCTTTTTTGTAAGCATTCTTATAATTATTGTGATATTGTATTTAAGAAAAAATAATAGTAAAATTAAGATTGTCAATAAAATTGAAAAAAAATCTGAGGATGTGGAACTGGAAGCCATTAAAGAGAAATACGGCTTAAAAAATAACAAACCATAAGATCCAGGAGAATCTTTTGACAAAGGGGGGAGGAGTTACGTACCATCACTCCACCACCCTATCTATTTATTTCTCTTTTTTGAGTTCTGACAGTATTGTCTTGCATTTAATGAAATTGGAATCATACACCAAATTATTTAAATGCCAAGATACTAAGATTTCACAAATAAAGGTTCCCACCAAAAGATTTGCTTAGTATGCAAAATTACACCGACACGTTTTTCGCTCAATGCAGTTATGCTCTCAATAAGCATAAGGTACTGCATAAAGTGAGCGCAAAACAGGTGTCATTAGAATTAAAGAAATTGTAAAAAGTCAGTCTGTAGATTCACAGCAACCAAGAAGGTTGAATTTGTTTAAAGAATAAAACCGTGAAAAATTAAAATTAAATTTAGTGTTTTATTTTAAGTCTAAAGACTTAAACACATTGTTTAAAGAATAAAACCGTGAAAAATTAAAATTAAATTTAGTGTTTTAATTTAAGTCTAAAGACTTAAAACACGTTAGTCGCGCGCTGATCGACAACGCAAGACCTCATACCGCAAGACAAACATTAGGCAAGCTGAACGAGCTCGGATGTGAGCTAATGCCGCATCCACTATACTCTCCGGATATTGCACCTTGTGATTATCACTTTTCCCGTGGACTCCCATATGAATAACAAGAGCTACTCCTCAAAAGAAGCTATAAAAAGGGATATCGAATCGTGTTTTAGCTCCAAGGACAAACAACTTTTTGAGCGGGGAATTACACACACAAAGTTTTCCAAACGTTGGAAAAACATTGTAAATATTGAAGGAAAATATATTATTGATTAATAAATACTTTAAACATCTTTTTTAATAATTTTAAAACCACCTTTAAAAAACGCACGAACTTATGGACTGGCCTGATAAATCTAGCCAATAAAAAGCATTCGTAATAAAGCGAGTAAGCACAGTTTTCTTAACAAGAAGCCTCACACCTTTTTAAAATGGAATAAAACAGGCATTGCAGTTTGTATTTTAATTGCGCATAGCCCATAAAGACTGCGTTTACCTTATAAATATTTTGTAATTTGATAAACAACACAATATAAATTTTTAGTTGAAAACATATTATATTTATTTATTTCTTCATTACATTCTTAAGTTACAAAGAGATTACAAGAACATTCACTTAATTTTTTACATAAAATAAAAATAAATAATTGAATTAGCGCGTACCCTTCTGTTAGGTGTTTGGCCGAGCTCCTCCTCCTATTTGTGGTGTGCGTCTTGGTGTTGTTCCCTAAATGGAGGGACTTACAGTTTCAAGCCGACTCCGAACGGCAGATATTTTTATGAGGAGCTTTTTCATGGCAGAAATACACTCGGAGGTTTGCCATTGCCTGCCGAGGGGCGACCGCTATTAGAAAAATGTTTTTATTAATTTTGCTTTCACCGAGATTCGAACCAACGACCTCTCTGTGAATTCCGAATGGTAATCACGCACCAACCCATTCGGCTACGGCGGTAGGTAATTGTAGCAACATGTAAATATAGCAATTACTCTCTTCCCATTAAGTGACAGAGACACCTTTCAAGCAGTACCATTTATCTTTGATCTCGGTAATGGCGAAATTGACTATCCGGTCCTTCTAGAAGGAATACAGTTTAATGTTCTTTGCAGAAATAGTCGTTGTTGCAAGATTTTTCGCGTTGGTTTTAGTAAGACATTATGTGTGTATGCATGTAGGTATATAGTGCCAATGCGCCACTCGTTAGAATGTTGTCTGACTTTAATTATCTCTCAACTTTTTTGGATTTGGACCTTTCAAATGCAATTAAAAAATTACTTTCTATGTATGAAATCAAAATAATACTTTGAAAGTATTTGTTAACGACCCCTGAAAACGAAATAAGGAATACGATTTGAGTGCATACACCTGGAATGTCCGGTCCCTTAATGGGGAAAGTGCCTCTGCCCGGCTGGTTGATCTCCTCGTGAGAGTAACGGCTGACATCATCGCCATCCAAGAGATGCGAAGAACGGGGCAAGGCAATAAAATCAGGGGACCTTGCGACGTCTACTACAGCTGCCATGTAAAGGAGCGCAAATTCAGTGTCGGATTTGTTATGGGAGAGAGACTTCGTCGCCAAGTACTCACGTTCGCTCCGGTGGACGAGCGCCTCGCAATAATCCGCATCGAAGCGCGATTTTTTAACATCTCACTAATTTGCGCCCACGCCCCTACGGAAGAGAAGGACGATGCGTTCAAAGATTCCTTCTATGAGCGCTTGGAACGTTCATAAAAACGAACCACTACATAAAAATCGTGCTTGGCGACTTGAACACCAAGGTGGGCAAGGAGGGAATTTTTGGTCCCACAGTCGGAAAATTCAGCCTGCACAACGAAACATCCGTGTTTAGATGTACGTACGATCCGAGGACCCAACATCGACTCGGATGATTACCTAGTTGCAGACAAACTTCGCACACGCCTCTGTGCAGCAAAAAACGTACCTACCTACGCACTGTGGTCAAGTAGCCCGGCGTTCTGGCCAAAATTCCCAAAATCGAAAGTTACCGTTTGAGGTAAAGCTTCATATATTCGTCAACAGATGGCACTGGAGCATTAAAATCCAAAGGGACAGATGTTTACATTGAACAGATGTTCCGTGGTGAACGCTCAAACTTGACATTTGTCGGGAATCGCGCGCGACAGTACGCATGCACGTTTTCGAGCGCCACACAAAAATAGTTGCAAATTCACCATTTTTCAACGAAAAAGGACAAACTAAAATGGATGTTGTTCGGTAAGGTACGTACATTACGAAAATACTTTACTGTAGCCATATTGTTGTATTTTTAGAGGCAATATTAATGACGCAATACAAGCTTTTTTTCCCCCTTTTTTTTCAATTGCACTTCTTCTCGTAGATAATTATTTTTATTGCCACGAATTGCCACGGAGATATTTACGTTTCCTAGTGCAGAAAAGTATACAGATTTCGAATCCGTTTAGATCTTGCTCCCGCGCTATCCCCGCTCGTCAAAAATACGCTTTCTTTGCAGCAGGTCGCTGCCGAGCTTGAAGCGCGTGTTGGGGCATTTGAGGCGCGGGGGGCGATCGAAACTGGCTTTATTTGTGTGTATGCCTGGGAAATGTTAGGAATGAATGTAATATATGCAGAGTGTTTATTTCTACTTTTATCCCAATTTCTGTAGTGAATATTGTTATTAAAACAATAAATAATTATTAATAAATGCAAAAGAGTGCTAAAAATCATGTTTTGATTATATTCAAAAATCATATAATAATAATAATAAAATAATTAATGAAATAAGTATTTTTAAATGGTAATTAAATTATTATTTTAAAGTAATTTTTTTTTAATAGGATTCAAGAGCAAAATTTTTTCATGGACACGGATGAAAATATTCGATGCCATCCATGATGTTTTTCTGTCAGAAAAATTTGATAATTTAATAGAAATTCTCTGTAATAAACTAATGGACGACGCAACACCTTCCTTTGTTATCGAAAAAAAATCAAAAATGGCTTTGATAAAAGTTATTTCGGTTTTGAAAAAGAAATGGAAAAATGCTCGCAGTACGGAAAATCGTTTTCTGGAGAGTAATAAAAGCTGGTTGGACGATTCAACGAGCGTAACGGTGAATAGTTTACATAAATTTACATTAATATAAATATATTTATAGTAATTTATATACATTAATGAAGTTTTCATTAAACCAGATCAACTTTATGGATCTAGAAGTCAGTGCTGATGACAGTTTGAAGTCAACGACACCAAGGAACAGTGGTGGGCGCGGGCGTCCAGAAACTTCTTTTTCGGAATCCAGTGATCGCTCAAAGAGAAGGAAAGCTCAGAAATTGCGTGACAGTTACAGTGCACAAGAGCTATCGTACGCCACGAAAATGGTTCTTCGTGAGTCTGGAGCTACCTTAGCATCGAAAGTCGTCGCAGATGTTACCACCACATCTCCCATGCGAGCAAGCAAGTACATCAATGCCATGAAGGCTAAAACGGAAACACAAATGTCCCCAAACACCGTTTTAGCACTCGTATTTGATTCGAAATTTACTAAGTCTCAGTACATAAATATGAGACACATCACGCAATTGCATAATTGTAAAGTTTTCCCCAGTTACAATTCCGTTTTAAACGCGAAAAAACTATGCTATCCCGAGGATATTTCTATTTCCGAAAACTGCGCACAAGTTAGATTGCAATCACTTTTGAATCATACAGGGCAACGGATATTAGAACTCCAAAACGATGTCTTACATACCATGAAAGCCAGCATTTATGAAAATTTAACGCTCGTTGTAAAGTGGGGGTTCGACGGAAGTTCCGGGCAAAAGGAGTATAAGCAAAAATTTTCCGACCCTAATAACTGCGACACAAATGTTCTCCTCCCTTTTCCCTCGTGCCCCTGCAACTCATTGGCTACGACAAGGACGAATACGATGATGTTGTTATTTGGAAAAACCCGCGACCCTCCTCTCCATGGTATTGCAGACCTATTAGATTGCAATTCATACGCGAAACCGAAGAATCCACACTTGAAGAGAAAAATATTGTTGACGAACAAATCTCAAATCTGAAACCTTTGCAGGCAGTGATAGACGGAAAAGATTGTAAAGTAGGTTTTAAATTGACTTTTACAATGATTGATGGCAAAGTCTGCAATACAGTAACTGGCACTAAATCTGCAATGAGATGTTATATTTGCAATGCGACATCGAAAAATTTTAATGATTTGGAGGCTATGCGAGAGCTGGAAGTTGATGATTCAAAATTAATTTACGGATTATCTACATTGCACTGTTGGATCCGATTTTTTGAATGCTTACTTCATGTTAGTTATAAACTGAAAAGCGAAAAATGGCAAGGTCGTGGCGAAGATGTTAAGCTTTCTTTGAAGGAAAGAAAAAGTTTCATTCAAAAGGCTTTCAAAGATGAGTTAAACCTCCTCGTTGATCGCCCAAAGCAAGGCATGGGTAACTCGAATGATGGGAATACGGCTCGGCGTTTTTTTGAAAACACAGAGACGTCTGCTCGCATTCTAGGAATCGATGTTGAACTCATCAAACGATTTCATATAATTTTGCAAGTCGTTTCTAGCGGGTTTCATGTAAAAGTAGATAGATTCGGCCAATATTGCGATGAAACCGCCGATTTATTTGTAAAGTTATATCCGTGGTACTGTATGTCAACAACTGTGCACAAAGTGCTGTTGCATGGCCCGCGAATAGTAGAACTGGCTATTCTGCCAATAGGACAGCTCTCCGAAGAAGCTCAGGAGTCACGAAACAAAGACGTACGAAATTATCGCGAACACTTCTCCCGCAAATGTTCGAGAGAAAAAAATATTGAAGACATTTTTCTCCGACTTCTAGCTTCTTCGGATCCGTTGATTTCTAGTTTAAGAAAGACTCCTCCCAAAATAGGAAAAAGTTTGTCACCGGAAGCAATTGCCCTTCTCAGTTATGAAAGGCATGATTTCGCAGATGCTGAGGCAGACAGCATCCTTGATGTAAACAATGACGAGGAGATATGAAATTTAAATTTAAGTTTATTTCATAAATAAATGTATGATACGTCACTTTCAGTTAAAGTTTATTATTTTTCAAGACATATTTTCCCTCCTTTTAATGTGGCATATTCTTTTGAAAATCGTACGTCTACTGTCGAAATCAGCGACCCCAAAAACCTTGGTAATGTGAATTTCAGTAAAATCTGAAAACTTTTCGCAAAAACTGTCCGCCATTTTGGGTCCGCCATTTTGAATTTTGAAATTCTGATTTCATTTTCAGAATCACCGACACAAAAAACCCTATATGTAAAAATTTCATCAAAATCGTACTATTTGTCTTTGACTTATTGTTTTATGACCAAAACGTCTGGCTACTTGACCACTGTGCTACGTAAAGAATGTTCGACATCGAAAAGCTGCAATCACAACAAACAGCCAGAAGATTCGCCACTCGACTCTCACTCCTGCTCTCAGAGACCACTGCCCAACAAACCGGCATGCACGAGCATTGGAGCAACATTTCTCGTTCCCTACGTACCGCCGCCGAAGAAGAAATCGGATTCCGGCGAGCCCGAAAAAACAATTGGTACGACGAGGAATGTCATGCTGCCGCAGAAAGAAAGGATGCCGCCTATAGAGCCACGCTGCGATCGGGCGCAACGCGAGCCATGAGGGATCGCTACAGAGAGCTGAAAAAGGAAGAGAGACGTATTATCCGAAAGAAGAAACGAGAGGCCGAAATACGTGAGTGCGTAGAGCTTGAGATGCTGGCCAACAGGAACAACGGCCGAAAATTCTATCAGAAAGTTCGGCGGCTTACAGAAGGTTTTAAGACCGGGGCGTTTTCCTTTAGGAACCACGACGACGAACTGGTGACTGGCATCCAGAGCAATCTTAAGTTATGGAGGGAATACTTCTCGAACCTGTTAAACAGTGATAGCTGCGGATGTGACAGAGAATGTGAAGATTCCGATACCCC
The DNA here is from genome assembly GCF_028408465.1 of Anastrepha ludens. Taxonomy (NCBI): domain Eukaryota; kingdom Metazoa; phylum Arthropoda; class Insecta; order Diptera; family Tephritidae; genus Anastrepha; species Anastrepha ludens. The sequence continues at coordinate 97,228,451 of NC_071503.1, forward strand.
AATCGTCGATGACGGAATTGACGTTCCGCTACCCAACCACGACGAGGTGAGAATAGCGATAACGCGGCTAAAGAACAACAAAGCCGCGGGCGCCTAAGGACTGCCGGCAAAGCTATTCAAACATGGTGGCGAGGAGCTGGTAAGGTGCATGCATCAGCTCCTATGCAAAATATGGTCGGATGAAAGCATGCCTGGCGATTGGAATTTAAGTGTGCTCTGCCCAATCCATAAGAAGGGCGATCCAGCAATCTAAATATCGCCTATAAGGTTCTAGCGAGCGTATTGTGTGAAAGGCTGAAGCCCACCGTCGACCAACTGACTCGCTGCCGTGTGATGTTGGAGAGCATCGTACGAGCCGCAGAACTTAATCGCTCAGGCACAATATTTTGTAAGAGCGTACAATTGTTGGCGTATGCCGATGATATTGACATCATCGGCCTTAACAACCGCGCTGTTAGTTCTGCCTTCTCCAAACTGGATAAAGAGGCAAAGCGAATGGGTCTGGTGGTGAACGAGGATAAAACGAAGTACCTCCTGTCTTCAAACAAACTGTCGGCGCACTCGCGTATCGACACCCACGTCAGTGTTGACAGTTATTATTTCAAGGTTGTAAAAAACTTCGTTTATTTAGGAACCAGCATTAACACCGATAACAATGTCAGCCTTGAAATCCAACGTAGAATATCTATTGCCAACAAGTGCTACTTTGGACTAAGTAGGCAACTGAGCAGTAAAGTCCTCTCTCGACGAACAAAACTAACACTCTACAAGACTCTCATATGCCCGTCCTAACGTATGGCGCAGAAGCTTGGACGATGACAACATCCGATGAAGCGACGCTTGGAGTGTTCGAGAGAAAGATTCTGCGTAAGAGTTTTGGACCTTTGCACGTTGGTAACGGCGAATATCGCAGGCGATGGAACGATGAGCTGTATGAGCTTTACGACGACATAGACATAGCGCAGCGAATAAAGATCCAGCGGCTACGTTGGCTGGTTCATGTCGTCCGAATGGATACAAACGCTCCGGCTTTGAAAGTATTCGATGCGGTACCAGCTGGAGGTAGCAGAGGTAGAGGAAGGCCTCCTCTGCGTTGGAAAGATCAGGTGAAGAAGGACTTGGCTACACTTGGTGTGTCCAATTGGCGCCGGTTAGCACGAGAAAGAAACGACTGGCGCGCTTTGTTAACCTCGGCCAAAATCGCTTAAGCGGTTATCGCGCCAATTAAGAAGAAGAGAAGTATTTGTTAATTTAGTTTTATAATTAGTTATTTCATTAAAATTCAATTGTAACTTGTGTGTATTTTTACCACTTTAATGGTTTCTTGTGTTGACAATTTAATTTTAAGATCTTTTTTATTGTACTGTATAAAACGCTATGACCATATATCTGTTTTTGCGAAAAAAGTTGCTTCCGTATGCTTTTACGACTTGCTTAGGTTTAAATGTTTAGTTTTACTCCACAAGATCATTAACACTCAGAAACCCAGATACCTCAAAGATCGACTTATGCTTTCAATGCTTTCCTGCCGTTCGTTAAACTTTGTCCCGATGAAATACAGTTGTTGGTCGTCAATACCTTGTGTTCTCTGTCCGTCTTTGAAATACCTAACTTACCTTGCAAAATTAAACGTATAAAAGAAAGCTCGTATTTCAAAAATAAATTGCTTCGCTACCTTACCGAAAATTGCTGAATCTACTCAAATGATTCCACATTATTTAAATCTCTTCCAATTAATCCCTACTCCTACTACTACTATTTTTACCTTACTTTCCTTTTAATACTTTCTCCAACTTATACTTCTTTACTACTATCTGTAATTTTAATTTTAGTTTTGATTTTACTGTTAATCCTTTTATGTAAACTATTCTTAAGGTCAATCATTGCAAGAATAACATATGGTTGTATGTTTGACTTTAATAATAATAATTATAATAATAATAAAAAAGAGAAATTATTGAATTCAATGGCGAATAGGTTGATTGAAATCGTAAAACATAGCGGTTATCCAACAAAATATTAATTTTTCTTTTTAAATGTTATTTATAAAGCCATTTTCATATGTTCCAAAATTGAACGCAGACTTTTTGTTTGCTATAATAACACGTTGCTGCAATTACTTACCGTTATGTAAAAAATAAAATGGAAAATCTCGTTATATTCTTCTGGTTTTGTAACTTAAGAGTGTAATGAAGAAATAAATAAATGAAATATGTTTAACTAAATACTGAAATACTGTCAACAAAAACGTCTCCGGTGGATCCTCTGCTGTGATGCAAATGCGCACCACACAGTGTGGGGGAGCACAAAGATAATTCCAAGAGGTGAGTACCTTCTTGAATTTCTACTTAGGTATTATATATCTATCCTAAATCGAGGCAACGAACCGACTTTCATTAATGCAATCAGGGGAGAAGTCCTTGACATCACTCTCTCTAGTCATAATGCTTTGTCCGAAGTCTCAAATTGGCATGTGTCAGAGGAAACATCTATGTCGGATCACAGACATATTAGATTTGATATAGGTGCGACCAAACCACAAATGACAATTTACAGAAACCCCAGAAAAACTAATTGGGACTACTTTCACTTTTGCTTAGAACAAAGTGTTAACTGCTCTAGGCGTCATATTCAGCTTATATCTGAGGTTGAGTTCGAATCGAACGAACTACGCTTAAACATAACATTTGAGTTTCACGAAAGTTGTCCAGTTAAAGTGAAAAAGCCACAAAGAAATGTTCCTTGGCTGAATAGTACACTTTCCGACCTGCATAAAGAAACAAGAACCTTATGGAATAGAGCTAGAGCAACGGGGGACTGGTCCTCTTACTCAACAGCCCTAACCAACTACAACAAAGAATTGAGGAAATCTTAAAGGGCTACTTGGAGGAATCATTGGGACAAGATTTGTAGTCTTCCGAATGCTATTCGTATCCAAAAAGCCCTACTAATAGGTCTATTTATAAGTTCGTGCGGGTTTACAACAGATGGCGTAACTTGATTATTATTCCATCGATCCACATTTCCAAACATTCATTGGAGAGCTACTGTCGTAAGGCACAAACGTCAGTATAAGTTTTTTATTTGAAGCGTAAACAACAATATTTTTACCACACTTGAAAATGTCGAATTTCGTGCCAAATAATGTGTTTTTGCGGGGAATTCTTCTTCATTATTTTAATATGAAGAAAAAAGCAGCCGAAAGTCATCGTATCTTGGTGGAAGTTTATGGTGAGCATGCTCTATCTGAGCGAACGTGCCAGAAGTGGTTTGCACGCTTTAAAAGTGGTGATTTTGGCTTGGAAGACGAAGAACGCGAGGGTGCGCCGCCAAAGTTCATGGATACCGAATTGGAGGAATTGCTCGATCAAGATCCGGCTCAAACGCAAGAAGAGGTTGCAAAAACTTTGGGAGTTGATCAATCAACCATTTCCAAACGTTTAAAAGCCATGGGAATGATCCGAAAGGTAGGCCATTGGGTGCCGTATGAATTGAAGCCAAGAGACGTTGAACGCCGTTTTATGGCATGCGAACAACTGCTTCAACGGCACAAAAGAAAGGGTTTTTTGCATCGAATTGTGACTGGCGATGAAAAGTGGGTCCATTACGACAATCCAAAACGTCGGGCAACGTATGGATACCCTGGCCATGCTTCAACATCGACGTCGGCGCAGAATATTCATGGCCTGAAGGTTATGCTGTGTATCTGGTGGGATCAGCTGGGTGTTGTGTATTATGAGCTACTGAAACCGAATGAAACGATTACGGGGGATGTCTACCGACGACAATTGATGCGTTTGAGCCGAGCACTGCGAGAAAAACGGCCGCAATACGCCGATAGACACGACAAAGTTATTTTGCAACATGACAATGCTCGGCCACATGTTGCACAAGTGGTCAAAACATACTTAGAAACGCTCAAATGGGATGTCCTACCCCACCCGCCGTATAGTCCAGACCTTGCGCCATCCGATTACTATCTCTTCCGATCGATGCAACATGGCCTGGCTGACCAGCACTTCCGTAATTACGATGAAGTCAAAAAATGGATCGATTCGTGGATTGCGGCAAAACCGACCGAATTTTTCACAAAGGGAATCCGTGAATTGCCAGAAAGATGGGAAAAAGTAGTAGTAAGCGATGGACAATATTTTGAATATTAAATTTGTAACCATTTTACGTCAATAAAGTTTCAAATTTCGAAAAAAAAGATCACTCAAATGGCATTAGTACCCTGAAAAAGCCAGATGGAAGCTACACAAGGAATCCAGAGGAAACCAGTCAACTTCTGCTGGACACTCAATTCCCTGGATCACTTGTGCTAGACGAGATCTCTGTGCCGGCAGAAACTACTACATGTGCGAGTGCTGAGAACTTAAAACTAGCAAACAAGCTATTCCATGTAAAGCGGGTACAATGGGCGATATCAACATTCAGCCCATACAAATCTCTTGGACCTGATGGGATATTCCCCTGTCTTCTACAGCAGAGTGCACACCATATTATCCCTAATTTTACCAGACTATACAAAGCAAGCTTACTACTAGGATATTTACCTACAAAATGGGCTGAGGTTAAGGTTGTATTTATTCCAAAGGTAGAGGAAAACCCAAACAATTGCCTAAATCATAAAGACTAATTAGTCTCAGCTCATTTTTCCTTAAAACAATGGAAAATATAGTTGATCAGTATATAAGGGAAAACAATCTAGCTAACTTCTCACTGCATTAACTTCAATTTGCCTATCAACAGTGAAAATCCACTGAGACTGCAATACACAGCCTGGTAACAGTTATTGAAAAGGCTATTGAGTCCAAACAGATAGCTCTATGTGTATTTATTGACATATCAGGGGCTTTTGATAACACTTCCTATGAGGCAATCTAGGTGTTCGCACTCAGGGCTACGCTGATGACCTAGTAGTTTATAAATTAGGCTGGCATGAGGAAACATGAGAAGGAACATAAATCTCAAATGTCCGACCCTTAATGGAACAACACTTGAACTCTCGACAGAAGCGAACTATCTTGGCGTTAGTCTTGACAAAACGCTTACGTGGAATTCCAATATTGAGAGAGTTACTTCAAAAACCACAAGGGCATTCTTTGCCTGCACAAGGCTTTTTGATAAGACATGGGGACTGAACCCTAGAATGACCTTCTGGACATTCACCACAGTTGTGAAACCCATAGTCACTTATGCATCCTTAGCATGGTGGCCCAAGGTCAAGCAAAGAAAAGCAGTAAACGAATTAAACAAACTGCATCGCCTGATATGTGTTGGTATTACAGGAGCTATGAAAACATGTCCAACGGATGCATTGGGTGTGCTCCTGAACTTACCACCGCTTTCAATCTTGATTGAAAGGGAAACTCGATCGAGAGCCTTAAGATTAAAAGGTATATCTGAACTTAAAAGTGGGGATATGAAAGGACATTTAAAGATCTTAGAAGACTTCCTGCATAGTCTTATTCTTCATAGGGATGACATACTATCACCCAAACCAATACTCTTCAGGAACTTCCAAGTTATAATTAATGAACGCACAGACTGGATAATTAATTCTATCACTTTCAAACCTAGCTCCCAGGGTTTACAAATTGGAAAATGGTAGAATAGGGGCAGGAATCAATGGACCTAAACTCAAAAAATCGATTCCGATGGGACTCTACCCAACAATATTCCCGGCAGAAATACATGCCATTGAAATATGTGTGAGAGAATGCCTTAGAAGGAAAATGAGAGGTACTCACATCTACATACTTTCAGATAGCCAAGCGGCTCTAAAAGCCCTTCTATCAACAACTATCACCTCTAAATTGGTAAATGATTGCCTAAACCTTCTAAATACGTTAGGAAACCTCAACACAGTAACACTAGGCTGGGTTCCGGGACATGAAGGACATGGGGAAAATGAAATGGCTGATGACCTTGCAAAACAAGGAGTAAATATGCAACTTATTGGTCCTGAGCCTTTCTGTGGACTCACAAAAGGTCACATTAATGGATTCCTTAGGAAATGGGAAGAAAGAAAATTTGCCGCACACTGGCTAAACTGTGCCGGTCAGCGTCAAGCCAAACTATTCCTAAATCCTAACAAAGGAATATCTGACAAGCTCCTCTCACTAATCAGAGTAGATCTGCGTCTTTTAACAGGATATCTTACAGGTCACTGCAGCTTGAGGTGTCATCTAAATAATATTGGTCTATCTGAGACCAATGTCTGCCGCTTTTGCGAAATGGACATTGAAAGCTCAGAACATGTGCTTTGTGAATGTCCTGCGTTGGGCAGACAGAGACTTCATCACTTTAGTTGTATCGTAATATATCCATGCAATCTTTGGAACAACAAAGCCAAAATTGTGCTAAAATTTTTAAAAAGCCTAAAACTCTAGGTTTACAAAAATAGGCCTTTCACAATAGATCAGCTCTGATCGCAGTGCGCAATGGCCTTCTAATAATAATAATAACTATAATTTTATATTGTGCTTTTAATCAACTTAAAAATATTTTTATGGCGGACGCATATTTTATGAGTTAACGTCATTGTTCTATAATTTCGGAACAAATAAATAAATAAATGTCATACTTAGCTTCGTGGAGGAGGTCTAGTTATAAGCAGCGAACCTTTCTCCGCAAATGCTAGAGTGTGACAAGGGTGCCTTCTCTCGCCACTTCTCTTCGCAATCGTCCTGGAAGATGTTTTGACCACATGCACCTTGCAAAAAAGTGGCATGATTTCAGAATTCTGCAGAAAACTTGAAGACTTGAACTTTGCCGATGACGTATGCTTATATGCTTTAACATATACATAGGTATATACATATTTGACGCTTACACCCTTCTTGGGTGTTTGGCCGAGCTCCTTCTCCTATTTGTGGTGTGCATCTTAATGTTGTTCCACAAATGAAGGGACCTACCGTTTTAAGCCGACTCTGAACGGCAGATGTTTTGAGCGCTTTTTCATGGCAGAAGGCGAACCTATTGCACACACTGGTACGAGATGCTGGATTGGGAATTACCATACGAAAGGTCAAGGTTATGATAATTAACCACCGTAACCAGATAATGAGCGAGGGTAATGCAGTGGAATATTTTGATAGTTTCTGCTACCTCGGATGCACAATAACAACAGATGGCGGAGTCGAGGAAGTTCCAATAACAGGTTTAATAAAACCAGATCCTGTATGGCCAAGCTCACAAATCTCCAGAAAAACTAAGTTGCGTGTATTCAGCGCCTGTGCAAAATTTTTCTTAATGTTTGGCAATGAAACTTGGCTTATATCGAATAAAATTAGGAACAAACTATCAAATACCTAAAAATCATATGCAGAATATTTTGGCCAAACAGAAGTACAGAACCCTGGAACTTATCCAGCGACGAGATGGAGATGAATACGCCACACATTAAGAAAGCCGCCGAGTGGCGCTGGAACGGAACCCGCAAGGAAGCAGAAGTGGTGGTCGCCAAAAAACACTTGCAGAAGATCCACACTCCGCGGATTTGCAGCAGCCAATATAACGTGGGATACTGCAAAAATAACTGCTCGGAACCGGGTCAGATGGAAAAGTATTTCATAGGCGCTATGCTTCCAAGACGAGGGAAAAAAGAAAGATTTATTAATTACATTCGTTTATTCTCAATTTAAAACATAAAGATACAGTCCTTGGCCTCCCAACATTTTTTCCGATAATTAAGGTATCGACGCGATAATACCAAAAGCAGCACATCTGTATATGTATCTATAGATTCTTAATGCCTGTGCACAGCGAAATTACTTTCCGATTTTAGCTTCAATCTGCAACATCTCGTATTCTATCAATGTTGAATACGATCGGCCATAAAGCAAATGGAAGGAATTAAACAAAAAAAAAAAAAAAACACACCAAATAATTGTTCTTGGAATATTTCCAGCATATCTGAGATTCCAAAAAATGTAATACAGGTATTTATTTACTATCATATACAAGTGACATTATGTCTCTACAACAATTCCCTAAAACATTGTTATTCTCTCTAACTGTATATAGTATAATTTCAATTACTACTTTAGAGTAAGTTCCTAGCTTTTAAGTTCTTCCTCACTTACTCTTCTTTTTTATTTCAAACTACTTACACGTGTGTGAAGACCATTGTGAATAAAATTATAAACCTTTACATTGTGGTTTATGTTAGTGAATAAAATTATAATAATAAACCTTTAAATTGTGGTTTATGTTAGTGGCGCAGTCGCGGAGTCAAAGAAAATGATTCTTTAAACGAACCTTCGCAAAAACTTCCTTTTGTTAATAATTAAAATTATGCAAAAATTGTGAAAACTTAACAAGCTAATACACAAGCTCAAGTGAGCAGCGTTTGGACTATTTGCGATTATAAGCATTTAAAAACAGAAAGAAAAAACACTTGAAGCTATCGGTTGTGGAAATTTTTTTTAAAACAACAAATAAATTGTAAGACTGCAAGCAAAGTCAAATAGCGGTCGAAGAATGGAGAAAGAAGAATAAAAACGCAATGCAAATAGACGTTTGGTTTTAGGCACAACAACAATAAACATATCGTATGCAAGACCAACAGCTTCACGAAATTTGCACACAAATCGGCTCACTGAATATAAGTACCTGCAAAAGAATAACCATGGAAGAAATCAGGAATTAGTTGACGATAAAAGAAATAAAATAATATTTTACGTATATGATTTTTCTAATAGTTTCGATGGATTGTTAGGATGGAATGCACTCAACCAATTATGCGCAAATATAGACATACCAAGCAAAGCTATTACTTTGAATGGAGTAAAATACAAGTTCGTGGATGAAATCTTTCGTAGCGAGTATATCAATCTGTTGGATGAATTAGGCATAAGGCAAGATTCAAAAGAAAATATGTTTAGGTTAGACCACTTAAATGAAGAAGAGCTTGAAAATTTGCAAACTCTTTTAGATAAATACAGTAGCTTATTTTATAAGGAAGGCGAAAAATTAACATTCACAAGCTCGGTTAAGCATCAAATTAGAACAATCAATGATAATCCTATTTATGCAAAGTCTTATAGATACCCAGAAGTTCACAAGGAGGAGGTGAACAAGCAAATTAGAGAAATATTAGACCAGAAAATTATCTGTAATAGTAGTTCGCCATACTCTGCACCTATTTGGGTTGTGCCAAAAAGGGTCAATGCATCGGGCATTCAAGATTGGCGTATCGATGTCGATTATCGTAAGTTGAACGATATTACCATCAGCGATAAATTCCCCATACCGAATATGGATGAAATTCTCGACAAATTGGGCAGATGTATGTATTTTACCACGTTAGATTTAGCAAAGGGGTTCCATCAAATAGAAATGGATCCCCAAGATCGTAGAAAGACAGCATTTTCAGCACAAAATGGTCATTACGAATTTTTCAGAATGCCTTTTGGGTTGAAAAATGCTCCAGCGACCTTCCAGAGGCTGATGAATACGGTGCTGGATGGTTTAATCGATGTCAATTGCAGAGTTTACTTAGATGACATAATTGTTTTTAGTACATCCCTTCAGGAGCATATCGATTCGCTTAATAAAGTTTTTGATAGATTAAGTAAAGCTAATTTAAAAATCCAATTAAACAAGTGTGAGTTTTTAAAGAACGAGACAGAATTTCTTGGCCACATTATTACCAGAGACGGGATAAAACCAAATCCCAATAAAGTGGCAGCAATTCTTAAATACCCCGTTCCTAAAACAGAAAAAGAAATAAAACAATTTCTTGGTTTAGCAGGGTTCTACCGCAAATTTATCAAAGACTTTTCTAACATAACTAAACCCCTTACGCATTGTTTAAAAAAGGGTAACAAAATCGACTCAACTAATGAAAAGTATTTAAGAGCAATAGATACAATTAAACTGCTGATTACTAAGGATCGGATATTAGCTTATCCTGATTACAGAAAAATGTTTACTCTCACAACAGATGCGTCGAATAAAGCTCTAGGGGCAGTCCTAAGCCAAGATGGGCGACCTGTGTGCTATGCGAGCCGTACGTTAAATGAGCATGAACTTAACTACTCAGCAACCGAAAAGGAATTGCTAGCTTTGGTGTGGACAACAAAGTATTTTCGGCCATACTTATATGGTAGGAAGTTCGTTATTCACACTGACCATCGACCTTTGCAATGGCTACACCATTTGAAAGAGCCGAATTCAAAGTTGCAAAGGTGGAAAATTAAATTGAACGAGTTTGATTTTGAAGTGAAATATATTGCTGGGAAAGAAAACTACGTTGCTGATGCGTTATCAAGAATTAAAATTCAGGAATGTAACTATGGCGAAGATGATTCAGTTGTAGCAACTATTCACTCGGCTTCTGAAGACTCTCAAAACTTCATAGAAATTACAGAAAGACCCTTAAATATATTCAAGCGGCAATTAAAGTTAATACGAGGTGACAAGAATTCGTTCAAAACAGAAAATGTGTTTAAAAATAGTTTAACTACAGTAACTTATACTGAACTTAGCACTGTATTGATAAAAGAAATAATTAGTAAGTATCTGCTTAATTTTAAAGTTGCTATATATATACCAAACGATTATGACTTTGTAATTTTTCAAAATGTGTATAAATCGGTCTTTCAAAATAAAGGAAATTCACTGGTTAGAGCAACGAAATTGTTAGAAAATATATTTGAATACGCTGACCTTAAAACAAAAATTTTACAAATTCACCTTGAAGGGCTGCATCAGGGTATTGAAAAGGTAGCCAATTGTTTTAAAGCAAAGTACTACTTTCCAAAATATTTAAAAGAAATCACCAAAGTCATAAATGAGTGTGAATTGTGTAATCATTGCAAAAATGATCACATCGCATTTAAAATTCCTCTAAAAGTCACACCTCCTGTCTACGAGACAAGAGAAAAATTTGTTGTTGACATTTGGGAATGGGATAAACATCACTACTTGACATGTATAGACATTTATTCTAAATATGCTATAGTGGAAGAAATTAGTTCACTAAATTGGTTAGAAACTAAGAAAGCGCTATTAAAAGTATTTAATGTTATGGGTCCCCCAAAGGTACTTAAAATAGATCAAGACCAAGGTATAAATAATGTGAATATAAAGCAGTGGTGTGAACAACTAAATGTAAAGTTGGAAGTGACTACTGGTAAAACTGGTATTGGTGACATCGACCGCTTACATAAAACCTTGAACGAAAAACTTCGAATAATTAACACTTCCGATAATCAAGAATTAAAATATTATAAAATAGAGCAAACAATTTTTACTTATAACCATAACATTGTACATTCTACTACTGGTGAGACCCCATATAATATATTTTTTAACAAACTGTCTCCTAAACTAAATCAGCAACTAATTGAAGAGAAAAGAATCCAAAATATTAATTCTATATTACAAGAAAAGATACTATTGATACAAATTTCGTAAGTGCGGAAAATTCCAGAAAACGTTTAGATAAATCGAAAAATCCATTTAGGCAAGTAAAATTAGTCAAAGCAGAGGATGATAATGAACATTTTGTCGTCAAATTTAAAAATAGAAATGTAAAAAAATACAAAAGCCAATTTAAGCGAAATAGAAAAAAAATGTGTAACCAAATTAATATAAATTAAATAGAAGTTGTTTTGTATTTACGAAAATCCATTAACATAATTAAATTTAAATTTTTTTGAATTTTACGTTTTTAGTTTAAGTATACAGCAATTTCTTAGGAAGGGAGGAGTGACATTATGTCTCTACAACAATTCCCTAAAACATTGTTATTCTCTCTAACTGTATATAGTATAATTTCAATTACTACTTTAGAGTAAGTTCCTAGCTTTTAAGTTCTTCCTCACTTACTCTTGTTTCTTATTTCAAACTACTTACACGTGTGTGAAAACCATTGTGAATAAAATTATAAACCTTTAAATTGTGGTTTATGTTAGTGAATAAAATTATAATAATAAACCTTTAAATTGTGGTTTATGTTATTGTAGTTACATATATATATTTATAAATTTAGACAAGACTTACCTGGACTGAATTGATATTAAGGAAACGCAGACTACAAGTAAATCAAGAAGATTAAATGCAGATCTGCAAAAGGCTCCGTCATGCAGCACGAAGCCATATGAAATCAATTTTAGTAACAGTTCTATTGTGAAGACACCCGTGAAAAAATAATCAAACTTATTTAGTACCTGAAATACAGAAAGAAGGTTCATGTAAGTATATATGCAGTTCTTTTCTACAATAAAAATCTGTTCGAAAAATGTGAGAAAACATATAAGGTCGGTCTATATAGTGCGTTTTTTTAATCATATGTTATTTTGACAGTGACCGTTCTTTCCCGCTAGAGATTTCGACATAAAGCCAATATCATATTTTCGCAGATTGAAACGAATCTGGGGATTAGAAACCCAATTAATATATCAAAAAGGTTGATTTTAGTTTTTTATTTTTAGAAAGAAAACACTATGTTTACCAACCTGTATATGTACACCCGGGATCAACTAATTAGGAACGCTATGTTTTTACTACTGTTTTTTTGGTTTTTTAATTTTCACTGCAAATTATGTATATATAAAGAGCATGTCGGCACCAAAATTATTTTGAGTTAAACGCATAAAACTCTTAAAATCTTGTGAACTTTAATTCGATAAAACTGCGTCTATAATCAAAAACTCTGTTTTAATAAAGAAATATGCACAAAAGAATTATGCTTGTGGGCAAATATCTGTTTTTACATTTAAAGCTAAATTTTATATACCAATAATGTAGTGCCAAAAATAATGATTTTTTCTTAAAACCTCGAATATTTACCTTTGCAATTAAAAACTACGTATGATAAATAAGGAAACCGACTATCGAACAGATTTAGTTGAGCAACCTCGTAATACAAAGTTATACTTATATGAATTTTTTGGAAATATTTTCGTACTTTGTTGCGATCGGCATCTGACCGTAAAGGATCCTCTGCTGCCAACATTGCTGAGGAGAACATAATACAACATAATATAACGTTTCCAAAGTTACTATGATTGCAGAGCCAATGGCAAAAGACACGAAACCTGCACATTTTAGAAAAGAAAATCGGTAAATGTATAGAAGATATTGTTTAGAGTTATGAATTTTTTCGGGATTAATTTTGGAGATGCAAAATTCAAGCTGTAGAGAATGGTAGAGTAATATAAAATTATATAAATAGCAAATTCATTATAATATAAGCATGCGACAAACAAATTAAAACTTGCTAGGCCTTGTTTCATTTAATTGATATTATTTTATTTTGCAACAATCTTATCTTAAAACCCATAGGTCTGCAGCTTATATAAAAAAGCTGGCAAAATCTGGATTGCTTTACGTAGGTATGTATACGTACCATATATACACCTACCTAATGAATTGTAATCCAAAAAACCAAAAATTCTTCCAGCTTTGATTTCAAGCTGCAAGCCTATATATTGCCTTTCGTTAGAAACAACAAAGCAACATAAATCGAAATCAATAAATTATTTAAAAACCTGTTTGTCTGAGACATTATGAAGAAAGATGAACCCTCTGGAATGGGCTGAATTTTTGTAGCTGTATTGACTTCAGACATGCGTCTTGGTCTGGCTGTAATCACATCTTCATCGCCTTCTTTACATATACACATTAAATTTTTCAAATGTGTGGTGAATAAATGTTTTCGATTCAGACATATGTATATTATAGTAGGCATTATCCCAAAGTTGTGTACATTCAGACATTTTTTGTAAAAACATAGGTGATGAATTGCAATACCAAATAAAGAAAATATAATAATCATAAGCTATATAATGCTTATTCGCTTGTTTTCTTAACTAATTAAATTGAATTAAAAGAAAGGGAAGCAGTAGTGTGTAATTATCATATTGTTCTGCTGATACCTGGCCACGGAATTCTTTCTCTAACATTTGTTAATATTCATCCTGCATGCTTGCATTTTCATATTTTTTCTGGAACTTTTCTTGCTGTACCTTCTATTTACTAATCAATACAAAACTTAAATACAATTTCTCTATATTATTTAATATTAGTTTCGACTGAATCGAAAGAAACTATTGACAATTTACTCTCTACCATCAGGAGTTAAAACGCCATTTTCAATAGTTCAAACGCTCGCAGTACTCACAATCCGAATATGTACTAGTATGTTGATGTATACTCAAAGCAAAAACTAATACGGCTATGGACAGAAAAATATTTATTTATTATTTATTTATATTTTTCCCCAATAACATATTTATAATCATTATTTTTACTGGATGACCTAGTAAAACCATAATTTTTGCACAAACATTATTTCATTAGTATAAACAAACGCAAAATATATAACACTTCAATACTATAATTATAAGAAGTGCGAAACATCGGAATTTATCACACAGGACACTGAAATAGCGCACTTCTATCGATCTGCAAGAAAAACATTAAAATCTGTTTATTAATCACTCAACTGATTGGTATTTTGTTGAGCATCCATTATTTTTCAAAACTCTTTCATACCTGCGAAGGAACTTTCTATTAACTTTTGGCATCTCTCCAAAGAATTAGAGTTTCACCTGTACTCCTTCCCATGGTTCACTAGAGTTTTTAATTTTTTTTACCCCACCGTTCTTTACGGCCTTCGTTGTATACTGAAGTCTGAACTCTTGGTTTCTTTCACGATGAACGAAAGTTTTCCCATCAGGGGAAAGACAAACATATCCTATTAGTTTTTTCGACAGTAGTTATTTTTTTTCTACTGGCACGCCTATACAATTTATTTTCATTAAGGCGTCTTCGCATAAATCTGCTTGATATATTCAAGCTATACTCCTCATTTATTTCCAGCGTTTTCGCTCGAGAGGTATTATCTCCATAAATAGATAGAAATTAAATTTGAGGAAGCTACCGGGAAGCTCAAGTCGATAGCTATAATAGAAATATGTTAAATTCACGCCCAAAGTCAAACAAGCCTGGCCAGATCCGATGTCCCTCGGAGGGCTAAACATATTTTTATCTGTTCTAATACATTTGATGATATCATATACCATTTTACGTGAACAACCCATTATTTCAGCAATTTTTATTTGTTTTTATCTTTTATGTATACGTTTTTATGAATGAAGTGAGCAGTAAGGTCCCTTTCCCATTATTCACCAGAAAAATTAGTTTTACTTATATTAAGGGGTTATATACCGTTAGAAGGCCGAAAAAAAGCGAGTTTTTTAGAATTTTTCCTGAGAAAACTTTTAAATTTATTGATTTAAAAATGTGTACACATATTAGGTATGTTATTTTTTAACTGAATTTGAAGACTAAGTATTGGTAAAAATATTTATTTGGAAAGGAGCTACAGCTGATCTCCGGGAGCTCTTCTTTTAAAAAAAGACATTTTGCGGTGACCCCTATATCTCTGAACTGGTTCCTCTGAAATTAAAAACCCAAACAGATTTCCTTAAAGTAATATTAAATTGATTAATCAAAGGAATAAGCAAAATAAATGTTTTTGACAAAATGACGGCTTCTAAAAAAAATCGATTTTTGACCAAAATTTCGGCTTTAAATTGTTTATAAAAAAAAATATTTATCGGTGAGAAAAAATTGCCGATTAATTACTAAAAAATAAACACGGAGTTGTCTATTCCAGCACCATACAATACACGCTCCGGCGCTTTGGCAGCTTCTAATACCTGGACCTGATGTTGTCTCCTATCTCGGGAGCTCTCACGCGCTGTGAGATCGGAAATGTTCGCGTGCTGCTCATCTTCTTTTACGGCATATGAATGCGCATTCCTTTATTAAGTATGCCGACAGTTACATATGTATGCAGTGATTTCCACAGTTTTCGAACCGGCCGGAAAAATTTTGGGAGAGATTTTCCAAATCAGTTGATTGTAGCTCTCATTGTTGTTTTGTTTAAAACCACCTAAACATTTTTATAATAAATTCTCACTGCTGAGATCTGTATAAATCGGAAGTATAGCAACATCTTCTGGTAATGGCTCATAATCATGCTCGAAAGTGGATAATTGATTGGCAGCTACAGCCCTCTGCTAGCTGCACTATAAATTTGGTCCGTCCAGGCACTTATCGTGTTGAGATTTTTCGTCAGTTGAACAATAATAAGATAATATGTGACCCACATAGCATTATACATTTTTTCGACGGAAGCACAATTTCTCGTTATTGGTAAGGCATAATAAACTGTCAACCTATCGATCATCTTTCCAGTAAGTTTTCCTTTTCCACAGAGAGTTTTTTTTTTTTTCTTTCCTTTTTTGTTCTCAACTCTTTAAAAAAATTTGTTTACACAATCTCGGAGTCGCGTGCCCATTCGTTTCTGTACGTGTTCAGTACATTCTTTTTTCACAACTTCTTGATCACCGTAAGGTGCAGCATTTAAAATTCCCCAGTACGTTTTGGAGTCACCGTCCCCGATGTAATTTTTGTACATGACTCCAAGTTTTTCCAATGAACGATGGAACTTTTAGACGACTGAATCTACTTCCATTTTCCCAAAAGAACCAGAATGATTTGCAGTGCAAGTATTTTTATGTTCTGCATACCATTAATTATATTCTTCGGAATTGAGTTTCTTCGTCCAAGTTTCACACTGTTTGCAGTAAGCACTTTTTATGTACCTTTATGCCTAGAGTAACAACAGTGCAAGATCTTCTGTGGCTTTAGCGCATTGAAAGGGGCCAAGGTATTATATGACAGGAATTCGAGTAGACCTAGGACTGATCTTATAGTATCATCCCATCTCACTGTGACGAGTCTTGAGCAATTCGGTTGTCACTCTCTCCATTTCAGCATGCCTATCAAAGCGGAAAATCCTGCGAGTCAGCACTGCAAAACCTTGTTGCTAGGATAGAGCAGGCTATAGACAGAAGGGACTACGCTATGGGCATCTTTTTGGATATAGAGGGGGTTTTGATAATGCCACTTTCGACAGTATGTACAGCTTTGCCAGTAGACATGGTGTAGGCTGGGTGCTGGTGAATTGGATTCGTTCAATGCTAGCCCAAAGAGTCGTCACGGTGCGGGTGGAGGAGGATCTGCTGGTGTCGTCCAAAACTGGTATTGCCCTTTTAACCAGATGGAGGAAGCTTGATGGACTCGTTCTGCCTAAGCTAAAAGGAGTCACAATCCAGCTATCCAAAGAAATCAAATATGTTGGAGTAATCCTCGATAGTAAACTTCTTTGGAAGTCACACGTTGAAACAAAAACATCCAAAGCACTGGCAGTGCAAAGGTGTCTTTGGGAAAACGTGAGGTCTTTCTCCTAGCAAGGTCCTATGGATCTACACGGCTATGATAAGACCTATTATCACCTATGCATCAGTGGTCTGGATGAGTAGACTCCCTCTCGTGGGAGTCAGGAGGACCTTATCGAGACTACAACGCACTGTAGCCATCTGTTGCACCGGAGTTTTTCCGACTACTTCAGGCCCGGCATTAGATGCTCTGATTGGTTTGCCACCACTTGATGCTTTCATCTAAGGAGAGCTTTCAAGGCTATCTGCAGGCTGAAACACAATGGCAACTGGTACGGCCCCTATCCGGCATTGGAAAACAGAGTAGGCATGGACTTCGATCCAACGATTCTCTCCATGCCCCATGACTCCATGTCATCAAGAGTCGTACTTGGAAAGAGATACAGTGTAGTGTTACCAGAGGCTCAGTTGTGGTCAAACTCAGAAAATGAGCCCGGCAAACACTGTTTTCGCATTTTCACGGATGGCTCCAGGACCGAGCATGGCTGCGGCTCTGGGGTCTACGTAGAATCCAGCAGGACAAAACTGCACTTTGATCTTGGAATGCATGCATCTGTATTTCAAGTGTTTACAGTTCAAGAAGCGATGAACTTTATTGTGGAAAACCGATGAAGAGGTAGATATATATGTGTCTGCAGCGACAGCCAAGCTGCGCTCATGACCTTAGACAGCCGGGCCCCCAACCAGATCAGGGTAAATCTGGGCTGAAATATGTCGGTAGACATAATAGCCTGATGCTAACATGGGTCCCGAGACCCGTGGGTATCGTGGGTAACGAGACCTCTGACTCCTTAGCTAAGATGTTTTGCTAAGACGTTTTGCCACTCCTTTCAGGTTACTACCACCCACAAGCGTGCTTGGCAGGCTAAGAGAGGCTGCAGATGGACTAAACTGAAGTTACCTGTTATTTCTGATCGACTGTCGCAAACCCTCCTGTCATTAAGCAGAAGGGAGTGCAGGCAGCTGGTTGGACTGATGACGGGCCATTTTCTGTGGGTGAAGCCCAGCTTGTGAAGAGGAGGATGAGATCTGTATAAATCGGAAGTATAGCAACATCTTCTGGTAATGGCTCATAATCATGCTCGAAAGTGGATAATTGATTGGCAGCTACAGCCCTCTGCTAGCTGCACTATAAATTTGGTCCGTCCAGGCACTTATCGTGTTGAGATTTTTCGTCAGTTGAACAATAATAAGATAATATGTGACCCACATAGCATTATACATTTTTTCGACGGAAGCACAATTTCTCGTTATTGGTAAGGCATAATAAACTGTCAACCTATCGATCATCTTTCCAGTAAGTTTTCCTTTTCCACAGAGAGTTTTTTTTTTTTTCTTTCCTTTTTTGTTCTCAACTCTTTAAAAAAATTTGTTTACACAATCTCGGAGTCGCGTGCCCATTCGTTTCTGTACGTGTTCAGTACATTCTTTTTTCACAACTTCTTGATCACCGTAAGGTGCAGCATTTAAAATTCCCCAGTACGTTTTGGAGTCACCGTCCCCGATGTAATTTTTGTACATGACTCCAAGTTTTTCCAATGAACGATGGAACTTTTAGACGACTGAATCTACTTCCATTTTCCCAAAAGAACCAGAATGATTTGCAGTGCAAGTATTTTTATGTTCTGCATACCATTAATTATATTCTTCGGAATTGAGTTTCTTCGTCCAAGTTTCACACTGTTTGCAGTAAGCACTTTTTATGTACCTTTATGCCTAGAGTAACAACAGTGCAAGATCTTCTGTGGCTTTAGCGCATTGAAAGGGGCCAAGGTATTATATGACAGGAATTCGAGTAGACCTAGGACTGATCTTATAGTATCATCCCATCTCACTGTGACGAGTCTTGAGCAATTCGGTTGTCACTCTCTCCATTTCAGCATGCCATTGGACTGATGACGGGCCATTTTCTGTGGGTGAAGCCCAGCTTGTGAAGAGGAGGATGAGACGGCGGACCACTTCTTGTTCGTCTGCCCCGCCTTCGCTCGGATGAGGTTTGAGGTCTTTGTCACTGATGTGTTAAGAAGCGACCCCCTTGGCTTCTTGGCACTACAAGATCTACTTAGATTTCTTCGAAGATCGGGTAGATTTAAAGAAAATGAAAAGGGAATCCAAGTGTAGTACAATGGACTTAATTAATGTCTGAGTGCTAGTTGTCCCGACAAAAAAAAAAAACAAAAATGCCTAGAATTTATGTTACGATCTGCACACTTATCATACTGCAAAACAATTTTTAAACCAATTCCTCGTTCAGAATCAGTTTGAAACTTAACATTTCCGTTACAAATCTTACATTTCACACATTCAGAAATTACTGCAAACACTGTTATACAATTTAAAATGCCATACTAAACAGACGGATAACGCAGAAATGAGATTTCCTCTTGTTCTTTAAATTTTTTCGCCGAGGCACTGAAACTACTTTCATCCGTTTCAGCTATTTTAAGATTAAAAACATTTTTGCGCTTTTTTGTTCTCGACTTACGTATGTTAAGAGATTTTCTGATTTCTCTAGAAGACTCATTTTCACGAAAAAAATACAGAAAAAAATATAAACGAACTCACCAGTTTACTGCTTGGCTTAGCTCCTTATACTGACTACCACTCTTAAATGTTTTCTAGTTTGTGGAGAAAAAAATAAAAATTTACCTTTCAGGTATATAAAAAACAATAACACACTATTGCTATACGCCTCTAAATACATTAGAAGGGAACATTTACAATAGGCAGGTGCATAAAAGGGACAGCGTTCCAGGTAAGCGCTGCCGCTCCGGCCTTGTACTTTCAAGCCCCTGAAACGCCTTTTCAAATTCGCGTGTAACTTCGAAAATATTCACCGGAACGATATTAAATTTCCTGTGTGCCTTCTTAAATATATATACATTAAGAAAAAAAAATCGATTTTTGAAAATTCTAACTGTATATAACCCCTTAACAAATGATTTATTTTGTTGGCCAACGCAACAATATGCGTTTCGAATAATATTGTATAAGGCAAAAAAGAAAGATAGAAAAAGTTTACGGAATTATTGTCCGACATTAGAGAGTGCGCTATTTATTAAGGTTATTACGAGTTTTTGAAAAGGACGCTAACTTGGAATATCTTATTTGTCTTGCATGCTTGGAGCATGGAAAATTAATGAATGCCTAATCAATCGAACCAGTTTAGTACTTTAATTGCACTGTCCATCCTCTACATTGTAGAACCTAACAGTATAGTATGTATGTACGTGTATTAAGGGGACGAGGTATGCAGAGAAATCTCTTGAATTACATTAGCATGTGCTTCAATTTGTAATATTGTCTGCCAGAAATGCCTAGACTCAGGATTGGCTACGTAATCCTATTCCAAGGGGCCTTGGAGCTACTTTCTTCGACAATAATAACACCTCTAATTTTCATATTCAAAGAAAAATGCTATTTTCTAATATACATACAAAGTGTTAAATCGAGAGATAACACGGTCCGGAAACTTTTCCTTTGCTTGTGTGGCACGTAGCGCCGTCTTGTTGAAAATAAACGTTGTCCAGATCAATAGCATTCAATTTCGGCCAAAAAAATCGTCAATCATCTCTCGATAGCGATAGATAAGACCTGTTATTGGAAAACCCTAACAATATTCACACACAATTTTTTATAGAAAGCAAAAAATAGCCATTTCCGGACGCTGAAGAATGTAGCTATGTTGCTGATTTTCAATACATTTACCAAAGACATTTATATGTATATATGTATAATTGACGCGTACACCCTTTTTGGGTATTTGGCCGAGCTCCTCCTCCTATTTGTGGTGTGCGTCTTGATGTTGTTCCACAAATGGAGGGACCTACAGTTTCAAGCCGACTCCGAAGGACAAATATTTTTATGAGAAGCTTTTTCATGTCAGAAATATACTCGGAGGTTTGTCATTGCCTGCCGAGGGGCGACCGCTATTAGAAAAATGTTTTTCTTAATTTTTGGTGTGTCACCGAGATTCGAACCGACGTTCTCTCTCTCTACCATAACTAAATGCATATACATATACAGTTGACCATTCGAAAAGAGAACTACAATAGTACTTGCGAAAAAGCTTACATTAATAGGAAATTGTAACCTTTTCTCAATCCGATTTATATTAAGGTTAAAAGAAAATCGAAATTCACAAGCGACTTAAACTTACTTGAGAAACGATTATCTGTTACAAACCAATATTTATCATGATTGAGAAATTCTTATTCACCACAACAGCTTTTACTCGTTTTCAAAGAATTAATTTGTATCCCGTTATGTGAATCAAATTTCATTAAAATTTGTCTATCATTTTGCATTCGGCTGTTTAAAGTTCACGGGTAAACATTAAAAGATATTTTAATAAATATATTTGTTTATAAATTAAACTATTACCGTTTATAGTGAGTGAATAGATTGGCTAGGACTCCTTGCAATGCCCCCTCACTTGTTTTCAGAGAAATATCACGAATTTTCCAATGAAATTCACAGGAGATGTTAATTTCGTGCTTATTTTATAAAACTAGCACCAACACTATTCAGTTAATAACAGTTTTTAAGATATTTGTTAATAAAATTTGTCTTTTACCTTCACCACATTTTGATACAATAAGTGCACTTATCACATTTATTTTAATAATTATTCAAACAACATTAACACACACACGTTTCTAACAGTTTTTATTTCTATATACCATAAATTAACAATTTAAATTGCATTTATAACTTGCAAATTCTTGACGCGCCAGCTAAATTAACAATAACTGAAAAGCATGGCTGAATGAAGTGCTGCCAGAAGCAAAAAAAAAAAACAATAGAATGCGATTGAAAACGAAGCAACATAGGAACATAATTTCCACAAACTCTTTTTTGTTAGAATAATGAGGGAATGGGGGTTTACAACATCTAAGGTGTAAATATTGAGTTCATATGTATATATATATAAATACAATATCGATATGATTTTTGAAATACAGTTCAGCTTCGCAGCGGAGACGGTGTTAGACTATTAAGGGTAATTTTTTTGAAGTGCGGCCGAAGGCCTCCTACGCAGAAAAAAGTTTTACGCAAAATTTTTAATTATTCTTTTTTATATATAGATATTTAATATACAAAAAAGAATATATATATATACAATATCATATATTCATAATATAGTAAAAATCGGGCGATTTTTTATTCCAAATTTTCGGCCGCGGCGCTATTTTTGTTTTTTTAATAAAATATATATATGTATATACATATATAATGTATTCATAATATAGTGAAAATTTGGAATAAAAAATCGCGCTATTTTCACCTGCGGCGCTATTTTTCTTTTTTAAATAAAATATATATATATTACATATTAATGACGTATTTTTGTTTAAAATAAAATATGTGTATAAATATATATATATATGTATATATATATATATATATCAAATATTAATATTTGATATTTTTTCAAAAACAACATATATATGTATGAAATATTAATAAATAACTTTTTTTTTGTTTGAATACAAATTTAAATACACCCACCAAATACAAATCTGTAAACTCAAAATGCATACAATCAAACATACTTTACTAAAAATCAAGCATTAATATATATTTGTGTATAAATATATATATATATCCATAAATATACCTATATATATATATATATATACGTATGAATAGACGTATATAATATAGAAATAAACTGGAAAATTTTGTATTTTTATGCATTTATTATCTTCTAAAATTGTTTATTTATAAGATGTCTGGCAGCACTTCTGCTTGTTGAAATAACCAAAATAGGAGAATTCTTGGTCAATTTTACAAATTTTGAAAGCAAATAACTTAAAAACTATAACCCCTTTTCAAGTGAGGTTTTCACATCTAGAAAGTAGAATACCCCCAAATTTTTCCAAAAGCCCTTAGGGATGCACCAATAGTTCAAATTGAATGCGGTGAGTATGTCCATTATTGGCTGAAAGACTGCTTGACAGATTTTTTTGTTCCAATTTACACCAAAGCGATAAAATTGAGTTAAACGTAAACGTTGACGGATTACCAATAGCTAAAAGCTCGTTAGTTCAGGCTTGGCCAATACTCATTAATGTGCACGGCACGAAGTGTGTATATACCGTGGGAGATTATTCTGGTAACAATAAGCCTAAAAACGTGAATCAGTTTTTAACGCCATTTATTAAAAAAATTACCGAATTGCCTAACAAAAACTATGCGCCGGCAAGAGCTTTAGTTATGGGTATAAAAAGTCATAATGGTTATAATTGTTGTTATGACAATTATGTCATGTGTACGCAACAAGGGCATTTTGTAAACAAGCGCATGACGTTCAAGCTCGAAAGTTATACCTTGCGGTCCAATGAAATTTTTGAGCACGGAAAGATCCCAATCACCATACAGCAACTATGATACCTACATGGAAATTGATAAGTTACCCAACGTTGTGTGTTTTGGAGTTGTTAAAACCCTACTGATAGCATGGATAAGAAAAAAATATTCCTTTTCATTACAATCGACAAAAATCAATTTATTGGACGCACAGCTTCAAAACTAATCCTAGCACAACGAAAGCCATACGAAGTAAAAAATATCTATAACATGGCGGTACATCAAACTAATTACAGAAATTTTATATCTAACAGATCCAGCTAGATCTTGCAATATCAGTGAATACCAATTTATTAAAGACACCAGAGCTTTTTTCCAGTAAGCCAAAAACCGAATCAAACGACGCGCAAGTTTCAAAAAAGTCAACAAATAAAGCTTATAAAAATATTACAAAGGCAATATTATTCTACACTTGTTTTTATAATCATACTAGCGTACCCTCGCCCGCTTCGCTAGACGATAAATTCAATGATTTGCTGAAAGAGAATAAAATTAATACGAAACAAAGCAAATTCTTTGATACAATTTCATTCTAACTTTATTGTAACACTTTTTGGTAGACAACGTTTTTGGTTTTTTCATCTTTCGCGTGAATAATGACGATGGTTTGCCTACTCGTGAGCAAGCTACACACGTTTGTCCATGAGAAAAAATTGGGTATTCTAAATTAATACCGCACATTTGTAGAGACTGTCCTTGCGCCTTATTAATTGTAAATTGTAATGCCTCTTTAGACTGTGTAAAAGTGCAGAAATTGTTAGGCAATGTAATCATTCCTGTTGGATCGACAGACATTTGGCCATTTCCGATTTTCAGTAATTGGTGTGAAAATTCAGCTGCTGGCGGATCGTTCTGTAGTTGAACACGTACGTTTGTAGCAAGTGTAAGCGTGTTTACATGTCTCCATAAATACGATGTTTTTAAGCCTGCATTGATTTCATCTGCAGCCGTAGATTTTGGGATCACATGTTATGTTTGCCTAAATTCTCCAGCCAATAAAATCATGGCACCTCCAAAGACTGTTTGGCTTCTTCGTAGATCTTTCAAAGTTCTATCAAGTGCTTCCAATGGTTTCTTGTGTGCCGTAGTACACTCGTCCCATACGATGAGCTTACATACTTTAAGAACTTTCGGCATTCCAGATGTTTTCGAAATATTACATGTTGGTGTCTCATTTACCTGCATATTCAAAGGCAACTTTAATGCAGAATGTGCTGTGCGACCGCCTTCCAGTAATGTAGCCGCAATTCCGGAAGAAGCGAGTGCCAATGCAACGTTATTATCTGATCGAATTGTTGTTAATATCAATGAAATCAAAAAGGTCTTTCCTGTTCCCCCAGGAGCATCCAAGAAAAACAATCCACCAGTTCCATGGCTAACATTATTCATGATTGTATCATAAACATGTTGCTGTTGGTCATTCAATTTCGTTATATTTGATGTTACAAATGTGTTTAGTTTCTTTACAGTTATAATGGTATTCACGCTCCAGTTCTCGATTGAGAACTTCGGATTGTGTTTTCGTTTCGTGATGAACAATTTCCGTCTTTGACTCGTTGTTCGTTGAATTTTCGTCTGAAACAACAATCACATTGTCCTCATCGATCTGAATTCCCATGTCTTCAAACACGCTCATATCGTTGGAGTTATCTGAATTTTGTGTATTCATGTGTGCATCCTCTTCGGTAAATAAATCCACAACTTTATTTAAATATGCCATTCCGAAAATGTAATGTTATTTTTTTCAATTCGTATCAATCCGGGAACAATGTATTCTATTGTTATCTTATCGATGTGAATACCGAAAGAAAACTGAAAAAACAAATTTTTTCTGCCACATCACATGGGAAAAGGTATAAAGTGGTGTGCTCTGGTGTGCGGTATTCGTAAACAAACCGTTTGAACATTTCCTTTGTTCTTACAAAATGTATATCTCGTTTAACGTAAACCCAAAAACAACTTCTGTCAAATCTCTGAGAGGCGAAACCTTGTAAATCATTCATCCTTGCCTCGTTTGACGTAAACCTAAAAACAACTTCTGTCAAATTCTCTGAGAGCAGAATAACTGTTTCTTGTCTGGCAAACCTTGGTAAATCTATTATCCTTGGTCAACACACTTGTTGCTCTTACAAATGAACTGCACACAAAACACAAATCAGTAGTTCGGCGTTCGTGTATGTGTACTGAAGCATTTCTCTTCATAAAGAGCGTACAAACCTCTGTGTTTATGTTTACTCTCCGTCGAAAACAATTTGCAACTTAGCAACACGGCACAAATCGTTTCACAATAACGAAAAATTCGTATATTTATTCAAAAAAAGTTGTACACAGAAAATGAATTTTCACTAAAAACACAAATTGTACAATATTTTGATTTTTTCTTTTTTTTATATGAAGAAAATATTTAAAAAAAAATTTTTTTTGCTAAAAACCTTCCCCTAGTGGATCCCTATAACATGAAAAAAGATCGGCCCAAAAAAATGCGTACAAACGAACATCATTTCATTTTTATATATATAGATAGATTATAATTTTGTCTTGAATAATATTGTAACTAGGGTTCCGTTTTGATTTAACTACAATCGCAGCGATAGTATTTTTCAATGAATTCTTAAGTATTTTTCAAGCTTAACGCTTGCATTGGTAAGCTTTTTATAATATTGTTTGCAAGTCATTTGACCGACTGGGAAGGTATTGACTAAAGAAGCATTAAAAAATTAAATTTATTGTATGGCGAAGATCAGTTAATTATTAAAAATTATATAAAAAAAAATCCAAGCCAATACTTTAACATAGTAATTAATTTACAAAAACTATGTTTTCTTTATAATACCAGTTATACTACGCTCGAAAACAGAGTTTACTCAAATCGTCATATATCGAAACCTATAACATCTATCTAACTGATTTTTTTAAGGTTAATTTGTTTATATATATATCTGCATGTATATTTGAATTAATGCGCTAACATTTAAAATCAAAGTAACTTTAATGTTTGTTGATGTAATTTAAAATTGTAAATTTTTAAAAATACATTATAAAACGACCTCACATTTCTCTGTGTGCGTTTTAGTAAATTTAAAACTTCATACACATTTGGTGAAAATTTTTACTAATTTCTTTTTACTAAGAGCATACAAATGTTTAGGTATATTGACATATATATTTGTATATTTATGTATATGTATATCAATATATATGTATGTATATATATTATATTAGTTTTGTTTGTGCAAAAGTTCAATTGATCTTCAATTCTTCAAAGCTAAAATTCTATGCCTAGCGACTACAAGAACAAAATGCATTCATAGGCGCAGCCGTAGCGGCAATCATTCTAGTTGGCATGCTGCTGAACAATCTAAAATAGTCGCGGCGCCGCCGAACACTTTCAACTATTGTACAGTACAAGAAAAACTCATCATCAAAAAATTCGCGGCTCGTATATACATATGTTTGCACGCATATATGTATGTGAATATGTCTTCTAAATGCTCGACAACCGCAGCTGCTGTGCAGAGAACGTTAAATATAGAGAATTCTCACGAGCTACGAATAGTGTGAATTGTCAAAAATGAAGTCTAACCGCCGCCGGGGTGTGGTGAAACTTTTAACAAAGCTGTTTACAGCGATTTCTCCTTTAGCATATTGGCCCTGCACAGTTTTTGGCTTCTGTAGGAAATCAAATTGCCGAATAGCCGACGGCATTTTGCAAAGTATTTGCTTGTGCATTTTTATGTTCCCTTGATAAACGAAAATTTATTCAATTTGTATTTTCAAACAAAGGAGAACAAAAAAAAAATTGTTTCGAAATTTACTTCTAGTATTTAAATGTCCGACACAGAACTTTTTAACACACTTTTATTAGCTCGGGTTGTATGTATGTATGTATGTATGTAACGGAATCTTTGAGCTTAATTTTCACTGGCTTCTAAAAATCTGATCGACTTGGAATTTTTCACACCTATCAGGGACCGATGACAATGCAATAATTTGATAAAAGTTTTCCTTTATCCTTATTAGGATTGCCAGGATTAATATTTTCTTTTTTTACCTGTGGGCAAAAAGTAAGGTGAATTTGGTTGTAAAATGAAAAATCTTTATTTATTCTTGTGAATCAATTTCATCCCCTTCAAAATAATCCCCTCTCGATGGAATACACTCCTGCCAACGATTTTTCCAATCCTCGAAACATGCCAAATTGTCCATTTTCGGCATAGCCATCAGCACCTTCTTCGATTCAGCTTGTATCTCCTCAATCGACTCGAAACGCGTTCCCCGGAGTGGTCTCTTGAGTTTTGTTAATAGCCAGAAGTCACCGGACCCAAATCAGGCGAATATGGTGGTTGCGGAACGATATGCGTGGAATTTTTAGCGAAATGGTCACGAAGAACGAGTGCACGTAAACGAATTGCTTCACGTAAACGAAGTATAACGCTCAAATAATATTCCTTATTAACAGTTTGGCCAGGTGGAAGGACTTCATAGAGCACCACACCACGAAAATCGAAAAAAACTGTGATGATGACCTTTATTTTTGAACGACTTTGACGTGCTCTTTTCGGTCTGGCCTCGCCTTTAACACGATATTCACTTGATTGGTCGGTTGTTTCAGGGTCGTAAGCATAAATCCAAGTCTCATCTCCCGTAATGATGCATTTGAGCTTGTCCTGATAGTCTGCAAGCATTGTTTCACACACATCAACGCGACTACTTTTTTCCAAGAAATTGAGAGTTTTCGGCACCAAAGAGATTTGACTTTTCGTAGGCCCAAATGGTCTTTCAAAATGGTTTTCACAGATCCTTCTGATATTCCAATCATATCAGTAAGGTCTTTAACAGTTAACCGACGATTTTTGAGCACTAACTCCTTCACTTTATTGACGTGTTGGTCATCTGTTGACGTCGATGGTCGTCCGGAGCGCTCCAAGTCATCAACACGTTCTCGACCCTCTTTGAAGTCTTTGTACCACTTATAAACATTTTTCTGCGACATGGTCGAATCACCAAATGCCTTCTGCAACATTCTAAACATTTCCGCAGCCGAAATTTCATTCCGCAAACAAAATTTGATGGCACTTCTCTGCTCAATCAAATCAGACATTGTAAAAATCGAAAAATGCACCCTTGGTCGTTTGGTAAACACAAGCGTAAATATATTACTGATAATGACATTCACATGAAAGTTGGCCCAGATCTTATTAACAGTGCTGCCAACTCATGAAAAAAATATATTAACTAGAGCGAAATTTTAATCCCGCGAACTTTGCCAAATAAATTCACCTTACATTTTGCCCACAGTAGTAGATCTTCTGTAGAAGAGTAAGAAAGACAGAGCTAACGCGCGGTCTACGCATGCCTGCACTCTCCGAGTTACTCTTACTGATTTCGGGAGTCTACGACTTACTCTTTCGAATTCGCACTTGCTCGGGCACGCGGCACTGCAGTACGAATAGAAGGCTAAAACGTTTTCAGGGTAGTTGCATTCTCACTTTGCATAGTCTTTACATATGCGTAGATACTAAAAGTCTCATACACGCAAATTTACTCTATTCAATGTTCATATAAGATGAAATAATTTTCATATAAGATGTAATTTTGTTAATTACAATAAAATAATCAAAACATAAATTTTGAAATTATTTTACGGAACAAAATTTTGGCAAATAAAGAAGGAATTTATCATTACCATAATATCATTTATAAAATTTTATCGATTAAAGTACAATTCACAACAAAAATGAACTAAAAAAAAACCAAACTGGAACTTTACATCTCGTGTTGATTGTGCCAATATAATCCACGGTCCCCTTTTTCTGTGCTGAGAGTATCTATTCTGTGTCAAGGCCAATGCTGGCGTTTCTTTGGACATATAGTCGGTAAAGAAGAAATTAAATATAACACAATTAAATCGGACTATAAATCACTGACTAAATGAAAACAATAATTTTCATTCAGAAAAACAAGGCTCGACCTTCAATCAATGATCTATATGGGAAAAAGTATGTAACTTATTGATTATGTCAATATATTTCGTTGTTACCTCTCCGTTTCAGGAGTGGGGTAGCCGTTTCTCAGGCTGCCTCCACGAAACAAGTTCTTCATCGCGATTACTTCTTTATCACGGCCGATAACTGCATAGCTTTAGACTCACAGTCGATAAGAAAGGAATTAAATACAACACGAATATATCGAATCATTAATTCACTGACTACAATGATAACAATATTTTCATTCGTAATAAAACATAGTTTAAAAAAAAAAACTAAAAAACACGCATTTTTGCTAATCGAACTAAAAAGTAGAAAATAAAAGGTGTGTGTGTCAGCTCCGACACGCGACTGGAGTTTACTCCTTAAGAACGATTACCGTGATATTTAAAAATATATTTAATATGCAAAAGGAGTAAATGAAGACCATTTCTATATTACTGGAAAAATATAAATTTATTTATTCTATTCGCTATAGTAAGCCACCTGGAATGAACAATTTTTTGGGGTTTTTCTTTTTTAAGCTGTCGTTGCAATGTGCACTTATAATAGCACTACAAATATCAAATAGGTATTTTTGATCCGTACTTAAATCTTTTTCACTGGATATATCTGGTAGTGTGAATATAATTGGTTTATAATTGACGAAAGAAAGCTTCTCACAATCCTTCAATTTTTTCTCTATTTCACCGTTAAAGCTTTCAGACGTAGAGCCATCAATGTATTCAAACAAATGTCTAAGCGGTAGTTCATTGGCGTGTAATTGGCAGATGAACCATTGTAAGGGTTTTTGAAGACAATCTCCTCCAAAGGTTCAGACGATATAACTGGTATATGTAGGTTCTCAACGAACGCACAAGCACTAGATAGGAAACGGAAATAAGCACCAAAATGTGGGCAGTGTTATTTCTGACTAGAAATTAGCAACCAAAAGGAAATATATATTTCCTACAAGTTTGCACCAACAACCAAGCGCTACATGGCAGGCAGTGCTATTTCTCACTGGAAATTAGGAACCACAAGGAAATATATATTTCTGACAAATTTGCACCAAAAACGAAGCGCTACAAGGTAGGCAGTGCTATTTCTCACTGAAAATTAGGAACCACAAGGAAATATATATTTCCTACAAGTTTGCACCAACAAACCAGCGCCACAAGGTATGCAGTGCTTTTTGTCACGAGAAATCAGCACCCACAAGGAAAATTTATTTCCTACAAGTTTGCACCAACAACCAAGCGCCACAAGATATGCAGTGCCTTTTCTCACTAGAATATAGAAAAAGGGCAACGCGTCACTTCCGTCAGCGTACACTTCCGGTGATTCACACGATTTTACTACCCACATTTTTCATACCATGGGCCTTATATAATATATCGTTTCTTAAGGAGTAAACTCCAAAAAATAGTTTAAAAAAACTAAAAAACACGCTTTTATTGCCAATCGAACTAAAAAGTAGAAAATAAATTTTAATGACAAAGAGACCTATAATGAGGTAATAGCAAATCGAACGATCAATCATAGTCAACTACCTCAGAACAGAATTATAACAAAAATTAAGATACAAATAGAATAATTCAAATTAAAGTTAAAAGCGTGGGATGCATTTTGCTTCACTTTCATAACCTTCTGTACGTAGGTAGTTGCCAATAGAATGATTGTAATAGGTATTTACTATATCAAGCAAGTATGTAAATGCATATTCAAATGTAAATATGATAAGGCGATGCGTCGTGAGATAGGTCATGGTTGCTGTAGTGCTTATGCACATAGTACATACATATGTAACTCTATAAGAATTGAAGATGCAATTGAAATTTTGCACAAGCATAACTAACATAATATATGTATATATTGATATATCATACATACATATACATGTATCAAAATACCGAATCACGTGTATGCTCTATGAATTTTCGTGTAAAATTAATTTCGACTCAAAAAATTAGTCAAAGTTTTCATCAAATTTGTATAGTTTTAAATTTACTAAAACGCACCCACACCTAAATGTGAGGTCGTTTTATAATGTATTTCGTTTAAATTCTTCTTTTTAAGTTAAATCAACAAACATTAAAGTTACTTTGATTTTAAATATTGGCGCATATAATAAATATTCAAATCATTATTTCATTCATCAATCACTTAAGTTTGTTTGAAAATATAAATTGAATAAATTTTCGTTTATCAAGGGAAGATAAAAATGCACAAGAAAATTCTTTGCAAAATGCCGTCGGCTATTCGTAAATTTGATTTCCTACAGAAACCAAAAACTGAGCAGAGCTATTGTACTTGTATATAATTCACTGCAATCAGCTCTGTTATGAAGTTCCCCGCTGACGAGTTGAGTGAGGTGAAAAAGTCTTCGCGGTTTCACTTCATTTTTGACATTTCACACTTTTTTTAGCCCGTGAGACTTCTCTATACATTAACGTTCTCTGCGTACCTGCTTCGTATCACACATACTGGTTGTCCGCTTTTGCATGATGAAAATCCAAAATTTTAAATATTAGCGTCATGCACCTGACACGCACGCATATAAGCTGCAGGACATGCATGCTTTAGCGTCACCAGGAGCTATTAGAATGATATTTTCTCATCAAAATACATAGATTAGATTTGATTAAAGAGATTAAATATATGTATTTTTATATGTACATATTTCCTTTTTGATTGATTTATGTGTGTACATATATACAAATCAGTTTATATTCAGTATGAACTATTTTATTCCGAAAAGAAATTTCTAAATATCAAATACCAAAAAAACCTAAAACACTATTTTAAAGAAATTATATATTAATTAAAATAAACTAAAAAATGTTACCAAATTTCTCTGGTTTGAATTGTAAAAAAGAAATCATGCAAGGAAAAAAATATGACTCTTCAGGACTTGAACCTGAATCAAATACGCCCCACAACAAACATTAGAACCATTCCGCCGCACCTGTGCCCGCTTTAGCACCTGCGCAACAAATTAACTATTTGTGCGCCTTTCTTAATCGCAAATTCATTCGCTTCGCTGTCAGCAATAAATACTACGAATCTCTTACCTAGTGTGTTGAATCCCGTACTACAGCGTTGAAAAATTATATGAAATCTTTTACTAGTGTGGTAAACACAGAAAAAAACATCAGAAATACTCTACTAGCGTGGTAAGTAAAGATATGAAGTCCTCTACTAGCGTGGTAAATATCTGCAATCCTCTACTAGTGTGGTAAGTGGAATTTTAAAATCCCTTACTATGAATCCACAAATTAGTACACGAAATTGAACATATGCGCCTTCTCATCTCATTAACTTTCTGTGGTTAGACTTCATTTTTGACAACTCACACTACAGAGAACGCTAATGTATAGAGGAGTTTCAATGACTGGAACGTATGGAATTTCGAAGGGTACTCGTTTCGCGCGCGTAGTTCACCACAGACATATTTTCCAGCAAAAGTTAATAGAAATGTACTCAACTGGCCAAATTAAACAGCAGTTGAGTAAAATTCGTTTGTATGAAGGAAGAAAGAATGTTAACGCTGTAGGCTAGCTACAGGCACTTTAGCATATCTAACAAGGCATTTTTTGCAAAACGTTGTTGAATTCCTTCAACCAAATCAAAATCCTCTATCGAAAACGCTTCATTACCAGGCACACAGGAAGATTGTATATGCAAATATAAATTTGCGAATTTATACATATGCGGCCGCGTGCACTTGCCACAGAAAAAATATTACGCTTCGCAAAAAATGTCCAAGGTATCCAGCGCGCACTCATAGCAGAGAATGTTAATGCAATGAGAAGGAGCAAATGTTAAACGAGCTTTTTTCGAGTTCTAATTTGTAGATTCATAATAAGGTCATTTCAAATTCAACTTTGCTCACGAGTGGCGAATTGCAGATATTTACCACGCGAGTGACGCTAGTGGAGGGTTTCTATATTTACTTACCACGCTAGGACAGGAATTCAGATATTTTCTGCGTTTACCAAACTACTGAGGAAGTTCATAAGACTTTTCGGCACACTACTAAGGAAATCGAAGCGAATAAATTTGCGATTAAGAAGGCCTCGCGGCAGTTAATTTGTGGTGCAGAAGCTAAAGTCGGCGGAATTATTCGTTTTGTTTTTTGGCACGTATTTAATTCAGGTTCAAGTCCTGAAGTCATATTTTTTTTTCATGCACATTTTATTTTACAATTCAAACCAGGAAAGTTTGGTAAAATTTTTGAGTTTATTTTAATTAAAATTTCTTTAAAATACTGTTTTTTTTTGTATTTTATAAATGGAAATTTCTTTTCGGTATAAAATAGTTCATACTGGATATGACCTGATTTTTATATAAATCAATCAAAACAGAAAATATGTACATATATCTATAATCTATTTCATCAAATCCAAATTATAGTGATGAGAAAATATCATTCTAATATCCGTCCAGAAAGCCAAACACGCAAACACACATACATATGCATATAATTACGCATACAAACTTTCAACTAACGCAGAATATGTGCATATAAAACTGCGAATCGAATAAATGAGTGATTTAGAAAAGTTCATTAGTGATTATAGATTAGCACAATCGTGAAAGACATGTTGTGTGTGCGGTACATAATCTCAAGTTTGACTCAGGTTCAAATCCTTTACACACTTTTCTTTGTTCGATATTTTTATTTAATTTTTTGTATTTGGTTTAATTAGAATTGATTTAAAATAGTGTAT
This sequence comes from Anastrepha ludens, assembly GCF_028408465.1. NCBI lineage: Eukaryota > Metazoa > Arthropoda > Insecta > Diptera > Tephritidae > Anastrepha > Anastrepha ludens. The sequence goes on from NC_071503.1 coordinate 97,262,789, forward strand.
TCAGGTTTTTCTAATACCTGTTATTTAGAAATTTATTTTCTATAAAACATTATTCATACTTCTTTTGAATTAATTTATATGTAAAACAGCCATAAAGGCAATCATATGAATATGCATTCCTATATTTAATCTCTTCAGTCAAATCTGAACTACTTACATAAACATATTGATGAGAAAATATTCTAATATCCATGGATGCATCCAGAAAGCCAAACGCGCATACACGCATATGTATACAAATATATACAAACCTTCAACGAACGCAAAATGTATGCATATAAAAAACAGCAACTGCGACCGTCTTCTTGTCCGTCAGTGAAAAGATGGGATATGTATACCCTATGAGCAAAAAGAACCGGGAAGGTGATATTGACTGTTTCCTTCGATTGCCAAGGCATAGTCCACCATGAGTACCTTCCATCGGGCCAGACAGTCAATAGAGAATATTATTTATCCGTTTTGAAACCTTAGAGAGATGCTGTGTGTTGGAAACCCCCTTAAATGTGAGCAAACAATTCTCAGATTTTGCATGATGATAACGCGCCATCGCACTGATCAAAGAGAATACAAATCGGCCTGCCGGGGGTGTTTGGAGGACTGGGTTAAACGTTGGCACATGTTTGTTGCTTCAGACGGGTCAAATTTTGAAGGAGATAATATAAATTTGCCTTAAATTTAACTCTGTTTTGTTTAATTTAAACATTCCCGGTACTTTCTGATCATAAGGTACATATATGCGGCTTTGCGGACAGCAATGTGTGATTCGCTGGAAGTCGCATTAACTCGCGACTGTCGCACAGTTAGAAGACATATTTACATACATATAAGGGTGCATACATACATACGGAGGAGCGGCCACTCGACATGACAAAAATTTAAGATTTATCAAATATTGGCAAATAATTCCACGCGAAATATTCCAATATTGACTATTTTCGAATGGTCGCGAAAATTGGCATATGGCGGGTCGTTTTATGAATGAAATTGAAATATGAGCTCGAACTTATGAATGAACTTTTTGTTTTTGTTCTAAATTGTTCAGCGCCGTCGCTGATAGAATCATGGCCGCTGCGACTGCGTCTACGAATGTATTTTGTTTTTGTAGTCGCTAGGCTTAGATTTTAGCTTTGGGCGACATGCGCATGTGAGGTATGTGTTTTTGTTGTGTTCTAGAACATTTTAGAATGTGTGGTGGCAAAGCGGCCATCGCGTTGTGCTTGCTGTTGCTTTTGCGTCTATCAAAGTATTGTGTTTTTGTAAGTACAATATTAGGAATATCGACTGGTGAAAGACAAAAGTACACGGAAGCAAGAAGGGAGCACTGTGCTCGCGCATATGTATATGTATGCTTGAATGTATGAACGTGCATGGATGTAGTAACATATGAATACAATTATTTTGTAGGAAGTTTAGAAGGCAAGTAGGTATATATGTATGTATGTATATATGCTAGGACATAAAGTCGGTATATATGCATACATAGAGCAGAATTGTTTTTGCACTTGTTAGGAAGAAACTCGTTCACTAGTGCGCATGTGTATTTGATTTCTTGTAAGAATGTGATGTGGTATGACATGTGTACATACATAAGTCAAGGTTATTTGGGCATACTTGCATATGTGATATGATGTTCTTGCGCTTGTGCATTATTGTTTTTCATATACAAATGTACATACATACATATGTATGTAAATGCTGTCGAATACATAAACTATGAATTGACATACAATATAAAATAAGTGTTGATTTATCTTAAACCGTTCTTTTTTTCTGAATGCAAATACCTCCTATTGACATGTACATACATATTATGTACTTATGTATATTTCATATACCATCATTTATTTACATATAAAGTATACGTTCATTTATGTACATATGTGTGTAATGAAAAACTTCATGAATTACTTTCAGAACTTTATTAAAATTTATTCGCGTCGCGCGCATGCACAAAACCTTTTGTTCACAGGCGCAGAAATAAACGCTCTGCGTATTTATCCTCCCCACGTGACTCGCCATCAATTCTCGGCACAAATTTTTTTTTTCGTTTTTAAATTTTTTTTTTTTTAATGTAATCGTAAAAAAATTTGTAACACATTTTATGTATCCGCTTATCATTTCAAAAGTAACAAAATGGTCAAAAAATGAGCAGTCGAAGAAATAAACGCACCGCCTATTTTTCCTCGCCACATGTTAGACTCGAGTTCAATTCCCGGCGCAAACTTTTTTTTATAAATTTTTTTTTTAAATCGTTTTTTTTTAATGTAATTGAAAAAAAAAAAAAATTATGTAATAAATTTTACGTATTCGCTTATTATTTCAAAAATACGAAAATAGTAAAAATTTGATTGGTTTAATGTCGAGGTGAGAAATGTGTTGTGTGTTGAGGTGAAAGATGTGTGGGGTTTCTAATTTTTGTGTGGGCAAAAGTCAGTGAGGTGTCTATAAACTCGGTGTGCTAAATGACCTTATTACAAATCTTTCAAATCTCAATTGTACTAAAAAAAGCTCACAGTAACATTTGCACCTTCTCATTGCATTAACATTCTCTGCTCATAGGCACAGCATTGTACTGTTGTTATGATCAGCGCTGAACAATTCACACACATATACATACATATGTATTATATTGTCCATCTGTTCCCCTTCAACCAAATCAAAATCCTTCATAGAGAACTAATGCATTACCAGGAACACAGGAAGATGGCATATGCAAATTTACATATATATGTGAATTTATATACATATGCGCATATGCATATGATGTGTGTATGTATGTGCACTTCTCACAGCAAAAAATATTACGGTAAAACTTCTCAGTTAATCCACCGCACATACATAGGCACAGCATTGTATCTACAGTAACCTTCAAATCCTCTGATTTCAGAGTAAGTTTCTAACCTTGCAGATATATGTATGCATATGTTTTTGTGCCCTTTTTAACAATTCGAGGACTACACACGTGAAGTAATATACTAATTAACTATTTACCTACTACCAGAGAACATAAAATAATTGTTTCGAAAATTTTTCCTAGTATTGAAATGTCCGACACAGAACTATTTTATAAGCTACTTATGTATGTAGTTTTCTGCAAGTTACTGTATGCTCATACGCGCATTTGACGCACAGCAGCTGCCGATGTCGAGCATCTAGAAGACATATTTACATACAATTCGACATGACAAAAATTCAAGATTTACCAAATATTTGGCAATAATTCAACGCGAAATATTCCCATATTGACTATTTTCGAATGGTCCAGAAAATAGGCATATGGGCACCTCGTTTTATGAATGAAGGTACTTTGCTCTTAGAACTATGAGCTCGAATTTAACAATGAGTTTTTTGATGTTGAGTTTTTGTTATACAGTACTATAGTTGAAACTGTTCGGCGCCGCCGCGACTATTTCAGACTGTTCAGCACTATGGCCAGAGAATGTTAATGCAATGAGAAGGTGCAAATGTTGCTGTGAGCTTTTTTTAGTACAATTGAGATTTGAAAGATTTGAAGTAAGGGAATTTAGCACACCGAGTTTATAGACACCTCACTGACTTCTCCCCCACACAAAAATTAGAAACACCACACATCTTTCACCTCAACACACAACACATTTCTCACCTCGACATTAAACCAATTAAATTTTTACTATTTTCGTATTTTTGAAATAATAAGCGAATACGTAAAATTTATTACATAATTTTTTTTTTCAATTACATTAAAAAAAAAGATTTAAAAAAAAAATTTATAAAAAAAAGTTTGCGCCGGGAATTGAACTTGAGTCTAACATGTGGCGAGGAAAAATAGGCGGTGCGTTTATTTCTTCGACTGCTTATTTTTTTACCATTTTGTTACTTTTGAAATGATAACCGGATACATAAAATTTATTACAAATTTTTTTCAGATTACATTAAAACATTATTAAAATTTAAAAACGAAAAAAAAATGTGTGCCGAGAATTGATGGCGAGTCACGTGGGGAGGATAAATACGCAGAGCGTTTATTTCTGCGCCTGTGAACAAAAGGTTTTGTGCATGCGCGCGACGCGAATAAATTTTAATATGTAAAGTTCTGAAAGTAACTCATGAAGTTTTTCATTACACACATATGTACATAAATGAACATATACTTTATATGTAAATAAATGATGGTATATGATAATATACATAAGTACATAATGTGTATGTACTTGTCAATAGGAGGTATTTGCATTCAGAAAACAAGAACGGTTTAAGATAAATCAACACTTATTTTATATTGTATGTCAATTTATAGTTTATGTATTCGACAGCATTTACATACATATGTATGTATGTACATTTGTATATGAAAAACAATAATGCACAAGCGCAAGAACATCATATCACATATGCAAGTATGCCCAAATAACCTTGACTTATGTATGTACACATGTCACAGCACATCACATTCTTACAAGAAATCAAATACACATACGCACTAGTGAACGAGTTTCTTCCTAAGTGCCCACTTACACGAAGAGACAACTGGAAGGGAAACATTTTGTTCGGGGGTGAAGGACGGCCGCGGAAGAGAGAAGGGAATTTGTCTCCTGTACTGGCGACACGCCTTGTGCTTCTTATTCGTATTTCCAATCTTAAAGCAATTTTTGACAGTTGCTTCATTTGTTTTCTTCTTTTGTGGGAGAAGGTTCTGAGTAATGTGTTGGTTTTAAGCAAACGGAAGATAACAAAGATGACAAACATCCGAACACTGCTTGGGAAATGCACGATTATTTTTGCTAGTAAAGTAGGTATAATTTAAAATATATTATGGGGCATTTTTATGTTGAATTCTAGTTTTACCCGCATTTCTAGATACTCAAGTTAATTTTAAGTTAATTATTTTTGTATGAAGTATTTTTAATTTAATTTTTTTTTTATTCAAGTACAATAATTTATAAATATATTTAAATAAAAAAACAACAAATTATTTATTATTTAGCCAGTTTGCATTTTTCATTCATATATTTAAGAAATTGTTGACGAACGTTTTCCGCTTTACATGTAAGCGCGTGCGAGAATATATCCGAAACAGACGATGCTAAAGCATTAAATGTCAAAATGTTGCCCAAAACAATTTTGCCCGTGTGGCCGCGAATGAGACATGAAAAGAGAATTTCCAGTGTCTCCCTTCCAGATGTCTCCGTGTGTAAATCGGGTGTAACAAGTGCAAAAACAATTCTGCTCTATGTATGTATATATACCCACTTTATGTCCTAGCATATATACATACATATACGAGTATACCTACTTGCCTTCTAAACTTCCAACAAAATAATTGTATTCATATGTTACTACATCCATGCACGTTCATACATTCATGCATATATGCGCGAGCACAGTGCTCCCTTCTTGCTTCCGTGTACTTTTGTCTTTCACCAGTCGATATTCCTAATATTATACTTACAAAAACACAATACTTTGATAGACGCAAAAGCAACAGCAAGCGCAACGCGATGGCCGCTTTGCCACCACACATTCTAAAATGTTCTAGAACACAACAAAAACACATACCTCACATGCGCATGTCGCCCAAAGCTAAAATCTAAGCCTAGCGACTACAAAAACAAAATACATTCGTAGACGCAGTCGCAGCGGCCATGATTCTATCATCGACGGCGCTGAACAATTTAGAACAAAAACAAAAAGTTCATTCATAAGTTATGCTGAAAACAGTGAAGTCCGCACGGAATTTCCTTACCGCATGCCCTTACCGTGCACAAAACTGAGCAAAACTATTTCCCGTAGATAACAGCTGTTTTAGTTGGTTACACACATACAAACAATATTTACAAAATACATCAGTGACAAAATGGATGAAGAAGACATCGAAATTTGCGAGTTATTTCTGAATTTATTTCAACGATATATTTTATGTAAAAAATACAAGGACCAAAAAAAGTGCAGAAGGTATAAAGTTCGGCCATTAAATAGGAATTGGGGCACAAGTGGTTATCAAATCCAAGTGTTCCGCCGAATGAAAACATTGGAGCCTGATGAATTGTTTTCACACACAAGGATGTCCACGCCTGTGTATGAGCTGCTTTTAAAATTAGAGAGCAGTTCCTTGAGGAAGCCAAAACAGCGGATTGGTCCTGAGGAAAGACTATCTTTAGTTTTGCTGTATGCATATTGAGAAAGCGAGGCTTCAAGTCGATTAATATTTATTTCTTATTGGTTGTTTAGATATTTGTCACAAGGTGTATCTGTGAAGAGCATTGCATGGAGTTATAAGTTAGGTGCAACGACAGTGCGCGAAATAATACAGGAAACTTGTGAAGTTATCTGGCGGCTACTTTCTCCAGTTTACGTTAGCGAACCTACAGAATCCCAGTACAGGGATATTGCGAAGGATTTTTTTGATATGTGGAACATTCCAAATTGTGTTGGTGCAATCGATAGCAAGCATTTTGCAATCAAATGTCCAGCCAAGTCCAGTTCGATGTATTACAACTACAAAAAATTCTTTAGCATCGTTCTGATGGCCGTTTGTGATGCCAAGTATACTTTCACTGCAGTAAGCATCGGGAGTTATGGTAGTCAGAGTGACGGAGGTAATAAAATTTAAATGTAGTAAGTTATTTCACCTAATACATATGTATATTTTACAGGCGTTTTTCAACTTTCATCGTTTGGACAGAACTTGATGCAAAATACTTTGCCACTACCGCCTCCCGCGCGTATATCTATGGAATCGCCCCAACCATTACCACATTTTTTCGTTGGTGATGCTGCATTCCCATTGAGAACAAACTTGATGCGTCCATATCCCGAATTTAACTAACCAAGAACCAAGCGGATTTTTAATTATCGCCTTTCAAGAGCGCGTAGAGTAATAGAGAACAGCTTTGGAATATTAACGGCGCGATGGAGAATTCTTCGCACCACGATTGAATGTGACCCTAAAAATTGCGAAAAAGTAGTGCTGGCCTGCATTGTTTTACACAATTTTATAATTTTAAACAATCGCAATCGTTGGTATTGCCCTGAAAATTATGTTGATCGACAAGAACCAGGCAACATCGTTCATTGTGGGGAATGGCGACGAGAAATTAATAGTGAATCGTCATTACCACGTATACGGACTACAATTCGGAGAGCTTCAACAAATGCATTTAATATCCGCGATAGGCTTGCTGATTATTTCATAAATGATGGAGCTTTACCATACCAAGATGACATAGACCTTTCCATTGGCGGACCCTACATATAAAATTGAAAGACATGTGAAGTGAAACAAATATAAATATAATGAATTATTTTATTATTTATGTTTATTTATTTATGAATTTTATTTACGAACTTTTAGTTATGCAATTTATATACATAAATATACTTACAAATATAAAGTCCAACTGTAATTTTATGCAGTTAAAAATATTTGGAAATATTTTCATTCTTCAAGTAGTTCTTTTATTATTTCAAAATTCAGGTACAAAGTTTATATATTTACAAAATAACAGTATTCATATTCCACATTCTTTCTTTTCGTATGCTATACAATTCAAAGATTCTTAAAAGTAAACTTAAAAAAATGAAATAAAAGATAAAAATAAAAAAAATTCAACGAATTATAAAGCTAAATTAAAAAAAATTCAAACTAAAAAAAAACCCTCATTCCGGCTCCTGCTCTATTTTAAATATAACCTCGAGGATTCCTTGCAGGGCCCGGGCTTGCTTAGCTGCACTCATTTTGGCAACCATTGAGCCAATCATGTAACCGAAGGAGTCCGCCGAGTTGTTTGGTTTATTTTCTCTTTCTAGGCATCTCTTTTTCAAGAGATCGATTGCTTCCAAGATGCCATTCTCGACCTCAGCACTTCTGTCCCGTTTTTTTCCGCTAGGTCGCTGTGACTGGGGTGGAGATGTCGCTGATGTTGATGGCAATGGTGAATCTACATCATCAAAAAACTCTTCTTCTGGCACTATTGGTGGCAACGGTGAGAGCGTAGTAGTAGCAATTGAAGGTGTAAGCGAAGCTACTGCTGGGCACACATTGTGTGAGCACCTAATTCTTTAAAAAAACATTATTAATTATCGCTTTATAAAAATATTCCAACTATACTTACGGTCGAGGAATAACATGCGGCCTTAAAAACGACATGCTTTCAAGCAGATACCACTGCCTCTGGTAGTCTGCTCCACTGCCTGATGGTGCTTCTGATTTTCTGGCTTCTCTGCCATATCGATCGCGAAGAGCTAACCACCTCCGTCTGCATACCTCACCTTTAAAATAACTTTGTTATGAAATTTGAAATACTAGTAAATATAGCTCCCACTCACCACTTGTGCGCAGCTCCTTTCCGATCTGTTCCCATATCATCGTTTTTCTTCCCTGCAACTTATATAGAGGATTGCTCTTGTCGTAGAGTTCCTTTTTATCTTGTACTAGGGATACAAGATGCTCATCGTTCAGCGCCATTTCCGTGTTTTATGTGTTTGTACACAAATTTATAAATATATATGCATATGCATCTGCTTGTATCGACACAATGTTGCCATTGATATTTTTGCTTACACACTTTTTCACACTTCCGCGTTATCAGTTACAATTTTTCATTGTTTAATAAACCAAAGCCAAAAACCAACAAATGCAAATAGTTCATTTATCTATAATTAACATTATTGAACAGTATTTTTAAGCTATTTTAACAAAAATTATAATTTTTCTAAGTTTATTTTGTAAATGATTTCGAAATGTACTGCTTGGCAACACTGTGTGGTGAGAGTGCAATCAGCTGGGTCAAAATTACGGAATTTTTTTTAATAATCGTGAAATAAAATCTACGGTACTACGATACGGAAGGAAGGAACTTTTCGTTTACATGGGGCTCTCATTAGTTTGATTGAAACAGCTGGGCCGGAATTGCGTTTACGGGCTTCACTGTTTTCAGCATTAGAGCTCATATTTCAATTTCATTCATAAAACGACCATTCATTTTCGCGACCATTCGAAAATAGTCAATATTGGAATATTTCGCGTGGAATTATTTGAAAATATTTGATAAATCTTAAATTTTTGTCATGTCGAGTGGCCGCGGCTCCGTATGTATGTATGCACCCTTATATGTATGTAAATATGTCTTCTAACTGTGCGACAGTCGCGAGTTAATGCGACTTACAGCGAATCACACATTGCTGTCCGCAAAGCTGCATATATGTACCTTATGATCAGAAAGTACCGGGAATGTTTAAATTAAACAAAACAGAGTTAAATTTAAGGCAGATTTATATTATCTCCTTCAAAATATGACCCGTCTGAAGCAACACACATGTGCCAACGTTTAACCCAGTCCTCCAAACACCCCCGGCAGGCCGATTTGTATTCTATTTCATCAGTGCGATAGCGCGTTATCATCATGCAAAATCTGAGAATTGTTTGCTCACATTTCTGGCGGTTTGCAACACACAGCATCTCTCTAAGGTTTCAAAACGGATAAATAATATTCTCTATTGACTGTCTGGCCCATGGTGGACTATGCCTTGGCAATCGAAAGAAACAGTCAACATCACCTTCCCGGTTCTTTTTGCTCATAGGGTATACATATCCCATCTTTTCACTGACGGACAAGAAGACGGTCGCAGTTGTTGTTTTTTATATGCATACATTTTGCGTTCGTTGAAGGTTTGTATATATTTATATACATATGCGTGCATGCGCGTTTGGCTTTCTGAATGCATCCATGGATATTAGAATATTTTCTCATCAATATGTTTATGTAAGTAGTTCAAATTTGACTGAAGAGATTAAATATAGGAATGCATATTCAAATGATTGCCTCTATGGCTGTTTTACATATACATAAATCAATTCAAAAGAAGTATGAATAATGTTATATAGAAAATAAATTTCTCAATAACAGGTATTAGAAAAACCTGAATACACTATTTTAAATCAATTCTAATTAAACCAAATACAAAAAATTAAATAAAAATATCGAACAAAGAAAAGTGTGTACAGGAATTGAACCTGAGTCAAACATGAGACTATGTACCGCATACACAACACGTCTTTCACGATTGCGTTAATCTATAATTAATAATGAACTTTTCTAAATCACTCATTTATTCGATTCGCAGTTTTATATGCATATATTCTGCGTTAGTTGAAAGTTTGTATGCGTAGTTATATCAGAGAATGTTAATGCAATGAGAAGGTGCAAATGTTACTGTGAGCTTTTTTTAGTACAATTGAGATTTGAAAGATTTGTAGTAAGGTCATTTAGCACACCGAGTTTATAGACACCTCACTGACTTTTGCCCACACAAAAATTAGAAACACCACACATTTTTCACCTCAACACACAACACATTTCTCACCTCGACATTAAACCAATTAAATTTTTACTATTTTCGTATTTTTGAAATAATAAGCGAATACGTAAAATTTATTACATATTTTTTTTTTCAATTACATTAAAAAAAAAACGATTTAAAAATAAAAATTTATAAAAAAAAGTTTGCGCCGGGAATTGAACTCGAGTCTAACATGTGGCGAGGAAAAATAGGCGGTGCGTTTATTTCTTCGACTGCTTATTTTTTGACCATTTTGTTACTTTTGAAATGATAAGCGGATTCATAAAATGTATTACAAATTTTTTTACGATTACATTAAAAAAAAAAAAATTTAAAAACGAAAAAAAAAATTTGTGCCGAGAATTGATGGCGAGTCACGTGGGGAGGATAAATACGCAGAGCGTTTATTTCTGCGCCTGCGTTGTGAACAAAAGGTTTTGTGCATGCGCGCGACGCGAATAAATTTTAATAAAGTTCTGAAAGTAATTCATGAAGTTTTTCATTACACACATATGTACATAAATGAACGTATACTTTATATGTAAATAAATGATGGTATATGAAATATACATAAGTACATAATATGTATGTACATGTCAATAGGAGGTATTTGCATTCAGAAAAAAAGAACGGTTTAAGATAAATCAACACTTATTTTATATTGTATGTCAATTTATAGTTTATGTATTCGACAGCATTTACATACATATGTATGTATGTACATTTGTATATGAAAAACAATAATGCACAAGCGCAAGAACATCATATCACATATGCAAGTATGCCCAAATAACCTTGACTTATGTATGTACACATGTCACAGCACATCACATTCTTACAAGAAATCAAATACACATACGCACTAGTGAACGAGTTTCTTCCAAGTGCCCACTTACACGAAGAGACAACTGGAAGGGAAACATTTTGTTCGGGGGTGAAGGACGGCCGCGGAAGAGAGAAGGGAATTTGTCTCCTGTACTGGCGACACGCTTTGTGCTTCTTATTCGTATTTCCAATCTTAAAGCAATTTTTGACAGTTGCTTCATTTGTTTTCTTCTTTTGTGGGAGAAGGTTCTGAGTAATGTGTTGGTTTTAAGCAAACGGAAGATAACAAAGATGACAAACATCCGAACACTGCTTGGGAAATGCACGATTATTTTTGCTAGTAAAGTAGGTATAATTTAAAATATATTATGGGGCATTTTTATGTTGAATTCTAGTTTTACCCGCATTTCTAGATACTCAAGTTAATTTTAAGTTAATTATTTATGTATGAAGTATTTTTAATTTAATTTTTTTTTTATTCAAGTACAATAATTTATAAATATATTTAAATAAAAAAACAACAAATTATTTATTATTTAGCCAGTTTGCATTTTTCATTCATATATTTAAGAAATTGTTGACGAACGTTTTCCGCTTTACATGTAAGCGCGTGAGAGAATATATCCGAAACAGACGATGCTAAAGCATTAAATGTCAAAATGTTGCCCAAAACAATTTTGCCCGTGTGGCCGCGAATGAGACATGAAAAGAGAATTTCCAGTGTCTCCCTTCCAGATGTCTCCGTGTGTAAATCGGGTGTAACAAGTGCAAAAACAATTCTGCTCTATGTATGTATATATACCCACTTTATGTCCTAGCATATATACATACATATACGAGTATACCTACTTGCCTTCTAAACTTCCAACAAAATAATTGTATTCATATGTTACTACATCCATGCACGTTCATACATTCATGCATATATGCGCGAGCACAGTGCTCCCTTCTTGCTTCCGTGTACTTTTGTCTTTCACCAGTCGATATTCCTAATATTATACTTACAAAAACACAATACTTTGATAGACGCAAAAGCAACAGCAAGCGCAACGCGATGGCCGCTTTGCCACCACACATTCTAAAATGTTCTAGAACACAACAAAAACACATACCTCACATGCGCATGTCGCCCAAAGCTAAAATCTAAGCCTAGCGACTACAAAAACAAAATACATTCGTAGACGCAGTCGCAGCGGCCATGATTCTATCATCGACGGCGCTGAACAATTTAGAACAAAAACAAAAAGTTCATTCATAAGTTATGCTGAAAACAGTGAAGTCCGCACGGAATTTCCTTACCGCATGCCCTTACCGTGCACAAAACTGAGCAAAACTATTTCCCGTTTGTTTTAGTTGGTTACATACATACAAACAATATTTGCAAAATACATCAGTGACAAAATGGATGAAGAAGACATCGAAATTTGCGAGTTATTTCTGAATTTATTTCAACGATATATTTTATGTAAAAAATACAAGGACCAAAAAAAGTGCAGAAGGTATAAAGTTCGGCCATTAAATAGGAATTGGGGCACAAGTGGTTATCAAATCCAAGTGTTCCGCCGAATGAAAACATTGGAGCCTGATGAATTGTTTTCACACACAAGGATGCCCACGCCTGTGTATGAGCTGCTTTTAAAATTAGAGAGCAGTTCCTTGAGGAAGCCAAAACAGCGGATTGGTCCTGAGGAAAGACTATCTTTAGTTTTGCTGTATGCATATTGAGAAAGCGAGGCTTCAAGTCGATTAATATTTATTTCTTATTGGTTGTTTAGATATTTGTCACAAGGTGTATCTGTGAAGAGCATTGCATGGAGTTATAAGTTAGGTGCAACGACAGTGCGCGAAATAATACAGGAAACTTGTGAAGTTATCTGGCGGCTACTTTCTCCAGTTTACGTTAGCGAACCTACAGAATCCCAGTACAGGGATATTGCGAAGGATTTTTTTGATATGTGGAACATTCCAAATTGTGTTGGTGCAATCGATGGCAAGCATTTTGCAATCAAATGTCCAGCCAAGTCCAGTTCGATGTATTACAACTACAAAAAATTCTTTAGCATCGTTCTGATGGCCGTTTGTGATGCCAAGTATACTTTCACTGCAGTAAGCATCGGGAGTTATGGTAGTCAGAGTGACGGAGGTAATAAAATTTAAATGTAGTAAGTTATTTCACCTAATACATATGTATATTTTACAGGCGTTTTTCAACTTTCATCGTTTGGACAGAACTTGATGCAAAATACTTTGCCACTACCGCCTCCCGCGCGTATATCTATGGAATCGCCCCAACCATTACCACATTTTTTCGTTGGTGATGCTGCATTCCCATTGAGAACAAACTTGATGCGTCCATATCCCGAATTTAACTAACCAAGAACCAAGCGGATTTTTAATTATCGCCTTTCAAGAGCGCGTAGAGTAATAGAGAACAGCTTTGGAATATTAACGGCGCGATGGAGAATTCTTCGCACCACGATTGAATGTGACCCTAAAAATTGCGAAAAAGTAGTGCTGGCCTGCATTGTTTTACACAATTTTATAATTTTAAACAATCGCAATCGTTGGTATTGCCCTGAAAATTATGTTGATCGACAAGAACCAGGCAACATCGTTCATTGTGGGGAATGGCGACGAGAAATTAATAGTGAATCGTCATTACCACGTATACGGACTACAATTCGGAGAGCTTCAACAAATGCATTTAATATCCGCGATAGGCTTGCTGATTATTTCATAAATGATGGAGCTTTACCATACCAAGATGACATAGACCTTTCCATTGGCGGACCCTACATATAAAATTGAAAGACATGTGAAGTGAAACAAATATAAATATAATGAATTATTTTATTATTTATGTTTATTTATTTATGAATTTTATTTACGAACTTTTAGTTATGCAATTTATATACATAAATATACTTACAAATATAAAGTCCAACTGTAATTTTATGCAGTTAAAAATATTTGGAAATATTTTCATTCTTCAAGTAGTTCTTTTATTATTTCAAAATTCAGGTACAAAGTTTATATATTTACAAAATAACAGTATTCATATTCCACATTCTTTCTTTTCGTATGCTATACAATTCAAAGATTCTTAAAAGTAAACTTAAAAAAATGAAATAAAAGATAAAAATAAAAAAAATTCAACGAATTATAAAGCTAAATTAAAAAAAATTCAAACTAAAAAAAAACCCTCATTCCGGCTCCTGCTCTATTTTAAATATAACCTCGAGGATTCCTTGCAGGGCCCGGGCTTGCTTAGCTGCACTCATTTTGGCAACCATTGAGCCAATCATGTAACCGAAGGAGTCCGCCGAGTTGTTTGGTTTATTTTCTCTTTCTAGGCATCTCTTTTTCAAGAGATCGATTGCTTCCAAGATGCCATTCTCGACCGCAGCACTTCTGTCCCGTTTTTTTCCGCTAGGTCGCTGTGACTGGGGTGGAGATGTCGCTGATGTTGATGGCAATGGTGAATCTACATCATCAAAAAACTCTTCTTCTGGCACTATTGGTGGCAACGGTGAGAGCGTAGTAGTAGCAATTGAAGGTGTAAGCGAAGCTACTGCTGGGCACACATTGTGTGAGCACCTAATTCTTTAAAAAAACATTATTAATTATCGCTTTATAAAAATATTCCAACTATACTTACGGTCGAGGAATAACATGCGGCCTTAAAAACGACATGCTTTCAAGCAGATACCACTGCCTCTGGTAGTCTGCTCCACTGCCTGATGGTGCTTCTGATTTTCTGGCTTCTCTGCCATATCGATCGCGAAGAGCTAACCACCTCCGTCTGCATACCTCACCTCTAAAATAACTTTGTTATGAAATTTGAAATACTAGTAAATATAGCTCCCACTCACCACTTGTGCGCAGCTCCTTTCCGATCTGTTCCCATATCATCGTTTTTCTTCCCTGCAACTTATATAGAGGATTGCTCTTGTCGTAGAGTTCCTTTTTATCTTGTACTAGGGATACAAGATGCTCATCGTTCAGCGCCATTTCCGTGTTTTATGTGTTTGTACACAAATTTATAAATATATATGCATATGCATCTGCTTGTATCGACACAATGTTGCCATTGATATTTTTGCTTACACACTTTTTCACACTTCCGCGTTATCAGTTACAATTTTTCATTGTTTAATAAACCAAAGCCAAAAACCAACAAATGCAAATAGTTCATTTATCTATAATTAACATTATTGAACAGTATTTTTAAGCTATTTTAACAAAAATTATAATTTTTCTAAGTTTATTTTGTAAATGATTTCGAAATGTACTGCTTGGCAACACTGTGTGGTGAGAGTGCAATCAGCTGGGTCAAAATTACGGAATTTTTTTTAATAATCGTGAAATAAAATCTACGGTACTACGATACGGAAGGAAGGAACTTTTCGTTTACATGGGGCTCTCATTAGTTTGATTGAAACAGCTGGGCCGGAATTGCGTTTACGGGCTTCACTGTTTTCAGCATTAGAGCTCATATTTCAATTTCATTCATAAAACGACCATTCATTTTCGCGACCATTCGAAAATAGTCAATATTGGAATATTTCGCGTGGAATTATTTGAAAATATTTGATAAATCTTAAATTTTTGTCATGTCGAGTGGCCGCGGCTCCGTATGTATGTATGCACCCTTATATGTATGTAAATATGTCTTCTAACTGTGCGACAGTCGCGAGTTAATGCGACTTACAGCGAATCACACATTGCTGTCCGCAAAGCTGCATATATGTACCTTATGATCAGAAAGTACCGGGAATGTTTAAATTAAACAAAACAGAGTTAAATTTAAGGCAGATTTATATTATCTCCTTCAAAATATGACCCGTCTGAAGCAACACACATGTGCCAACGTTTAACCCAGTCCTCCAAACACCCCCGGCAGGCCGATTTGTATTCTATTTCATCAGTGCGATAGCGCGTTATCATCATGCAAAATCTGAGAATTGTTTGCTCACATTTCTGGCGGTTTGCAACACACAGCATCTCTCTAAGGTTTCAAAACGGATAAATAATATTCTCTATTGACTGTCTGGCCCATGGTGGACTATGCCTTGGCAATCGAAAGAAACAGTCAACATCACCTTCCCGGTTCTTTTTGCTCATAGGGTATACATATCCCATCTTTTCACTGACGGACAAGAAGACGGTCGCAGTTGTTGTTTTTTATATGCATACATTTTGCGTTCGTTGAAGGTTTGTATATATTTATATACATATGCGTGCATGCGCGTTTGGCTTTCTGAATGCATCCATGGATATTAGAATATTTTCTCATCAATATGTTTATGTAAGTAGTTCAAATTTGACTGAAGAGATTAAATATAGGAATGCATATTCAAATGATTGCCTCTATGGCTGTTTTACATATACATAAATCAATTCAAAAGAAGTATGAATAATGTTATATAGAAAATAAATTTCTCAATAACAGGTATTAGAAAAACCTGAATACACTATTTTAAATCAATTCTAATTAAACCAAATACAAAAAATTAAATAAAAATATCGAACAAAGAAAAGTGTGTACAGGAATTGAACCTGAGTCAAACATGAGACTATGTACCGCATACACAACACGTCTTTCACGATTGCGTTAATCTATAATTAATAATGAACTTTTCTAAATCACTCATTTATTCGATTCGCAGTTTTATATGCACATATTCTGCGTTAGTTGAAAGTTTGTATGCGTAGTTATATCAGAGAATGTTAATGCAATGAGAAGGTGCAAATGTTACTGTGAGCTTTTTTTAGTACAATTGAGATTTGAAAGATTTGTAGTAAGGTCATTTAGCACACCGAGTTTATAGACACCTCACTGACTTTTGCCCACACAAAAATTAGAAACACCACACATTTTTCACCTCAACACACAACACATTTCTCACCTCGACATTAAACCAATTAAATTTTTACTATTTTCGTATTTTTGAAATAATAAGCGAATACGTAAAATTTATTACATATTTTTTTTTTCAATTACATTAAAAAAAAAACGATTTAAAAATAAAAATTTATAAAAAAAAGTTTGCGCCGGGAATTGAACTCGAGTCTAACATGTGGCGAGGAAAAATAGGCGGTGCGTTTATTTCTTCGACTGC
The DNA here is from genome assembly GCF_028408465.1 of Anastrepha ludens. NCBI lineage: Eukaryota > Metazoa > Arthropoda > Insecta > Diptera > Tephritidae > Anastrepha > Anastrepha ludens. The sequence continues at coordinate 97,280,053 of NC_071503.1, forward strand.
TTATTTTTTGACCATTTTGTTACTTTTGAAATGATAAGCGGATTCATAAAATGTATATTATTACAAATTTTTTTACGATTACATTAAAAAAAAAAAAATTTAAAAACGAAAAAAAAAATTTGTGCCGAGAATTGATGGCGAGTCACGTGGGGAGGATAAATACGCAGAGCGTTTATTTCTGCGCCTGTGAACAAAAGGTTTTGTGCATGCGCGCGACGCGAATAAATTTTAATAAAGTTCTGAAAGTAATTCATGAAGTTTTTCATTACACACATATGTATATTACATAAATGAACGTATACTTTATATGTAAATAAATGATGGTATATGAAATATACATAAGTACATAATATGTATGTACATGTCAATAGGAGGTATTTGCATTCAGAAAAAAAGAACGGTTTAAGATAAATCAACACTTATTTTATATTGTATGTCAATTTATAGTTTATGTATTCGACAGCATTTACATACATATGTATGTATGTACATTTGTATATGAAAAACAATAATGCACAAGCGCAAGAACATCATATCACATATGCAAGTATGCCCAAATAACCTTGACTTATGTATGTACACATGTCACAGCACATCACATTCTTACAAGAAATCAAATACACATACGCACTAGTGAACGAGTTTCTTCCTAAGTGCCCACTTACACGAAGAGACAACTGGAAGGGAAACATTTTGTTCGGGGGTGAAGGACGGCCGCGGAAGAGAGAAGGGAATTTGTCTCCTGTACTGGCGACACGCTTTGTGCTTCTTATTCGTATTTCCAATCTTAAAGCAATTTTTGACAGTTGCTTCATTTGTTTTCTTCTTTTGTGGGAGAAGGTTCTGAGTAATGTGTTGGTTTTAAGCAAACGGAAGATAACAAAGATGACAAACATCCGAACACTGCTTGGGAAATGCACGATTATTTTTGCTAGTAAAGTAGGTATAATTTAAAATATATTATGGGGCATTTTTATGTTGAATTCTAGTTTTACCCGCATTTCTAGATACTCAAGTTAATTTTAAGTTAATTATTTATGTATGAAGTATTTTTAATTTAATTTTTTTTTTATTCAAGTACAATAATTTATAAATATATTTAAATAAAAAAACAACAAATTATTTATTATTTAGCCAGTTTGCATTTTTCATTCATATATTTAAGAAATTGTTGACGAACGTTTTCCGCTTTACATGTAAGCGCGTGCGAGAATATATCCGAAACAGACGATGCTAAAGCATTAAATGTCAAAATGTTGCCCAAAACAATTTTGCCCGTGTGGCCGCGAATGAGACATGAAAAGAGAATTTCCAGTGTCTCCCTTCCAGATGTCTCCGTGTGTAAATCGGGTGTAACAAGTGCAAAAACAATTCTGCTCTATGTATGTATATATACCCACTTTATGTCCTAGCATATATACATACATATACGAGTATACCTACTTGCCTTCTAAACTTCCAACAAAATAATTGTATTCATATGTTACTACATCCATGCACGTTCATACATTCATGCATATATGCGCGAGCACAGTGCTCCCTTCTTGCTTCCGTGTACTTTTGTCTTTCACCAGTCGATATTCCTAATATTATACTTACAAAAACACAATACTTTGATAGACGCGAAAGCAACAGCAAGCGCAACGCGATGGCCGCTTTGCCACCACACATTCTAAAATGTTCTAGAACACAACAAAAACACATACCTCACATGCGCATGTCGCCCAAAGCTAAAATCTAAGCCTAGCGACTACAAAAACAAAATACATTCGTAGACGCAGTCGCAGCGGCCATGATTCTATCATCGACGGCGCTGAACAATTTAGAACAAAAACAAAAAGTTCATTCATAAGTTATGCTGAAAACAGTGAAGTCCGCACGGAATTTCCTTACCGCATGCCCTTACCGTGCACAAAACTGAGCAAAACTATTTCCCGTTTGTTTTAGTTGGTTACATACATACAAACAATATTTGCAAAATACATCAGTGACAAAATGGATGAAGAAGACATCGAAATTTGCGAGTTATTTCTGAATTTATTTCAACGATATATTTTATGTAAAAAATACAAGGACCAAAAAAAGTGCAGAAGGTATAAAGTTCGGCCATTAAATAGGAATTGGGGCACAAGTGGTTATCAAATCCAAGTGTTCCGCCGAATGAAAACATTGGAGCCTGATGAATTGTTTTCACACACAAGGATGTCCACGCCTGTGTATGAGCTGCTTTTAAAATTAGAGAGCAGTTCCTTGAGGAAGCCAAAACAGCGGATTGGTCCTGAGGAAAGACTATCTTTAGTTTTGCTGTATGCATATTGAGAAAGCGAGGCTTCAAGTCGATTAATATTTATTTCTTATTGGTTGTTTAGATATTTGTCACAAGGTGTATCTGTGAAGAGCATTGCATGGAGTTATAAGTTAGGTGCAACGACAGTGCGCGAAATAATACAGGAAACTTGTGAAGTTATCTGGCGGCTACTTTCTCCAGTTTACGTTAGCGAACCTACAGAATCCCAGTACAGGGATATTGCGAAGGATTTTTTTGATATGTGGAACATTCCAAATTGTGTTGGTGCAATCGATGGCAAGCATTTTGCAATCAAATGTCCAGCCAAGTCCAGTTCGATGTATTACAACTACAAAAAATTCTTTAGCATCGTTCTGATGGCCGTTTGTGATGCCAAGTATACTTTCACTGCAGTAAGCATCGGGAGTTATGGTAGTCAGAGTGACGGAGGTAATAAAATTTAAATGTAGTAAGTTATTTCACCTAATACATATGTATATTTTACAGGCGTTTTTCAACTTTCATCGTTTGGACAGAACTTGATGCAAAATACTTTGCCACTACCGCCTCCCGCGCGTATATCTATGGAATCGCCCCAACCATTACCACATTTTTTCGTTGGTGATGCTGCATTCCCATTGAGAACAAACTTGATGCGTCCATATCCCGAATTTAACTAACCAAGAACCAAGCGGATTTTTAATTATCGCCTTTCAAGAGCGCGTAGAGTAATAGAGAACAGCTTTGGAATATTAACGGCGCGATGGAGAATTCTTCGCACCACGATTGAATGTGACCCTAAAAATTGCGAAAAAGTAGTGCTGGCCTGCATTGTTTTACACAATTTTATAATTTTAAACAATCGCAATCGTTGGTATTGCCCTGAAAATTATGTTGATCGACAAGAACCAGGCAACATCGTTCATTGTGGGGAATGGCGACGAGAAATTAATAGTGAATCGTCATTACCACGTATACGGACTACAATTCGGAGAGCTTCAACAAATGCATTTAATATCCGCGATAGGCTTGCTGATTATTTCATAAATGATGGAGCTTTACCATACCAAGATGACATAGACCTTTCCATTGGCGGACCCTACATATAAAATTGAAAGACATGTGAAGTGAAACAAATATAAATATAATGAATTATTTTATTATTTATGTTTATTTATTCATGAATTTTATTTACGAACTTTTAGTTATGCAATTTATATACATAAATATACTTACAAATATAAAGTCCAACTGTAATTTTATGCAGTTAAAAATATTTGGAAATATTTTCATTCTTCAAGTAGTTCTTTTATTATTTCAAAATTCAGGTACAAAGTTTATATATTTACAAAATAACAGTATTCATATTCCACATTCTTTCTTTTCGTATGCTATACAATTCAAAGATTCTTAAAAGTAAACTTAAAAAAATGAAATAAAAGATAAAAATAAAAAAAATTCAACGAATTATAAAGCTAAATTAAAAAAAATTCAAACTAAAAAAAAACCCTCATTCCGGCTCCTGCTCTATTTTAAATATAACCTCGAGGATTCCTTGCAGGGCCCGGGCTTGCTTAGCTGCACTCATTTTGGCAACCATTGAGCCAATCATGTAACCGAAGGAGTCCGCCGAGTTGTTTGGTTTATTTTCTCTTTCTAGGCATCTCTTTTTCAAGAGATCGATTGCTTCCAAGATGCCATTCTCGACCTCAGCACTTCTGTCCCGTTTTTTTCCGCTAGGTCGCTGTGACTGGGGTGGAGATGTCGCTGATGTTGATGGCAATGGTGAATCTACATCATCAAAAAACTCTTCTTCTGGCACTATTGGTGGCAACGGTGAGAGCGTAGTAGTAGCAATTGAAGGTGTAAGCGAAGCTACTGCTGGGCACACATTGTGTGAGCACCTAATTCTTTAAAAAAACATTATTAATTATCGCTTTATAAAAATATTCCAACTATACTTACGGTCGAGGAATAACATGCGGCCTTAAAAACGACATGCTTTCAAGCAGATACCACTGCCTCTGGTAGTCTGCTCCACTGCCTGATGGTGCTTCTGATTTTCTGGCTTCTCTGCCATATCGATCGCGAAGAGCTAACCACCTCCGTCTGCATACCTCACCTCTAAAATAACTTTGTTATGAAATTTGAAATACTAGTAAATATAGCTCCCACTCACCACTTGTGCGCAGCTCCTTTCCGATCTGTTCCCATATCATCGTTTTTCTTCCCTGCAACTTATATAGAGGATTGCTCTTGTCGTAGAGTTCCTTTTTATCTTGTACTAGGGATACAAGATGCTCATCGTTCAGCGCCATTTCCGTGTTTTATGTGTTTGTACACAAATTTATAAATATATATGCATATGCATCTGCTTGTATCGACACAATGTTGCCATTGATATTTTTGCTTACACACTTTTTCACACTTCCGCGTTATCAGTTACAATTTTTCATTGTTTAATAAACCAAAGCCAAAAACCAACAAATGCAAATAGTTCATTTATCTATAATTAACATTATTGAACAGTATTTTTAAGCTATTTTAACAAAAATTATAATTTTTCTAAGTTTATTTTGTAAATGATTTCGAAATGTACTGCTTGGCAACACTGTGTGGTGAGAGTGCAATCAGCTGGGTCAAAATTACGGAATTTTTTTTAATAATCGTGAAATAAAATCTACGGTACTACGATACGGAAGGAAGGAACTTTTCGTTTACATGGGGCTCTCATTAGTTTGATTGAAACAGCTGGGCCGGAATTGCGTTTACGGGCTTCACTGTTTTCAGCATTAGAGCTCATATTTCAATTTCATTCATAAAACGACCATTCATTTTCGCGACCATTCGAAAATAGTCAATATTGGAATATTTCGCGTGGAATTATTTGAAAATATTTGATAAATCTTAAATTTTTGTCATGTCGAGTGGCCGCGGCTCCGTATGTATGTATGCACCCTTATATGTATGTAAATATGTCTTCTAACTGTGCGACAGTCGCGAGTTAATGCGACTTACAGCGAATCACACATTGCTGTCCGCAAAGCTGCATATATGTACCTTATGATCAGAAAGTACCGGGAATGTTTAAATTAAACAAAACAGAGTTAAATTTAAGGCAGATTTATATTATCTCCTTCAAAATATGACCCGTCTGAAGCAACACACATGTGCCAACGTTTAACCCAGTCCTCCAAACACCCCCGGCAGGCCGATTTGTATTCTATTTCATCAGTGCGATAGCGCGTTATCATCATGCAAAATCTGAGAATTGTTTGCTCACATTTCTGGCGGTTTGCAACACACAGCATCTCTCTAAGGTTTCAAAACGGATAAATAATATTCTCTATTGACTGTCTGGCCCATGGTGGACTATGCCTTGGCAATCGAAAGAAACAGTCAACATCACCTTCCCGGTTCTTTTTGCTCATAGGGTATACATATCCCATCTTTTCACTGACGGACAAGAAGACGGTCGCAGTTGTTGTTTTTTATATGCATACATTTTGCGTTCGTTGAAGGTTTGTATATATTTATATACATATGCGTGCATGCGCGTTTGGCTTTCTGAATGCATCCATGGATATTAGAATATTTTCTCATCAATATGTTTATGTAAGTAGTTCAAATTTGACTGAAGAGATTAAATATAGGAATGCATATTCAAATGATTGCCTCTATGGCTGTTTTACATATACATAAATCAATTCAAAAGAAGTATGAATAATGTTATATAGAAAATAAATTTCTCAATAACAGGTATTAGAAAAACCTGAATACACTATTTTAAATCAATTCTAATTAAACCAAATACAAAAAATTAAATAAAAATATCGAACAAAGAAAAGTGTGTACAGGAATTGAACCTGAGTCAAACATGAGACTATGTACCGCATACACAACACGTCTTTCACGATTGCGTTAATCTATAATTAATAATGAACTTTTCTAAATCACTCATTTATTCGATTCGCAGTTTTATATGCACATATTCTGCGTTAGTTGAAAGTTTGTATGCGTAGTTATATCAGAGAATGTTAATGCAATGAGAAGGTGCAAATGTTACTGTGAGCTTTTTTTAGTACAATTGAGATTTGAAAGATTTGTAGTAAGGTCATTTAGCACACCGAGTTTATAGACACCTCACTGACTTTTGCCCACACAAAAATTAGAAACACCACACATTTTTCACCTCAACACACAACACATTTCTCACCTCGACATTAAACCAATTAAATTTTTACTATTTTCGTATTTTTGAAATAATAAGCGAATACGTAAAATTTATTACATTTTTTTTTTTTCAATTACATTAAAAAAAAAAACGATTTAAAAATAAAAATTTATAAAAAAAAGTTTGCGCCGGGAATTGAACTCGAGTCTAACATGTGGCGAGGAAAAATAGGCGGTGCGTTTATTTCTTCGACTGCTTATTTTTTGACCATTTTGTTACTTTTGAAATGATAAGCGGATTCATAAAATGTATATTATTACAAATTTTTTTACGATTACATTAAAAAAAAAAAAATTTAAAAACGAAAAAAAAAATTTGTGCCGAGAATTGATGGCGAGTCACGTGGGGAGGATAAATACGCAGAGCGTTTATTTCTGCGCCTGTGAACAAAAGGTTTTGTGCATGCGCGCGACGCGAATAAATTTTAATAAAGTTCTGAAAGTAATTCATGAAGTTTTTCATTACACACATATGTACATAAATGAACGTATACTTTATATGTAAATAAATGATGGTATATGAAATATACATAAGTACATAATATGTATGTACATGTCAATAGGAGGTATTTGCATTCAGAAAAAAAGAACGGTTTAAGATAAATCAACACTTATTTTATATTGTATGTCAATTTATAGTTTATGTATTCGACAGCATTTACATACATATGTATGTATGTACATTTGTATATGAAAAACAATAATGCGCAAGCGCAAGAACATCATATCACATATGCAAGTATGCCCAAATAACCTTGACTTATGTATGTACACATGTCATACCACATCACATTCTTACAAGAAATCAAATACACATGCGCACTAGTGAACGAGTTTCTTCCTAACAAGTGCAAAAACAATTCTGCTCTATGTATGCATATATACCGACTTTATGTCCTAGCATATATACATACATACATATATACCTACTTGCCTTCTAAACTTCCTACAAAATAATTGTATTCATATGTTACAACATCCATGCACGTTCATACATTCAAGCATACATATATGTACATATGCACGGAGGTTCACGCTCCCTAGGGATCGGACTGCTAAGCTGGGCTCTAAGCTACCGTGGGGGTCGGCAGGTTGCGGATAGCCGGAAAGCCTGTAGTAGCAGGCCAGTTGCGAAATAAGTCTAAACGAATAAGCAACCCCCGACAATTGAGCGATCAGGAGCGGAGGATGCGGTATAAAAGCCAGCATAAATCTGATGAAGTTCTTGTGACAGTGGCGAGAAGACACCGCCTCTTAGATATAGGTGTCCACCTCATCATGTGTAGGCATGATGAGTAATACAAAAAACCAGGCGCGACGGCTCCATAATGGACGGCTTCCTGGTCAGCGTCTGTTCACCATGTTAGGTGCGGCTGTCAAACCATCAACAATGACATTAAGACTGAGCCCAGTAAGGTCTTAATTATGGCGTACTGGAAAATGATTGGATATAGGTAAAATCTTGAGCTGACGACTGCACTATTCTGTTTCCTTAGTATGCGGAGTGGTATCTAGCAGAAACGGCATTCAGGCTAATGGTGCAGTTGCCCCCGCCCCGTTAAAATGATGGCAAATCTCTAGGAACGCTCCATATTCCGTCGCCATTAAGTGTCGGCGTAGGTCTAGATGTAATATTCCTAGTTAACACTGATTCGGCTCTGAACTTAAGCTCCCATAAGGAGCCTTTGTCAACCCTAGCATGGCCTCCCTGCATGCAAAGACAACCATGGAATCGTCAATGGTGACTACGCATCGGAATATGGATAACGACTTAGAAGTTGGGGCCCACACAAAATGAATACAAACAATACAAAACTACAAACGACAGAAGAGGCTGAAGTATCAGCAAAAATCACAACAGCTATTGCAGATGGCAATAATGGCTGTGGGGACTTCCTTAAGAACCCTTTCCAAAGGAGTTCAAGGCTGACGCACTCGCCACCAGATACAGGAAGGACTAGATCGGCGTCACCGTGTATGCAGCACTTCGGTTTCGTGAAGGCGATGACGGCTGAAGAAATTCACCAAGCAATTGGCGATAAAGTCAAGGAGTTAGCGGAAATGATGGAGCTTCCAAAGCGAAACATCAACCAGCCAATGAGGGATCTGATAGCGAATATAGCGGATCTCCATAAGAAACTAGGAAGATCTGTCTTTACCCCGATGAACCAGGCACCAAGAGGGACGAATGAGGCGAAACCTGTCATTCAAGACAAAGGGACGCAAACATCACCTCTGATCAAGCGCACAACGGATTGCACGCCAAAGAGGGCAATTGTTAACGCCGCCGTAAGCTCAGCCAAAAGAAGCAAAACTAGCCGGGTTGAAGTCCTAAAGAATACGCCGGTTACAACGAACGAGCAAACAAGCACGGAAAAATGGCAATTGGTTAAATCGAAGAAGAACCAAAAGGGGTCTACGCAGAATACTCTAAAGCGAGACGATAAGAAGACGGAAAATAGCGACGCCAAAAACAATCGCAGACGGAGAATACCACCACGTAAGGACGCTATTGTAGTCAAAAGCGCTGGTAGCATCTCATATGCCGAAATCCTGAAGCGCGTTAAGACAGAACCAAGTCTTAAGGAGCTTAGCAATAATATACAAGGAGTAAAGAAAACAGCCAAAGGAGAGTTACTGCTGCTGCTAGAAAAATCATCAGACCCAAATACCTCGAAGGTCCATGAAGCTGTTAAGGCGGCCTTAGGGGAAACTGTAGATGTCAGGGCGCTTACGGAGCTGAGGCAGGTCGAAATTCGTGACCTTGATGAAATCACGACAAAGGAAGAAGTCCACGAAGCGGTAGTAAAACAATTTCAACAGCTAGAGGTACCTATCTCAGCCATCCTGGGTCTGCGAAAAGCTTATGGAGGAACACAAACGGCGACGTTAAAGGTAACACCGGAAATCGCTACCAAACTGGTGGAAGCTAATAAAATCCGTATAGGCCTCGTAATTTGACGCATACGGGAGAAGATCGAGCCAAAAAGATGCTTTAAATGCATGGAATATGGGCATGTGGCAGTAAGCTGTAAAAGCACAGCTGACCTTACAAACACCTGCTTCAAATGTGGCAATAAGGACCACCAAGCCAAAAACTGCACACAAACAGCAAGCTGTATAATGTGCAAGAAGGAAAAGGCAAGTGATACGGCGCATGCGATGACCAGCAGTAAGTGCCCTCAATATCTGAGAGCTCTTAAAGATATTCGGCAGAAATGAAGATCTTGCAACTAAATCTCAACCACTGTGAAAGCGCCCAGGACCTACTCGAGCAGACCATACGGGAACACAAAATAGATGTTGCTATACTTAGTGAGCCCTATAAACACAAAAAAGGTAACGGCTGGGCCTCTGACACAACAGGCAAGTCAACGATTTGGAACTGTGGAGTAAATAGATCCCAACTGATGAGCGTGAATGCAGCCCGCGGATTCGTACGTGCACGCGTTGAAGGCACATACATTTACAGCTGTTATCTACCACCCAGCTTAACTCTGCTGGAAGCAACAGGCATCCTGGAGAACCTCGCCCAGGATGTAAAGGAGCATAGACCTGTCATCGTAGCCGGTGATTTCAACGCTTGGGCTGTTAACTGGGGATGCCCACGGACAAGCCCTAGAGGGCAAGCCCTGCTGGAAGCGTTCGCTATGCTAGATATAGCCTTGATGAACACAGGAAGTCAACAGACGTATCAAAAGGCGGGAATGGGGTCTATAATCGACCTTACCTTCGTGAGTTCTAGTCTTGTTCGCGACACGAAATGGTTCGTCAGCCAGCATTACACTCGGAGCGATCACCTCGCAATAATCTGTGAAATAAGGAAGCACGGCGAAGAAAGGTTCTCAAATAACTACGACACGCGGTACAAAATTAAAACAATGGAGGCTGAGATTATCGAAATCATGCTGGCAGATGTAACTCTCGGAGGGGATGCATCTGAGAAAACAAAACAAACCATGAGACACCTAACAGAGGCATGCGACGCAGCCATGTCCAAAACGAGGCCCAATAAGCGCAACAGCGAACCTGTCTACTGGTGGACAGCAGACATTGCAGAACTGCGCAGCGAATGTTTAAGAGCAAGGCGAATCTACCAACGATCTAGGGGTACGGACAGTTTTCAAGAAAACCAGCTCCAATATAAGCAAAGAAGGAAGGCCCTAAAAAAGGCAATCAAAAACAGTAAACGCCGGTGTTTCCTGCAGCTATGCGACGATGCCGATAACGACCCTTGGGGCCTCGGTTACAGGCTTGTTATGAAAAAGCTCAAAGTCTTTAAGCCACTCCCAACAACATGCCCAACTACACTGCGTAATGTAGTAGAAACTCTGTTCCCCGTCCAAGACACTACAAGAGACCACGAATTGGTAGGATCCTGTGAAGGCGACCAAAATTTGCAGCTAACCAACAAAGAAGAACTCCTTATGGTCATAAAACGGATTAAAAATAATAAAGCTCCCGGACCGGATGGAATCCCCAACGAGGCCTTAAAAGTTGCTATCCAAAGTCGTACCGACATTTTTGTAGATCTCTACAATACATGCCTAAAGGAAGGTACATTTCCAACCCAGTGGAAGTTGCAGAAACTGGTTTTAATACCAAAAGGATCCAAGCCTGCGGAAGACCCTACAGGCTACCGCCCCCTGTGCATGCTCGACACTGCAGGAAAAATCCTGGAACGACTGATTGCAGTCCGTCTGGAGGCTGCTATAGAGGATGTAGGCGGTCTATCACCCCGACAATTCGGATTCCGGAAAGCCCGTTCAACAACAGATGCTGTGTCTGCAGTCAAGACCATTGCGCAGAAGGCAATTGAAGGTACTCGATGGCTAAACGGTAGCAAGGAGTATTGCCTAATTGCGACACTAGACGTCAAGAACGCCTTCAATACGGCGAATTGGAGCAAAATTCTGATCGCCCTTGATAATTTCCACGTTCCAAGGTACATTCGCAGGATTGTCGCCAGTTACCTTTCCGACAGAACACTGCGCTATAAAACCGATGCTGGGGTAAAAGCGCACAAAATAACTGGTGGAGTTCCACAAGGCTCAGTCCTGGGACCCTTACTTTGGAACGTCATGTACGATGGAGTCTTGCGCCTCAGTCTGCCTCTAGGGTCGCAAATCATTGGATTTGCTGACGACATAGCTGTTGTGGTCGTGGCCAAAACACTCCGTCGAGCCGAAGAAACATGTAACCGGGCTGTCGGCATGGTAAAGAGATGGTTATGTAACAGTGGTCTAACTCTTGCGGACCATAAAACTGAAGTCGTATTAATTAGCAGCAGGAAGATGGTGGAGTCAGCTAATATAATGGTGGGCGATCATGGTATAGAATCGAAGCCATTCATTAAGTACCTGGGCGTAATAATTGACCGTAGGCTCAATTTCAAAGATCACTTGGTGTACGCGAGCAGCAGGGCGGCAGAAGCAGTAACTGCGCTAACACGACTAATGATGAATATCAGAGGCCCTAGGCAAAACAGCAGGAGACTTCTTAATACTGTGGTCTCATCGATTTTGCTGTACGCAGCTCCGGCATGGGCGGAAGCCACAAACTACAGCTCGTATATGAAGTGTATGAAATCGGTGTACCGATTGAGTGCCCTCAGAGTGTGCTGCGCGTTCCGCACGGTATCGGAAGACGCCATTATGGTCATAGCAGGTCTACTCCCAATAAATTTAATGGCAAAAGAGTACGCTGAAGTTTACCAAAACAAAGCTACTTCAGAACGACAGACAATACGCAGGATAGCAAGGGAGCGCAGCCAGCGTTTATGGCAGGAAAAATGGAGCTCGTCTCCCAACGGACGTTGGACGTACCGTTTGATTCCCATTATTTCCAAATGGATTAACCGTGAACATGGACAGTTAGATTACTACCTGACCCAAATACTGACAGGACATGGGTGCTTCAAATCCTACTTATACAGGTTTAAGCACGAAGACGACCCGTACTGTTCTCATTGTGCACCAACTGCAGAAGACGCAGAACATGTTTTGTTTGTCTGTCCGCGATTTGCGTTAGAAAGGGGGGAACTAAGCACTAGGGTGGGGAAGCCAATTACGGCTGATAACCTAGTCGATATTATGATAGAGTCCGAAGAATATTGGTCCGCTGTATGTAATATGGCAAAAATAGTAATCTCCAAACTGCGTAGCGCTGAACAACAGCGCAGATCTTCATGAAGAGGCAATAGGCCGCTCCCCCTTCCGTGAAGTACTACTTAACGGTTGTCCCGCGGGAGGGAAACGGAGCTGGGGTGGGTTTTTAGTGGGTGAGCCGAAAGGCAAGTCTCACACTTTTCGGCTTTCAATGCTTTGTGCCACCTCCATAAAAAAAAAAAAAAAAAAAAAAAAAAAAAAAATATGCGCGAGCACAGCGCTCCCTTCTTGCTTCCGTGTACTTTTGTCTTTCACCAGTCGATATTCCTAATATTGTACTTACAAAAACACAATACTTTGATAGACGCAAAAGCAACAGCAAGCACAACGCGATGGCCGCTTTGCCACCACACATTCTAAAATGTTCTAGAACACAACAAAAACACATACATACCTCACATGCGCATGTCGCCCAAAGCTAAAGTCTAAGCCTAGCGACTACAAAAACAAAATACATTCGTAGACGCAGTCGCAGCGGCCATGATTCTATCAGCGACGGCGCTGAACAATTTAGAACAAAAACAAAAAGTTCATTCATAAGTTCGAGCTCATATTTCAATTTCATTCATAAAACGACCCGCCATATGCCAATTTTCGCGACCATTCGAAAATAGTCAATATTGGAATATTTCGCGTGGAATTATTTGCCAATATTTGATAAATCTTAAATTTTTGTCATGTCGAGTGGCCGCGGCTCCGTATGTATGTATGCACCCTTATATGTAGATACATATGTATGGCACGTAGATACATATGTATGGAGGTCGCGCTCCCCAGGGATCGGGCGACTAAGCTGGGCTCTAAGCTACCGTGGGGGTCGGCAGGTTGCGGATAGCCGGACGGCCTGTAGTAGCAGGTTAGTTGCGAATAAGTTCTAACAAATAAGCAGCCCCCGACAATGAGCGGCAGAAACGGAGGAAGCGGTCTAAAAGCTAGCTAATCCGAAGAGGTTTCTGTGACAAAGGCGAACAACACCGCCTTAATAAAATAAGTGTCCCCCTACAAAAATCCAGAAGCGACTGACTCATATTGGGCGGCTCACTGGTCAGCGTCTGTCCCCCATGTTAGGGGCGGCTGCTAATTTAATACGATCTACATTAAGACCGAGCCCAGTAAGGTCTTAATTACGATATACTGGAAAATGTTTGGAACATACTGCCACGAGCTGACGGCTGCACTATTCTGTTTCTTTAGTAAGCAGAGTGAAATCTAGCTGAAATGGCATTCAGGTTAATGGTGCAGCCGCCCCCACCCCGTTAAAACTATGGCAAATCTCTAAGAACGCTCCATATCCCGTCGCCATTAAGTGTCGGCGTAGGTCTAGATGTAACATTCTTAGTTAGCACTGATTCGGCTCTGAACTTAGGCTCTCATAAGGAGCCTTCGTCAACCCTCGCATGGCCTCCCTGCTTGCAAAGATAACCATGGAATCATGAATAAGTGACTACGCACCGGGATAGGGATAACGGCTTACGAGTTGGGGTCCAAAAAATATGAATACAAGCAAACACAATACAAACACCCTAGAAGAAGTGGAAATAGCAGCAATTAATCCATCATTGGATCTGCCAAAAGAGACTGCAGACGGCAGTAACAGCAGCGGGGAGCTGGTTAAAAACCCCTTTCAAAGGAGCTCGAGACTGGCCCATTCGCCTCCGTTGATTGGAAGAACCCGATCTGCGTCACCATGCATGCAGTACAGCAGTGTCGCAAAGGAGCCAACAACAGAAGAGCTCAACCGCAGTATCAGTGCTAAAATTAAAGAGCTAACGGAGATGATGGAACTCCCGAAGCGTAATATTAACCAGCCAATGCGTGATCTGGTTTCGAGCATTTCTGAGCTCCATAAGAAGTTAGAAAGGTCGATTCTGACTTCCAGAATAAGGATGTTAAAAGGGACCAAAAGTGTTGTACTCGAAGCAAAAAATGAATGCACGCAAACATCGCCTCTCATAAAGCGCGTCACGGATGGTACGCCAAGGAGGTGTATAGAAACAGTCGCTGCACGGAAAAGCCCGGCAAAAAAGAGCAAAAGTGACCGCGTTGGAACACTGAAGGCAACGCCGGTATCAACAAAAGAGCAAACCAGCTCCGAAGGATGGAACACGGTAATAAACAAGAAAAACCGTAAAGAAAACAACAATAAAAGTCCAAAAATAGACGGGAAACAAAGAGACGAAGGCAACACGAGGGAAAATCGCAGGCGACAGAGACCGCCCCGTAAAGACGCGATCGTTGTGAAAAGCGTTGGCAATGTCTCATACGCTGACATTCTGAAACGTGTGAAAACAGAGCCATGTTTACAGGAGCTTAACTCTAAAGTATATGGTGTTAAGAAAACTGCAAAAGGGGACTTGCTACTGGTGCTTGAGCGATCATCTGATCCAAACACTCTGAAGATCAACGAAGCAGTTAAAGCTGCCTTAGGAGATGTAGTCGAAGTAAGGACACTAACTGAACTACACCAAATCGAAGTTCGTGATCTCGACGAAATCACGACGAAAGACGAAGTCCATGAAGCTATAACTAGCCAATTCAAGGAACTAAATGTGCCTTTGTCTGCAGTTGCCAACTTGCGAAAAGCTAATGGTGGGACGCAAACGGCGACCCTTAAAGTTGCACCAGAGATCGCCACTAAACTTACAGCAGCAGGAAAAATACGGATTGGCCTAGTTATCTCCCGTATTAGAGAAAAACTTGACCCGAAAAGGTGCTTCAAGTGCATGGAGTACGGGCATGTCGCAGCGAGATGCAAAAGTACGGACGACTTCACGAAGTCCTGCTTTAAATGCGGCAGTAAAGATCACCAGGCGAAGAGTTGCACCCAAACAGCAAGTTGCTTAATTTGCAAAAAGAAACAAATAAGCGACACCGCACACGCGATGACTAGCAACAAGTGCCCTTTATATCAAAGAGCACTCAAAGAAATGCGCCATAAATGAAGTTTCTCCAACTGAATTTAAACCACTGCGAGAAGGCTCAAAGCCTGCTCGAACAGTCTGTACGAGAGCACAAAATAGATATTGCAATACTCAGCGAACCCTATAAACACGGAAATGGGAATGATTGGGTATCCGACACAACAGGCAAATCAGCTATATGGAATTGTGGAATGATTAGGTCACGAATGACAAATATAAACGCAACTCGTGGCTATGTACGAGCCCGTGTTGGTAAGCTGTTTGTTTACAGCTGCTATCTTCCACCTAGCTTAACCCTAGCGGAATCCATACACGCACTGGAAGAACTTGCACATGACATTAAAGATCATAGTCCGGTCATTGTAGCAGGCGACTTTTACGCTTGGGCAGTGAACTGGGGATGCCCTCGAACCACCCCTAGAGGTAAAGCCCTTTTAGAAGCGTTCGCTATGCTTGACATAGCGCTTATGAATACCGGGAACCAGCAAACATTCCAAAGAGCAGGGAAAGGGTCAATAGTCGACCTGACATTTATTAGCTCTAGCCTCGTGAGTAGTACGAGATGGTCCCTTAGCCAGTATTACACTGGTAGCGATCACTTTGCAATACTTTGCGTTATAGGCAAACATGATAGGCCGAAGCCATCTAACTCGCACGAGGTCAGGTACCGGGTTGGAACTTTGGACCCGGAAGTGTTCGAGATAATGATGGCAAATTTTACACCTACTGGAAATGCGGCTGAAAAAACTAACCAAGTCATGAGGCAACTCACTAAAGCATGTGATGCAGCTATGAGTAAAACAAGGCCTAATAAAAACCACAGAGAGCCTGTTTACTGGTGGACGGAAGAAATCTCGGCAGCTCGCGAAGAATGCAATAGAGCAAGAAGAACATATCAGCGGTCGAGAGGTACGACCAGCTTTGAAAGGAACAGACTTCTATTTAAACAAAAAAGGAAAACACTAAAAAACGCAATTAAGAGCAGCAAACGCCAGTGCTTTCAAAAACTATGCGAGGATGCTGACAGCAATCCATGGGGATTTGCATACCAGCTGGTGATGAAAAAAACAAAAGCTTTCAAACCGCTGCCCACGACGTGCCCGGTTATTCTGCGCAACGTGGTCAAAACATTGTTCCCCCAACAGCAAGGCATCGCAGCCAATGCTGCCAGCTGTATGGAAGACGATGGAAATCGGTGCCTGGCCAACGCGGACGAAATTTTGCACATCTGCAAACAGATCAAAGGCAATAAGGCTCCCGGGCCCGATGCGATCCCGAATGAAGCTCTTAAGTTGGCAATCCAAAAGCATTCAGAAATCTTTGTGGATGTTTACAACTCCTGCCTAGAAGAATGCACATTCCCGAAAGAGTGGAAACTGCAAAAGCTAGTGCTAATACCAAAAGGGTCTAAGCCGGCGGAAGATCCCTCAGGCTACCGCCCACTATGCTTACTGGACACGGCAGGGAAAATATTAGAGAGGCTAATTGTAAATCGCCTGGAATCTTCCATCGATAGTGCCGGAGGGTTATCGCCGCACCAATATGGCTTCCGTAAAACACGCTCTACCACAGATGCTGTTATAGCGGTTAAGCGCATTGCTCACAAAGCGATTGAAGGTTCTCGCTGGCTCTACGGAGATAAAGAGTATTGCCTAGTCACAACGTTAGATGTAAAAAATGCATTTAATACAGCAAACTGGGGCAAAATCCTAAATGCGCTGGAGAATTTCCGAGTCCCAGCCTACATTCGGAAAATTGTCGCAAGCTACTTCACTAACAGAGTGCTGCAATACAAAACCGACGAAGGAATGAAAAGGTACAGAGTAACCGGAGGAGTACCACAGGGGTCAGTGTTGGGCCCACTCCTCTGGAATATAATGTACGATGGAGTTTTGCGTCTCCAACTACCTCCAGGATCCCAAATCATAGGGTTTGCTGATGACATTGCAATCGTAGTCGTTGCTAAATTCCTAAACCAGGCCGAAGCGATTTGCAACCAAGCGGTCGAAATCACAAAAGATTGGCTGCGCAATAGTGGTTTAAGCCTTGCAAACCATAAAACAGAGGCAGTTCTCATCAGTAGCAGGAAAATAGTCGAAACAGCAAATCTCAGAGTAGGTGACCACGCCCTAGAGTCTAAGTTGTACATCAAATACCTTGGGGTAATGATTGACCACAGGTTGAGCTTTAAACAGCACCTAACATACGCCAGCGATAAAGCAGCGAAGGCTGTAACCGCACTGACACGTATTATGATGAATACGAGAGGACCTAAGCAGGCTTCTAGGAAGTTGCTTAGCAGTGTGGTATCGTCTATCTTGCTATATGCGGTACCAGCCTGGATCGATGCAACTAACTGCAGCACATACATGAAAGGCATTAAATCGGTATACCGGTTATGTGCCCTCAGGGTGTGCTGTGCATTCCGCACAGTATCGGAAGATGCTGTATTAGTCCTCGCGGGTATGCTACCAGTTAAGCTGACTGCACTAGAATTCGCCGAAATGAAAAAACATCGAGCGGATCCACAGCTGACTAACCGAAGGACTGAACGGGAGCGAAGCATCCGTACTTGGCAGGAGGAATGGAAGAACTCCATGAACGGATGATGGACATATCGATTGATCCCGAATATCACAAGATGGATAAATCGAAAGCATGGTCAGATAGATTTCTACCTGACCCAAGTACTTAGTGGGCATGGATGCTTTAAAGCTTATCTGCATAGATTTAAGCACGAAGATGACCCGTACTGCACCTTTTGCGATTGTCTAGTTGAAGATGCAGAATATGTTTTCTTTGTCTGCCCCCGTTTCGAGCTGGAAAGAGTAGAATTGAGTGATAGGGTGGGGAAGCCAATAATGGTTAGCAACCTAGTAGATATCATGCTTGACTCAGAAGAACATTGGTCCGCTGTCAGTAACATGGCAAGGATAGTAATTACCAAGCTGCGTCACAATGAACAACAGCGCAGATTCTTACGTAGAGGCAATAGGCCACACCCCCGCCCGTGAAGTAGTACCTAATATTATTAGTATTAGGAATCACCAACTGCGTCACGGTGAACAGCAGCGCAGATTTTCAAGTAGAGGCAATAGGCCGCTTCCCTCCCAGAATTAATACTTAAGGATAAGTAAATACCAAACTGCGAAGTGCTTAACATCAGCGCAGATTTTCATGAAGAGGCAATAGGCCGCTCCCCCTCCCGTGAAGTATTACCTAACGGTCGTCCCGCGGGAGGGAAACGGAGCTGGGGTGGGGTTTTTAGTGGGTGAGTCGAAAGACAAGTCTCACACTTTTCGGCTTTCAATGCTTTTTGCCACCTCCATAAAAAAAAAAAAAAAAAAACCCTTATATGTATGTAAATATGTCTTCTAACTGTGCGACAGTCGCGAGTTAATGCGACTTCCAGCGAATCACACATTGCTGTCCGCAAAGCCGCATATATGTACCTTATGATCAGAAAGTACCGGGAATGTTTAAATTAAACAAAACAGAGTTAAATTTAAGGCAAATTTATATTATCTCCTTCAAAATTTGACCCGTCTGAAGCAACACACATGTGCCAACGTTTAACCCAGTCCTCCAAACACCCCCGGCAGGCCGATTTGTATTCTCTTTGATCAGTGCGATGGCGCGTTATCATCATGCAAAATCTGAGGATTGGTTGCTCACATTTCCGGCGGTTTGCAACACACAGCATCTCTCTAAGGTTTCAAAACGGATAAATAATATTCTCTATTGACTGTCTGGCCCGATGGAAGGTACTCATGATGGACTATGCCTTGGCAATCGAAGGAAGCAGTCAACATCATCTTCCCGGTTCTTTTTGCTCATAGGGTATACATATCCCATGTGTCAAGTGTGCGCAGAAGCTTGTGTTCTGGGTTTGTTAGAATGGTGGTAGTTTGTACATATATTTATATACATATGTGAGTATGCGCGTTAGGCTTCCTGGATGGATATTAGAATATTTTCTCATCAATATGTGTATGTAAGTAGTTCAGATTTGACTGAAGAGATTAAATATAGGAATGCATATTCATATGATTGGCTTTATGGCTGTTTTACATATAAATTAATTCAAATGAAGTATGAATAATGTTATATAGAAAATAAATTTCTAAATAACAGGTATTAGAAAAACCTGAATACACTATTTTAAATCAATTCTAATTAAACCAAATATAAAAAATGAAATAAAAATATCGAACAAAAAACTGTGCACAGGATTTGAACCTGAGTCAAATATGGGATGATGTACTGCATATACAACACGTCTTTCACGATTGCGCTAATCTATAACCACGATCAAACCTTTCTAAATCACTCATTTATTCGATTCGCAGTTTTATATGCACATATTCTGCGTTAGTTGAAAGTTTGTATGCGTAATTATATGAATATGCATGTGTGTATGCGCGTTTGGCTTTCTGGACGGATATTAGAATGATATTTTCTCATCAATATAATTTGGATTTGATGAAATAGATTATAGATATATGTACATATTTTCTGTTTTGATTGATTTATATAAAAGTCAGGTCATATCCAGTATGAACTATTTTATACCGAAAAAAAATTTCCATTTATAAAATACAAAAAAAAACAGTATTTTAAAGAAATTTTAATTAAAATAAACTCAAAAATTTTACCAAACTTTCCTGCTTTGAATTGTAAAAAAAAAATGTGCAAGAAAAAAAATATGACTTCAGGACTTGAACCTGAATTATATACGTGCCAAAAAACAAAACGAATAATTCCGCCGACTTTAGCTTCTGCACCACAAACTAACTGCCGCGCGGGCTTCTTAATCGCAAATTTATTCGCTTCGATTTCCTTAGTAGTGTGCCGAAAAATCTTATGAACTTCCTCAGTAGTCTGGTAAACGCAGAAAATATCTGAATTCTTGTCCTAGCGTGGTAAGTAAATATAGAAACCCTCCACTCGCGTCACTCGCGTGGTAAATATCTGCAATTCGCCACTCGTGAGCAAAGTTGAATTTGAAATGACCTTATTATGAATCTACAAATTAGAACTCGAAAAAAGCTCGTTTAACATTTGCTCCTTCTCATTGCATTAACATTCTCTGGTGTAAGGGTATGTGTGCGTTGTATTTGAAGGCATGCACATA
Source organism: Anastrepha ludens (assembly GCF_028408465.1). Taxonomy (NCBI): domain Eukaryota; kingdom Metazoa; phylum Arthropoda; class Insecta; order Diptera; family Tephritidae; genus Anastrepha; species Anastrepha ludens. The sequence goes on from NC_071503.1 coordinate 97,300,795, forward strand.
TTTGGGGAAATTTCTATGTGAAAAAAGTTAGCGGAACAATGGCAAGCGCACGCAAGTCCAGTTTGCTGAATTTGAACGTAAAATGTAAATTTGGAACAATAGGAAATTGTTTTTATTTATATTTTTTGTTTCTACAAACATAAACACACAAATACTTGTGGGCATACATACATATGCAAATGCTGCAGGCGTTAGTTGGCGAAGGTTGAATTCGAATTTCGTCGAATAAAGAAATATGCACATATAGACACACGCACAGGCATGATATGTAAACTTATAAGTGTGTTAGTGGGTGTATATACGAATTTCGTTTTTCAAATATCAAATAACCAAAGAAATATTTTTCGGGTCCATTTTAGTTTTTTTTAGCTTTTGTTGACATAAAAGAAACGAGAGTTGACTGAAAAAGAGGAGTTTTGGATCCTTTACCAGCTCAAAGCATGAAAGTAAATCAAATAAGAAAACTTGTAACAAATAGTGTAAGTTTATTTTTCAAATTTAATAATATAAGCAAATATTAAAATATTATTCACATAAAAATAAGAAACATAATATGTCGACTACTGTAATACCAGAGAATGTTAATGCAATGAGAAGGTGCAAATGTTACTGTGAGCTTTTTTTAGTACAATTGAGATTTGAAAGATTTGTAGTAAGGTCATTTAGCACACCGAGTTTATAGACACCTCACTGACTTTTGCCCACACAAAAATTAGAAACACCACACATTTTTCACCTCAACACACAACACATTTCTCACCTCGACATTAAACCAATTAAATTTTTACTATTTTCGTATTTTTGAAATAATAAGCGAATACGTAAAATTTATTACATATTTTTTTTTTCAATTACATTAAAAAAAAAACGATTTAAAAATAAAAATTTATAAAAAGAAGTTTGCGCCGGGAATTGAACTCGAGTCTAACATGTGGCGAGGAAAAATAGGCGGTGCGTTTATTTCTTCGACTGCTTATTTTTTGACCATTTTGTTACTTTTGAAATGATAAGCGGATTCATAAAATGTATATTATTACAAATTTTTTTACGATTACATTAAAAAAAAAAAAATTTAAAAACGAAAAAAAAAATTTGTGCCGAGAATTGATGGCGAGTCACGTGGGGAGGATAAATACGCAGAGCGTTTATTTCTGCGCCTGCGTTGTGAACAAAAGGTTTTGTGCATGCGCGCGACGCGAATAAATTTTAATAAAGTTCTGAAAGTAATTCATGAAGTTTTTCATTACACACATATGTACATAAATGAACGTATACTTTATATGTAAATAAATGATGGTATATGAAATATACATAAGTACATAATATGTATGTACATGTCAATAGGAGGTATTTGCATTCAGAAAAAAAGAACGGTTTAAGATAAATCAACACTTATTTTATATTGTATGTCAATTTATAGTTTATGTATTCGACAGCATTTACATACATATGTATGTATGTACATTTGTATATGAAAAACAATAATGCGCAAGCGCAAGAACATCATATCACATATGCAAGTATGCCCAAATAACCTTGACTTATGTATGTACACATGTCATACCACATCACATTCTTACAAGAAATCAAATACACATGCGCACTAGTGAACGAGTTTCTTCCTAACAAGTGCAAAAACAATTCTGCTCTATGTATGCATATATACCGACTTTATGTCCTAGCATATATACATACATACATACATACCTACTTGCCTTCTAAACTTCCTACAAAATAATTGTATTCATATGTTACAACATCCATGCACGTTCATACATTCAAGCATACATATATGTACATATGCGCGAGCACAGCGCTCCCTTCTTGCTTCCGTGTACTTTTGTCTTTCACCAGTCGATATTCCTAATATTGTACTTACAAAAACACAATACTTTGATAGACGCAAAAGCAACAGCAAGCACAACGCGATGGCCGCTTTGCCACCACACATTCTAAAATGTTCTAGAACACAACAAAAACACATACATACCTCACATGCGCATGTCGCCCAAAGCTAAAGTCTAAGCCTAGCGACTACAAAAACAAAATACATTCGTAGACGCAGTCGCAGCGGCCATGATTCTATCAGCGACGGCGCTGAACAATTTAGAACAAAACCAAAAAGTTCATTCATAAGTTAGAGCTCATATTTCAATTTCATTCATAAAACGAGCCGCCCATATGCCAATTTTCGCGACCATTCGAAAATAGTCAATATTGGAATATTTCGCGTGGAATTATTTGCCAATATTTGATAAGTCTTGAATTTTTGTCATGTCGAGTGGCCGCGGCTCCGTACATATGTATGCACCCTTATATGTATGTAAATATGTCTTCTAACTGTTCGACAGTCGCGAGCTAATGCGACTTAGATTCCTTGAACAATTCCAGCGAATCACACATTTCTGTCCGCAAAGCCGCATATATGTACCCTATGATCAAAAAGTACCGCAAATGTTTAAATAAAACATAACAGAGTTAAATTTCAGGCAAATTTATATTATCTCCTTCAAAATATGACCCGTCTGAAGCAACACACATGTGCCAACATTTAACCCAGTCCTCCAAACAACCCTGGTAGGCCTACATGGCCTTCAACTCCTTCGTCGTATTCTCTTTGATCGGTGCGATGGCGCGTTATAATCACGCAAAATCCAAGAATTGTTTGCTCACATTTCCGGCCGTTTGCAACATACAGCATCTCTCAAAGGCTTCAAAACGGATTGACTGTCTGGCCCGATGGAAGGTACTCATGGTGGACTATGCCTTGGCAATCGAAGGAAACAGTCAACATCACCTTCCCCGTTCTTTTTGCTCATAGGGTATACATATCCCATCTTTTCACTGACGGACAAGAAGACGGTCGCAGTTGTTGTTTTTTATATGCATACATTTTGCGTTCGTTGAAGGTTTGTATATATTTGTATACATATGCGTGTATGCGCGTTTGGCTTTCTGGATGCATCCATGGATATTAGAATATTTTCTCATCAATATGTGTATGTAAGTAGTTCAGATTTGACTGAAGAGATTAAATATAGGAATGCATATTCAAATGATTGTCTTTATGGCTGTTTCACATATACATAAATCAATTCAAAAGAAGTATGAATAATGTTATATAGAAAATAAATTTCTAAATAACAGGTATTAGAAAAACCTGAATACACTACTTTAAATCAATTCTAATTAAACCAAATACAAAAAATTAAATAAAAATATCGAACAAAGAAAAGTGTGTACAGGACTTGAACCTGAGTCAAATATGGGATGATGTACTGCATATACAACACGTCTTTCACGTTTGCGCTAATCTATAATTACTAATGAACTTTTCTAAATCACTCATTTATTCGATTCGCAGTTTTATATGCACATATTCTGCGTTAGTTGAAAGTTTGTATGCGTAATTATATGCATATGTATATGTGTATGCGCGTTTGGCTTTCTGGACGGATATTAGAATGATATTTTCTCATCAATATAATTTGGATTTGATGAAAGAGATTATAGACATATGTACATATTTTCTGTTTTGATTGATTTATATAAAAATCAGGTCATATCCAGTATGAACTATTTTATACCGAAAAGAAATTTCCAGCTATGAAATACAAAAAAAACAGTATTTTAAAGAAATTTTAATTAAAATAAACTCAAAAATTTTACCAAACTTTCCTGGTTTGAATTGTAAAAAAAATGTGCAAGAAAGAAAAATATGACTTCAATACTTGAACCTGAATTAAATACGTGCCAAAAAACAAAACGAATAATTCCGCCGACTTTAGTTTCTGCACCACAAATTAACTGCCGCGCCGCCTTCTTAATCGCAAATTTATTCGCTTCACTGTGGGCATGAAATAAGTCGATTTCCTTAGTAGTGTGGCGAAAAATCTTATGGAATTCCCCAGTAGTTTGGTAAACGCAGAACAAATCTGAATTCCTGTCCTAGCGTGGTAAGTAAATATAGAAACCCTCCACTCGCGTGGTAAATATCTGCAATTCCCCACTCTTGAGGAAAGTTGAATTTGAAATTACCTTATTATGAATCTACAAATTAGAACTCGAAAAAAGCTCATTTAACATTTGTTCCTTCTCATTGCATTAACATTCTCTGGTAAGATAGGTCATGCAGTGCGTATGCACATATGTAACTCTATAAGAATTGAAGATGCAATTTAACTTTTGCACAAACATAACTAATATAATATATGTATGTATATATTGATAAACATATACAAACATACACACATACATATCATCCTAATTGGCGCGATAACCACTTACACGATTTTGGCCGAGTTTAGCAACGCGCGCCAGTCGTATCTTTCTCGTGCTAACCGGCGCTAATTGGACACACCACGTGAAGCCAAGTCCTTCTTCACCTGATCTTTCTAACGCAGAGGAGGCCTTCCTCTCCCTTTACTACCACCAGCTGGTACCGCATCGAATAATTTCAGAGCCGGAGCGTTTGTATCCATTTGGACGACATGACCCAGCCAACTTAGCCGCTGGATATTTTTTCGCTGCGCTATGTCTATGTCGTCGGCCGCCGTAGCCGAATGGGTTGGTGCGTGATTACCATTCGGAATTCACAGAAAGAACGTTGGTTCGAATCTCGGTGAAACACCAAAAATTAAGAAAAACATTTTTCTATTAGCGGTCGCCTATCGGCAGGCAATGGCAAACCTCCGAGTGTATTTCTGCCATGAAAAAGCTCCTCATAAAAATATCTGCCGTTCGGAGTCGGCTTGAAACTGTAGGTCCCTCCATTTGTGGAACAACATCAACACGCCCACCACAAATAGGAGAAGGAGCTTGGCCACACACCCACGCGCCAATTATATATACATATATATGTCTATGTCGTCGTAAAGCTCATACAGTTCATCGATCCATCGCCTACTATATTCGTCGTTGTCAACGTGCAAAAGTCCAAAAATCTTACGCAGAATCTTTCTCTCAAACACTCCAAGCGTCGCTTCATCAGATGTTGGTCATCGTCAACGTTTCTGCGCCATACGTTAGGACGGCCATGATGAGAGTCTTGTAGAGTGTTACTTTTGTTCGTCGAGAGAGGACTTTACTTCTCAGTTGCCTACTTAGTCCAAAGTAGCGCTTGTTGGCAAGAGATATTCCACGTTGGATTTCCAGGCTGGTTCCTAAATAAAGAAAGTATTTTACAACGTCGAAATTACCGGGTTATTCAATAGGTGCGCTTCAACTTTTTTCCGATAGGGAGGGCGAACGACGCAATATTTTTTATTTTTCGCTTGTCATTTGTAAACTTCATTAGTATACATTTCATCATGGAACGCTACACACTTGAGCAACGATTGCAAATCGTGCAAATTTTTTATGAAAATAATCGTTCTGTTGGTGCTACTTTAAGAGCATTACGGCCATTTTACGGTCCATTTAACAAGCCGTCCCGTTTTGGGGTTATGTGAAGTCATTGGTCTACAGTAACAAGCCGGCGACGTTTTGTGAGCTCAGAGCCAATATTGAACGCGAAATTGCTGGAATTTCGGCCGATTTATGCAAAAGAGTGGTCGAAAATTGGGTTCAACGATTGGACTTCGTAAAACGTGCACGCGGTGGTCATGCAAAAGAAATCGAATTTCATACTTAAATGTATATGTTCAAACTCGATAATAAAAAAAAAAAATTAGTTAAAAAAGTCAAACCGTTTGTGTTTTATTCAAAAAAGTTCAAAAGTTGAAGCGCTCTTACTGAAAAACCCTATATAACTGTTCACATTTACGTGGGCGCCGACACGCGAGTGCGTTTGATGACAGGAGATACTTTGTTTTGTCCTCGTTCACCATCAGATCCATTCGCTTTGCCTTTTTATCCAGTTTGGAGAAGGCAGAACTAATTGCGCGGTTGTTAAGGCCGATGATGCCAATATCATCGGCGTACGCCAACAATTGTTCGCTCTTATAAAAAATTGTGCCCTCTCCAACATCAGCTTAAAGAAGTTAAACGACAGCGAGTCACCCTATCTGAAAACTCGTTAGGTATCAAATGGATTTGAGGGCCCAATTCTGACAGTGCTGCTAGTGTTGAGCAACGTCATCTTGTATAGCTGTATTAGTTTTGCGGGGATACCACATTCAGACATCGCGGCCTTTTCGTACTGTCGAATACAGCTTTGAAGACGGTTTGTGTCGATTTTCCTGCATGTTTTCAGCCTACCATAGATTGCATAGAAGCTGTGGTATGCACCCTACCAGCTCCTCGCCGTCATGTTTGAATAGCTCAGGAGGCAGACCCTCGACGCCCGCTTCTTTGTTGTTGACCTGCGCTATCGGTATTCTCAACTCGTCATGGTCGGGTTGCGGAATGACAGTTCCATCGTCAACGATTAGGGTTTCGGGATCCTTACATTCTCTGTGACATGCATAGCTGGCACTATTTAACAGGTTCGAGAAGTGTTCCCTCCATAATTTAAAATTGCTCTGTACGTCAGTCACCAGATCGCCGTCCTTGTTCTTACAGGAAATCGCCCTGGTCTTAAACTTTGTGTAAGTCGCCGAACTTTCTGGTAGAATTTTCGGGCGTTGTTCCTATTGGCCAGTATCTCAAGCTCCTCGCACTCACGTATTTCGGCCTGTCGTTTCTTCTTTCAGATAATACGTTTCTGTTCCTTTCTTAGTTCTCGATCCGATTTCTTCTCCGGCGGCGGTACGTAGATAACGAAAAATGTTGCTCCACTGCTTGTGCATGCCGGATCGTTGGGAAGTACTCTCTGAGAGCAGGAGTGAAAGTCGAAGGGCGAATCTTCTGGCTGTCTGTTGTGATTCCAACTTTTTGATGTTGAACATTCTTTGCGTAGATATAGATACGTTTTTTGCTGCACAGGGGCGTGTGCGCAGTTTGGCTGCAGCGAGATAATGATCCGAGTTGATGTTGGGTCCTCGGATCGTACGTCCATCTAAAACACTGGAAGCTGCAGACTACCATGTTTCGGGCCCCGGCGAAGCCTATCACCCTCTGTCCGTTACCGGATGTTTCGTTGTGCAGGCTGAATTTTCCGACTGTGGTACCAAAAATTCCTTCCTTGCCTATCCTGGCGTTGAAGTCGCCAAGCACGGCTTTTAGGAGGCAGCTCATAGGCAGGTTTCAAGCGCTCATAGAAGGAATTTTTGGTCATATCGTCCTTCTCTTCCATCGGGGCGTTGGAGCAAATCAGCAAGATGTTAAAAAAACGGGCTTTGATGCAGTCCTCGACAGCTGCGCGCTCTGAGAAGACGTGTTTGACAATCTCTGTGCTCTTTTCACATTTTTCACGCAATACACACCTGATATACGTGCACGCGTTTTCCTTGTAAATGGTTCGTTCGCATATTGTTACTTGTTAACAAGTGTTTTGCATACAAGTGCTCCGAATGTCAAAATATATTAAATATGGCCCCAGGGCCGCCCAACCTCGGGAAAAACAAGTTTGCTCTGCTCGCCTCGGAACCCCACCCAAAAAGAAAAAATACCATCATACACTCCGTTCAACTTCCCCGAATTGCCCAAGTCACAAAAGGAAAATCCAATGTTTATTACAATCAGCGCTACTAATTCAAATAAACATTTTTCAAGTTATTCCCGTTTCGCAGTACATAAAGCTTTAAGAGCCTTCAGCAAAGAAATCATTTCGATTTCGGAGCTACGTAATGGCAATTTCCTTTTGCTTGTTAAAAACAGCCAAATCGCTCAAAGGTATATCTCGGCCAAAAAACTTCCTAGTGTTTGTGAAATTGATGTCAAAAATCATGACAGCCTTAACAGCGTAAAAGGTACAATATACGCTCCCTGTTTAAACAACGTCAGTGCGGAAAAAATAATTAAAAATATATGCAAGCAAGGTGTAGTCGGAGTATATAAGTTCACTTAAACAATAGAAGGTGTTCCACAATTCCCTGGTGCTGTTTTACTTACCTTCGACCTTTACGAGCTACCAGATAAAGTTGATGTGTCTTGGCAGAGCGCTAAGGTAAAGCCTTAATTTCCCAATTCAATGAGATGTAAAACCTGCCAACGCCTTGGACACACCGCTAAACGCTTTAACAATACTCTCACATGTGAGTCATGTAATTTACCCTCTCACCCACCTCCATGTACCCGCATACTTTGCGCTAACTGCTCTAGCGACCACCCGTCATCTGCTTACACAGAGAACGTTAATGTATAGAGAAGTCTCACGAGCTACATATAGTGTGAATTGTCAAAAATGAAGTCTGACCGAGACTTTTTCACCTCGCTCAACTCGACAGCGGGGAACCTCTTAACAGAGCTGACTACAGTGAATTGTGTACAAGTACAATAGCTCTGCTCAGTTTTTGGCATATGGGCGGCTCGTTTTATGAATTAAATTGAAATATGAGCTCGAACTTATGAATGAACTTTTTGTTTTTGTTCTAAATTGTTCAGCGCCGTCGCTGATAGAATCATGGCCGCTGCGACTGCGTCTACGAATGTATTTTGTTTTTGTAATCGCTAGGCTTAGATTTTAGCTTCGGGCGACATGCGCATGTGAGGTATGTGTTTTTGTTGTGTTCTAGAACATTTTAGAATGTGTGGTGGCAAAGCGGCCATCGCATTGCGCTTGCTGTTGCTTTTGCGTCTAGCAAAGTATTGTGTTTTTGTAAGTATAATATTAGGAATATCGACTGGTGAAAGACAAAAGTACACGGAAGCAAGAAGGGAGCGCTGTGCTCGCGCATATGTATATGTATGTATGAATGTATGAACGTGCATGGATGTAGTAACATATGAATGCAATTATTTTGTAGGAAGTTTAGAAGGCAAGTAGGTATATATGTGTGTATATATGCTAGAACATAAAGTGGGTGTATATACATACATAGAGCAGAATTGTTTTTGCACTTGTTAGGAAGAAACTCGTTCACTAGTGCGTATGTGTATTTGATTTCTTGTAAGAATGTGATGTGCTGTGACATGTGTACATACATAAGTCAAGGTTATTGGGTATACATGCATATGTAAGTTAAGTTTTGTGTTGTTATTGTTATTTTATTTACAGCGATATAACTCACTTCTTCAATTCCAACTTTACAACTGATCACTTAAAATTAAATGCTTCTAACTCTAGCCTATTATTTATTACGCATCATGCTATTGCTGTACCGCAATTCCACATTCCTTAGCAAAGTCACATTGTTTTAAGCCGCCCGCACAAGTAAACAACAATAAAGTGCTAAGCCGGTTTTGATACTCTGTTATCAAAGACATTTCATTTAATGATCATTAGCGCTTAGGTAAATTAACCCAGCATATATTTCAAGAGTAGCAGCAAAGGGATACTAGCTGCTATGTTAACTACTCCCCATCTTAAGTGCGAGACGTCCTCGGTTCGTTAGGCGTGCTGATACGTTTTTCTTTCAGAGCATTTAAGCATAATGATTCAAATTAAAGGCTTAAATTCTATCGATATCAATGTTTTAGACTTATAATATTTAGAATGGAAATTATGTGTTCAATTTTCAATAGAGTAATGCTATGTAAATATGTACGTATTTATATGTTTTACGAAAAATCATGTGATGCTTCAAATCATTAAGAAGTGGTTTTTTTTTCTTTACTTTATGGTGCTTATATATGATACAAAATATAGAAATTGCGCTTAACGGAGATTGCTTTTGTGAATTTTCTTTCCATTAATCAAAACCGTGGTGCCAAGATCTTTTTCGATTACTTTTTCCACGAAGACCTTATCGAATTTATTCCCAAGCCTTTTATTTCGCCTCAAAAAAGCCTTTCCTCCAGGATTATAAGTTTTCAATGTTTTATCTTTATTATTCCTATGCAAAGTTTTCTCCTGAGTTTTAAGTATCCGTTTTTTTATCTCAGTTAGTTTTTCTTCCGAGAAATTGTGAAAGACATCGGTTGGCCTCGCTTTGGTTACCGAGTGTATGCTATAATTATATTTATATGCTGCTAAAAGTACCAATTCAATTACATCATCCAGTTTCTGTTGCTCTGTTATGCATCGTGATATTTCCAATAATGTGGAATGAAACCTTTCCACCTGACCATTACTTTCACTATGAAGGGTGGGTACAAAAAATTGATCTATTCCGAAATTATCCCTAAGTAACGATTTTATGGTAATCGATTGAAACGCCCTCTCGTTATCAGAGACGATGGTATTTGTGTTACTAAATACTAACAAAATTTCTAATAAAGCATTCTTAACATCTACTGTTGTCCTTGAAGCAATTGGCTTTACGATAGCAAATTTAGAAAATTTGTCTACACACGTCAAGAAAAGTTGCTTACCAGTTATAAAAATGTCTATATGGAGAATTTCTCCTGGAAGGTTTGGAATAGGAGATTTGCCAATTCCCAGATCAGGTGGTTGACGTTGGTATTTATTTTCCAAGTATATCTTGCAGTTAGCAATTATTGTTTTCAATAATTTTTTTATGTTTGGAAAAAAATAGTTACTGAAAATATGGCGAAAATTTTCGTGTAAGCCACGATGAGCTCGATTATGTTCTGTTGCTATCACTTCCAACTGATCATTTTTATTAGGTAAATCTATGACCATGATTTCAGTATGGAGAAATTTAGTACCAGGAAAGGCCGATACTAATGTATTTTGTATTTCTGCTAGAGTTGGAAGATCGCAATGGATTGCATTTGTGGCGTTTGTATTTATGACGCCTTTTAAACATTGTAAAAGATCTTCAATAGTGGTAAATGTTATTGCGTAGCGAATATATTTTTGGAATAGTATTTTGGTGCATTTACTAAATGAGGTAGACTTTGAGAGCACAATCTGAGTTTTAAATTGATTGACTGGACAGTTAACCGTTTTAATTGTATTGGTAGAAGATTCTTCGCTGTGCACGGTTTCGTTAGAGGCGTTATCATTCAAAGTGTAGGCAAACTGTCTCGAAAGTGCGTCAGCTACCTTATTGTCTTTTCCGGGTTTGAAATGAAAAGTAGGTGAAAATTTCTCTACAAATGATCTCCACCTCTTCATCTTAGAATTGGGATTCTTTTCAGACATAGCAAATATCAGCGGTTGGTGGTCAGTGAAAATATGGACGTCCTTAATTCCGTACAAGTAGTGACGAAGTTTCTTCAATGCCCATACAATTGCTAAGAGCTCCCGTTCGTTGGTGGCATAATTTTGTTCACCAGCAGAAAGTGTTCGCGATATCATCGTTATGGGTCGCCCATTTTGCGATAAAACTGCGCCTAAGGCAGTAGAGGAAGCATCCGTGGTAAGCTCAAAGGGTTTTTGGTAGTCAGGATATTGGAGAAGCACGTCTTCGGAGGCTAATATTTTTTTTAATTTTTCGAATGCGCATAGGGCATCTGGGTCAAAATCTATTCTAACGTTTTTGGAGCTTTTGGCACCCACTTGTCCATTTTCACCGCGAAGATAAACTGTCAATGGTTTTACAATGGCAGCATAATCTTTCACAAATCGGCGATAATACCCAGATAAACCAAGAAATGCACGTAGTGCTCGAAGAGTTCTTGGTTGTTCATAGTTTATGATGTCGTAAATCTTATCTGGACAAGTTTTAATGCCTTTCTCAGATACAAGGAATCCCAAAAATTCCACTTCAGTTTTGAAGAAACTCGATTTTTCGACAGACACTCTCATTCCGGCTTTTCCGAGATTCTGAAGGATACAATCGATGTGATGTCAATGTGACTCTGCGTCTTGGGAATATATAATTATGTCATCGACATAAACATGGCAGTATTTTCCTATTTCCTGGCGTAAAATATCATCAATGGCCCTCTGAAAAATACTTGGTGCGTTTTTTAGACCAAAAGGCAACCTACAAAATTCGTATTTTCCATTATTTATATTGAACGCCGTTTTCTGTCTGTGTTCCTCACTTAATAAAATTTGATGGAACCCTGACTTAAGGTCTAATGTTGTAAAAAATTTGGATCTACCTAAGTTGGCCAGGATTACGGTTGTATCCGGTATGGGGTATCGATCTGCGATTGTTTTCTCGTTCAATTTCCTGAAGTCTATCACCATCCTTAATTTGGGTTTACCATCTTCATCAAAACCTTTTTTGCTAACTACGTGAACCGGAGAATTGTATGGCGAACACGATTCCCTAATTATACCATCTCTGAGTAAATTTTGTATTTCGTTATTGATGAATGGGGCCACAGAAATCGGGTACGGATAACTCTTACTATAGATAGGGTCATTAATAGCTGTTCGAATTTTGGCTTTTACAGTGGTATTATAAGGCAACGCCCTATTAGGATCGGCGAAAGCGTCATTGTTCTTTTCTATAATTTTACGAGATCTCGTTTGAACTAATGGAGGCACAGACTCTTCTTCTATTACAATTGAATTAACCTGATTACACGATAAGTATTGTAATTTAACTTTACCCTTTCGGTAAAATAAATACCCCTTACCAGTATCAATTTTCGCATCAATGTTTTTTAGGAAATCATACCCTATGATACCATCGAACGTTTTTAGATTCGAAAGCAAGAAAAACGTAGATGTATTATCTAAAATGTTAATTAGGCATTTTCGGTTAATTATATTTTGTCCGTTTATTGACGACAATTTAAAAGGTTTATCCAAGGGTTTAATACCTTGAATAAAAGGGAGGTTCTTGATGTAATTTTTGGACGTGCCTGTATCTATCAGAATTCTCAGCTCCTGGCCGTTTTTGTCTTTTTTTGTAATAAACGGCAGGAGCGATATCAGTTTAAATGATTAATCTCCTCATCGGTATTTTCATCACTAACGTTTTGATCATTATTAGAAATATAGTTATTTCCATACTCGTTTAAATAATCAGTTTCGTAATAAAAGCTATCAGTGCAGTCTTTATATTTTTCGTCGTTCAAAAAAACACTTGTTTCTTCTGGCATAAAATTAACCTTTTGCATTTTTTGAAATGGTGAGCGACCCGAATGTAATTGTTCATGGGAACGTTTGAAAGCTACTGGCAAATCGGGATTTAAGAGCTGTGGCTTACCTATATATTTGGGCATTTGATGTTGCGATGAGTTATGTTGTGGTACGCTTGTGGTATTTTGAGGGCTAGTCCTCTGCTTATAGAAACTTGTACCATTGTCGACTTCCATGGGAGCTGGCCTGGTTACGGTGCTGTGATTGATGCGTGGGAGCAATGGGTTATTATGATCCATGACTTGGCGCTGAGGCATTAATGCTGGCCTATTTGGTCGAAACGTGTTACCTACCGCAAAGGTTTCCGCGAACTGCATTCGCATATGGTTGGTTTGTAGCTCCTGAGCAATGGCAAGGGCATTAGGTAGGTCTTTAGGTCTAGCGGAAAAGAGAATATCGCACATTGGGCGATGCAATCCTGATATAAAAACACGTAGAGCATTTTCCCTAGCTCGTTCATTCAAAACTTCAATTATATCATTCCTACCAGTGTGGCTCATAATATGTTTATTTATTATAAGAGAAAGTTGTTTTTCCACCTTGCTATAGAAGTCATCAATACATGAATTTCCCTGTCTGAGGATACTGAGTTCATTTTCCAGAACATACAATGGCCTCTTATCTGAATACTCCTGATCCAACCTGGCTAGAATAGCTTTAAAATTTAGAACGGTATTGAACGATGCAAGGATAGAGTTGGCGGAACTAACTATTCTATTTCTTAATATACCCATGGCTACATAGTACCTCTCTGATCCCTCTGTATAATAATTCATGGCGAATACTGCTGCACTTCGCCAAGCTGGATAAGATATAGAATCACCCTTGAATTCGGGTAGCGATTTTATTAAGTCTAGGCTTGCATTATGTTCTGCAGCTAAAGGGTTAATTGAAACTGGTTGGTACCAAGAATGATAGAAAGAAGATTGCGCCCATCAGAGCGTACGTGACGTCACGTTTGCTGAGTTGTGCAGTATTGCCAACGATTTGCTCTTCGCAATAAATTTAGTGCTTTTTTATACCCAAAATGCAAAAATTTTTAAGTTTCGTGTTTGTTTCTTTTTTTTAATTTAAAGCTACCGAAACTTTAAGTTAAAAAACAAACTATATTATCAAACAAAAAAAGGTTAAAAAAGGTCACTCTGAGAAGATTTTAGTGGTAATGAAAATTTTTGTACTCTTATAAAATTTGATAATTTGAAAGTGCAAATCTAATTTTTGGCTCCATTTAAGGTTATGCAAAAATATTAAATGCTCCTCTCTCAACTCTTCTTAAGATTGAGAACCTTTTTACACATTTTAAATAGCCTTTGAATTTATTGAATGCGAATTAAAACCATAGAGGTGTAATCGTTTCTTCCGGTCATCAATCCTTAGTGAGACATAGGACATTAAGAGTTATATTCATTGTACTAGAAAATACTAAAGAAACCATACTGACATTTTTACAAAAAGAGTACCTTATCTAGTTACATAACTTCAAATATAGCAAAAAAGTCATTCCCTTAACAAAAGAGTCTCGCTTAACAAAAATACCTCATAAATTAAATTGTACATAAGCATAACACATTTATTTAAAAAAACGCGCATTTTAAAGACAATTTGTCACGCATACAAAGTTCTTTAAGTGATTCAATAAAAATTTGTTGGGTTATTTTCTTTGAATGGGCATTTTAGTGCGATTTTATATCCAAAGCTAGGCAACACTGCAGTAGCCAGAGAGAGATTTAACTGCCGAAAGCAGAAGAACACCAACAACACCTGCAATCGCGGGCAATGCCACCAGATGTTAAAAAAAAGTAAAGCTAAATAAAACTGAGTGAATTCTTTAAATAATTATTAAAAAATGTATATTTTACAAAATTATAAATATGACATTTTAATTAGAACAGCTAGAAAAATGTCATGAAGAAAGAACAAAAACTCCGAGACTAAAAAACAAAAACAAAAAGCTAAATCAAGTTACGAAAATGGTAATCTGGCCATACTGGAGCTAAAATCACGTAACTAGTTGTCAAATTCGCTGAGCGCAAAGTAACGGGACCACGATAGGCGCCATCTCATTATTCTTTCCATCATGGGTTGGTACGACTCAACACTTGGAGGTTGGATGCGACCAATTGCTTGAGCTAAACTACTTAACTGTTCAACTAACTCCTGTTTAATACGTTCATTACTTTCATTGACGATTTCTAACACTTGGTCTTTGTTTAAATACATTTTGTCGAGAAAAAAAGGTCTTCTTGTAGTCCAAAATTTGAAAAAAAATCTACTACGTGAAATGCTTCTTAGAAATTTCCGCGAACAGATCAATTATATACCAATTCAAAATAACATGCCAATTATTGTCTTCGAAACGGAAAAAATAATTTGAATACAGATTCATAAGTATATTCAACAAAGTATATTTCGAATATACTTGCTTTGACAGAATTAATTCACAAAGGCGACACTTCAGAATTAAGTTTAATTTTATAGTATTAACTAGCACCGAAAATTCGAATCGGAAAATACAAGATATGCTTGTAAAAAAAAAGAAATAAAAATGTTTGAAAATTTACTTCATTAAAAGAACAGAATGTCAAGATTCAATACACTTTTTTAAGTTATTCAAATATTTGATTTGCAGTTAGGAGTTTAGTAACAGGTTAAATCAAAAAACCTTTATAAACTTTTTTGTTAATTAGTCAAATTCACTTGTCACAATTTGCTTCTTATTTAATATTTTTATAGTAGAATTTACTGAAAACCACTTGAAAATAGTTTGAAAGAGCACTTACAGTTTTTTAATATGTAAATATAAATGTAGTACAGTCGGCTCCTTAGAATTTCAAGCTTCCTCGTCTTATTTTATTGGAGTTTGCTATGTTGATACACGTCAATCAGATCCAAGTTTTTTTAATACATGAAGGCGTGGTCCTTAGAATTTTAGGCTTCTTCGTCTGAGTCCTTAGTTCTTTTAAGCCTTGAAGTTGGGCGCCAGTTAAGTTTTGTGTTGTTATTGTTATTTTTTTACAGCGATATAACTCGCTTCTTCAATTCCAACTTTACAACTGATCACTTAAAATTAAATGCTTCTAACTCTAGCCTATTATTTATTACGCATCATGCTATTGCTGTACCGCAATTCCACATTCCTTAGCAAAGTCACATTGTTTTAAGCCGCCCGCACAAGTAAACAACAATAAAGTGCTAAGCCGGTTTTGATACTCTGTTATCAAAGACATTTCATTTAATGATCATTAGCGCTTAGGTAAATTAACCCAGCATATATTTCAAGAGTAGCAGCAAAGGGATACTAGCTGCTATGTTAACTTGTACATATGTATGAAAGGAAGATGATGTTCTTACACTTGTGCATTATTGTTTTTCATATACAAATGTACATACATACATATGTATGTATGTAAATGCTGCCGAATACATAAACTATAAATTGACATACAATATAAAATAAGTGTTGATTGATCTTAAACTTCTTTTTTTCTGAATGCAAATACCTCCTATTGACATGTACATACATATTATGTACTTATGTATATTATCATATACCATCATTTATGTACATATAGAGTATACGTTCATTTATGAATGTATGTAATGAAAAACTTCATGAATTACTTTCAGAATTTATTAAAACTTATTCGCGTCGCGCGCATACATACATATCTACGTAGACATCGCAAACCTTGTGTTCACAACGCAGGCGCAGAAATAAACGCTCTGCGTATTTATCCTCCCCACGTGACTCGCCATCAATTCTCGGCGGACATTTTTTTTTTTCGTTTTTTAATTTTTTTTTTTTTTAATGTAATCGTAAAAAAATTTCTAATAAATTTTATGTATCCGCTTATCATTCCAAAAGTAACAAAATGGTAAAAAAATAAGCAGTCGAAGAAATAAACGCACCGCCTATTTTTCCTCGCCACATGTTAGACTCGATTTCAATTCCCGGCGCAAACTTTTTTTATAAATTTTTTTTTTTTAATTCGTTTTTTTTTTTTATAATGTAATTGAAAAAAAAATTATGTAATAAATTTTACGTATTCGCTTATAATTTCAAAAATACGAAAATAGTAAAAATTTAATTGGTTTAATGTCGAGGTGAGAAATGTGTTGTGTGTTGAGGTGAAAGATGTGTGGTGTTTCTAATTTTTGTGTGGGGGAGAAGTCAGTGAGGTGTCTATAAACTCGGTGTGCTAAATTTCCTTATTACAAATCTTTCAAATCTCAATTGTACTAAAAAAAGCTCAGAGTAACATTTGCACCTTCTCATTGCATTAACATTCTCTGGTACAAGTACATTGGCTCTGCTCAGTTTTTGGTTTCTGTATGAAATCAAATTGACGAATGCCGACGGCACTTTGCAAGGGATTTGCTTGTGCATTTCTATTTTCAAACAAATACAACCAAATAAAGATTTAAAATCCAACATGTAAAATCAAAGTAACTTTAATGTTTTTTGCTTTAATTTTAAAAGAAGAATTTAAACAAAATAATTATAAAACGACCTCACATTTTGATGTGTGCGTTTTAGTAAATTTAAAACTTCATTTTGAATTTTCAATTTGATGAAAACTTTTACTAATTTTTCGAGTCGAAATTAATTTTAGACAAGAATTCAAAGAGCATATTGGTATATTGTTGAATATATTTGTATATCAATATACAAATGTATATATATCACATATATTATGTTAGTTATATTTGTGCAAAAATTCAATTGTATCTTCAATTCTTATAGTGTTACAAATGTATGTGCACACGCACTACATCAACAATGATCTATCTCACGACGCATTGCCTTATCATATTTATGTACATTTGAATATGCATTCATTTGCTCCTTTGTCAAACGAAATTTTTTTCAATTTACATTTATCACAGGGAGTAATATATGTATGTATGCATTTATAGATAGTGTAGTATGATTATAAGTCGGATATGCCGTAACATTAATATTCATTGTTTTGGTTTTTAATTTATTGTCCACTTATGCATTCACTTTGCTGTGCCGTTTAAATAGTATCATATTTCTTAAAAGGTTCATTACACTTGAAACTAAATGCAAACATAGCTAACGTAATTCTTTTATGTGCGGCGCGTGAATGCTAGAATCATATTACATAAGTAAACACCGAAAAATTGTTATTGGCTTGCATTGACAAAAATTCCTATAAAAACGCTTGTACGTAGTATGTAAGAGACAAGAAAGAAAACAATTGCTTTACAAGCTGGACGCCCGGCTTGAAGCAATAAATAAATAAATATTTTAAAAACAAATCAATAATACTTTCATTACATGGCGATCCTGCCAGCTTGGTGCTAAGATTTTTTTGCACAAGTGGCGGAAAGCTCAAATGCTTATTCCAAAGTCCAGCTTGGTGCTAAGATTTTTGCACAAGTGGCGGAAAGCATATAATATAATACGCTAATAATAATAACAAAGTCCTGGTATCGATCAGCCAATAAGATCTACCAGTTGCGTGAAGTTCCTGGTCTGGCCAATAGACCAGAAGATAGATGACCACAGAAGGGCCGAAAGCTGTCTCCATTGAGGAGTATAGGAGAAGAAACCATTTATTAAAGAAACCAGCCGATCAAGAACCAGCCATCCCAATCATAAAGAAGCCAAAGCGCAGAGGCGGCTATACCCAGCGCATTAAACGAGAGATTGGATATCTCCTCCGAGAAGTCAACACTCAGCCACCACCACCTTGGAACAAGGCTTGCTCCATTTGGGAACGCATCTCGAAATTGGAATTCCTGCTGCAACAGCGTAAGCAAATTAAATAAATACAAACAGAAAAACAAAAAAAACTGTGCGTGCTTCACGCAGACAGTATAGGCTGACAAGCGTTAACCGCTCGCAGAAAAAAAAAAAATATAAATTATTTCTTTACATGGCGAGAATTGAACAACTTTGGTTTCTGTTGGCTATATGTTTGCCTTATAAAAATGTAGAGATGAAACTGTAAATGAATATATTAAGCAAGAAAAAAAAAAAAAATATTCGGAAAGTCATTTTAAATTATGAAAATGTTTGAATTTGATATAATATGTTAAATATAATGTGTTTACTTAATGAATGAATTAACTTGAAAAAAAAATATAAATATAAATCCAATGTAAAAACAAAATTTTTCAAAATGTTTATACACACATTGTCGTTAAAAAAAAAAAAAAAAAAATTCAATGTAAAAACAAAATTTATAAATTATACGGTATAAGGTCCCCAATAGCTAATCTTTCAGAAATGGGAAAAACTTTATCAAAAGTTGATAAACCCAATGCCAATGTAGTAAACGAAGTAGTCGTTAATACTGGCTTAAATTTAATCGAAATTTGTTTAATTATAATCACAGTAATATCCTTATTAATATTAGCATTAAAATTATATGCTATGCATAATAAAAAATTGAGGAAAAGATAATCACGTTGCGGACGCTTTGTCTCGCATTACAATCAATGACTTAAAAGGAATAAATGAAAAGAATCAAAATATATACAAAATAGTGACTAGATCAATGTCGAAAAATAACAGCAGTCCAACTACACAGCAGCACATTAAAACATATGATAAGCCCAAAATATATGTCCCAATTAATAACACTGACGTCAGGAAATACAACAAATTAAAGATTATACCCACACGATGTTACATCAAACGAGGAAAATCTATAATGGCATATATAAAAATTGATGACTTACTTGTTAATGGGAAAATTGACTTAGGACAATTCTTCTCTAGGCTCGACGAAGTGGGCGACAAACATGGCATTAATAATTTACAAGTGACACCTAGCGAGAAAATTTTCGAATTTGTCTCGATTAATGATTTTAAAAATAAGGGCAATATGATATTAAATAAAGTAAAAGTAGCGCTACTGAATGAGGTGACCCACATTAATGATGCTAAAACTGTAATGGACATTCTAAAAAGATAGCACGATGACCCTATAGAAGGCGGTCATTGCGGAATTTTCAGAACACTCATGAAAATTAAAAGACATTACTTCTGGAATAAAATGTCAAAAGATGTTGCTAAGTACGTAAAAACTTGCGAAAAATGCCAAAAAACCAAAATAACAAAGCATTTAAAAAGCCCAATGACTATAACACCAACACCTACAGGTACATTTGATATAGTCTTTGTAGACACAATAGGACCACTACCTACAACAATTAATGGCAATACTTATGCTGTCACAATAATATGCGACATGACAAAATATTTAGTCACGATACCCATCCAAGACAAAAATGCCAAGACAGTTGCGAAAGCAATATTTGAAAAGTTTATTCTTACCTACGGTCCAATGAAGACGTTCATTTCGGACATGGGTACAGAATACAAAAATTCAATACTAACAGAGCTATGTGAATTGCTAAAAATAGAGAAACTTAATTCAACTGCCTACCACCACCAAACACTAGGAGTAATAGAAAGATCACATAAAACTTTCAATCAATACGTAAGATCTTACATATCGATTGACAAAAACGACTGGGATGAGTGGCTACAATACTTCACATACTGTTTTAACACCACTCCTTCTACAGTACATGACTATTGTCCGTATGAATTAGTTTTTGGAAAAACACCAAACATGTTTCAGTAGTTCACAAATGTAGACCAAATTACTCCATTATATAACATAGATAACTACGCTAGAGAAGTAAGATTTAGGCTAGAAGTAGCACATAAAAGAGCTCGCAATATGATAGATATAGCTAAAATTAAGCAAAAAAACATTTTATGATAAAAATAGTTTAGATCACAATTTTAGCATAGGCAATTTAGTTTTACTTAGGAATGAAGTGGCCCATAAACTGGAACCCCAATATTGTGGGCCTTATACCATTAAAGCAATAGATAATAAAAATAATGTTACTATAGTCGATAAGTTATCTTTAAAAGAACAAATAGTTCACAAAAATAGGCTTAAGATTTATCAACAATAAGTAGTTTTAAAGACGCGTCTAAACTTAGAAAATTAATACAATATATACATATATATAAAATTAAGATTACTCTTATGTACATATTTTTATTTTAACAATTCAATGTAAAAGAATGTTCATACAAAAAAAAAAGTTGTATGAGCATTCTTCTGAAGAAGGGAGGTGTAGTATGATTATAAGTCGGATATGCCGTAACATTAATATTCATAAACATTTATTGTTTTGTTTTGGTTTTTAATTTATTGTCCACTTATGCATTTACTTTGCTGTGCCGTTTAAATAGTATCATATTTCTTAAAAGGTTCATTACACTTGAAACTAAATGGAAACATAGCTAACGTAATTCTTTTATGTGCGGCGCGTGAATGCTAGAATCATATTACATAAGTAAACACCGAAAAATTGTTATTGGCTTGCATTGACAAAAATTCCTACAAAAACGCTTGTACGTAGTATATAAGAGAAGAAAGAAAACAATTGCTTTACAAGCTGGACGCCCGGCTTGAAGCAATAAATAAATAAATATTTTAAAAACAAATCAATAATACTTTCATTACAATAGTATAAAACTTTGAAATTTAAAATAAATAAAAGAAAACTTCAAGGAAACGTATTTGCATACATATATGGGACAACTAAGTTCTATTGCATCTTTAATAAATATAGTGTTGCACGCATATGTATGCACTGAAACAACATGACCTACCTTACGAGCATCGCCTTATCATATTTCATGCAATAATTAGGGAGTAAATGCTCGAATGATCGAATTCCTGCAAATGATAAAACAATTTCTTCTGCATATGCATCGACGTATTTGCATGTGCCTATATGCACACTTGATGCCCTAACTATCTATGTACGTTCAATTGATCAAATCAAAATATTCTTTATAGAAAACGCTTCATTACCAGGCACACAGGAAGATGGCATATGCAAATATAAATATGTGAATTGAATTCAACCAAAACAATGCTTATTAATATACACATATGCATGGACATGCAACCGCACACACAGGGCACTCACTTTATTCCTCAAAATGCGTACATACATATGTCGTACAAAGCTAAAATTCTATGCCTAGCGACTACAAGAGCAAAATGCAGTCATAGGCGCAGGCGTAGCGGCCATCATTCTAGTTGCCATAGTAGAGCGGGGGCTGTATGGAGTTGAGTGTGCAAAATGTAAGGACCGCATTCTATAAATAGTTTTGAACTCAGAAAAGCTTGCAGATTATGATTCTGGATGTTGCCGGGAGATTTGATGGTCCATTTTTTTTTTTACCCCACCCCCTTAGTACTCAAGTAAATGGACTGAACAAGTGATTTGAAACCATTTCAATGATTGTTTTAGTGATAAAATTCATTTATTTCTTATAAGTAACTAGCAAACCCGGCCCGCTTCGCTGGGCACACTAAAATAGAATAGATATGGTTTAGAACAGAAAAGATATGGTTTTCATATTATTTATTTCTTTATTCTCATACTATTTATTTATTTATTCAATACCACGTTTTGGTCTCTATCTCGAGACCCTAGTCACGGAGCGGCATGAAAAATACTCTGAACTAAAGCATTCACCAACAGCTTCCATTTGATACCCATATTGAACATACACATCCGAAGGTTACCTGAGTCCACGTTTTGACCTATATCTCGAGACCCCTGTCACGGAGCGGCATGAAAAATACTCTGAACTAAAGCATTCACCAACAGCTTCAATTTGATATCCATATTGTACAAACACATTCTAGGCTCCATGTTTTGGTCTCTATCTCGAGACCCTAGTCACGGAGCCGCATGAAAAATACTCTGAACTAAAGCATTCACTAACAGCTTCCATTTGATACCCATATTGTACATACACATCCGAAGGTTACTCGGGTCCACGTTTTGACCTATATCTCGAGACCCTAGTCACGGAGCGGCATGAAAAATACACTGCACTAAAGCATTCACCAACAGCTTCCAATTGATATCCATATTGTACAAACACATTCTAAGGTCCACGTGTTGGTCTCTATCTCGAGGCCCTAGTCACGGAGCGGCATGAAAACTACTCTGTACTAAAGCTTTCACCAACAGCTTCCATTTGATACCCATATTGTACATACACATCCGAAGGTTACCCGGGTCCACGTGTTGGCCTCTATCTCGAGGCCCTAGACACGGAGCGGCATGAAAACTACTCCGTACTAAAGCTTTCACCAACAGCTTCCATTTGATACCCATATTGTACATACACATCCGAAGGTTACCCGGGTCCACGTTTTGACCTATCTCTCGAGACCCTAGTCACGGAGCGGCATGAGAAATACTCTGTACTAAAGCATTCACCAACAGCTTCGAATTGATATCCATATTGTACAAACACATTCTAGGGTCCACGTTTTGGTCTCTATCTCGAGGCCCTAGTCACGGAGCGGCATGAAAAATACTCTGAACTAAAGCATTCACCAACAGCTTCCAATTGATATCCATATTGTACAAACACATTCTAGGGTCCACGTGTTGGTCTCTATCTCGAGGCCCTAGTCACGGAGCGGCATGGAAAATACTCTGAACTAAAGCATTCACCAACAGCTTCAATTTGATATCCATATTGTACAAACACATTCTAGGCTCCACGTTTTGGTCTCTATCTCGAGGCCCTAGTCACGGAGCGGCATGAAAAATACTGTGAACTAAAGCATTCACTAACAGCTTCCATTTGATATCCATATTGTACAAACACATTCTAGGCTCCACGTTTTGGTCTTTATCTCGAGGCCCTAGTCACGGAACGGTATGAAAAATACTCTATACTATAGAAATCATCAACAGCTTCCATTTGCTACCCATATTGTACATATACGTCCGAAGGTTACCCGGGTCCACGTTTTGACCTATATCTCGAGACCCTATCTACCAATAGGTACTCAAACTAAACGGAAATCATCTTCAATACCTACTTAACAATGTGTGTTAGTTTGGTTTAATTCGGTTTAAAGACACGGCGGGTCCACGTTTTGGCATATATTTCCAGACCCTAGTCATCAATAGGTATGAAAATTACCCCACATTAAAGCACTTATCGACAGCTTTCATTTGATGCCCATATTGCACATCCACAACCAAAGGTTACCCGGGCCCACGTTTTGACCTATATCTCGAGACCCCAGTCACGGAGCGGCATGAGAAATACTCTGTACTAAAGCATTCACCAACAGCTTCCAATTGATATCCATATTGTACAAACACATTCTAGGGTCCACGTGTTGGTCTCTATCTCGGGACCCTAGTCACGGAGCGGCATGAAAAATACTCTGAACTAAAGCATTCACCAACAGCTTCCATTTGATACCCATATTGTATATACACATCCGAAGGTTACCCGGGTCCACGTTTTGACCTATATCTCGAGACCACAGTCACGGAGCGGCATGAGAAATACTCTGTACTAAAGCATTCACCAACAGCTTCCAATTGATATCCATATTGTACAAACACATTCTAGGGTCCACGTGTTGGTCTCTATCTCGGGACCCTAGTCACGGAGCCGCATGAAAAATACTCTGAACTAAAGCATTCACCAACAGCTTCCATTTGATACCCATATTGTATATACACATCCGAAGGTTACCCGGGCCCACGTTTTGACCTATATCTCGAGACCCCAGTCTCGGAGCGGCATGAGAAATACTCTGTACTAAAGCATTCACCAACAGCTTCCAATTGATATCCATATTGTACAAACACATTCTAGGGTCCACGTGTTGGTCTCTATCTCGGGACCCTAGTCACGGAGCCGCATGAAAAATACTCTGAACTAAAGCATTCACCAACAGCTTCCATTTGATACCCATATTGTATATACACATCCGAAGGTTACCCGGGCCCACGTTTTGACCTATATCTCGAGACCCCAGTCTCGGAGCGGCATGAAAAATACTCTGTACTAAAGCATTCACCAACAGCTTCAATTTGATATTCATATTGTACAAACACATTCTAGGGTCCACGTTTTGGTCTCTATCTCGAGACCCTAGTCACGGAGCGGCATGAAAAATACTCTGAACTAAAGCATTCACCAACAGCTTTCATTTGATACCCATATTGTATATACACATCCGAAGGTTACCCGGGTCCACGTTTTGACCATTTTCCCGGCAATTATTCGAATTTTTCTCACCTTTTAAACCTTCTCTAGACCTCCACGAATAATTCAAGACCAAGATAAGATAAATCCGTTCAGCCATTCTCGAGTTATAAGCGAACATAGGGACAGATTTTCACATTTATATATATAGAAGATAATTTTAGTTAGTCAATAAAAAAAAGTAAAAATAAAACACATATTTTTGATAAAAAATGATTTAATAGGGAAAAGAACATTTTAACATAAGTCATACAAAAAAATACAAATAATTAATCTTTTTTATTTTGGCAGTTATTATCAATACATGTGCACAACGAAATACAATTTAGTTGTAACTTTTTGCAAGAACAAGCCTTTGTTTGACAATTAGATGCACATTTGCAGGGTGGAATTAACAATTCCGGTAATGGTCGCTTCGTCAATTTTTTCATAGCCTAATAAGGTGTAATCAATAGGCTGTAGTACCAGAGAATGTTAATGCAATGAGAAGGAGCAAATGTTAAACGAGCTTTTTTCGAGTTCTAATTTGTAGATTCATAATAAGGTCATTTCAAATTCAACTTTGCTCACGAGTGGCGAATTGCAGATATTTACCACGCGAGTGACGCGAGTGGAGGGTTTCTATATTTACTTACCACGCTAGGACAAGAATTCAGATATTTTCTGCGTTTACCAGACTACTGAGGAAGTTCATAAGATTTTTCGGCACACTACTAAGGAAATCGAAGCGAATAAATTTGCGATTAAGAAGGCCGTGCGCCAGTTAGTTTGTGGTGCAGAAGCTAAAGTCGGTGGAGTTATTCGTTTTGTTTTTTAGCACGTATTTAATTCAGGTTCAAGTCCTGAAGTCATATTTTTTTTCTTGGACATTTTTTTTTTTACAATTCAAACCAGGAAAGTTTGGTAAAATTTTTGAGTTTATTTTAATTAAAATTTCTTTAAAATACTGTTTTTTTTTGTATTTTATAAATGGAAATTTCTTTTCGGTATAAAATAGTTCATACTGGATATGACCTGATTTTTATATAAATCAATCAAAACAGAAAATATGTACATGTGTCTATAATCTATTTCATCAAATCCAAATTATATTGATGAGAAAATATCATTCTAATATCCGTCCAGAAAGCCAAACGCGCAAACACACATGCATATGCATATAATTACGCATACAAACTTTCAACTAACGCAGAATATGTGCATATAAAACTGCGAATCGAATAAATGAGTGATTTAGAAAGGTTTGATCGTGGTTATAGATTAGCGGAATCCTGAAAGACGTGTTGTGTTTGCGGTACATAGTCTCAAGTTTGACTCAGGTTCAAATCCTGTACGCGGTTTTTTGTTCGATATTTCATTTTTTATATTTGGTTTAATTAGAATTGATTTAAAATAGTGTATTCAGGTTTTTCTAATACCTGTTATTGAGAAATTTATTTTCTATATAACATTATTCATACTCTTTTTGAATTTATATGTAAAACAGCCATAAAGGCAATCATATGAATATGCATTCCTATATTTAATCTCTTCAGTCAAATCTGAACTACTTATGTACATACACATATTGATGAGAAAATATTCTAATATCCATGGATGCATCCAGAAAGCCAAACGCGCATACACGCATATGTATACAAATATATACAAACCTTCAACGAACGCAAAATGTATGCATATAAAAAACAGCAACTGCGGCCGTCTTCTTGTCCGTCAGTGAACAGATGGGATATGTATACCCTATGAGCAAAAAGAACCGGGAAGGTGATGTTGACTGTTTCTTTCGATTGCCAAGGCATAGTCCACCATGAGTACCTTCCATCGGGCCAGACAGTCAATAGAGAATATTATTTATCCGTTTTGAAACCTTAGAGAGATGCTGTGTGTTGGAAACCCCCGGAAATGTGAGCAAACAATTCTCAGATTTTGCATGATGATAACGCGCCATCGCACTGATCAAAGAGAATACAAATCGGCCTGCCGGGGGTGTTTGGAGGACTGGGTTAAACGTTGGCACATGTGTGTTGCTTCAGACGGGTCATATTTTGAAGGAGATAATATAAATCTGCCTTAAATTTAACTCTGTTTTGTTTAATTTAAACATTCCCGGTACTTTCTGATCATAAGGTACATATATGCGGCTTTGCGGACAGCAATGTGTGATTCGCTGTAAGTCGCATTAACTCGCGACTGTCGCACAGTTAGAAGACATATTTACATACATATAAGGGTGCATACATACATACGGAGCCGCGGCCACTCGACATGACAAAAATTCAAGATTTATCAAATATTGGCAAATAATTCCACGCGAAATATTCCAATATTGACTATTTTCGAATGGTCGCGAAAATTGGCATAAGGGCGGCTCGTTTTATGAATTAAATTGAAATATGAGCTCGAACTTATGAATGAACTTTTTGTTTTTGTTCTAAATTGTTCAGCGCCGTCGCTGATAGAATCATGGCCGCTGCGACTGCGTCTACGAATGTATTTTGTTTTTGTAATCGCTAGGCTTAGATTTTAGCTTCGGGCGACATGCGCATGTGAGGTATGTGTTTTTGTTGTGTTCTAGAACATTTTAGAATGTGTGGTGGCAAAGCGGCCATCGCGTTGCGCTTGCTGTTGCTTTTGCGTCTATCAAAGTATTGTGTTTTTGTAAGTATAATATTAGGAATATCGACTGGTGAAAGACAAAAGTACACGGAAGCAAGAAGGGAGCGCTGTGCTCGCGCATATATGTATGAATGTATGAACGTGCATGGATGTAGTAACATATGAATGCAATTATTTTGTAGGAAGTTTAGAAGGCAAGTAGGTATATATGTATGTATATATGCTAGAACATAAAGTGGGTGTATATACATACATAGAGCAGAATTGTTTTTGCACTTGTTAGGAAGAAACTCGTTCACTAGTGCGTATGTGTATTTGATTTCTTGTAAGAATGTGATGTGCTGTGACATGTGTACATACATAAGTCAAGGTTATTGGGTATACATGCATATGTAAGTTAAGTTTTGTGTTGTTATTGTTATTTTATTTACAGCGATATAACTCACTTCTTCAATTCCAACTTTACAACTGATCACTTAAAATTAAATGCTTCTAACTCTAGCCTATTATTTATTACGCATCATGCTATTGCTGTACCGCAATTCCACATTCCTTAGCAAAGTCACATTGTTTTAAGCCGCCCGCACAAGTAAACAACAATAAAGTGCTAAGCCGGTTTTGATACTCTGTTATCAAAGACATTTCATTTAATGATCATTAGCGCTTAGGTAAATTAACCCAGCATATATTTCAAGAGTAGCAGCAAAGGGATACTAGCTGCTATGTTAACTACTCCCCATCTTAAGTGCGAGACGTCCTCGGTTCGTTAGGCGTGCTGATACGTTTTTCTTTCAGAGCATTTAAGCATAATGATTCAAATTAAAGGCTTAAATTCTATCGATATCAATGTTTTAGACTTATAATATTTAGAATGGAAATTATGTGTTCAATTTTCAATAGAGTAATGCTATGTAAATATGTACGTATTTATATGTTTTACGAAAAATCATGTGATGCTTCAAATCATTAAGAAGTGGTTTTTTTTTCTTTACTTTATGGTGCTTATATATGATACAAAATATAGAAATTGCGCTTAACGGAGATTGCTTTTGTGAATTTTCTTTCCATTAATCAAAACCGTGGTGCCAAGATCTTTTTCGATTACTTTTTCCACGAAGACCTTATCGAATTTGTTCCCAAACCTTTTATTTCGCCTCAAAAAAGCCTTTCCTCCAGGATTATAAGTTTTCAATGTTTTATCTTTATTATTCCTATGCAAAGTTTTCTCCTGAGTTTTAAGTATCCGTTTTTTTATCTCAGTTAGTTTTTCTTCCGAGAAATTGTGAAAGACATCGGTTGGCCTCGCTTTGGTTACCGAGTGTATGCTATAATTATATTTATATGCTGCTAAAAGTACCAATTCAATTACATCATCCAGTTTCTGTTGCTCTGTTATGCATCGTGATATTTCCAATAATGTGGAATGAAACCTTTCCACCTGACCATTACTTTCACTATGAAGGGTGGGTACAAAAAATTGATCTATTCCGAAATTATCCCTAAGTAACGATTTTATGGTAATCGATTGAAACGCCCTCTCGTTATCAGAGACGATGGTATTTGTGTTACTAAATACTAACAAAATTTCTAATAAAGCATTCTTAACATCTACTGTTGTCCTTGAAGCAATTGGCTTTACGATAGCAAATTTAGAAAATTTGTCTACACACGTCAAGAAAAGTTGCTTACCAGTTATAAAAATGTCTATATGGAGAATTTCTCCTGGAAGGTTTGGAATAGGAGATTTGCCAATTCCCGGATCAGGTGGTTGACGTTGGTATTTATTTTCCAAGCATATCTTGCAGTTAGCAATTATTGTTTTCAATAATTTTTTTATGTTTGGAAAAAAATAGTTACTGAAAATTTGGCGAAAATTTTCGTGTAAGCCACGATGAGCTCGATTATGTTCTGTTGCTATCACTTCCAACTGATCATTTTTATTAGGTAAATCTATGACCATGATTTCAGTATGGAGAAATTTAGTACCAGGAAAGGCCGATACTAATGTATTTTGTATTTCTGCTAGGGTTGGAAGATCGCAATGGATTGCATTTGTGGCGTTTGTATTTATGACGCCTTTTAAACATTGCAAAAGATCTTCAATAGTGGTAAATGTTATTGTGTAGCGAATATATTTTTGGAATAGTATTTTGGTGCATTTACTAAATGAGGTAGACTTTGAGAGCACAATCTGAGTTTTAAATTGATTGACTGGACAGTTAACCGTTTTAATTGTATTGGTAGAAGATTCTTCGCTGTGCACGGTTTCGTTAGAGGCGTTATCATTCAAAGTGTAGGCAAACTGTCTCGAAAGTGCGTCAGCTACCTTATTGTCTTTTCCGGGTTTGAAATGAAAAGTAGGTGAAAATTCCTCTACAAATGATCTCCACCTCTTCATCTTAGAATTGGGATTCTTTTCAGACATAGCAAATATCAGCGGTTGGTGGTCAGTGAAAATATGGACGTCCTTAATTCCGTACAAGTAGTGACGAAGTTTCTTCAATGCCCATACAATTGCTAAGAGCTCCCGTTCGTTGGTGGCATAATTTTGTTCACCAGCAGAAAGTGTTCGCGATATCATCGTTATGGGTCGCCCATTTTGCGATAAAACTGCGCCTAAGGCAGTAGAGGAAGCATCCGTAGTAAGCTCAAAGGGTTTTTGGTAGTCAGGATATTGGAGAAGCACGTCTTCGGAGGCTAATATTTTTTTTAATTTTTCGAATGCGCATAGGGCATCTGGGTCAAAATCTATTCTAACGTTTTTGGAGCTTTTGGCACCCACTTGTCCATTTTCACCGCGAAGATAAACTGTCAATGGTTTTACAATGGCAGCATAATCTTTCACAAATCGGCGATAATACCCAGATAAACCAAGAAATGCACGTAGTGCCCGAAGAGTTCTTGGTTGTTCATAGTTTATGATGTCGTAAATCTTATCTGGACAAGTTTTAATGCCTTTCTCAGATACAAGGAATCCCAAAAATTCCACTTCAGTTTTGAAGAAACTCGATTTTTCGACAGACACTCTCATTCCGGCTTTTCCGAGATTCTGAAGGATACAATCGATGTGATGTCAATGTGACTCTGCGTCTTGGGAATATATAATTATGTCATCGACATAAACATGGCAGTATTTTCCTATTTCCTGGCGTAAAATATCATCAATGGCCCTCTGAAAAATACTTGGTGCGTTTTTTAGACCAAAAGGCAACCTACAAAATTCGTATTTTCCATTATTTATATTGAACGCCGTTTTCTGTCAGTCTTCCTCACTTAATAAAATTTGATGGAACCCTGACCTAAGGTCTAATGTTGTAAAAAATTTGGATCTACCTAAGTTGGCCAGGATTACGGTTGTATCCGGTATGGGGTATCGATCTGCGATTGTTTTCTCGTTCAATTTCCTGAAGTCTATCACCATCCTTAATTTGGGTTTACCATCTTCATCAAAACTTTTTTTGCTAACTACGTGAACCGGAGAATTGTATGGCGAACACGATTCCCTAATTATACCATCTCTGAGTAAATTTTGTATTTCGTTATTGATGAATGGGGCCACAGAAATCGGGTACGGATAACTCTTACTATAGATAGGGTCATTAATAGCTGTTCGAATTTTGGCTTTTACAGTGGTATTATATGGCAACGCCCTATTAGGATCGGCGAAAGCGTCATTGTTCTTTTCTATAATTTTACGAGATCTCGTTTGAACTAATGGAGGCACAGACTCTTCTTCTATTACAATTGAATTAACCTGATTACACGATAAGTATTGTAATTTAACTTTACCCTTTCGGTAAAATAAATACCCCTTACCAGTATCAATTTTCGCATCAATGTTTTTTAGGAAATCATACCCTATGATACCATCGAACGTTTTTAGATTCGAAAGCAAGAAAAACGTAGATGTATTATCTAAAATGTTAATTAGGCATTTTCGGTTAATTATATTTTGTCCGTTTATTGACGACAATTTAAAAGGTTTATCCAAGGGTTTAATACCTTGAATAAAAGGGAGGTTCTTGATGTAATTTTTGGACGTGCCTGTATCTATCAGAATTCTCAGCTCCTGGCCGTTTTTGTCTTTTTTTGTAATAAACGGCAGGAGCGATATCAGTTTAAATGATTAATCTCCTCATCGGTATTTTCATCACTAACGTTTTGATCATTATTAGAAATATAGTTATTTCCATACTCGTTTAAATAATCAGTTTCGTAATAAAAGCTATCAGTGCAGTCTTTATATTTTTCGTCGTTCAAAAAAACACTTGTTTCTTCTGGCATAAAATTAACCTTTTGCATTTTTTGAAATGGTGAGCGACCCGAATGTAATTGTTCATGGGAACGTTTGAAAGCTACTGGCAAATCGGGATTTAAGAGCTGTGGCTTACCTATATATTTGGGCATTTGATGTTGCGATGAGTTATGTTGTGGTACGCTTGTGGTATTTTGAGGGCTAGTCCTCTGCTTATAGAAACTTGTACCATTGTCGACTTCCATGGGAGCTGGCCTGGTTACGGTGCTGTGATTGATGCGTGGGAGCAATGGGTTATTATGATCCATGACTTGGCGCTGAGGCATTAATGCTGGCCTATTTGGTCGAAACGTGTTACCTACCGCAAAGGTTTCCGCGAACTGCATTCGCATATGGTTGGTTTGTAGCTCCTGAGCAATGGCAAGGGCATTAGGTAGGTCTTTAGGTCTAGCGGAAAAGAGAATATCGCACATTGGGCGATGCAATCCTGATATAAAAACACGTAGAGCATTTTCCCTAGCTCGTTCATTCAAAACTTCAATTATATCATTCCTACCAGTGTGGCTCATAATATGTTTATTTATTATAAGAGAAAGTTGTTTTTCCACCTTGCTGTAGAAGTCATCAATACATGAATTTCCCTGTCTGAGGATACTGAGTTCATTTTCCAGAACATACAATGGCCTCTTATCTGAATACTCCTGATCCAACCTGGCTAGAATAGCTTTAAAATTTAGAACGGTATTGAACGATGCAAGGATAGAGTTGGCGGAACTAACTATTCTATTTCTTAATATACCCATGGCTACATAGTACCTCTCTGATCCCTCTGTATAATAATTCATGGCGAATACTGCTGCACTTCGCCAAGCTGGATAAGATATAGAATCACCCTTGAATTCGGGTAGCGATTTTATTAAGTCTAGGCTTGCATTATGTTCTGCAGCTAAAGGGTTAATTGAAACTGGTTGGTACCAAGAATGATAGAAAGAAGATTGCGCCCATCAGAGCGTACGTGACGTCACGTTTGCTGAGTTGTGCAGTATTGCCAACGATTTGCTCTTCGCAATAAATTTAGTGCTTTTTTATACCCAAAATGCAAAAATTTTTAAGTTTCGTGTTTGTTTCTTTTTTTTAATTTAAAGCTACCGAAACTTTAAGTTAAAAAACAAACTATATTATCAAACAAAAAAAGGTTAAAAAAGGTCACTCTGAGAAGATTTTAGTGGTAATGAAAATTTTTTTACTCTTATAAAATTTGATAATTTGAAAGTGCAAATCTAATTTTTGGCTCCATTTAAGGTTATGCAAAAATATTAAATGCTCCTCTCTCAACTCTTCTTAAGATTGAAAACCTTTTTACACATTTTAAATAGCCTTTGAATTTATTGAATGCGAATTAAAACCATAGAGGTGTAATCGTTTCTTCCGGTCATCAATCCTTAGTGAGACATAGGACATTAAGAGTTATATTCATTGTACTAGAAAATACTAAAGAAACCATACTGACATTTTTACAAAAAGAGTACCTTATCTAGTTACATAACTTCAAATATAGCAAAAAAGTCATTCCCTTAACAAAAGAGTCTCGCTTAACAAAAATACCTCATAAATTAAATTGTACATAAGCATAACACATTTATTTAAAAAAACGCGCATTTTAAAGACAATTTGTCACGCATACAAAGTTCTTTAAGTGATTCAATAAAAATTTGTTGGGTTATTTTCTTTGAATGGGCATTTTAGTGCGATTTTATATCCAAAGCTAGGCAACACTGCAGTAGCCAGAGAGAGATTTAACTGCCGAAAACAGAAGAACACCAACAACACCTGCAATCGCGGGCAATGCCACCAGATGTTAAAAAAAAGTAAAGCTAAATAAAACTGAGTGAATTCTTTAAATAATTATTAAAAAATGTATATTTTACAAAATTATAAATATGACATTTTAATTAGAACAGCTAGAAAAATGTCATGAAGAAAGAACAAAAACTCCGAGACTAAAAAACAAAAACAAAAAGCTAAATCAAGTTACGAAAATGGTAATCTGGCCATACTGGAGCTAAAATCACGTAACTAGTTGTCAAATTCGCTGAGCGCAAAGTAACGGGACCACGATAGGCGCCATCTCATTATTCTTTCCATCATGGGTTGGTACGACTCAACACTTGGAGGTTGGATGCGACCAATTGCTTGAGCTAAACTACTTAACTGTTCAACTAACTCCTGTTTAATACGTTCATTACTTTCATTGACGATTTCTAACACTTGGTCTTTGTTTAAATACATTTTGTCGAGAAAAAAAGGTCTTCTTGTAGTCCAAAATTTGAAAAAAAATCTACTACGTGAAATGCTTCTTAGAAATTTCCGCGAACAGATCAATTATATACCAATTCAAAATAACATGCCAATTATTGTCTTCGAAACGGAAAAAATAATTTGAATACAGATTCATAAGTATATTCAACAAAGTATATTTCGAATATACTTGCTTTGACAGAATTAATTCACAAAGGCGACACTTCAGAATTAAGTTTAATTTTATAGTATTAACTAGCACCGAAAATTCGAATCGGAAAATACAAGATATGCTTGTAAAAAAAAAGAAATAAAAATGTTTGAAAATTTACTTCATTAAAAGAACAGAATGTCAAGATTCAATACACTTTTTTAAGTTATTCAAATATTTGATTTGCAGTTAGGAGTTTAGTAACAGGTTAAATCAAAAAACCTTTATAAACTTTTTTGTTAATTAGTCAAATTCACTTGTCACAATTTGCTTCTTATTTAATATTTTTATAGTAGAATTTACTGAAAACCACTTGAAAATAGTTTGAAAGAGCACTTACAGTTTTTTAATATGTAAATATAAATGTAGTACAGTCGGCTCCTTAGAATTTCAAGCTTCCTCGTCTTATTTTATTGGAGTTTGCTATGTTGATACACGTCAATCAGATCCAAGTTTTTTTAATACATGAAGGCGTGGTCCTTAGAATTTTAGGCTTCTTCGTCTGAGTCCTTAGTTCTTTTAAGCCTTGAAGTTGGGCGCCAGTTAAGTTTTGTGTTGTTATTGTTATTTTTTTACAGCGATATAACTCGCTTCTTCAATTCCAACTTTACAACTGATCACTTAAAATTAAATGCTTCTAACTCTAGCCTATTATTTATTACGCATCATGCTATTGCTGTACCGCAATTCCACATTCCTTAGCAAAGTCACATTGTTTTAAGCCGCCCGCACAAGTAAACAACAATAAAGTGCTAAGCCGGTTTTGATACTCTGTTATCAAAGACATTTCATTTAATGATCATTAGCGCTTAGGTAAATTAACCCAGCATATATTTCAAGAGTAGCAGCAAAGGGATACTAGCTGCTATGTTAACTTGTACATATGTATGAAAGGAAGATGATGTTCTTACACTTGTGCATTATTGTTTTTCATATACAAATGTACATACATACATATGTATGTATGTAAATGCTGCCGAATACATAAACTATAAATTGACATACAATATAAAATAAGTGTTGATTGATCTTAAACTTCTTTTTTTCTGAATGCAAATACCTCCTATTGACATGTACATACATATTATGTACTTATGTATATTATCATATACCATCATTTATGTACATATAGAGTATACGTTCATTTATGAATGTATGTAATGAAAAACTTCATGAATTACTTTCAGAATTTATTAAAACTTATTCGCGTCGCGCGCATACATACATATCTACGTAGACATCGCAAACCTTGTGTTCACAACGCAGGCGCAGAAATAAACGCTCTGCGTATTTATCCTCCCCACGTGACTCGCCATCAATTCTCGGCGGACATTTTTTTTTTTCGTTTTTTAATTTTTTTTTTTTTAATGTAATCGTAAAAAAATTTCTAATAAATTTTATGTATCCGCTTATCATTCCAAAAGTAACAAAATGGTAAAAAAATAAGCAGTCGAAGAAATAAACGCACCGCCTATTTTTCCTCGCCACATGTTAGACTCGATTTCAATTCCCGGCGCAAACTTTTTTTATAAATTTTTTTTTTTTAATTCGTTTTTTTTTTTTTTATAATGTAATTGAAAAAAAAATTATGTAATAAATTTTACGTATTCGCTTATAATTTCAAAAATACGAAAATAGTAAAAATTTAATTGGTTTAATGTCGAGGTGAGAAATGTGTTGTGTGTTGAGGTGAAAGATGTGTGGTGTTTCTAATTTTTGTGTGGGGGAAAAGTCAGTGAGGTGTCTATAAACTCGGTGTGCTAAATTTCCTTATTACAAATCTTTCAAATCTCAATTGTACTAAAAAAAGCTCACAGTAACATTTGCACCTTCTCATTGCATTAACATTCTCTGGTACAAGTACATTGGCTCTGCTCAGTTTTTGGTTTCTGTATGAAATCAAATTGACGAATGCCGACGGCACTTTGCAAGGGATTTGCTTGTGCATTTCTATTTTCAAACAAATACAACCAAATAAAGATTTAAAATCCAACATGTAAAATCAAAGTAACTTTAATGTTTTTTGCTTTAATTTTAAAAGAAGAATTTAAACAAAATAATTATAAAACGACCTCACATTTTGATGTGTGCGTTTTAGTAAATTTAAAACTTCATTTTGAATTTTCAATTTGATGAAAACTTTTACTAATTTTTCGAGTCGAAATTAATTTTAGACAAGAATTCAAAGAGCATATTGGTATATTGATGAATATATTTGTATATCAATATACAAATGTATATATATCACATATATTATGTTAGTTATATTTGTGCAAAAATTCAATTGTATCTTCAATTCTTATAGTGTTACAAATGTATGTGCACACGCACTACAGCAACAATGATCTATCTCACGACGCATTGCCTTATCATATTTATGTACATTTGAATATGCATTCATTTGCTCCTTTGTCAAACGAAATTTTTTTCAATTTACATTTATCACAGGGAGTAATATATGTATGTATGCATTTATAGATAGTGTAGTATGATTATAAGTCGGATATGCCGTAACATTAATATTCATTGTTTTGGTTTTTAATTTATTGTCCACTTATGCATTCACTTTGCTGTGCCGTTTAAATAGTATCATATTTCTTAAAAGGTTCATTACACTTGAAACTAAATGCAAACATAGCTAACGTAATTCTTTTATGTGCGGCGCGTGAATGCTAGAATCATATTACATAAGTAAACACCGAAAAATTGTTATTGGCTTGCATTGACAAAAATTCCTATAAAAACGCTTGTACGTAGTATGTAAGAGACAAGAAAGAAAACAATTGCTTTACAAGCTGGACGCCCGGCTTGAAGCAATAAATAAATAAATATTTTAAAAACAAATCAATAATACTTTCATTACATGGCGATCCTGCCAGCTTGGTGCTAAGATTTTTTTGCACAAGTGGCGGAAAGCTCAAATGCTTATTCCAAAGTCCAGCTTGGTGCTAAGATTTTTGCACAAGTGGCGGAAAGCATATAATATAATACGCTAATAATAATAACAAAGTCCTGGTATCGATCAGCCAATAAGATCTACCAGTTGCGTGAAGTTCCTGGTCTGGCCAATAGACCAGAAGATAGATGACCACAGAAGGGCCGAAAGCTGTCTCCATTGAGGAGTATAGGAGAAGAAACCATTTATTAAAGAAACCAGCCGATCAAGAACCAGTCATCCCAATCATAAAGAAGCCAAAGCGCAGAGGCGGCTATACCCAGCGCATTAAACGAGAGATTGGATATCTCCTCCGAGAAGTCAACACTCAGCCACCACCACCTTGGAACAAGGCTTGCTCCATTTGGGAACGCATCTCGAAATTGGAATTCCTGCTGCAACAGCGTAAGCAAATTAAATAAATACAAACAGAAAAACAAAAAAAACTGTGCGTGCTTCACGCAGACAGTATAGGCTGACAAGCGTTAACCGCTCGCAGAAAAAAAAAAAATATAAATTATTTCTTTACATGGCGAGAATTGAACAACTTTGGTTTCTGTTGGCTATATGTTTGCCTTATAAAAATGTAGAGATGAAACTGTAAATGAATATATTAAGCAAGAAAAAAAAAAAAAATTATTCGGAAAGTCATTTTAAATTATGAAAATGTTTGAATTTGATATAATATGTTAAATATAATGTGTTTACTTAATGAATGAATTAACTTGAAAAAAAAATATAAATATAAATCCAATGTAAAAACAAAATTTTTCAAAATGTTTATACACACATTGTCGTTAAAAAAAAAAAAAAAAAAATTCAATGTAAAAACAAAATTTATAAATTATACGGTATAAGGTCCCCAATAGCTAATCTTTCAGAAATGGGAAAAACTTTATCAAAAGTTGATAAACCCAATGCCAATGTAGTAAACGAAGTAGTCGTTAATACTGGCTTAAATTTAATCGAAATTTGTTTAATTATAATCACAGTAATATCCTTATTAATATTAGCATTAAAATTATATGCTATGCATAATAAAAAATTGAGGAAAAGATAATCACGTTGCGGACGCTTTGTCTCGCATTACAATCAATGACTTAAAAGGAATAAATGAAAAGAATCAAAATATATACAAAATAGTGACTAGATCAATGTCGAAAAATAACAGCAGTCCAACTACACAGCAGCACATTAAAACATATGATAAGCCCAAAATATATGTCCCAATTAATAACACTGACGTCAGGAAATACAACAAATTAAAGATTATACCCACACGATGTTACATCAAACGAGGAAAATCTATAATGGCATATATAAAAATTGATGGCTTACTTGTTAATGGGAAAATTGACTTAGGACAATTCTTCTCTAGGCTCGACGAAGTGGCCGACAAACATGGCATTAATAATTTACAAGTGACACCTAGCGAGAAAATTTTCGAATTTGTCTCGATTAATGATTTTAAAAATAAGGGCAATATGATATTAAATAAAGTAAAAGTAGCGCTACTGAATGAGGTGACCCACATTAATGATGCTAAAACTGTAATGGACATTCTAAAAAGATAGCACGATGACCCTATAGAAGGCGGTCATTGCGGAATTTTCAGAACACTCATGAAAATTAAAAGACATTACTTCTGGAATAAAATGTCAAAAGATGTTGCTAAGTACGTAAAAACTTGCGAAAAATGCCAAAAAACCAAAATAACAAAGCATTTAAAAAGCCCAATGACTATAACACCAACTCCTACAGGTACATTTGATATAGTCTTTGTAGACACAATAGGACCACTACCTACAACAATTAATGGCAATACTTATGCTGTCACAATAATATGCGACATGACAAAATATTTAGTCACGATACCCATCCAAGACAAAAATGCCAAGACAGTTGCGAAAGCAATATTTGAAAAGTTTATTCTTACCTACGGTCCAATGAAGACGTTCATTTCGGACATGGGTACAGAATACAAAAATTCAATACTAACAGAGCTATGTGAATTGCTAAAAATAGAGAAACTTAATTCAACTGCCTACCACCACCAAACACTAGGAGTAATAGAAAGATCACATAAAACTTTCAATCAATACGTAAGATCTTACATATCGATTGACAAAAACGACTGGGATGAGTGGCTACAATACTTCACATACTGTTTTAACACCACTCCTTCTACAGTACATGACTATTGTCCGTATGAATTAGTTTTTGGAAAAACACCAAACATGTTTCAGTAGTTCACAAATGTAGACCAAATTACTCCATTATATAACATAGATAACTACGCTAGAGAAGTAAGATTTAGGCTAGAAGTAGCACATAAAAGAGCTCGCAATATGATAGATATAGCTAAAATTAAGCAAAAAAACATTTTATGATAAAAATAGTTTAGATCACAATTTTAGCATAGGCAATTTAGTTTTACTTAGGAATGAAGTGGCCCATAAACTGGAACCCCAATATTGTGGGCCTTATACCATTAAAGCAATAGATAATAAAAATAATGTTACTATAGTCGATAAGTTATCTTTAAAAGAACAAATAGTTCACAAAAATAGGCTTAAGATTTATCAACAATAAGTAGTTTTAAAGACGCGTCTAAACTTAGAAAATTAATACAATATATACATACATATAAAATTAAGATTACTCTTATGTACATATTTTTATTTTAACAATTCAATGTAAAAGAATGTTCATACAAAAAAAAAAGTTGTATGAGCATTCTTCTGAAGAAGGGAGGTGTAGTATGATTATAAGTCGGATATGCCGTAACATTAATATTCATAAACATTTATTGTTTTGTTTTGGTTTTTAATTTATTGTCCACTTATGCATTTACTTTGCTGTGCCGTTTAAATAGTATCATATTTCTTAAAAGGTTCATTACACTTGAAACTAAATGGAAACATAGCTAACGTAATTCTTTTATGTGCGGCGCGTGAATGCTAGAATCATATTACATAAGTAAACACCGAAAAATTGTTATTGGCTTGCATTGACAAAAATTCCTATAAAAACGCTTGTACGTAGTATATAAGAGAAGAAAGAAAACAATTGCTTTACAAGCTGGACGCCCGGCTTGAAGCAATAAATAAATAAATATTTTAAAAACAAATCAATAATACTTTCATTACAATAGTATAAAACTTTGAAATTTAAAATAAATAAAAGAAAACTTCAAAGAAACGTATTTGCATACATATATGGGACAACTAAGTTCTATTGCATCTTTAATAAATATAGTGTTGCACGCATATGTATGCACTGAAACAACATGACCTACCTTACGAGCATCGCCTTATCATATTTCATGCAATAATTAGGGAGTAAATGCTCGAATGATCGAATTCCTGCAAATGTTAAAACAATTTCTTCTGCATATGCATCGACGTATTTGCATGAGCCTATATGCACACTTGATGCCCTAACTATCTATGTACGTTCAATTGATCAAATCAAAAAATTCTTTATAGAAAACGCTTCATTACCAGGCACACAGGAAGATGGCATATGCAAATATAAATATGTGAATTGAATTCAACCAAAACAATGCTTATTAATATACACATATGCATGGACATACAACCGCACACACAGGGCACTCACTTTATTCCTCAAA
Source organism: Anastrepha ludens (assembly GCF_028408465.1). NCBI lineage: Eukaryota > Metazoa > Arthropoda > Insecta > Diptera > Tephritidae > Anastrepha > Anastrepha ludens. Next base: position 97,341,778 of record NC_071503.1, read on the forward strand.
ATGCGTACATACATATGTCGTACAAAGCTAAAATTCTATGCCTAGCGACTACAAGAGCAAAATGCAGTCATAGGCGCAGGCGTAGCGGCCATCATTCTAGTTGCCATAGTAGAGCGGGGGCTGTATGGAGTTGAGTGTGCAAAATGTAAGGACCGCATTCTATAAATAGTTTTGAACTCAGAAAAGCTTGCAGATTATGATTCTGGATGTTGCCGGAAGATTTGATGGTCCATTTTTTTTTTTACCCCACCCCCTTAGTATTCAAGTAAATGGACTGAACAAGTGATTTGAAACCATTTCAATGATTGTTTTAGTGATAAAATTCATTTATTTCTTATAAGTAAAGATAATTTTAGTTAGTCAATAAAAAAAAGTAAAAAATAAAACACATATTTTTGATAAAAAATGATTTAATAGGGAAAAGAACATTTTAACATAAGTCATACAAAAAAATACAAATAATTAATCTTTTTTATTTTGGCAGTTATTATCAATACATGTGCACAACGAAATACAATTTAGTTGTAACTTTTTGCAAGAACAAGCCTTTGTTTGACAATTAGATGTACATTTGCAGGGTGGAATTAACAATTCCGGTAATGGTCGCTTCGTCAATTTTTTCATAGCCTAATAAGGTGTAATCAATAGGCTGTAGTACTATTTGGTCAGAATTTATCCATATATATGTTCTTGCTGAAGCTCTTAACAAATGTAAATGTAGAGCATCTGATGTGCAAATTACTTTTAATAAATTTAAGCTGAAGCCGATATTTTGACAAATTAATTTATAGCGACGTTAGAACTTCTTTATCGAAGTTTTTTAATGCTTTGTAATTAATGCAATGACCAAATTTATTCATCAAATTGATTATATTTTTCGATCGAGTCAAATGATGAATAGATTGAGCTAAAGCAATATGCTTTGGAGTCGGTTTCTCAGTAATCGTGAAGTATATATCATGAAACACTGATAACGCTCGTCGATTGTAATTTTCACTTAATTTTTTATTTTGAGCACTGAACAAAGCTTGCATAAAAATTTGCCAATTATTCGGTAAATGAATTTTGTTTAAAAATTGTTCAATTAAAATTTCATCACATGAAAACCCATTTGGTATTACTTCAGTACTTAATATTTCTTTACGAAGTTGTTTTGCCACTTGCACAATGGAGTTTGTTGAAGTTATGGTACGAATATGTTCAATGACTTCATCCATTTTATGTTGCCCGTAAACACTAATGATGATTTCGATCGATCATTTGGATATGGAAATAAAACGTTTTCACCATACTTATCTATTAGTAGTGATTTAATATCACGATTTTCTACAACTGCGTCTTCTATGTCAGTGAGTTCAGCTATTCGCTTAGCTAATGATGACACTTCAAAAGAGTGAGTTGTTAATTTATGTTTTATTTCATTAATCAGCTTCTCAAATGTCTCTATAAGAATTTCATGTGGTATTTTATTTGGAGGTCTACCTGCTGGAGTTGCTGAGTTTCTTGGTAGTCGTAGATAATCACGATAACAGTGTTTATGATACTTTACTTCCATTGCAAAGAAATCGGCTGGATGTTCGCAAGTGTCAATGTGTGAAATCATCATCTTGTGTTTTTCGGGCAGTATTTAGGATTTGTTCCGCTGCTGACATTTCGGAGCACAAATAAAGTGTTTTGTTTTTATTTCTTGTTTGTTTACCACAGATTAAACATTTTAGATCTTTATTAAATTTTAAATTTGTTCTTGATGACCTTCGAGTGCCTTGAGTACCTGACACACTAGCTTCTGCATAGCAGGTAGAAATAGAAACATTCTCCTGCTTTTGTAGGGCCAATTCTCGACGTGTTATCTTCTTTTCGCTAATGTAACTTGCCATACAAGTTCGATGCCAAGTACATTGGTAATCAGTAAAGGCTGCATTATTTTTAATTTTCTCACTAATGCCATCTTTTCTCCGATCTGCTGCTCTCTGAATATTTATAAATGATTGTGGTTTTGGATTCATCACTAAATTACCCGTTTCATCACAAAACAAACACGAAATTTCGTATAGTTTTCGTTTCTTTATATTTATCACTTCTAAAGACATTGTCCATGAGTTTATTTAAACAAAAAACTAATAAAATAAAATACAGTGCACTCGCGATAACTCGAACTAATTAAATAGGCGCTGTTCGATTTATCGAATTTGTTCGACTTATCAATTGAGTGTGCTATGTTAAAAAAACAGTCATCGATATCGATTTTTTTCAATTAAATTTATTTATTTATTTACATATGGATATGAACATGAATATGTTTAAAATAATTAATTCGTTTCAATATTTTTCATCAAATATTTGGCAGTCTTTGTGTCAGTAACACAAAAAAGTCAGTTTTTACAGAAAAGTTAGGCCGAAAAGAAAGTTGTAATGTGTGTTTGTCTTTTCTTGCCTGCAGCAATGTTGAATATGACTTTTTCACGCAGCAATTGAAGAGTGTTAACCTTTGAGGGGCTTACTTGTTCAGTTGTGGCCCACTGAATTACCTTATTGATAGAGCTAACTGCCTCCTCAGATGATATCCGCTCACATGTCTCAGTTGTGTTGTTAAACTCAGACTCAGAATCACTAGTTTCAATTATTACTTCTGTGTCGGTAAATTCGGCACCATCATTCCATTTGCTAACATCATAAAGCGAAAATTCGACCTGTAAATTATGTTTTTCATGTTATGTTCTTTCAAGATGAGTCCACTTATTGGGTAATTCTTTTTTCTTTGGGACAGAAACCATTTGTATAAAGCGGCTTTCATTTTAGGAAACTCAGAAGCTTTTAAAGTTCTCCTCTTCCCAAGCCCCAAAAACGTGTTGTTTACTGCTTTTAAAATTGCCTTGTCTTTCTTTTTTATAAGACTTATGGTGGACTTGGCTACCCCATATTCCTTCGCTAGAGAAGTAACACTACATCCACGTTTAATTTTGTTAAGGACTTCAGCCCTCTCTTTTAATGTTAAACACTTCAACCTTTTACGATCCATTACTCACATGCACTGATACACTACAAATGACAAATTTAAAGCAATTTGGTCAATGCAAGATGTTGTTCCCAGAAAACTAACGGGATATTAACGTCGAAATATTCATATGGACAATACACTAGTATACATATAATTTATATACATATACTATTACATATGTATGTATGTATAAAATGTACATGTTTGAAAAGAATGTGTGTACAAATAAATTTGTTTTTTTGTTCGAGTTATAGAGCTTTAATATTGTTCGAGTTACAAACTAGTCAATAGGGAAAAAAATGTGTTCGAGTTAGCACGTCGTTCGACTTAGCGGCTATTCGAGTTACCGCGAGTGCACTGTATTTTCCACTGACTAATACGAGTGCTATGACGCAATAAAGCTTGGACAAGGTGAAGGGCGGGGGAGAGGGAAGGGACCATCACAGCTGCCGCCAACATGTTTTTTTTTGTGTAGGGCCTCAGGTAAAAGAACTTCAGCATTGTTGCCGGTCCTCACATTTTGCATACTCAATGTCCTTTAGTGCCTGCACTATAGCGCTGAATAATCGCGGCGGCGCCGAACAGTTTCAACTATTGTACTGTACAACAAAAACTCATCATCAAAAAATTCATTGATAAATTCGAGCTCATAGTTCTAAGAGCAAGTACTTTCATTCATAAAACGAGCCGCCCACATGCCAATTTTCTCGACAGTTCGAAAATAGTCAATATTGGAATATTTCGCGTAGAATATTTGCCAATATTTGGTAAATCTTGAATTTTTGTCAAGTCGAGTGCCCGCGGCTTCGTGCATATGTATGCATCAATATATGTATGTAAATATTTGTATATGTACAATGCTGTGCCCAATGCTGTGAATGTGCGCTACGCCTATGACCGCGCCCTGGATTTCTTGAGAAGTTTTACCGCTTTATTTTGAGCATACATACACACAGCATATAGATATGCGCATATGTACATACATATATAAATTCACAAATTTACATTTGTATATGCCATCTTCCTGTGTGGCTGGTAATGAAGCGTTTTCTATAGAGGATTTTGATTCAGTTGAAGGGATTCAACAAAGTTTTACAGACACCAGACAGACAGACATAACATATGTATATAATTTTGGACGTTTTGGAAAAATTCAAATATATACATATGTAGGTCATATTAAAAAGCGACATACCTAACATTCTTTGCTTCTAATCATCAACAAATTCTTATCGACTACTGCTAAATTTACATAATTCAGCCCCTTACTGTTAAGTTTTGGTGAAAAATGTGTCTGTGGTGATAGCAGAGAATGTTAATGCAATGAGAAGGAGCAAATGTTAAATGAGCTTTTTTCGAGTACTAATTTGTAGATTCAAACTAAGGTAATTTCAAATTCAACTTTCCTCACGAGTGGGGAATTGCAGATATTTACCACGCGAGTGACGCGAGTGGAGGGTTTCTATATTTACTTACCACGCTAGGACAAGAATTCAGATTTTTTCTGCGTTTACCAAACTGCTGAGGAATTTCATAAGATTTTTCGGCACACTACTAAGGAAATCGACTGATTTCATGCCCACAGCGAAGCGAATACATTTGCGATTAAGAAGGCCGCGCGGCACTTAATTTGTGGTGCAGAAGCTAAAGTCGGCGGAATTATTCGTTTTGTTTTTTGGCACGTATTTAATTCAGGTTCAAGTCCTGAAGTCATACTTTTTTCTTGCACATTTTTTTTTTTATTGTACAATTCAAACCAGGAAAGTTTGGTAAAATTTTTGAGTTTATTTTAATTAAAATTTCTTTAAAATACTGTTTTTTGTGTATTTCATAAATGGAAATTTCGTTTCGGTATAAAATAGTTCATACTGGATATGACCTGATTTTTATATCAATCAATCAAAACAGAAAATATGTACATACATATGTATTTAATCTCTTTCATCAAATCCAAATTATATTGATGAGAAAATATTCTAATATCCGTCCAGAAAGCCAAACGCGCATATATACATACATATGCATATAATTACGCATACAAACTTTCAACTAACGCAGAATATGTGCATATGTGGCATTCCCATGGCAGCCGGTTCTACGTTACCGGAATGACTCGGGTTTTTATTCCCGACCAATGGCTGCCGCCCCAGTACACTAGCCCTGTCTAGTGCACCGTATTTTACCCTAAACCTTTCGTCACAGGAGCAACTCATTGCAGCCAGTTTGCTCCAAATACTTCTCTTCCGGGCTGGCGTCGAACCCAACCCCGGACCTGAAGTATTTTACTGCTGCATTTGCCACAAACGGCTCCACCCGAACTCCACCTCGGTTAGGTGTAACCAGTGCAACGGGTGGTGCCATCTTAAGACCTATTCAGGCCTTAAGACTCACAGGGAGTGGTCCACAAGGTATGTGGCCACGTGTTGCTCCCGCCCACAGGCGGTCACCGCCTCTACGGCGACACTGCCCTCAGTGCCGGCACATCACACTGCCGCCACTAACAACACCTCAACGGCCAGGAGCCCCCAAGAGCAACACGACTCCCTCTCCAACCCACAACCCTCCTGCTCCTACCCCAGTGCGGGGACAAACCAGCAGCTCTTGGTCCCCCGCACAGTCTGCTCCGTGTGCCAGACCGTAGTACCTCGGAACCTGACAACTGTCCAATGCAGTTCTTGCAGTGGCTGGTGTCACTTTCGGAGGTGCTCCGGCCTGCACACCACCCGTGAGTGGACACGCGACTACGTTGCCCCCTGCTGCAGAGCTCTGCACCCGCAACCGCCCACCGTGGCGCGGCCACCCGACAACATCAGGCCACTCCCCATTTTGCGGAACGCACAGCAGGACCAACGCAGACAACATCACGCATCCCTCACCCCCCGAATTACGACGACCCTCCCGCGAAGCTTCAAGCTTTTGCAACTGAACTGCAACGGACTAACGAGTAAGATTGACGAGATAGTCGACTTCATGAGTCGGTTCGGAATTAAGATAGCTGCGGTCCAAGAGACAAAACTGCACGCTAGCTCCCCCCTGATTACCAGGGACGGCTATAACGTGCACCGAAAGGACCGCGAGCGAGACAACGGTGGTGGCCTAGCGTTCATAGTACACCATTCAGTGCAGTATCGTCTTATTGATGAAGGCATCGACCGCAGGGACAGCACCTTAGAACGTCAAGGTATAGCTGTCCGGTCAGGCGATGCCGAGCTCGAAATTTACAATATTTATATACCCCCTGTCACCTGCTGCCCGGCAGGATATCTCCCCGATATTGGTGCGCTCATCAGGGGAGAAAACCGATTGGTAGTAGGTGACTTTAACGCGCATCACGATCTTTGGCATTCAAGCCTGCCAAATGATCGTAGGGGACAGCTATTGGCAGAGCAGATAGACGATTCGACGTTCAGCACTGTAAACGACGACGCCCCCACTAGGGTAGTGGGCAATTGTAGCAGCTCGCCTGACATAACAATTGCTAGCGCTGGACTGATAAATAGCATAACCTGGCGACCTATGCTATCGCTTGCATCAGACCACTTGCCCATTATCATCTCGATCGAGAGACCCGCCGATTTTGTTTCCGCGGATCACCGGTCATATATCAACTTTAACAAAGCTGATTGGACCAGATTCGCGGAATTTACTGAGAACATCTTCGCAGCCCTACCCACTCCCACCGATGTGCGCGCAGGCGAACGCGCACTCCGCAAGGCGATTACAGCCGCCGCGGCTCGCTTCATACCTGCTGGACGGATCCGGGAATTACGTCCCAATTTCCCAGCCGAAGCAGCCGTTATGGCAAACGAGCGTGACCGTCTACGCCAGGCCGATCCCGGGGATCCTCGTATAAAGGATCTCAATTTGGAGATCCGGCAACTGGTCACCCAACATAAGCGGACCAAATGGGTAGAGCATCTGAAGTCCTGTAACTTCACCTCTGGTGTGAGCAAGCTCTGGTCCACCGTAAGGTCCCTGTCGAACCCGACGAAGCACAACGACAAGGTGGATATCACCTTCAACGGTCGTACTTCGTCGGACCCGAAGAGATGCGCGAGCTATTTTAGCCGGCAATTTATATTGCATCCTCCGGTCGACAGATCCAAACGTTGTGCCACCAGACGGCTGCACAAACTGCCCTACAACAGTGCACCGCTTACTTTCACCAGCGACGAGGTTCAGGGGGCCATCAAACACATGAAACCATCAAAAGCCATTGGCCCCGACGGACTAAACATGCTGATGCTGAAAAAGCTGGGTCCATTGGGAGTAGAATATCTCACAAAGGTCTTCAACCTGTCTATGGCCACTCTCATCATTCCTGATAAGTGGAAATTAGGGAGAGTGGTCCCACTGCTGAAGCCTGGGAAACCCGCCAACCAAGGGGAGTCTTATCGTCCGATAACTCTCCTTTCCCCAGTAGTGAAGACACTTGAGGCCCTTCTACTCCCACTCCTCACTCAACACCTGACTCCAGCCCCACACCAGCATGGTTTCCGTAGAGTGCACAGTACCACCACGGCACTCACCGTCATAAACACCCAGGTAAACCGCGGCCTTAACCAAAACCGCCCCTGCGAGAGGACTGTCCTAGTAGCGTTGGACCTACAAAAGGCTTTCGACACAGTCAGCCACGCCACGCTACTAGATGACATTTTACAGTCGACACTCCCGCCAGGGCTGAAGAGGTGGACCGCGAACTACCTGAGTGGTCGTCACTCGTCGGTAGTATTTCGAGACCAAACCTCAAAACAGAGAAAAATAAAGCAAGGAGTACCGCAGGGTGGTGTCCTTTCACCCTTGCTTTTTAATTTCTATATTTCGAAACTCCCCCAGCCACCAGAGGGAGTCTCACTGGTCTCATATGCCGACGACTGCACGATAATGGCGTTGGGCAATGACATTGATGGCCTATGCTCAAAAGTAAACGACTACCTCGCCAGCCTTTCTCGCTTTTTCACTCCGAGAAACTTAAAACTTTCTCCCACTAAATCCACGGCGACCCTATTTACCACCTGGACAAAGGAGGTCAAGCTGCCACTTCAGGTACACGTCGACGATACCCCAATTCCGACGATAAACAACCCCAGAATTTTGGGAGTCACCTTTGACAGCTTGCTCTCCTTTTCGGCGCACACAACCGCTATTGCAACGAGAGTACAGAATCGCAACAAGGTCCTCAAGTCGCTTGCCGGCAGCACTTGGGGCAAAGACAAAGAAATGTTGCTGTCGACTTTCAAAGCAATAGGCCGACCGGTTCTGAACTATGCCGCGCCTGTCTGGTCGCCTGGAACCAGTGATACGCAGTGGACGAAGCTTCAGACCTGCCAGAATACTGCCATCAGGACCGCGACAGGATGTCTCCTGATGTCCCCTATCCACCATTTACATGACGAGGCGCACATGCTCCCGGTTAAGGAGCATAACAAAATGCTCGGCAAGCAGTTTCTGCTTGGGTGTCACCGTAGGCCTCACCCATGCAGACACCTGCTCGAGCCTGAGCCACCTCCCAGGCACATCAGGAGACACTTCCTCAACTACGTGGACGAGATCCAGGACAAAACGGACAGACCTCTCCAGGATCGGACAGTATACAGACAGGCTATTAACGACATCCATCGGGAGACACTTACCACCTTCCTAAGCTCCCGACCCCCGAATGCCGTTATCGGAGTCCAACCACCACCTATCGCAGACGAAGAGCTCCAGCTTCCTCGAGAGTCCCGCGTAATCTTGGCACAACTACGTTCTGGATATTGTAGCAGGTTAAACTCCTACCTATCCAGAATCGACCCCGACATACTAAACATATGTCCTGCATGTGAAGGTACCCCGCACGACACTAACCACCTCTTCACATGCCCCATCAAACCCACTCATCTAACACCTCTCTCCCTCTGGACCCAACCCGTCGAAACTGCCAGTTTCCTGGGCCTACCGTTAGATGAGCTAGACGAAGACGACCGGTAATTTACACTACACTGACAGGGCGAAGATACTGCTACAACAACAACAACAACAACATGTGCATATAAAACTGCGAATCGAATAAATGAGTGATTTAGAAAAGTTCATTAGTAATTATAGATAAGCTTAATCGTGAAAGACGTGTTGTGTATGCGGTACATAGTCTCATGTTTGACTCAGGTTCAATTCCTGTACACACTTTTCTTTATTCGATATTTTTATTTAATTTTTTGTATTTGGTTTAATTAGAATTGATTTAAAATAGTGTATTCAGGTTTTTCTAATACCTGTTATTGAGAAATTTATTTTCTATATAACATTATTCATACTCTTTTTGAATTTATATGTAAAACAGCCATAAAGGCAATCATATGAATATACATTTCTATATTTAATCTCTTCAGTCAAATCTGAACTACTTACATACACATATTGATGAGGAAATATTCTAATATCCATGGATGGATCCAGAAAGCCAAACGCGCATACACGCATATGTATATAAATATATATAAATACTAGCAAACCCGGCCCCCTTCGCTGGGCACACTAAAATAGAATAGATATGGTTTAGAACAGAAAATATATGATTTTCGTATTATTTATTTCTTTATTCTTTATTCAAGCGCTTTGGCATAAACAATATTTTTTGTTTTTCTATTTGTTTTTGAGTAAATATAAAATATAAATTGAAAATCAGGAAAAAAGAAGATTGTTTTTAAATTTCAAATCAACGCATATGAATAAACAATCGTCTTTTTTCCTGATCATCCATGAATTTTTCGTTTCAATTTATATGTTTTATTAAGCATTGGAGCTTTTTTAACCATTATCCATTTATATTTTTCAAAAAAAAAAAAACGAAAAAAATTTTTTTTTCACGAACACATAATTTCATTCGGATTTCACATTAAATTCTCAAATTTCGTAAGAAATTATTCACTGTTCCAAAATCCACTCCAAAAAAATTCACAAACAATTTTTACATGTTGCACTTACGTTTTTTCCTTATGGCATCCAAATCAGAAAGAAATATTGACCCATTGTAACTCACACTGTCAATTTGACCGTTCAGTTCCGCCCCAAGCGTTAAAAAAGTAAGCGACATTATGGCTGGTTCAAAAGAACGCTGTACCCGTTGCCAGTGCTCCAACCAAACTTTACGAAACCCATTTTCAATACTTACTTAACAATGTGTGTAAGTTTGGTTTAATTCGGTGCAAAGACACGGCGGGTCCACGTTTTGGCATATATTTCCAGACCCTAGTCATCAATAGGTATGAAAATTACCCCGTATTAAAGAACTTATCAACAGCTTTCATTTGATACCCATATTGTACATACACAACCAAAGGTTACCCGGGTCCACGTTTTGACCTATATCTCGAGACCCCAGTCACGGACCGGTATGAAAAATACTCTGTACTAAAGCATTCGCCAACAGCTTAAATTTGATATCCATATTGTACAAAAACATTCTAGGGTCCACGTTTTGGTCTCTATCTCGAGACCATAGTCACGGAGCGGCATGAAAAATACTCTGTACTAAAGCATTCACCAACAGCTTCCATTTGATACCCATATTGTACATACACGTCCGAAGGTTACCCGGCTCCACGTTTTGACCTATATCTCGAGACCCTATCTACCAATAGGTATTCAAACTATACGGAAATCATCTTCATTACCTACTTAACAATGTGTGTAAGTTTGGTTTAATTCGGTTCAAAGACACGGCGGGTCCACGTTTTGGCATATATTTTGAGACCCTAGTCATCAATAGGTATGAAAATTACCCCGTATTAAAGAACTTATCAACAGCTTTCATTTGATACCCATATTGTACATACACAACCAAAGGTTACCCGGGTCCACGTTTTGACCTATATCTCGAGACCCCAGTCACGGACCGGTATGAAAAATACTCTGTACTAAAGCATTCGCCAACAGCTTCAATTTGATATCCATATTGTACAAACACATTCTAGGGTCCACGTTTTGGTCTCTATCTCGAGACCCTAGTCACGGAGCGGCATGAAAAATACTCTGTACTAAAGCATTCACCAACAGCTTCAATTTGATACCCATATTGTACATACACATCCGAAGGTTACCCGGGTCCACGTTTTGACCTATATCTCGAGCCCTATCCACCAATAGGTATCCAAACTATACGGAAACCATCTTCAATACCTTCTTAACAATGTGGGTAAGTTTGGTTTAATTCGGTGCAGACGCGGCCGGTTAGCGAACACACACAAAAAGTTGACTTTATTTTATATATATGATTTTTTTCAGTTTGTGTCCGAAAAATCCAAATATCTTACGGAACCCTATTTTTTCCAAAATAAAATGTAATCCGTGTTACTCGTGGATGATGTAGCTTTCGAATGGTGAAAGAATTTTTAAAATCGGTCCAGTAGTTTTTGAGCCTATTCGTTACAAACAAACAAACAAACAAACAAACAAACAAAGTTTTCCTCTTTATAATATTAGTATAGATATACAAACCTTCAACGAACGCAAAATGTATGCATACAAAAAACAACAAGTGCGACCGTCTTCTTGTCCGTTAGTGAAAAGATGGGATATGTATACCCTATGAGCAAAAAGAACCGGGAAGGTGATGTTGACTGTTTTCTTCGATTGCCAAGGCGTAGTGCACCATGAGTACCTTCCATCGGGCCAGACAGTCAATAAAGAATATTATTCATCCGTTTTGAAGCCTTTGAGAGATGCTGTATGTTGCCGTAACGGCCGGAAATGTGAGCAAATAATCCTTGGATCGTGCCATCGCACCGATCAAAGAGATCAAAGAGAATACGACGAAGGAGCTGAAGGCCATGTCGGCCTACCGGGGTTGTTTGGAGGACTGGGTTAAACGTTGGCACATGTGTGTTGCTTCAGACGGGTCATATTTTGAAGGAGATAATAAAAATTTGCCTGAAATTTAACTCTGTTATGTTTTATTTAAACATTCCCGGTACCTTTTGATCATAGGGTACATATTTGCGGCTTTGCGAACAGAAATGTGTGATTCGCTGGATTTGTTCAAGGAATCTAAGTCGCATTAACTCGCGACTGTCGAACAGTTAGAAGACATATTTACATACATATAAGGGTGCATACATACATACGGAGCCGCGGCCACTCGACATGACAAAAATTCAAGATTTATCAAATATTGGCAAATAATTCCACGCGAAATATTCCAATATTGACTATTTTCGAATGGTCGCGAAAATTGGCATATGGGCGGCTCGTTTTATGAATGAAATTGAAATATGAGCTCTAACTTATGAATGAACTTTTTGTTTTTGTTCTAAATTGTACAGCGCCGTCGCTGATAGAATCATGACCGCTGCGACTGCGTCTACGAATGTATTTTGTTTTTGTAGTCGCTAGGCTTAGATTTTAGCTTCGGGCGACATGCGCATGTGAGGTATGTGTTTTTGTTGTGTTCTAGAACATTTTAGAATGTGTGGTGGCAAAGCGGCCATCGCGTTGCGCTTGCTGTTGCTTTTGCGTCTATCAAAGTATTGTGTTTTTGTAAGTACAATATTAGGAATATCGACTGATGAAAGACAAAAGTACACGGAAGCAAGAAGGGAACGCTGTGCTCGCGCATATATGCATGAATGTAAGTTATGTATTATCGGTCGAGTCAGTCTTCGCCTATGAATCGTAAGAATAAGTCGTGTTAAATCAATTTTCTTAATAATAAAATATAAGTGAAAACTTGAAAGAAAAAAAACTAAATTGTTTTATTGGAAACATAAATGGCGACGAGGATAAAAAACAACAAAACAAAAACACAAATTTATTAGAAAACAAAAATTTAATATCTGCTCTTCAAAATGTATTGAAAGGAAAAATAAATAAAAATTAAAATAAAAATAAAAAATCAATAAATCAAATCCGTTCAAGCAAACGTTAAAAAAAAAAACAAAAAAAAAAACAATTACGAATAGTGTGCAAAATTAAGAAAAAAAAAAAATATGACTAAATTTTAATAAAATATTTAATAATAAATATTAATATAATTACATATGATAACTAAAGTCGAATCGAAATTTGAAAGTGTGAAATTTTGAAATTTGAATTAAACTGGAAGCTGAAATACACACATACATAAAGATAATTTTACAGAAAATTGCAGCAAATGGGATTTGAGATCTCATGGGGGGTCAAATTAATACGAGTGACAAGGAAATACAATTTGAAAGGTGTTAACACCTAAATTTCAATCTTGTTAAAAAGAAATGAAAATTGAAAACTGAAAGTGAATAAATATTGAATGTTGAGCGCTGTACTACTTGAAAAAGCCTAGCCAAATAACAATTGAAAAAAAAAAAAAAAAATACCGCAAATCACTCAAGTGTTTCTATATTACAACAACTAAAAAATCGTTTAAAAGTGCACTTGACTTCAAAACGAAGAAGTCATGACCCGCTAGGTCAAGGAAAGGACAGCAAAATACTAACGGACACGAAGCTTATACACATTGTTGCCAACGAACAATTGTTGCGAAACAAAGCCATCTCGCGAAATTCTGGACACATGTTGAGTGACTGAAGGTCTCAAAGTGTAAAGGTTTATGTGTGTTTGTGCATAATATATGTAAACGAGTGCGATCAACCTCGAATGAGAATTAAAAAACAACAAAAATAAAATTTAAAGAGAGATGAACGAAAACATAAACTAAACACAAAGAAATAACACAGGATGGCACTAACATTAGCAGAGGCGATGAAGGAGAGCTAGAAAGCGGTGTAGTTAAAGGAAATAAAGAAGTTGTAGAAATAACGAAAGAAAGTAGTGAAAAAGAAGTGCTAGCTGAGGAGGCAAAGGTATTAGAAGAAATAAACAAAAAAGTGGAAATAACGACATACATAAATAAAAATAAAATAAAAGAGGTTTACAAATTTATACAAACGTGCTTCCTTCGCTTGTCCTCAGAATAAATAACGCGCAATGATAATTTTTGCCGGTAAATTTTGGTATAAAACTAAATTTCAAACCCATTCAATTGTAATAACTAAATAAAAATAATCCAAAAATAAGAAAGCAGCAAAATAAATAGTGAAACAATAAAACAATAAATAAAAATATAAAATTAAAAATGCAAGATCAAGTTAAATCGATTTAACTTTGTCTAACGTAATACAACGAAAATACTGTCAACATGGACTCGCAGGGTTATGAAAATGCACGCAATATGACGTTGCTCTTCTTCCTTGAGCGCCGATAAGGGTGAGGCACGCACTGTTCACGATTTGTCCTGTCAATTTGGTAGCAAGGAATTCACCAAAAAAAAAAATGTTTCAAATTGCTGGCGGTAGTCAATCGGATAACAACAGCGAACAGCAGCAACAACGAGCCAACAAAAAAAATAAAAATAAAATAAAAAATAAGTAAAATTAAAATATCAATATAGCAACAGTCGCAAAAAAGTAGAATAAGCTTACCAAACAACAACGCAAGGCATTACTATCTTCAGTTCATACATCATTCATAGTATTCTCCTCATAAAAAAGAAACAAAAACAAAGATAAGCACCCAAATTAAAAGATAAAACACCGTTTGACGAAAGACGTGAATTCTGTGATAAACAGTGTTTCTCAAACTGCCTTAATTTAAAGTAAAGGAAAGTAAATAAAGAAGAGAAGGAAAGCAAAAGCATACAAAAAAGTGGAAATGGAGAGGAAAATGGAAATAAGTACGTAGAAGAAAGGGGAAATGAAAATGAAAAGGAAAGTGACAATGAAAATGAAAAGGAAGGTGAAAATGAAAATAAAAAGGATGATGAAAATGAAGAATAGAAAGCTAATGAAAAAGGAAGTGAAATAATTGAAAAAGAGTATGTAGAAAAGACAGATAACTTAAAAGAAAATAACGGTGGCGCTGAAAATTCGTATAATAAAGCACACCGCACAAAATAATACAAAATTGATTTTTGAAGTTTATTTACAATTCTTGCCATTTCATGTAAAAACTTTGTTGTTGCAAAATAATATAAACAATATGGAAAATGCCTTCACATATTATTTACAAAATAACTTGTTGCAAGACATTGATATAGGTCGCGGCAGCCTGAAGGTTGACCCTTATGAGAAAAATGTTAAGAGTAATCATGATTTTCATTCCAATTTCAATCGGTTGAACCATAAAAACCAAACCAATAACAATCTTGGTAAACAAAATTCAGGAGTTTTCCGCAACAAAAATACAAATTTTGAATTTAATCCGAATTATAAAAATTCGAACAGATACAATAGAAATTTTGAAAATAATCAATCCGGAAATTTTAATAGCAATGTCAACTACGGTAGAAATAGTGGCAATTGGAGAGGTGAACCAAATTTGAGAAATTACTCTGGTAGATTTCCTAACAGCACAGCGCATGATGAATACAATTTTGTCTGAATACATCAACAAAATCTGCATAATATATATGGATGATATTTTGGTATTTTCTACTTCTATTAGCGAACACTTTGAGAGCCTAACAAAAATATTAAACTGCTTATCTACAAATAACTTAAGAATACAATACGATAAGTGCAAATTTTTATCTAGATGTACAGAGCTTCTGGGCCATATTATCACACATGAAGGTATCAAGCCAAACCCGGAGAAAACGACAAAACGATAATAATTACTTTACGGATAACGAAGAAAACATTGATATAAAATCTTTGTTCGAAAATTCTTTAGAAACGGTGCATTCAGCATACGAAAACCTAAATGAACACTTTCTTATATCCGAGTCCATAGTAAATAGATACACCACTCAAATTCGTATAGTAAGGAACAAACCCATCGAAAGCGAAATGTTATATAACAAATATAGAATAGTCTATATAGCCGAAAGAGACTTACAAAATAGCATTTATCTTACAGATCTTTTTAGGAAATATATAAAAAAAAAGGAACAACAGGAATTCATTCAGAGTTGCCTGATAGTGCGTACAATGTGGTACAAGAAAAACTGATTAGTTTATTCTCTTATGACAATAACATTTAATTTACTAAATGCTGTTACAAAGCTTTAGACTTGAAAATAGAGGAGGAAATTTTAGAGGTAGTGAAAAAAGTCCATATGGAAGGGAACCATAAGGGTGTGCTAGAAAATTATGAACAGATGAAATTAAGGTACTTTTATCCAAATATGAAACAACTTTATCAATAGAAGCGATATAGATTTTGAAAAAATAAAAAAATATACAATACTTACAGAAAAAAGAAACAAGCAATCAACAAATTGAATGCAGAAGCAGAAAGGGTTCCATATTTCAACAACAGCAAAGTTTACATGAAGAATACTCTTGCTATTAGAAATAAACTTGCAAAAAGGTTCGTACAATTGCAAAAAAGTTTTCCTAATAAAGTTGACATGGCAAATATCAAGAGGCCACATAAAATAACGTAAATGTGCTTATGCGAATTTTATTAAAGATTTTAACATTTACTCATAAATGGAAAAAAAAATAGTGATTGCGACCACAATAATTACTTGAAATTCTACTGAAGTTTTAGTTTATTAAACACTATGTAAATTTACGTAAACTAAGCTAATTTTTATAGTTTGTCATACAACAACTTGTACACTGCAGATGTAAAGTATAAAGTTCTTTTGTAAAATGTAAAAAGTTGAATATTCAAAAACGGCAAATAACGAAAATGAAAATAGAAGTTAAACATTAAACAAAATTTTAATGCTGGCTGAAACTTAGTTTTAACTACTGTATATTACAATGAAAGTGTGTAGTTATAAGTTAATAAATTAAAGTAAGTTATATAAAACACACTAAGATAAATCGCAGGGACTCGATTTAATTTATGTGGAGGGCGAGTTATGTATTATCGGTCGAGTAAGTCTTCGCCTATGAATCGTAAGAATAAGTCGTGTTAAATCAATTTTCTTAATAATAAAATATTAGTGAAAACTTGAAAGAAAAAAAACTAAATTGTTTTATTGGAAACATAAATTGTATGAACGTGCATGGATGTAGTAACATATGAATACAATTATTTTGTAGGAAGTTTAGAAGGCAAGTAGGTATATACATATATATGTATATATGCTAGGACATAAAGTGGGTATATATACATACATAGAGCAGAATTGTTTTTGCACTTGTTAGAAAGAAACTCGTTCTCTAGTGCGTATGTGTATTTGATTTCTTGTAAGAATGTGATGTGCTGTGACATGTGTATATATGTACATAAGTCAAGGTTATTGGGCATACATGCATATGTACATATGTAGGTATGAAAGGAAGATGATGTTCTTACGCTTGCGCATTATTGTTTTTCATATACAAATGTACATACATACATACATATGTATGTAAATGCTGTCGAATACATTAACTATAAAGTGACGTACAATATAAAATAAGTGTTGATTTATCTTAAACCGTTTTATTTTCTGAATGCAAATACCTCCTATTGACATGTACATATATACATATTATGTATATTGTCATATACCATCATTTATGTACATATAGAGTATGAATGTATGTAATGAAAAACTTCATGAATTACTTTCAGAATTTATTAAAACTTATTCGCGTCGCGCATACATATCTACGTCGACATCACAAACCTTTTGTTCACAACGCAGGCGCAGAAATAAACGCTCTGCGTATTCATCCTCCCCACGTGACTCGCCATCAATTCTCGGCGCAAATTTTTGAAGTGAAAACTTCTTTAGAATCGTTGGGAGTGATTTGAGAAAAAGTGAAACGAAAAAGCGACCATCTTGGCTACGAATATTACATATAAACGTAGCGACGAACTAAATAACTTTTAGGCCAGCGCCGACACCATGGCGCGATAGCCGAGCGGCTAGCAATGTGAGCTTCCGATCCAAAATTCTTGGTTCGAATCATAAGAAAAAAAATTTTTTTTTTGAAATTTGCATGGTAGGACATTTCTGATTATTTATTGAAAACAGGTTTTTGGCTTTTCTATTTTTGGTTTAGATACTGAAAGTCAGTTTAAGTGAATCGGTATAAATATTTCGTACATTAATTTTTGTGAGCGTGTAATTCTCAAAAGGTTTATTAGAAAATGTAATGACAAGGTAGTTTGTTGGTTGTGTATGGTTATCGCTTCTCGGCCTTATGGCTAAGATCAAAGTGTGGTATCTGTTTTTATCAGCTAAACATCTGATAGATCCTCCATCGGAGGACAACAAATGTTAAACTGATTTTTGGAAATGGGCGGAGTGTTTTAGGCGCTTGCTCCACCTCTGCCACGGGTTGGCCCGGTATTGCAGTACCGCCGGTATTTCGGCCCAGATTATTGAATAAATACGAGAAGAAATATACTAATACATTTAGCTTTGGTGGGAAGAGACATAAATTTTTATATGAATACAAGTAGACGAAAATGGAATTTTTTTTTTGTTTTTGAAATTTGCATTGTAGAACATTTCTGATTATGTATTCAAAACAGTTTTTTTTTATTAAAATTTATTATAGAAGAAAATTGAATTTTTTCCAAGGTGAATTCAATTTTATGTTGACATCCAAATGTACACGGCGGAAGAAAAAAAAATAACAAATCAGCTGTGTTATTGGTACCACCTTCAATAGATTCGCCCTGATTTTTCATATAAAAATTATACATATGACAACTGTACCCAGTCGGTCGACAGTGTGTGAATCATCTTTACATTCCATGATGCAAAGAATAATGAGATGGCGCCCATCGTGGTCCCGTTACTTTGCGCTCAGCGAATTTGTAACTTTCATTTTCGTAACTTGATTTAGCATTTTTTTTTTGTTATTTTTATTATTTTTTGTCTCGGAGTTTTAGTTCTTTCTTCATGACATTTTTCTAGCTGTTCTAATTAAAATGTCATGTTTATAATTTTGTAAAACATACATTTTTTAATAATTATTTAAATAATTCACTCAGTTTTATTTAGCTTTACTTTTTTTTAACATCTGGTGGCATTGCCCGCGATTGCCGGTGTTGTTGGTGTTCTTCTGCTTTCGGCAGTCAAATCTCTCTCTCGCTACTGCAGAGTTGCCTAGCTTTGGATATAAAAACGCACTAAATGCCCATTTAAAGAAAATAAAACACGAAATTTTTATTGTGTTAAGTAAGAACTTAGTATGCGTGACAAATTGTCTGTAGAATGTGCGTTTTTTTTTAAATAAATGTGTTATGCTTATGTACAATTTAATTTATGAGTTTTTTTTGTTAAGCAAAATTCTTTTGTTAAGGAAACGACTTTTTTGCTATATTTGAAGTTATGTAACTAGATAAGGTACTCTTTTTGTAAAAATGTCAGTATGGTTTCTTTAGTATTTTCTGGTATTTTGTTGGTTATTTTTACTATGAATACACCTCTTGATGCTCTATGTCTCACTAAGGATTGATGACCGGAAGAAACGATTACACCTCTATGGTTTCAATTCGCATTCAATAAATTCAAAGGCTTTTTAAAATGTGTAAAAAGGTTTTCAATCTTAAGAAGAGTTGAGAGAGGGGCATTTAATATTTTTGCATAGCCTTAAATGGAGCCAAAAATTAAATTTGCACTTTCAAATTATCAAATTTTATAAGAGTAAAAAACTTTTCATTAGCACTAAAATCTTCTCAGAGTGGCCTTTTTTAAACTTCTTTTGTATAATAATACAGTTTTTTTTCAACTTAAGTCTCGGTAGCCTTAAATTAAAAACAAAAAGAAACAAACACCAAACTTAAAAATTGTCGCATTTTCGGTATAAAAAAGCACTAAATTTATTGCGAAGAGCAAATGGTTGGCAATACTGCACAACTCTGCAAACGTGACGTCACGTACGCTCTGATGGGCGCAATCTTCTTTCTATCATTCTTGTTTACATTCTGCAAGAATACCCCAACCTGCGCGCACAGTAAAATCGACACAAAGCTGAGCGCAGAGCACAATCGTACAAACACACTAACGTACATACATTCATATATACGCTCGAATACATTTTCTTACTGTGCTCAGCCAAGGCTGGTAGTCATGCACTGTGGCGATATGAACGCACAAATGCACATACACAGGCACGAACATGAAATCAAACAGCTCGCCGTTGCTTGTTGGCTTTTCTATTTTTGGTTTAGATACTGAAAGTCAGTTTAAGTGAATCGGTATAAATATTTCGTAAATTAATTTTTGTGAGCGTGTAATTCTCAAAAGGTTTATTAGAAAATGTAATGACAAGGTAGTTTGTTGGTTGTGTATGGTTATCGCTTCTCGGCCTTATAGCTAAGATCGAAGTGTGGTATCTGTGTTTATTATACGCGTTACGACGCTCATAATAGCACTCAATACAACATACAATTTAAAAATGTGTAACAATCGAACTGAATCGACAACACGATCAAGAACAACAATTGACCCGGTATTTCAAAGATATGTTGACAACATCGAAACCAAAGCATTTGTGTCATATTTTAGCTATCATAAGCCACTCGTATCATTTGTTGAAATTGAAAACATTGAGGATGAATAATAATAAAATGAAGAAAATAAAATATGAACTTTAGAGCAATATTATAATGAACCTATAAATATCCCTCTCTCAGTTTGTTTTACGGAAGGTTTCACTTCTATCGCGTCTAACCGTTAGACTGGTATTTTTTTTCGTTCTTAATTTTTTTTTTAATGTAATTGTAAAAAAATTTGTAATAAATTTAATGTATCCGCTTATCATTTCAAAAGTAACAAAATGGTAAAAAAATAAGCAGTCGAAGAAATAAGCGCACCGCCTAGTTTTCCTTGCCATATGTTAGACTCGATTTCAATTCGCGGTGCAAACTTTTTTTTGTTAATTTGTTTTTTTTTTTAAATTCGTTTTTTTTTATGTAATTAAAAAAAAGTTTTGTAATAAATTTTACGTATTCGCTTATTATTTCAAAAAATACGAAAATAATAAAAATTTAATTGGTTTAATGTATTTATCCTCCCACGTGACTCGCCATCAATTCTCGGCGCAAATTTTTTTGTTTCGTTTTTAAATTTTTTTATTTTTTTAATGTAATCGTAAAAAAATTGTAATAAATTGGTGATAGCAGCAGAGAATGTTAATGCAATGAGAAGGTGCAAATGTTATTGTGAGCTTTTTTTTAGTACAATTGAGATTTGAAAGATTTGTAATAAGGGATTTTAAAACATCGAGTTTATAGACACCTCACTGACTTTTGCCCACACAAAAATTAGAAACACCACACATCTTTCACCTCAACACACAACACATTTCTCACCTCGACATTAAACCAATAAAATTTTTACTATTTTCGTATTTTTTGTAATAATAAGCGAATACTTAAAATTTATTACATAATTTTTTTTTTCAATTACATTAAAAAAAACGAATTTAAAAAAAAAAAATTAATAAAAAAAAGTTTGCGCCGGGAATTGAACTCGAGTCTAACATGTGGCGAGGAAAAATAGGCGGTGCGTTTATTTCTTCAACTGCTTATTTTTTTTACCATTTTGTTACTTTTGAAATGATAAGCGGATACATAAAATTTATTACAAATTTTTTTACGATTACATTCAAAAAAAAAAATTTAAAAACGAAAAAAAAAAATTTGCGACGAGAATTGATGGCGAGTCACGTGGGGAGGATACATTTAACAGAGCGTTTATTTCTGCGCCTGCGTTGTGAACAAAAGGTTTGTGATGTCTATGTAGATACGTATGAGCGCGACGCGAATAAGTTTTAATAAATTCTGAAAGTAGTTCATGAAGTTTTTCATTACATACATTCATAAATGAACGTATACTCTATATGTACATAAATGGTGGTATATGACAATATTCATAATATGTATGTATGTACATGTCAATAGGAGGTATTTGCATTCAGAAAAAAAAAGCGGTTTAAGATAATTCAACACTTATTTTATATTGTATGTCAATTTAAAGTTTATGTATTCGACAGCATTTACATACATATGTATGTATGTACATTTGTATATGAAAAACAATATTGCACAAG
Source organism: Anastrepha ludens (assembly GCF_028408465.1). NCBI lineage: Eukaryota > Metazoa > Arthropoda > Insecta > Diptera > Tephritidae > Anastrepha > Anastrepha ludens. Next base: position 97,363,741 of record NC_071503.1, read on the forward strand.
CGCAAGAACATCATCTTCCTTTCATACATATGTACATATGCATGTATGCCCAATAACCTTGACTTATGTAGTACACATGTCACAGCACATCACATTCTTACAAGAAATCAAATACACATACGCACTAGTGAACGAGTTTCTTCCTAACAAGTGCAAAAACAATTCTGCTCTATGTACGTATATATACCCACTTTATGTCCTAGCATATATGAATACATACATATATGTATACCTACTTGCCTTCTAAACTTCCTACAAAATAATTGTATTCATATGTTACTACATCCATGCACGTTCATACATTCATGCATATATGCGCGAGCACAGCGCTCCCTTCTTGCTTCCGTGTACTTTTGTCTTTCACCAGTCGATATTCCTAATATTGTACTTACAAAAGCACAATACTTTGATAGAAGCAAAAGCAACAGCAAGCGCAACGCGATGGCCGCTTTGCCACCACACATTCTTAAATGTTCTAGAACACAACAAAACCCCATACCTCATTTGCGCACGTCGCCCAAAGCTAAAATCTAAGCCTAGCGAATACAAAAACAAAATACATTCGTAGTCGCAGCGGCCATGATTCTATCAGCGACGGCGCTGAACAATTTAGAACAAAAACAAAAAGTTCATTCATAAGTTAGAGCTCATATTTCAATTTCATTCATAAAACGAGCCGCCCATATGCCAATTTTCGCGACCATTCGAAAATAGTCAATATTGGAATATTTCGTGTGGAATTATTAGCCAATATTTGAGAAATCTTGAATTTTTGTCATGTCGAGTGGCCGCGGCTCCGTATGTATGTATGCACCCTTATATGTATGTAAATATGACTTCTAACTGTTCGACACTCGCGAGTTAATGCGACTTAGATTCCTTGAACAATTTCAGCGAATCACACATTTCTGTCCGCAAAGCCGCATATATGTACCCTATGATCAAAAAGTACCGCAAATGTTTAAATAAAACATAACAGAGTTAAATTTCAGGCAAATTTATATTATCTCCTTCAAAATATGACCCGTCTGAAGCAACACACATATGCCAACGTTTAACCCAGCCCTCCAAACAACCCTCGTAGGCCGACATGGCCTTCAGCTCCTTCGTCGTATTCTCTTTGATCGGTGCGATGGCGCGTTATAATCACGCAAAATCCAAGAATTGTTTGCTCACATTTCCGGCCGTTTGCAACATACAGCATCTCTCAAAGGCTTCAAAACGGATTGACTGTCTGACCCGATGGAAGGTACTCATGGTGGACTATGCCTAGGCAATCGAAGAAAACAGTCAACATCACCTTCCCGGTTCTTTTTGCTCATAGGGTATACATATCCCATCTTTTCACTGACGGACTAGAAGACGGTCGCAGTTGTTGTTTTTTATATGCATACATTTTGCGTTCGTTGAAGGTTTGTATATATTTATATATATTTATATACATATGCGTGTATGCGCGTTTGGCTTTCTGGATGCATCCATGGATATTAGAATATTTTCTCATCAATATGTGTATGTAAGTAGTTCAGATTTGACGAGATTAAATATAGGAATGCATATTCATATGATTGCCTTTATGGCTGTTTTACATATAAATCAATTCAAACGAGGTATGAATTATGTTATATAGAAAATAAATTTCTAAATAACAGGTATTAGAAAAACCTGAATACACTATTTTAAATCAATTCTAATTAAACCAAATACAAAAAGTTAAATAAAACTATCGAACAAAGAAAAGTGTGTACAGGACTTGAACCTGAGTCAAATGTGGGATGATGTAGAGTAGAATGGGGTGAGATAGGTCATTTTTTTTTTGGAGAGCTCTTGCTACGGTGTTTTCGCATTGATTTTGAAAAATAAGCAAGATTTTGAAAGGTTATTTATCTGCTAACATTTTGGTTATACTGACTTATGTTTGGCTAAATATTTTTTGGAAGCTGCATTCAATAAGACAAAGGTACTTTTTTTCGATATTTTCAAAATCGGGGGGCACGATAGGTCACTATGTGTGAGAGGAAAAGAACAATGTACATGGCTTGGAAATTAACGTTTTAACTTTTATTTATAGAGTATGAACACTGCACATGTTATAAAAGTTAGGAAGTTTTCTTTAATTCATCACGCGAGCACGTAATGTTTCGAACGGAATTTTAAATTGTTTAGAGGCTGATCGAACACTAGCGCCATCTCGGACTGCCGCGATTGCGTTTTTTACATCCTCTTCATTTCGTTTCGGCGTTTTTCGCACATAATTACGCACCATTTTGCTGCAAAAACAATTTAAATTTATTTTATTCAATTAAAAGTAGTGACCTATAATGCCCCCAGACGGCTGACCTATAGTGCCCCCAAGCACATGTTTTATGTTAGTGTCGATATTTTTTTTTAAAACAATAATATCAAAAAACTAACACATTATTCGTGTTCAGCATTATTTTCTACGTAAAATAAAACTCACCTGACAAATATTTACATACATTAAATGCACTGCACCGTAGAATAAAAAAAATGCTATGTCGGAGAAAAGCTCACAAAAAACTAAACGACGCCAGAACTAGGATAACTAATGAATGGTGACGGCCGAAATGACAGTCGCAAACGTTGTTCCCCACCACGTATTCAATTCACATAAGACGAGTGACCTCTGCAAAAACAGTGCGACGAAAACCCCACCTACCTATTGTGCCCCCATACCTATCTTACCCCATTCTACTCTACTGCATACACAACACGTTTTACGATTGCGCTAAACTATAATTACTAATGAACTTTTCTATATCAGTCATTTATTCGATTCGCAGTTTTATATGCACATATTCTGCGTTAGTTGAAAGTTTGTATGCGTAATTATATGCATGTGAATGTGTGTATGCGCGTTTGGCTTTCTGGACGGATATTAGAATGATATTTTCTCATCAATATAATTTGGATTTGATGAAAGAGATTAAATACATATGTACATATTTTCTGTTTTGATTGATTTACATACATAAAAATCAGGTCATATCCAGTATGAACTATTTTATACCGAAAAGAAATTTCCATTTATGAAATACAAAAAAAAACAGTATTTTAAAGAAATTTTAATTAAAATAAACTCAAAAATTTTACCAAACTTTCCTGGTTTGAATTGTACAATAAAAAAAAAAATGTGCAAGAAAAAAAATATGACTTCAGGACTTGAACCTGAATTAAATACGTGCCAAAAAACAAAGCGAATAATTCCGCCGACTTTAGCTTCTGCACCACAAATTAACTGCCGCGAGGCCTTCTTAATCGCAAATTTATTCGTTTCGCTGTGGGCATCAAATAAGTCGAATCCCTTAGTAATGTGGCGAAAAATCTTATAAAATCCCTTAGTAGTGTGGTAAGAGCAAAAAAAATCCGAATTTCTGTCCTAGCGTGGTAAGTAAATATAGACCACTAACGTGGTAAATATCTGCAATCCCCCACTAGTGAGGTAAGTTGAATTTGAAAATCCCTTAGTATGAATCTACAAATTAGTACTCGAAAAAAGCTCATTTAACATTTGCTCCTTCTCATTGCATTAACATTCTCTGGTGATAGTCTTCGCGAAACGAGTACGCCTCGAAATTCTATACGTTCCTGTCATTGAGACTTCTCTATACCTTAACGTTCTCTGTGCAAGCCGGAATGGAATTTCGAGGGGTACTCGTCTCGCGAAGACAATTTCACCACACACACATTTTTCAACAAAAATTAACAGTAAGGGGCTGAATTATGTAAATTTAGCAGGAGTCGATAAGAATTTGTTGGTGATTAGAAGCAAAGAATGTTAGGTAGCTTTTTGATATGACCTATATATTTGAATTTTCCAAATCATCCAAAATTATATACATATGTTGTGTCTGTCTGTCTGGTGTCTGTAAAACTTTGTTGAATCCCTTCAACTGAATCAAAATCCTCTATAGAAAACGCTTCATTACCAGGCGCACAGGAAGGTGGCATATGCAAATGTAAATTTGTGAATTTATATACATTTGCGCATATGTATATGTTGTGTGTATGTATGCTCACCAGCCACAGCTCAAAATAAAACGGTAAAACTTCTCAAGAAATCCAGCGCGCATTCATAGGCGCAGCGCACATTCATAGGCACAGCATTGTATGTACAGTAACCTTGACATGTTTACAGGCACCTACAAATGCTCTGATTTCATTCAGAGATTAAGTTTCTAACTTTGGAGATATATGCATAGGTTTTGTGCACTTTTTATCAATTCAAGAACTACATACGTAAAGTAATCTACTAATTAACTATTTGCCTACTATCAGTTAACATAAAATAATTGTTTCCAAATTTTCTCTTAGTATTAAAATGTTTGAATCAGACCTTTTTTTTAAGCAACTTGTTTTCTTCTGCAACTTACTGTATGCTCATGCGGGCACTTGACGCACAGCAGCTGCGGCTGTCGAGCATTTAGAAAGACATATTTACATACATATATTGATGCATACATATGTACGATGGCGCAGGCACTCGACTTGACAAAAATTCAAGATTTATCAAATATTGGTAAATAATTCTACGCGAAATATTCCAATATTGACTATTTTCGAATTGTCGAGAAAATTGACATATGGGCGGCTTGTTTTATGAATGAAAGTACTTGCTCTTAGAAGTAGGTATGAGCTCGAATTTATCAATGAATTTTTTGATGATGAGTTTTTGTTGTAATAGAATGATGGCCGCTACGCCTGCGTCTATGGCTTGTAGTCGCTAGGAATAGAATTTTAGCTTTGAACGACGTACGCATTTTGAGGAATAAAGTGAGTGCCCTGTGTGTGCGGTTGTATGCACATGCATATGTGTATATTAATAAGCATTGTTTTGCTTGAATTCAATTCACATATTTATATTTGCATATGCCATCTTCCTGTGTGCCTGGTAATGAAGCGTTTTGTATACAGAATTTTTTGATTTGTTTGAAGGGATATGGCACCAAGTGTACATACGCACATACAAATATGTACATGAATATTCAAAAGAAATTTTTAGTAGCATTTGTGAGGCAGGAATTTGATCATTAGGTTATTTACATGAAATATAAAGCGATGCTCGTGAGGTAGGTCATGTTGCTTCAGTGCACACATATGCGTGCAACACTATATTTAATAAAGATGCTATTGAACTTAGTTGTCCCATATATGCAAATACGTTTCTTTGAAGTTTTCCTTTATTTATTTTAACGTTTTATACTATCTAGAAAATGCATACATACAAATGTATGTATATAGGTTTGAACGTTTTATTTAAATGTGAGTATTAACAATGTGAGTTTTGATTGAGGAATTGATAAATTGTATATTTGGTTTTTCGCCCGAAATTGACCGCCTTCTACGCCAGTTGAAACACGACTCACTCGTTCGCCGTTGCTGTCAACCAGGGTTGCCAGAAACACGAGAGGCGGAGTAGGGATTACACCATTCCCACAACTCGGCCATCCTGCTGCGCGTTTGGCCCGAATGCGATGCTATCACCATCTAAAGATATTGACCATGGCTTCATATATTCAGCGCATGTAGTTGTCGTTTTTGGCCCGTCACCCAAGCCGATTTTTAATACATCGTACGTGCCATTTGATTTGATGCTTCTTACTTCGTATGGTCCGAGATATTTTGGTTTCAGCTTAAGACCCACCCCGAACTGAGTTCTTTTTATGGGCACCAGGTCCCCGCGGTTATATAACGATGCTGGTTTTCGTTTACGGTTAAACGATTTTCTGTTTTCTGCTTGCAGTTTCAGGATCTCCCTTTTCGCATTCTGTCTTAGCTCGTTTCTCTCGTCTTGAAAATGTAAAATCATTTCATCTTCGATGAGTTGCTTTAATTGTATGTCTTCTTTCTTTCGCATTTTTACCCCTATCATCAATTCAAAAGGCGTCGTTTTTGTACTCCTTGTGTATGTTGAGTTTACAGCTTGTTGTACTTTTTCGACGTGCTTGTACCATTTGGATGGGTCGTCTGCACTCAATTTTTCCAATACGGAGCTAATTACCGCATTTAACCGTTCGATCTGTCCATTCGCACGAGGTAACCCTGTGGTTATTGTGTGATGTTTTATACCTTCAGCTTCGCAGTAGTTTTGAAAGTCATCAGATGTAAAAGCTGCGCCCCGATCAGAGATTATATGGACTGGGTTACCAAATATCGCGTTCTGGATGTGTAACCTTTTAATTACCTCTTTCGCTGATGTCGTTTTAGTTGGATACAGCCAACAAAATTTTGTGAATCCATCAATCACTGCAAATATATGTTTGTAAAGCTTGCTTGTCGATTCCAATGGGCCAAGGAAGTCGACGTGGTACGTTTGGAGTGGTATTTCACCTTTCTGTAATATATGTAGCTCACCTTCCTGTTTACCTAGTTTTATGTTTGAAATAATGCAAAGTATGCAGTTGGCAATGTGACGTTGTATCTTTTCTTCGACTTTTGGTATATAGTAATCTTTGGTTATCAACTCCATAGTTTTCTTCACTGCAAAATGACCATTATCATGTGCTTTTCTGATAATTTCCCTTTGCATGTTGGTGGGCACAACAATTAATTCGTCGTCACCTACAAGCTTGTACAAAATGCCACCTTTCGTAAAATAGTCGTTGAAAATGGTTTTTTCGCGAAGAACATCTAAAATAACTTTGAGTTCATCATCTTGAAGTTGCGCGCGGCGCAATCTAACCAAAAATCATCCTTTATAGAAAAAACTGCGTAACGGCTAAGGGCATCAACGTGTCTCATCTGGGTGCTAGCTCGATGCTCTACTTCATAGTCGTATTCTTGGAGGAACAATATCCATCTAGCGACTCTGGTGCAAAGGTCTTTTTTGTCTAACGTCTTAGTGAAGGCATTGCAGTCGGTTACTAACTTGAAATGCAGACCTAGTAGATAAACGCGAAACTTTTTTAGAGCCTCTATAACTGTCAAAACTTCCAACTCATAGCTCGTGTACTTTCTTTCAGCCTCGGTTGTCTTCTTACTCATATAGTAAATAGGATGCAGATGCCCATCTTCAGGCAATTTTTGTAGTAACACAGCGCCATAACCGTCGATAGAGGCATCAGTATGAACTTCAGTTTGAAACTTTTAATTAAAAATGCTTAGAACCGGTTTTTCGCTTAGACATTTTTTTAGTGTTTGAAACGATTCGATTTCTCTGTCTTTCATTTCGAATTTTACATTTTGCTTCGTTAGGTCACTGAGCGGTTTTGCAATCACCGAGAAATTTCTAACAAATTTTCGAAAATATCCCGCAAGGCCCAAAAACCCCTGTAATTGTTTCAAATTTTGTGGTACTTTGTATTTTGTTACAGCTTCAATTTTCTCTGGCGATGGCGATAGCTTTTGATTTTCTACAACATGCCCTAAAAATGCTACTTTTGTTTTTAAAAATTGACACTTCTTAAAATTTATATCGAGTTAATAGTCCTTGCAAACTTGCATTACTTCTTCTAAATTTTTTAAAGCACTCTCTTCGTTTTGAGCAGGGATAATCACATCGTCCATATAAAGTAACACGGTACCTCTACGCACCAAGTCTCTAAAAATTGCATTTATATGCCTCTGGAAAACACTCGGAGAATTCGACAACCCGAAAGGCACTTTCAAAAATTGATACTGACCGTTGTGTGTTACGAAAGCTGTGTATTTACGACTAGACTCAGCTATGGGCACATGGAAAAACCCGTTTCGTAAGTCAATTGTAGAAAAAATTTTAGCATTTTGTAATTGGTCAAGTTGATCTTCAATTAAAGGTAAAGGAAAATGATCTTTTATCATCACTTTATTTAGTCTTCGAAAGTCGATACACAGTCTTGGCGTACCATCACGCTTCTTTACCAACACAACCGGACTACAAAATTCAGAATCCGAGGCTTCTATTATGCCATCACTTAACCACTGTTCCACCTGACTGTCTACAATGTGTTTTTCAGCTATAGGTAAACGTCGCGGCCTCGAAAATATTGGCTACTCATCTTTTAAAATAATTTTCATTTGAACATATGTAAATTTTTGTTTATTTGGTTGATAAGTTTTTACCATGTCGCGCACCTTTTGTTTTGATCCTATTTGGGCCATTTCACCGATATCACTTTCTTTTTCGTCCGCAGCTATGTCAATTTTCATGATAAAAAACTTTGAATTATCATCACTGTCATTTTCTAATATACTTTTTTGATATGCAACCCTTCACGATCTATCTTTACTTCAGCGTAAGCACAAAAGTTCTCTCCGATTATCACTTCACAATCCAGGAATTTTTAAGGTACAACCAAAAATTCTAATTCATATATTTCGCCGTCTATCTCAATTTTATATTTCAACGCACCCATTGGCTTTACTGCATTTTTAGTGTCACACTCACCGAAGCCATATAGTGAAATATTGCATTCCTTTAAATAAGGTTTATTCAACACATTATACACACTCTCAGTAATGAGGCTAAACTTACTCCCCGTATCAAATAATGCTATTAATTTTTTATCATTCATTATTACATCTTTGTTCATTATGCTTCGTTTTCCTGTAATAAGTCGTGTGTTTCGCTGAGCGTCTTTGTTTAAACTCTTATTGTTTGTGCAATTTTTAGCAATATGGCCATACTCATTACACTGAAAACACTTTTTCCCCTTTTCTCTACTCTCACAATTAACGCTTTTGTGGCCTTTCGCCCCGCAATTGTAGCATTTAAGTTCATTTATTTCGGTTTTGTTTACCATCCCCTTTTTTCCAATTTCTTTAGTATCGTCTGTTTTCACTTTTTCGCGTATTCCCTCATAACATCGAAGCTTTTCCTTAAATTCACGAATATTTTTGGCGCCATATAGAACTGTCTTACTCACACTCATATCGCGTATACCATCAATTACGTATTGAATCAAAGCATTTTCTTCAATGTTTCCCCTTGCTGCTAACTCTTTCATACCAAAAAAATATTCCTGCACGTTCTCCTCTCTTTTCATCTTTCTTTCTGTCAACTGCTTGTGCAAATGAGCGCTATTTACCACAGCCTGAAATTCATCTATTAATGCTTTTTTAACACACTTTTATTATGTCGGGTTGTATTTATGTATGTATGCATGTATGTATGTATGTATGTATGTATGTATGTATGTATGTATGTATGTATGTATGTATGTAACGGAATCTTTGAGCTTAATTTTCACTGACTTCTAAAAATCTGATTGACTTGAAATTTCGCACACCTATCAAGGACCGATGACAATGCAATAATTTGATAAAAGTTTTCCATTATCCTTATTAGGATTGCCAGGGTTAATATTTTATTTTTTTAACACACTTTTATTAGCTCGGGTTGTATGTATGAATGAATGTAACGGAATCTTTGAGCTTAATTTTCACGGGCTTCTAAAAATCTGATCGACTCGGAACACACAACATAGATGACTAGATGGGAAACTCTTTTTCTCGTGAGAGCGCTGAAAAATGTGCATTTTTTATAACATTTGCCAATATTGCCACACCGGTAGAAACATGAATTGGGTATTTTTTTAAACAAAAATTGGGAATTTTTAGTTTCCACACCACCATTGAGGTTAGTATTTAGTGTGCGGTTGTGTAATAGTATATTACTCGTAAACACCTATGTAGAGTAGAATGGGGTAAGATAGGTATGGGGGCACAATAGGTAGGTGGGGTTTTCGTCGCACTGTTTTTGCAGAGGTCACTCGTCTTATGTGAATTGAATACGTCGTGGGGAAAAACGTTCGCGACTGTCATTTCAGCCATCACCCTTGATTAGTTATCCTAGTTCTGGAGTCGTTTAGTTTTTTGTGAGCTTTTCTCCGACATAGCATTTTTTTTATTCTACGGTGCAGTGAATTTAATGTAAGTAAATATTTGTCAGGTGAGTTTTATTTTACGTAGAAAATAATGCTGAACACGAATAATGGGTTAGTTTTTTGATATTTTTGTTTTTAAAAAAAATATCGACACTAACATAGAACATGTGCTTGGGGGCACTATAGGTCAGCCGTCTGGGGGCATTATAGGTCACTACTTTTAATTGGATGAAATAAATTTTAATTGTTTTTGCAGCAAAATGGTGCGTAATTATGTGCGAAAAACGCCGAAACGAAGTGAAGAGGATGTAAAAAACGCAATCGCGGCAGTCCGAGATGGCGCTAGTGTTCGATCAGCCTCTAAACAATTTAAAATTCCGTTCGAAACATTACGTGCTCGCGTGACGAATTAAAGAAAAAATTCCTAACTTTTATAAAATGTGCAGTGTTCATACTCTATAAATAAAAGTTAAAACGTTAATTTCCAAGCCATGTACATTGTTCTTTTCCCCTCACATATAGTGACCTATCGTGCCCCCCGATTTTGAAAATATCGACAAAAAGTACCTTTGCCTTATTGAATGCAGCTTCCAAAATATTTAGCCAAACATAAGTCAGTATAACCAAAATGTTAGCAGATAAATAACCTTTCAAAATCTTGCTTATTTTTCAAAATCAATGCAAAAACACCGTAGCAAGAGCTCTCCAAAAAAAAAGACCTATCTTACCCCATTCTACTCTACATATACTAAAAATAAAAAATAGTTAAAAAAAAAAACTAAAAAACACGCTTTTTTGCTAATCGAACTAAAAAGTAGAAAATAAAAAATAGTTTAAAAAAACTAAAAAACACGCTTTTATTGCTAATCGAACTAAAAAGTAGAAAATAAATTTTAATGACAAAGGGACCTATAATGAAGTAATAGCAAATCGAACGACCAGTCATAGTCAACTACCTCAGAACAGAATTATAACAAAAATTAAGATACAAATAGAGTAATTCAAATTAGAGTTAAAAGCGTGGGGTGCATTTTGCTTCACTTTCATAACCCTCTGTACATTGGTAGTTGCCAATAGAATGATTGTAATATATTTACTATATCAAGCATCCCACGCTTTTAACTCTAATTTGAATTACTCTATTTGTATCTTAATTTTTGTTATAATTCTGTTCTGAGGTAGTTGACTATGACTGGTCGTTCGATTTGCTATTACTTCATTATAGGTCCCTTTGTCATTCAAATTTATTTTCTACTTTTTAGTTCGATTAGCAATAAAAGCGTGTTTTTTAGTTTTTTTAAACTATTTTTTATTCAGTTTACACCACGATGTGATTCCCCTTTCACTAAAAATGAACATTCTTGCTAAACCTTTCAGCGACTTCTTTGCGAACACAAATTTTTGAAATTCATCCCAACGCATGAGGGTAGCAGTTTCTTCGAATTCATTTACCCACACATCTATTGGCAATTTGTCAGTACCTTCAAACGGCCTTACTGAGTCTTCAATATCTCGAAAATTTATTGCAAACCGCGACATTTGCATTGGCATTTCATTTTCGTTAGCTTCACTTGCGCTTATACTTGCTTCTCGTTCGTCACAAATACGCCTTCTTTCCCGTCGTTCAGCAATTTTGTGAGCTTCTTTCCTACCTTCGTTGCCGTCGATAGAAAAAAAACAATCGTCGTTTCTCCTATTCCGCAATGTAGAACAAGCACGTTGTTCTGCGCCGCCGTAGCTGTTGGCTGCCTCGTCTTCGCTGCTAACGCCGTCGTCGTCATCGTCGTGATTTTCTGCATCGCTTGCTACGAGTAAGCGTCCCTTCTGCAAATTGTGAAATATGTGTAATTTCACATCAGCTACATTGTAGTCGATTCCTAAAACGTTGCAAATGGTTACTAGGTCACGTTCGTTCAAATTTGCATCCACGTATTGAGATTTAACTTCGAATTCCGCGCTGCCTTCGTTATAGGCGAAGCCACAGAACTCTCTAAGTCGTTGGCGGTTACTTCTGTCGCCTTCGCTTTCGAAAATATACTTATGCAGTGTCGTGATTTTGACCTTACTGCCACTGCGCAAGCTACTTTTAATTAAATCGCCGAGGCATGCCATTCTTTATCCTGGTTGAACCCCCAAAATATAGGTTTGAACGTTTTATTTAAATGTGAGTATTAACAATGTGAGTTTTGATTGAGGAATTGATAAATTGTATATTTGGTTTTTCGCCCGAAATTGACCGCCTTCTACGCCAGTTGAAACACGACTCACTCGTTCGCCGTTGCTGTCAACCAGGGTTGCCAGAAACACGAGAGGCGGAGTAGGGATTACACCATTCCCACATGTATATTATTATTCCCTGTAATAAAATGTAAATTGAAAAAAATTTGGTTTGCCAAAGGAGCAAATAAATGCATATTCAAATGTAAATGCATATGTCGATATACCAAAACACTTGTATGCTATGAATTAATTTCGACTCAAAAAATTAGTAAACATTTTCATCAAATTTGTTTAGTTTTAAATTTACTAAAACGCACATACCAAAATGTGAGAGGTAAATTAAATCAAAATATTAAAGTTACTTTGATTTGAAATGTTGGCACATATACCAAATATTCAATCATTTTTTCTTCATCACCTTTGTTTGAAAATACAGAAACCAAAAACTGAGCAGAGCCAATGTACTTGTACATAATTCACTGTAATCAGCTCTGTTAAGAACTTCCCTGCTGTCGAGTTAAGCGAGGTGAAATAGTGTTCGCGGTTTCACTTCGTTTTTGACAATTCACACTTTTCGTAGCTCGTGAGAATTCTCTATATTTGGCTTACACTTGCCCAAAGTATATGCAAACGAAAGAAGTACTTAAAACAAAACGTCAAAACAAATGTTCCATGCGCGAAGCACTCAAACTTTACAAAGCACAAAACCACTCCAGCACTAAACGCCGAATCTCTCCCCTCACCACCACCCGTTTTATCAAACAAATCACATGTTACTGATCTACCGAATATTTCAAACCCAGCTCAATCAAATTCTTCTCTACCCAATTATTCACCACAAACCAACTACAAAACTTAACTACCCTATAATGAACTAGTTTCCTCTTTTGCACCTGTTTCGCAAACTCTCTTACACACTCCCTTCAGCTTCGAAGCCACACTTGCAAACATCATTTCGCAAACCAACTCTTATCAAAACATAACTGATTCATGCACTCTGACTGCAATGCCAACCGACACCTCTTCTATTAACCTAGCAGAAAATATACCACATAATAATGTAAATAATAAAGAGCAAACCATGTCAGCTGACGACTCCCATTAAGCACAAACAACTCATCATAGCATATTTATTCTGTCTCAATTCCATTTTATATTCCTATATTCAAGATCTTACAAGGGAATATATACCGCTACTACAACAATTACACGCAAGTCGAACTTTTCGTGAAAGAACATTTACCTAGTTTCATCTCCCTTCAAGAGACGCACATTGTTCCGCATCAATACCAAAGCTACTTTCATAATCTGCCACAAAATGCAACCAAGAAGTAGGGTATTGCAGTTTTGATAAAGAAATCCATACCCCACAGACAACTCTCTCTTACTTCAAATATAGCCACAATTGCAATAGAAATCTCAGTACCATGACAAAACCATGACACTGCCACCACCATGCTTTACAGTCGGAGTCAGATTCCTAGGATCCATGGCGGTGTTTGATTTTCTCAATATTTTGGCTTTGCCGTCGTATCCAAATATGTTGTATTTGGACTCATCAGTGAATAAAACTAGTTTCCAAATTCTATTCTCTTATTAAGGTGCTATCTTGCAAACTCCAGACGAAGCTTTCGGTTTTTCTCGCTTATAAGGGGCTTCTTGCGAGAAGTTCTGCAGCTGTAACCTTCATCTTTAAGGGCCCTGATTATTGTACGTGGGTGGACAACAATTTGATACCTCTCGGCTACCTCCTGGGCCAAATCAGTAGCATGTATTTTCGGATTCTGATTCCCTGCTTTGAAAATAAAGGATACATATGTATCTCCGGTTGAGCTTCTTGGGCGGGCCACTATGCGGCTTACTCTCTAGAGAATTGGATGTTTCAAAGTTTTTACAAAACAGTAACAGTTTGAACCCTAGACTTGCTTAAATGCAATAAATCAGTTATTTCACCAAAGTTTCTTATTACTTCTGTACTCAACAACTAATTTTATCAAATCAGTAGAGATTTCTTTCCGGAGCGACATTATTCCGATCGTACACTTTTTCAAAAGATAGAATGCGATAAATTTTAAGCAGAATGCAAAGTCGAACCACAAAATAAAACGATCGGTACTTTCGATTTAATTTTTCGCAGAAAAGAAGAGCAAAATAAGTGTCTTAATAGGTATAACGTATGTACACTTTTATCAGTGTATTTTTTTGGTTTTTCGTGAATAACTCTTAAAGTAAATACTGAAAATAATGCTCTTTTTTTACATTTGTTATATAATTTTACTTAAAACAAAACTGCATCATTACATTTCTATTAAATGCTTTAGATCGGAATAAATTAAGAAAAAAGTGGTCGTACGGAGAGTTTTGTCCGCAACTGTATGTACTATGGGCAAGTTAATACCCTCAGTTAATACCCTACTCTGGTAAGCCGCATAACGGCAAATATTATATGTACAAAAAGTTAGAGTAAACAATAGTTTTAAAGCTAGCATAAGCACAAATTGGAGGATGATGAAATAAGCTCACAGGCTTAGGCAGTAGTGAAATATTTACAGTAAACATAAACAATTATTTGTTAAGGATAGAATTACAATAAGCAATACTTCTTAAAGCTAGCATAAGCACTAATTGGATGATGAAATAAGCTCATCCAATAGTGAAATATTTACTGTAAACATGAACAATTATTTGTTAAGGATAGAATTACAATAAGCAATACTTTTTAAAGCTAGCATAAACACAAATTTATAAACATAAACAATTATTTGTCAAGTACTTTTTAAAGCTAGCATAAGCACAAGTTGGAGGATGATGAAATAAGCTCATCCAGTAGTGAAATATTTACAGTAAACATAAATAATTATTTTAAGGATAGAGTAAGCAAAAATTTTGTATACAAGAAATAATGAAAGAATAAAATCACCACTTCAAGTTTGAGTTTGAGATCAAGCGTTGCATTTTTATTTTTAACGCTCACGCGAGTTACATATACAAACAGTTACATTGACTTCAAAGCCAATGTACCTGATAAATTCGAAGAATTTTTAAATAAAATTGACAATAGCAGTAACCAAATATCGATTTCCGGCACACGTCGCAATTCACAAACTTTCCAGAGAATAAACAATTTTTTATTAATACATAATCAGCAATTTTTAGCAAGTAAGCAAATATGTACACATATGAACCTTAAGTGAAATAATAAAATCTGTATATGTTGCACTTCCGCTCCCATACTGTAAATGCAATACTAAATAATATTAATTTATTATTTTTCGGTCGCAATTCTGAGAATTGCAACCGTTTCAAAAAGTAACTTGAAATGTATTAAGAAAATAATAAATTTTAACAAATATTGTCAAATTCGCATTTATTGCATTTCCGTTCCCATTACGAAAATGCAATGTTGAATTACCCTATAAAAACACAAATGTAAATAGTTTTAAGTCAGTCTTGTTCCTCCCGTTCATCGGAGTAGTTGTTGAATTAAATAAATAAATAAAATAAACGGAAACAAATTTAGTTTTTTTTTAACGCGAGTTAACGGCTAAAAACGTAAATCGCGCGTTACAACATTAATGGGCGATCCTGCCAGGAGTCATCAACTGTAAGCGAATACCTCGTGCGAGAGGGCATACGGTCGGTGAAAATAAAAATAAGTACCCCACGAATCGGGCGAAAAAATAACACAATATATTTTGCGGAAAAAATAAAAAGTAGACCGATTCATGAAATTGATCAAGAGATGAGTATTTTACGACAAGGATCAAAATCCCTAATAGATTATTATAATGAGGTAAACCGTAAATTAACTCTACTAATTAATAAGACCAAATGACGCATGGTACTAATTCAGAAATAACAAACCAACTAAATATTAAGAATCGCGAAACTGCTTTGAGGACATCCTCCACTTAACCAGATACTTTTCACATTGGCTCCAGCCGATTTACCAAACGCTTTGGCTAAGGCTCAGGAGCTTCAGTCAAATCAAATGCGATCAGAATTTGCATTGCACTTTTCTAGAGCTCGAAACCAGGGAAATAATGTTAATGGAAATTAAAAATAATTTTAGAGGTGATCAAAAAATGGTGTTCCAAAATAATTTGAGATATCCGCAAGTAAGACAGAATACAAATGTAAATTTCTCAAAGCCAGAACCCATGGATACTTCATCTGGTAATGCTCCTGTGGAGCAACGAGGGATGTTTGCAAGACCACAACAGGGTAATGCTTTCTCTGGTTTAATCCACCGATAAAAAGAAATGATATTACAAACTTTAGTGGTCAACCACCTGCAAAGGCTCAGAGAATCAATAATATTAGTGAAAATCATTTTTTAGGTCAAACTTCCACCTCCCCTACATATTCCGGACAGATCTGCAAACCGGAAAAGTAATGAGGATACTAATAGATACCGGTGCTACTAGTTGTTATATTATATTAGAAAGGGAGTGTATGACAATGGACAGGAATTAGCAATTAAGAAGAGGGTAAGGACTATTCATGGTTCGACCGTCATTGATTTGTGCCATAACGTACATCTATTGTTATGTATGGAAAGATTTTATGAAATAGATAATTTAGAAAGTGATTTCTTGATAGGAGTTAATTTTTTGAAGAAGATTAGAGCTAAGATTGATATGGAAAAAGAGTTAATTAATTATGGGAACGAATATTCAGAAAAATTACGGTTTTAAGTCGCAATGAGGATGGTTGTATAGGAAAATCCAGAACGATATTGAAATCTTTGGGACACGGAAGTCCTAAAGCGCCCGCCGAAGGTAATACCGGCAATACAAAAGGAAAAAACGAAAATTCAAAGAAGGAATGCTTTGGAAATACAAAAGTTATCGTGGGACAAAATTGTCTTATGACGCCAGCTGATGAGTGAGGAAGAAACCTCTAAAGCGCCCGCTGAAGATCATTCCAGCAATATGTTAAATAATTTTGAAGTTGAAAATTTGGAAATGAGGAATAAATTTTCTAAGAAATATGAAAAAAATATTGGTGAAAGTGAAGGTTTTAATATTCCTCTATTGAGAAAGGATATTATTAGAATTATAAAGGAAACACATAAGAACATTGACATGGATTTGCCTTTCAGGACAGACATAAAAGCGGAAATTAGAACTGAGGGTGACAAACCCATATGGTCGAAGCAGTGTCCGTATCCTGTGTCTGTAAATGATTTTGTTAATGAGGAAATTGGAAATTTACTAAAAAAGGGTGTAATAAGGAATAGCAAAAGTCCTTATAATTCTCCTGTTTGGGTTGTTTCCGAAAAAGGGAATGAACGAGGATGGAAGTCCTAAACTAAGGTTGGTCATAGATTTTAAAAAATTAAATGAAAAAACAATATCAGATAGATACCCCATGCCTAATTCTGAGGTGATACTTTCGAATTTGGGGGAATCCAAATATTATTCAACAATTGATTTAGAGTCAGGATTTCATCAGATTTTAATGCAGGAAGGTGATATTGAAAAAACGGCTTATTCAGTTAAAAATGGGAAATATGAGTACTTACGGATGCCATTTGGGCTAAGGAATGCCCCTAGTATATTTCAGAGAGCAATGAATGATATTTTACGTGAATATATCGGTAAATTTTGCCAAGTGTATATTGATGATATTATAATATTTTCGAAGACATTAACAGAACATATTCAGCAGTTAAAACAAATAGTTGAAAGATTAAGGGAGGCTCATATGAAAATATCTCTTGAAAAATCAAGGTTTATAAAAACAGAAGTTGAATTTTTGGGATACGTAGTATCTCATAAGGTTGTTAAAACAGACCCAAAAAAAAGTGGAAGCAATAAAAAATTATCCCATACCTAAAACTTTACGACAATTAAGGGGTTTTTTGGGATTGACAGGATATTACAGGAAATTTATTCAAGATTACGATACAATAGCTAAGCCACTGACAAAGCACTTAAAAGGAATAAAAAATAGTTTAAAAAAACTAAAAAACACGCTTTTATTGCTAATCGAACTAAAAAGTAGAAAATAAATTTTAATGACAAAGGGACCTATAATGAAGTAATAGCAAATCGAACGATCAGTCATAGTCAACTACCTCAGAACAGAATTATAACAAAAATTAAGATACAAATAGAGTAATTCAAATTAGAGTTAAAAGCGTGGGATGCTTGATATAGTAAATATATTACAATCATTCTATTGGCAACTACCAATGTACAGAGGGTTATGAAAGTGAAGCAAAATGCACCCCACGCTTTTAACTTAAAAAGACAAGGTTTGATCTTGACCAAGAAGGTATAGCCGCTTGTGAAAGGTTAAAGGATGTATTATGCCAATGCATTGAATTATCGCAACCTGATTTTAATGAAAAATTAATTTTAAATACCGACGCTTCAAGTGTAGCTGTTGGGCTGTATTATCACAACGAGGAAAGCCCATAACATTTATTTCAAAGACTTTGAATTCAACCGAGCAGAATTATGCAACCAATGAAAAGGAGCTTTATGCTATTGTTTGGGCATTGAAAACATTGCGACATTACCTTTATGCAGTAAAAGATTTAGAAATTTATACGGACCACCATCCGCTATCGTTTGCGATATCTGAAAGAAACCCTAATGTTAAAATGAAAAGATGGAGGGCATTTATTGAAGAATTTTCGCCAAGAATAATCTATAAACCCGGAGCAACAAATGTGGTAGCAGATGCACTATCGAGACAGCAGTTAAATAATTTAACAGAATCGAATAATGAAATTTCAGAATCTGATGATTCATTTGCGAATACACAGCATTCAGCCGAGAGCAGTGATGAAATTTCAATTAGGGAAACTAACAAGCCATGGAATCACTTTAAACAGCAAATATTAATAAATCAAGGTGCAAAAATTACTACCCAAGAAAGAGTTTTAATCTCCAGTAACACTAGATTTTTAATAGAATATGGTAAACCAGAAAATATAATACCTGTTCTTTCTGAACAATTAAATCCAAAATTGGTTACAGGAAGTGGCATATGAAATAAAAACCGTATTGATGGATACTTTTCCGGTAACGAAATTTTTACGTGTGAAGTGTTTTCCAATTGATGTCACGAATAGAGAGGACCAGGGTAATATTATAAAGCAAACAAATGGTCGGGCGCATAGAAATTATAGGGATCAGGGATCAATACTATTGGCCCCAAATGGTGAAGCAATTCAAGCAATATGTTAGAAATTGTCAGGTATGTAATAAGAATAAATACGATAGACAACCCAAAAAGGTACCAATTGGAAGGGCACCAATTCCAGAGAAAGAAGGTGAACAAGTTCATGTTGACATATTTTACGCTCAAAAACTGAAATTTTTAACTTTGATTGACTCTTATTCTAAGTTCTTGATAGTTAAGCATAATGAAGATAAGACAAATTTAATCGAAAAGATTTTGGAAGCTTTACAGGTATTTCCGGAAGTAAAGAGAATTACAGTGGACAATGAACCAAGTTTTGCATCGGCACAATTTAGATCATTTGCTAATAGATGTAATATTGAAATATATTATTGCGATCCAAGACATTCAATAACTAATGGTCAGGTAGAAAGAGTGCATTCTATTCTCATTGAAATAGGAAGATGTTTAAAGGAGGAATTGAATTTAATAAGTGATTTAGAATCCATCATTAGAGCAGCTCAGCAATACAATAAAACTATTCATTCGACAATTAAAGAAAACCCGTATGGGGTGCTTTACAATAAAAAACCACATGAAAATATAAAAGATAAATTAAAATCGGCACAGGAAGTAGGTACATAATAAAAGACGAAAAGAAAAAAATTATACTCCATGTCAGACAGTACATGAGAAAGTTATAGGTGAAAGGAATAAATTAAAACCGAAATATAGGAGACAAAAAGTAAAAGAAGATAGGGGAAATAAAATAATAAATCCGAAATGCGACAGAATAATTCACAAGGATAATATTAAATCTTAATATTTACAGAATGAGATTGGTGCTATTTGTGGCATTCATATCTTTTGGGATGACGGACATTATTGATTATACAAGGGAAGACTATGTTTTAATAGAAGACGGAGATGTTTTATTATATGAAGATTATGGGGATATTTTCCACATTGTAAATATAACTTATTTTACGAGCTTATTGGAAGAAATGAAACAACAAATGTACAATAGGAATGAATATATTCATGTAAATGGAAGTAAAACAATGCGTACGGATTTTGACGTAAATGAAATTGAATTGGAACACCGGATCATGATGATTTAGTATTAATAACCAATAAATTAAATGAATTAGTGGAAAATAGTATTGTAATAAACAGTATACCACAAATTCACAGATGTTTAAAGCTATTACGCATTTAACTGAGAGGGTTAAAGAGTTACAAGGAAATGCACATATTAGAATGATGAGTAAGCGTAGAAATAGTTATATCATTAATGAATTACAGAATTTAATACAAACTATAACTTTTGCAAAGGTAGGAATTTTGAATCCTGCTATTCTGCACATTGATGAGATAAGAAATATTATATAACACGGCATGAACACGGACGAATAACGATTACAGACTTAATAGATGATTCACAGTTTAAAGTAATTCAAAATAAAGAATTAATTGTAATATATATAAAATATCCAAAGGTATTGTATGATTGTAAATTTTATGAAGTCCGGGCTATAGCGCAGAGAGATGGTAAATTGATAATTGAGGATAAAATAGCGAAGTGTGGAAATGATTATGTAAATGTAAAAGAATGTAAAGAAGAAATAAAAAATACATGTTGTAAAATTGAAGAAAGGAAATCTTGTTTGTCGAAAATTTTGAATAAAGCAAGAACCAAAGGCAAAAAAATTAAAAGAGAAAAATGAAGAAATAGAAGAAATAAAACAGGGGGCCATATTAGTTTCTGGAACGCATGTAATTGAAGAACACACATTAGATGGAGTTTATTTAATATATTAGTTTTTAAGAATTATACTATAATTGATAATGTTACATACGAAAATATTGATGAAAAAATTTGGAATTAAGTAAAAATTAATTATATTAATAACTTTGAAATAACTGAGTATGTTGAATCTACAAATGAATACTTAAAATTTGAAAATTCTAATGTATTAAATAAAATAAAACAGGAAATTCAGGAAAACCCGTTTTGGTGGTCACTTACCACAGTATTGATAGTGTCATTGTCTTTTATACAGTTTATAAATTAATAAAGAAAATATATGTTAAAAAAGCATTAAGAACTAAAAATATAAAAGAAATGATAATGAGTGATATTGATTTGACGATTCAGAATATCACCGATATATATTAAAGCTAGCAGAAGCACAAATTGGAGGATGATGAAATAAGCTCATCCAGTAGTGAAATATTTACAGTAAACATAAACAATTATTTGTTAAGGATAGAGTAACAGTAAACAATACTTTTTAAAGCTAGCATAAGCACAAATTGGAGGATGATGAGATAAGCTCATCCAGTAGTGAGATATTTACAGTAAACATAAACAATTATTTGTTAAGGATAGAGCAGGCCCGTCGAGAGGGGCGGGGATCGGGTACTTTTTCCCCCGGGCCCGGAGTTCTCAGAGGGGCCCGGACTCGAGATTATACGTATTTATATGAATTAGACATTATTGGAAAGGGCCCGCATTTGCAATTTTCCCCCGGGGCCCGGAAATGCTCTCTACGGCCCTGGGATAGAGTAAGCAAAAATTTTGTATAAAAGAAATAATGAAAGAATAAAATCACCACTTCAAGTTTGAGTTTGGGATCAAGCGTTGCATTTTTATTTTTAACGCTCACGCGCGTTACAACATTAATTTGCATACGCACTGCAGCAACCATGACCTATCTCACGACACATCACCTTATCAAATGTA
Organism: Anastrepha ludens; assembly: GCF_028408465.1. Classification (NCBI taxonomy): domain Eukaryota; kingdom Metazoa; phylum Arthropoda; class Insecta; order Diptera; family Tephritidae; genus Anastrepha; species Anastrepha ludens. The sequence continues at coordinate 97,385,668 of NC_071503.1, forward strand.
CATTTGAATATGCATTTACATATTTGTTCCTTTGGAAAACGAAATTTTTTTCAATTTGCATTTTATTGCAGGGAACTATATATGTATGCATTTTCTAGATAGTATACAACTTTGAAATTTAAAATAAAGGAAAACTTCAAAGAAACGTATAGGGTTTTTCAGTAAGAGCGCTTCAACTTTTGAACTTTTTTGAATAAAACACAAACGGTTTGACTTTTTTAACTATTTTTTTTTTTTATTATCGAGTTTGAACATATACATTTAAGTATGAAATTCGATTTCTTTTGCATGACCACCGCGTGCACGTTTTACGAAGTCCAATCGTTGAACCCAATTTTCGACCACTCTTTTACATAAATCGGCCGAAATTCCAGCAATTTCGCGTTCAATATTGGCTCTGAGCTCACAAATCGTCGCCGGCTTGTTACTGTAGACCAATGACTTCACATAACCCCAAAACGGGACGGCTTGTTAAATGGACCGTAAAATGGCCGTAATGCTCTTAAAGTAGCAGCAACAGAACGATTATTTTCATAAAAAATTTGCACGATTTGCAATCGTTGCTCAAGTGTGTAGCGTTCCATGATGAAATGTATACTAATGGAGTTTACAAATGACAAGCGAAAAATAAAAAATATTGCGTCGTTCGCCCTCCCTATCGGAAAAAAGTTGAAGCGCACCTATTGAATAACCCTATATTTGCGTATATGGGAAAACTAAGCTCAGTTACATCTTTAATAAATATAGTGTTGCACGCATATGTATGCACTGAAGCAGCCATTACCTACCTCACGAGCTTCGCCTTATGTATGTATATATGTATATATTTCATGCAATAATTAGGGAGTAAATATCCGAATGATCGAATTCCTGCGTAACAAATGCTCAAATAATTCTATTTTGCAAATGCGTGTACATATGATATTTGAATGAGCGTATGCACACTTGATACGCTAGCCTATGTACATATTTGTATTCTGAACTTCCAGCAAACCAATCCCAGCAAGAAGAGTGGCGGTCACGTTACCCTTCACGTAACCGCCACGCGTGGCCGTTAAACGGTCACTAACCACACCTCTTTACAATCACGTTGTTAAGAGCGTTGGGAAAATCGTGCCAAAAACTTTGTGTACGTGTGATTTTCTATCCCTTTCATACATATGGATTCGTTTCAGTGCCAGTTTCATATGAACGTAGCGACGAAGAAAATAACTTTTAGGCCAGCGCCGGCAGCATAGCGCGATAGCCAAAATCCTTGGTCGAATCACGAAAAAAAATTTTTTTATAAGTTCGTGCGGTTTTTTTTCGAAATTTGAAACTTTATTGACGTAAAATGGTTACAAATTTAATATTCAAAATATTGTCCATCGCTTACTACTACTTTTTCCCATCTTTCTGGCAATTCACGGATTCCCTTTGTGAAAAATTCGGTCGGTTTTGCCGCAATCCACGAATCGATCCATTTTTTGACTTCATCGTAATTACGGAAGTGCTGGTCAGCCAGGCCATGTTGCATCGATCGGAAGAGATAGTAATCGGATGGCGCAAGGTCTGGACTATACGGCGGGTGGGGTAGGACATCCCATTTGAGCGTTTCTAAATATGTTTTGACCACTTGTGCAACATGTGGCCGAGCATTGTCATGTTGCAAAATAACTTTGTCGTGTCTATCGGCGTATTGCGGCCGTTTTTCTCGCAGTGCTCGGCTCAAACGCATCAATTGTCGTCGGTAGACATCCCCCGTAATCGTTTCATTCGGTTTCAGTAGCTCATAATACACAACACCCAGCTGGTCCCACCAGATACACAGCATAACCTTCAGGCCATGAATATTCTGCGCCGACGTCGATGTTGAAGCATGGCCAGGGTATCCATACGTTGCCCGACGATTTGGATTGTCGTAATGGACCCACTTTTCATCGCCAGTCACAATTCGATGCAAAAAACCCTTTCTTTTGTGCCGTTGAAGCAGTTGTTCGCATGCCATAAAACGGCGTTCAACGTCTCTTGGCTTCAATTCATACGGCACCCAATGGCCTACCTTTCGGATCATTCCCATGGCTTTTAAACGTTTGGAAATGGTTGATTGATCAACTCCCAAAGTTTTTGCAACCTCTTCTTGCGTTTGAGCCGGATCTTGATCGAGCAATTCCTCCAATTCGGTATCCATGAACTTTGGCGGCGCACCCTCGCGTTCTTCGTCTTCCAAGCCAAAATCACCACTTTTAAAGCGTGCAAACCACTTCTGGCACGTTCGCTCAGATAGAGCATGCTCACCATAAACTTCCACCAAGATACGATGACTTTCGGCTGCTTTTTTCTTCATATTAAAATAATGAAGAAGAATTCCCCGCAAAAACACATTATTTGGCACGAAATTCGACATTTTCAAGTGTGGTAAAAATATTGTTGTTTACGCTTCAAATAAAAAACTTATACTGACGTTTGTGCCTTACGACAGTAGCTCTCCAATGAATGTTTGGAAATGTGGATCGATGGAATAATAATCAAGTTACGCCATCTGTTGTAAAACCGCACGAACTTATAAATAGACCTATTACATTTATTTTATTTTGTTTTATGATATGTTTATGAGGAGATTTTTTTCATGGCAGAAATACACTCGGTGTTTTGCCATTGCCTGCTGATGGGCGACCGCTATTAGAAAAATGTTTTTATTAATTTTGCTTTCACCGAGATTCGAACTGACGTTCTCTTTGTGAATTCTGAATAGTAGTCACGCACCAACCCATTCGGCTACGGCGTTTGTTTACTTTGACTGATGCAAAAATGAGGAAAAATATATGAATGAAGTTTGCTTACTGCTTACACATTTTCCAAAGGTGACGGAGAATAAAAAAAAAAGTCGATTTTCAAACAAATACGAGTGCATATGTGTTTGTAACATACAAAAAAGTGTAATTGTGTTAGAGTTTCGGTCACGCAGGTTTTGCTGGGATGCTTATTTGTATACACATATGCATGTACATACAACCGCACACACGGGCCACTCACTTCATTCCTGTAAATGCGTATGTCGTTCAAAGCTGAAATTCTATGCCTAAAGCACAAAATTCATTAATAAGCGCAGCCGTACCGGCCATCATTCTGGTTGCCATGGTGGTGAACAGCTTAAAATAGTCGCGGCGGTGCTGAACAGTTTCAACAAAAACTTATCATCAAAAAATTCATTGATAAATTCGAGCTCATATTTATACGAGCAAAGTACTTTCATTCATAAAATGAGCCGCCCATATGCCAATTTTCTTGAAAGTTACTGTACACATTTCAAGGTTACTGTACATTCAAAGCAACAATCAATTCTATAGAGAATTTTGATTTGGTTGAAGGGAATTCAACAAAGTTTTACAGAAGATGCCTTATACAGACATAATATATGTACATATAAGTTATGTTGCCATACACCACTACACTTCCCAACGTCGCACCCTGTGATCACATTGCACTACACGTGAGTTCATTGCTCCAATTAAAGTTCACACAAGAACTTTCGCTGACGCGACACACGCGCAAGCGATCAATTGCAATATCCAATGCTTGGGAATTGCAAGGCCAGCATATTGGCCAACACGCGCAACCCAACGATTGCGAAATACCAGCAAGTGGTGGGAACTGCAACGTTGGCGAATTAGCTTAGGTTAAGAAGTTAGTTGGTAAGAATTATAATTTGTAAAGCTCAGTTAGAATCAGAACCGCAACTAGTGCGGAATAAAAATTATATGTGAACAATTGAAATCGCGTTTTTTATGTTATCGGTGAACAGTTGGTTCGCCGCAACTTTAATTTTTTGGAAGCCCCTATCGGTCAGGCCTTAAGTGGTGCCCGAGCAGCCTGGTATAAAAAACATACCACGGAACCTAAGCCTGTACGTGTCCGCCCGCAGGCACCCGTTCGTTTAGTGTATTGCAAATGAATCCCTAGTAGTGACAAACAAAACGAAAAAATTCATGCAGTCGGAACGGGTTTAAACTAAGTAAATTTAGTGATAATAAAAAATAAAAAAAATAAAAAAAATAAAAAAAAAAAATCATCATAAACTTTTAAATAAAACGCGTTATTTGGTGTGAAGAATAGAACTATTCAATATAAACGCAGTGCGTTCTAATCTAACTAAACAATTGAAAAATCAACTTTAAGAAAAAAATCGGCATAGGCAGTTGCTGTAACATAAAGTGCTAATTGAACTAAATTATACGTGGTTTGCCACAAATGAATTGAAGCAAGAAATTTGAATAGAATTTTCGTTAAAAATTAAGCTTTGTTGGAATGCCAGTTGGTGCTTGTAAAATCAGTCAAACATCCTTTGTCAAGTGCAATACTTAGCTGTGTGTGTGCGTGCTTTTGTGCATATTTGCCAATTCAACAGCAAATTTCATGTAAAAGAAATCAAGTTCGGAAAAAAAGGAAAAGTTAATTGCATTGATTTATTTTGCATACCAAAAATCAAAAAAAAAAAAAAAAAAAACCAATTTTGACTGAACTCCGAATTTGGAAACATTTGGTCTCGCCGTTTTTGCAAGAAGCCAATGGAATATTGGTTTGTGTAAGTTTACAAATCTATTCTATCAAAATATTTCTATTTTCAGGAAAAATGAACTCCGACGAGATTTCGAGGTCCCTCACAGAGCTGAATGGCGCTCTGAATGCCATTCTTTCTAAGGTAAAGAAGTTGAAGAGCGTCTCAATAGGGTGGAAGCAACGAACAGAGATGACTCCTTGCAAGGCCTTACACAGGACCTGGAAAGAATAGAGAGGAAATGATCGCCGGTAGTTGTACGCATAAGAACAAGGAATCAATTTTTAAAAAATTGTACAGCTAGTTGGCATTTTGTCTTAATTAACTTTCGTGAAATGTTGAGCAACAACAACTTTTTGCGGACCATCAATTTACCTTTATTTTTGTTGAGCAGAAATAATTGTGTTAAGTAGATTTTTCGTTTGCCATTTTCGGAATTTCGAAACTATTTGTCTTTACAACACCAGCAAATAGTTTTTGAATTGACTGGCAAACAAAATTTTTTTTTTTTTTTTTTTTTCTCTAACCTAAAATTGTTGGAAAATTACAAAAAAGTACTATTAAATTAAATTCAAAATCATTTTTGTAGCAATTAAAGCTTTACGTTGAATTTAAATCCAAATCATTTTTGAAATATTTGAAGCTTTCTGCTGAAGTAGCTCAAGCACGTAAAAACTATGCGTAGCGTACTTTATTTTTCTAACTTCAAATTGTTGAAAAATTACAAAAAAGTACTATAAAATTTAATTCAAAATCAAATTTGAAGTATTTGCGTTGCTGTTTTTGGAAATAGCTATTTTTCTCACTTAATGCTAGAAAATTTATAAATCTTTTTTCAAATCATTATAAATTTTTTTTTTTGCAAAATTTTCTGTGCAAAATTTTTGAATCGTGTTTTGCAAAATTGTGGAATTCTTGCGCTTAATTTCAATGTTAAGCCATTTGAATTTTTTTATGATAAAATTTAGTTTTTTGCACTCTGGAAATTATGCAATTTAAAAATTTGAGACATTTCTGCTCGGCTCAGAAAAATCTTTCGAGAGCCTTTAAAAATATTCAATAAGTCTGTCAAAAATATTTGACAAGTCTTTCAAAATATTTGCTCAGCATTCAAAAATATTTGAGAAGCCTTTCAAAAATATTCGAGGAACCCGAGTAGCTCAGACTATGGTAGAAGATTTGAGGGATCCGGATAGGATTTGCGACATAATATGGGGAGAACATAAAAGGGCTCACCGCAATGCCACAGAGAATAAGAAACAACTCCTGGAGAAATACTACTTTCCCAGAATGAACAGTATAATCAAAGGATATGTCTCGTCCTGCGAAACTTGTAAGGTCAGTAAATACGATAGGCATCCGAATGCACCAGAGCTGCAAAAAACACCAATCCCATCACGTCCTTGTGAGATAATCCATTTGGACATTTTCGAAATTCAAGGGGAGAAATTCCTCAGTGTTATCGACAAATTCTCAAAATTTGTGAAACTTTTCCATTTACGTAACAAGTCCACTTTGCACCTTAAGGACAAAATAATAAAACTCCTACACTATTTTACAACACCTGATATTCTCGTGACCGACAACGAGCGCGGTTTAATTAGTCCAATTATCCAGAACCTGTTAGACTCTTTAGGAATAAAATTGTATCGCACACCATCCCAAAGAAGCGAAGTGAATGGTCAGGTAGAAAGACTCCACTCTACCTTAATTGAAATAATTAGATGCCTGAAGATAGACAACCCAAAGTTAAGGACAAAAGAATTAGTTAACATAGCAGTGGATCGATACAATAATTCAATTCACTCGGTTATAAACCAAAAACCTAGTGAAATATTTTTCAATCGAGCAAAATCCTCTAACTATCAGGAGCTGTTAGAAAAAAGTAGAAAAACTAATAAATATTTGAAAGCCTTGCTGACAAAAAAGCAGCTAGACCAGATCAAACGTCACAATAAGAAAAGATCTCTTCCGGAGCGTTATGACGAAAACGATGTCATATACGTGAAGGACAAGCAGATTAAGGGAAAGCAAAAACCCGTGTATAAAAAAGAAATTGTTGCAAAAGACAATAAAGTATCAGTCACCACGCTAAGTGGCAAGAAAATACATAAAACTCACATAAAAAATGTGAAACGCAGGAATACATATCCTAGCACTTAAACAAAAAAAAAAAAAATAAAACAAACAAAAAAAAAAACATTAAAATAAAAAATAATAAAGAATTATACTGAAATAAACTAAAATAAGAAAGAAAACTTGGTACTAAGGGGTAGTTAATCTAACAAGAGCGGGCTTGTAAGTGGGACAAATCGCGCCTTAACCGGATAACGCGATTCTCCATAGCTGGTTCGAGAAATGATAACACCTCTAGTCCAAAACAAAAGGAAATGGTCATTACTACAAGAGCGGGCTTGTTAGTGGGATGAATCGTGCCCTAGTAGGCTCGTAGTGCCATCGAATTTGACAAATGGCTACACTACTTCCAAACGGGATTCTGGCGATCTCTCCGTAGCTGGTTCGAGAACAGTATGGCCCTCTGTCCTAAACAAAATTTAAAATGCCTCCCTCGCCTAATCCGTTGGAGAAGAAAGAAAAAAAAACAAAATTTAAAATGCCTCCCTCGCCTAATCCGTTGGAGAAGAAAGAAAAAAAACAAAATTTAAAATGCCTCCCTCGCCTAATCCGTTGGAGAAGAAAGAAAAAAAACAAAATTTAAAATGCCTCCCTCGCCTAATCCGTTGGAGAAGAAAGAAAAAAAACAAAATTTAAAATGCCTCCCTCGCCTAATCCGTTGGAGAAGAAAGAAAAAAACAAAATTTAAAATGCCTCCCTCGCCTAATCCGTTGGAGAAGAAAGAAAAAAAAAAAAAAAAATTTAAAATACCTCCCTCGCCTAATCCGTTGGAGAAGAAAGAAAAAAAAAAAAAACAAAATTTAAAATGCCTCCCTCGCCTAATCCGTTGGAGAAGAAAGAAAAAAAAAAAAAAGAAATAAAATTTTATTTTTTTATTTATTTTTTTTTCCCTAATTTTTTGTTCCTTTTTATTTCTATTTATGAAAATTTTTGTAATAACAAATAAAGTAAATTTAAACAAATTTTTCTTTTTAATCTTTCCTACTAATCATAATAAAAAAATCGTTTTATCCAAACAAAAAAAATATACAAAAAGAACATAACTTGTAAACCACTAACACACTAACAAAATAATATCGCAGGAAAAGCTAAAATCCCAAACCAGGATAGTAACACTAGTTTAATGATATTCAATCTAATTCTGAGAATTCCGCTTACTAATAATACCTTCCTACTATCAACAACATTTTTCGCTTTTTACGAAATACCTTCTTAGAATCTAACAACTACTAACTTACTAACTAATATACATTAAATTAGAATTAACATCTTGCGTTGCAGATTCCCACTGCTGGCAAATGCCATCAGCGGTCTGAACATCTTCAATTACAAGGCTCCGATCGTAACAATCCAAAATGGAAACGGGTGGATCATTGGCGGGTCATTCAAACTGGTGCACGTCATCAATCTGCAACAATATGCTACAACCTTGAGGCAAATGGAAAACTTAACAAACCGAATTGAGGACCAGATATTAACACAGCACTACATCAATCAAACGCTAGAACGACTTCATGAACTAATGGGCAACACAGGTAGAGCAAGAAATACTCGATCTATTGACTGGCTAGGCTCAGCGTGGAAATGGATAGCAGGATCACCTGACGCAACGGATTGGAGCAATATCCTGCACAGTCAAAATCAGATAATTCAGAATAGCAACCATCAGTACATCAGTATTGGAAAAAATCAACGAGGTCGTGGATCGCACGAATAACGTGGCAAAGGAAACAGAAATCATGGAACTCAGACAAAACGCACTTCACAACATTTTTCTTCTTCGCGAGGATGTAAACGAAATGGTGCGGGGATGTCAGTTGGCAAAGAATGGAATTGTCAACACCAACCTACTGGATATGGACGAAGTTAACCAAATTCTATCAGAAATAGAAACGCTCCCATATCAGAATATAATAGAAGCAATCGAATATGGCCAACCGTCGGTACTGACTAACGGGACACTTCTCCTCTACGTCCTTTCAATGCCAAAAGTAACAACTAAGAAATATAATCTCCTGGTTACTCGCGCTGGAATCTATGGAGGTAAGCAACTAAATCTCCCTTTTGGAAGAGACGTACGGTCTAACGAAGAATTGCCTGGTAATCAGCTCGTCCACGGTATGTAAATCAGAATCCTTGATTAAACTGGAAGAAAGCAGTTGCCTACCGCGACTCCTAAAAGGTGGAGAAGCCAACTGCGAATTCATCAGACAGAATGGGTCACAAATAGAACTGATAAACGAGAACACCGTGTTTATATCAAACTTCCAAGGAGTAATCAAAAATAGCAATGCCTCTATTACGGTAAATGGCACCTACGTAATCCAATTAAATAACGAAACAGTCACCATTGGTGACCAAGTATTTTCTAGTTATGAAACTATTACCGCACAGGCCCTTCCAGCAGTACTATCAAAGGTGAAGAGCCATACAATGAAGGTCAACCTAGAATACGTCCACGATCTGACCATGGAAAACATAAGGTATCTTGGGTACGTTAATGAAAAGGTAAATTTCTCTCTCGCTTCAGAAATCCTCTCGATATGCGCAATTGTTCTTATTGCCGCCATGCTGTGGAGATGTTACAATAGAAAGCTAGACCTTCCGCCAGTTGAAATCCCGACTCATTGGTCAGATAACACTAACAACAGCAAAATCATTAGAGGAAGATCTGCTCCTGAAATCCATCGCCTGGACAATAGCCTGCCAGCCACACCAGTCAGTATCAACATGTCGCCAGGAAACTGTAATTACTCTCTACAACATTTTACCCCCTCGCAATTTTCGTCTTTTGATCTGCGAGACGCAGATCTTTAAAGGGGGAGGAGTTATGTTGCCATACACCACTACACTTCCCAACGTCGCACCCTGTGATCACATTGCACTACACGTGAGTTCATTGCTCCAATTAAAGTTCACACAAGAACTTTCGCTGACGCGACACACGCGCAAGCGATCAATTGCAATATCCAATGCTTGGGAATTGCAAGACCAGCATATTGGCCAACACGCGCAACCCAACGATTGCGAAATACCAGCAAGTGGTGGGAACTGCAACGTTGGCGAATTAGCTTAGGTTAAGAAGTTAGTTGGTAAGAATTATAATTTGTAAAGCTCAGTTAGAATCAGAACCGCAACTAGTGCGGAATAAAAATTATATGTGAACAATTGAAATCGCGTTTTTTATGTTATCGGTGAACAGTTGGTTCACCGCAACTTTAATTTTTTGGAAGCCCCTATCGGTCAGGGCTTAAGTTATATTTGTATAGTTTGCTCTTTCTAACTCACTATTGAACTTAGCATAAGTATTTGTTTTCTGTGATAAAGTGCCTGTAGCTAGCCTCTAGCGTTAACATTCTTTCTTCCTTCATACAAATGAATTTTACTCAACTGCTGTTTAATTTGACCAGTTGAGTATATTTCTGTTAATTTTTGGTGGAAAATATGTCTGTGATGAACTACGCGCTCAAAAGGATAACCCTTAAAATTCCATGCGTTCCCGTCATTGTGACTTCTCTATACGTTAACGTTCTCTGCGGAGAGCTATTGCGAACGAAAGGCGTAGCAGACGGCTACAAAGTTTCAGAGGGGAACGTAAATTCATAGAGAAGGCGCAGTCCCGGCCCGTTCCTCTTTGTGGGCTCTAACAAAACACGGGTAAGATATTTAACTCAGAAATTACTTCACCACAAGTTAACAGTAGGAAATTAATTAATATGGCTGACGGAGAGAAATGAGAGGAAGAGAATGATACGCAAGTGTGGAAAATGTAGTTTACATTAGCTTACATTTGCTTGCGTACAGAATTTATTTGTTCATTTGATATGTCCATATGATTTGTATGCATGTTTACAGATTTGTTCTTTTTGGTTTTTTTATGAAAATTTCGCGCAATTTCATGTATGTGTCAAGGAAAGCTCGTCCTCAATTTCCCTTTCAAGGCGCAGCGAGTTTCTATGCGTAACCCTGCGATTCCAAAATCGACTGATTCTTTTCTTTTTCTCTACCTCGCACCGAACCACACTCGACGACAGCGCTACAACGCTGTAGTCGCGCTTTAACAGTCCTTCTTCAAGCGACAAAATGTAAATAACCAATCACAACACAATTAGTGGCTGATGCAATATTACAGTCGAACTTCCATATAGTGAATTCGCACGGGACCTGAAAATCACTTCACTATATAGAAACTTCATTATAAAGAAACATTGATTTTTTATGTAATTTTATTTAAAATAATCAGTGAGTTTGGTTTGAATTACAGTCTTCCATTTTTCATTTTCAATAAAAGCTTCCAAATCATGTAGAGAGTTGAAAACATTAATCGGCACGTCATTCCTCATTTCCACAAAGGCTCTAATTACGCTAATGGATGAAGCAGCTTGTATCAACGTAGGTAATGCCTCCTCAGTTTCTGCCAATTCTTCAACGGTCAAATCGTGTTCATCGTTATCTGAAATAATATTTACATATTAAATTTTTGTTTGACTATAAAAAGATAAATGCTTACCAGGTTCAGCTGGAACTCCGCGACTTTCAAAAATGCTGTTGAGAATATCTTCTTCGGATGGTTTGTCCCAAGTCTGCACACCATTATCAACATTTACGTAGTCATCAAACGATGCTTCGATATTTGCTACTTTTTTGAATGAAGACTGTAAAGCGGCCTAATCCGATATTAAAAGAAGGTCCTCTTCATCCCAATGCTCAAATGGAATCTGCATAACATCTTTTGAAAATCCAGCCTTTTTAAAACAGTTGGCAACTGTTTCCGGTTTAACATAGACACTCCATATATTGCTAAGATTTCGAACTGCTTGCAGCAAGTCTATGGCCATAACAGAATTTCCCTCATCCACTTGAGTCAATATATTCGTTAAAATTCGTTTTCTGTAATGTTGTTTCATGTTGTAGATAATGCCTTGGTCCATTGGTTGCAGTAACGAAGTCATGCTGGGAGGAAAATAAGCGAGATGAATGTTTCTCAACTTGTCTCTTACATCTTTAGGGTGGGCAGTGCAGTTATCAACAAAAAACAACACCTTTCTGTTTTGATCACAAAATTTTTTGTCGAGTTTTACAATCCATTTCGTAAAAATCTCACTGGTCATCCATGCTTTTTTGTTAAACTCATAATCGACACCTAAAGATTTTATTCCCTTGAAGTACCTCGGATTTTTGGCCTTTCCGATTACCAGCAATTTTAGCTTTTCTGATCCAGTCATATTGCTTCCCACCAGGACAGTTATTCTCTCCTTGCTTTGCTTCCCACCAAAGCATTTTTCATTTTTGAATGCCAGTGTTTTAGTTGGCAAGCATTTGAAAAACAAAGCAGTCTCGTCGGCATTAAAAATGTCGTTAATGTTGTAATTTTCAATTAATTTCGGTAAGACGTTCGTCACCCATTCATCACGGTTTTCTATGTTGGTGTCAGCACTTTCCCCGCATAATGTCTTTTGAATAACGCCATGCCGACTTTTGAACTTGTCTAACCAACCTGTACTTGCCTCAAATTCGTGGTGTCCTAGTGCTTCCGCAAAATCTTTGGCCTTTTGCTTCAATAATGGTCCAGATAAAGGGAGATTCTTACCACGTGCAACGAGTAACCATTTCAGCATTGCTTCGTCAATATCCTCAAAATGACAAGGTCGAAGTCTTTTGCGTTTGGTATTTACTGCCACATCCTCCGCATTTTTTAAAATCACTTCCTTATTTTTTAAAATATTTGATAAAGTGCTGGGAAGAACTCCGAATTCATTGGCAATATCTTTTTTTTTTCTTTCCTTCATTAACTTTGTTAATCATTAATAACTTTTTTTCAAGCGAAATGCTGCTTCGATGCATCATTTTAACTTCAATCACGGAATAAAACTGTAATAGCTCAGCTCTTTCTGCTTTAATTTCCACATCTAACTGTAATTTTTTGCAACAGAAAACTTTTGAAAAAATTCACTATATGGAGACAAAAACTTAGGACGCTTGAATTTCCAGCTGTAAAATTTGTTCATTATATAGAAAACTTCACTATATAGAAATTCATTATAAGGAGACAAAAATACACCGAAAGTAGAACGAAAAAGCAGTGTCTTCGAAACCAGTTCATTATAAGGAGAGCTTCATTATATGGAAGTTCACTGTAGAGAAGTTCGACTGTACTAATGTGATGAAATTATGATTCTGACGAAATACCCAAAACAGAATACTCATACACTCACGCATACAGCACGCAGCAACACGTGCATACAGTGCGTGCATACAGCACGCTCCGACATATGCATGTTTATATACATATCATAAAAATCAAATATCCTAAGACCAAAAGTGACTTAGAAAGAGCAAATCATCCAAAAATATATACATACATACAAAAATATAATCAAATCATTCATAGAGAACTGATTCATTGCCAGGCACTCAGGAAGATAGCATATGCAAATACAAATATGTGAATTTCGCATATAAGTATATGTACATACAGATATGCTGTGTATATGTATGTGCACTTCCCACAGCAAAATAATATTACGACTCCCAAAAACTTCTGAAGAAATCCAGCGCACATTCATGGGGCACAGCATTGTATGTACAGTAACCTTCAAATATGTGTAGTAACCTTCAAATACCCTGATTTCAGAGTAAGTTTCTAACCTTGCAGATATATGCATATGTGTGTTTTTGTACACTTCTTATCAATTGAAGAACTACATACGTAAAGTAATATACTAATTAACTATTTACCTACTATCAGAGAACATAAAATAATTATTTCGAAATTTACTTCTAGTATTGAAATGTCCGACACAGAACTTTTTTATAAGCTACTTATCTTGTTTTCTGCAAGTTACTGTATGCTCATGCGCACACTTTACGAAAAGCAGCTGCGGTTGTCGAGCATTTAGAAAGACATATTTACATACATATATTGGTGCATACATATGTACCGAGCAGCGGGCACTCGACTTGACAAAAATTCAAGATTTACCAAATATTGGCAAATAATTCAACGCGAAATATTCCGATATTGAATGGACGAGAAAATTGACATATGGGCGGCACGTTTTATGAATGAAAGTACATTGCTCGTAGAAATATGAGCTCGAACTTATCAATGAATTGGTTTTGGTTGTACTTTTTAATATTTGAAACTGTTCAGCGCCGACGCGGGTAAATAATCATGGCCGCTACAGCTGCACTTATGAATGCATACGAGTATGCATACAATGTCCCAACATACATATGTATTCATATAAGCATATGATTTAGAAGATTTTTTATGTTAGGAATATGTTTGCATAGGTTTGTCAATTTGCTATTGAATTTTTCATATGTACATAGATATGCATATGAGCTGTGTTATGAGGCAGGTCAAGATTTTTTTCTGCCCACATGAATATGGATGGTAGATGTTATATGTATTCAACACTTTGTAGTATATGAATATACTTAATAATGTAAAATGTACAATATATTGTTGAATACTAACCCTTGATGTAAATGAATGGTTTACAAAGTTACTTTTTATGGGAGTATTTTAAAATAATTTGGATAATACACTTAATCTCAATACAATTTAGTTCATTAGATACTTAAAACTTCACATTCATACATGCATATACTTAGAATTAATGTATTAATCTCACAAGAAATAATCCATTTGCGCATGAAAATGCCGACGGCAAATAAGCATGAAAGAAATATGTACCACAAGCCTGCTGTTATTTTTTTTTTACCTAACAACAAATCATGGCATTTTACATCTCAATGCAAACGCTATACTTAATTCGGTTGACTACGCTCCGCTATGTTAATTCTCTTCTGTTAACTTTTCGAAGGCCGTGGTGAAATAAAAAAATTTACGTTCTCTGGCAGAGGTACGTTTCAGAGGCAGAGGTAGCAGCAGCGTATGTGACGGCAGCGGAGGCGTTAGCAGCAGCATTCGATGTTATCTGAAGACGAGGGACATCAGTATAACCAGAGAATGTTAATGCAATGAGAAGGAGCAAATGTTAAACGAGCTTCTTTCGAGTTCTAATTTGTAGATTCACAATAAGGTCATTTCAAATTCAACTTTGCTCACGAGTGGCGAATTGCAGATATTTACCACGCGAGTGACGCGAGTGGAGGGTTTCTATATTTACTTACCACGCTAGGACAGAAATTCAGATTTTTTCTGCGTTTACCAAACTACTGAGGAAGTTCATAAGATTTTTCGGCACACTACTAAGGAAATCGAAGCGAATAAATTAAGAAGCCCGCGCGGCAGTTAGTTTGTGGTGCAGAAGCTAAAGTCGGCGGAGTTATTCGTTTTGTTTTTTGGCACGTATTTAATTCAGGTTCAAGTACTCTATGTACTATGTACGTATATATACCCACTTTATGTCCTAGCATATATGAATACATACATACATATATACCTACTTGCCTTCTAAACTTCCTACAAAATAATTGTATTCATATGTTACTACATCCATGCACGTTCATACATTCAAGCATACATATACATATGCGCGAGCACAGCGCTCCCTTCTTGCTTCCGTGTACTTTTGTCTTTCACCAGTCGATATTCCTAATATTGCACTTACAAAAACACAATACTTTGATAGACGCATATTTCAATTTCATTCATAAAACAAGCCCATATGCCAATTTTCGCGACCATTCGAAAATAGTCAATATTGGAATATTTCGCGTGGAATTATTTGCCAATATTTGATAAATCTTGAATTTTTGTCTTGTCGAGTGGCCGCGGCTCCGTATGTATGTATGCACCCTTATATGTATGTAAATATGTCTTCTAACTGTTCGACCAGAGAATGTTAATGCAATGAGAAGGAGCAAATGTTAAATGAGCTTTTTTCGAGTTCTAATTTGTAGATTCAAACTAAGGTAATTTCAAATTCAACTTTCCTCACGAGTGGGGAATTGCAGATATTTACCACGCGAGTGACGCGAGTGGAGGGTTTCTATATTTACTTACCACGCTAGGACAAGAATTCAGATTTTTTCTGCGTTTACCAAACTACTGAGGAATTTCATAAGATTTTTGGGCACACTACTAAGGAAATCGACTTATTTCATGCCCACAGCGAAGCGAATAAATTTGCGATTAAGAAGCCCGCGCGACAGTTAATTTGTGGTGCAGAAGCTAAAGTCGGCGGAATATTCGTTTTGTTTTTTGGCCCGTACATATGTAATTCAGGTTCAAGTCCTGAAGTCATATTTTTTTTCTTGCACATTTTTTTTTTACAATTCAAACCAGGAAAGTTTGGTAAAATTTTTGAGTTTATTTTAATTAAAATTTCCTTAAAATACTGTTTTTTTTGTATTTCATAAATGGAAATTTCTTTTCGGTATAAAATAGTTCATACAGGATATGACCTGATTTTTATATAAATGAATCAAAACAGAAAATATGTACATATGTCTATCTATTTCATCAAATCCAAATTATATTGATGAGAAAATATCATTCTAATATCCGTCCAGAAAGCCAAACGCGCATACACATATACATATGCATATAATTACGCATACAAACTTTCAACTAACGCAGAATATGTGCATATAAAACTGCGAATCGAATAAATGACTGATATAGAAAAGTTCATTAGTAATTGTAGATTAGCGCAATCGTGAAAGACGTGTTGTGTATGCGGTACATAGTTTCATGTTTGACTCAGGTTCAAGTCCTCTACACACTTTTCTTTGTTCGATATTTTCATTTAATTTTTTGTATTTGGTTTAATTAGAATTGATTTAAAATAGTGTATTCAGGTTTTTCTAATACCTGTTATTTAGAAATTTATTTTCTATATAACATTATTCATACTTTTGAATTAATTTATATGTAAAACAGCCATAAAGGCAATCATATGAATATGCATTCCTATATTTTATCTCTTCAGTCAAATCTGAACTACTTACATACGATGCTTTCCATTTCAATTCAACCGGGCTATTCGGGTCATGTTCTTCGATTTCGATGTAACTTAAATATGTTGCTCTCTGGTCGAAATAATGAGACACGTATTTTTTTGTTCGCCCGAAAAAATTTTTTTTCAAGAGTTATCGGCAATTTTGTTTTTCGCCTCAAACTCGATTTTTTTAATTATATAAGAAAAAATTTTTTTTAAATGCCCATAACTTAGTCAAAAATGAACCGATTTTAATAATTCTGGGTTCAAAATGATCGTAATTACTTGCACAAGCGACTTCATGTAGAAACAATTGCAAAAAAGTAGTTGAAAATTTTTTATTTAGCAAAAAAGAAAAAAAATTGAAATTTTTTCAAAATTCAGTATTTCAAAAAGTGTATTTTTTTTTTTTTTATAACTTTTTCCAAATCAAAAAAACATCTCAAACTTTAATTGAGCTGCATGCCTAGTAGCTAAAATGAGTTGTTTTTGAGTAATGAATTTTTGAGTAAACACCCTGTTTCGCACTTTTTGTTTTTTGCAAAATAAAAAATTTTCAACTACTTTTTTGCAACTATTTCTAAATGAAGTCGCTCGTGTAAGTAATTACGATTATTTTGAACCCAGAATCATTCAAATCGGCTTATTTTTGACTAAGTTATGAGCAATTAAAAAAAATTTTCTTATATAGATTCTTTCCATTTCAATTCAAAAGGGCTATTCGGGACATGTTCTTCGATTTCGATGTAACTCAAATATGTTGCTCTCTGGTCAAAATAATGAGACACGTATTTTTTTGTTCGCCCGAAAAAAATTTTTTTCAAGAGTTATCGGCAATTTTGTTTTTCGCCTCAAACTCGATTTTTTTTAATTATATAAGAAAAAATTTTTTTTAAATGCCCATAACTTAGTCAAAAATGAACCGATTTTAATAATTTTGGGTTCAAAATGATCGTCATTACTTACACGAGTGATTTCATGTAGAAATAGTTGCAAAAAAGTAGTTGAAAATTTTTTATTTTGCAAAAAACAAAAAGTGCGAAACAGGGTGTTTACTCAAAAATTCATTACTCAAAAACAACTCATTTTAGCTACTAGGCATGCAGCTCAATTAAAGTTTGAGATGTTTTTTTGATTTGGAAAAAGTTATAAAAAAAAAAAAAATACACTTTTTGAAATATTGAATTTTGAAAAAATTTCAATTTTTTTTCTTTTTTGCTAAATAAAAAATTTTCAACTACTTTTTTGCAATTGTTTCTACATGAAGTCGCTTGTGCAAGTAATTACGATCATTTTGAACCCAGAATTATTAAAATCGGTTCATTTTTGACTAAGTTATGGGCATTTAAAAAAAATTTTTTCTTATATAATTAAAAAAATCGAGTTTGAGGCGAAAAACAAAATTGCCGATAACTCTTGAAAAAAAATTTTTTCGGGCGAACAAAAAAATACGTGTCTCATTATTTCGACCAGAGAGCAACATATTTAAGTTACATCGAAATCGAAGAACATGACCCGAATAGCCCGGTTGAATTGAAATGGAAAGCATCATACACATATTGATGAGAAAATATTATAATATCCATGGATGCATCCAGAAAGCCGAACACGCATACACGCATATGTATAACAATATATACAAATCTTCAACGAACGCAAAATGTATTCATATAAAAAACAACAACTGCGACCGTCTTCTAGTCCGTCAGTGAAAAGATGGGATATGTATACCCTATGAGCAAAAAGAACCGGGAAGGTGATGTTGACTGTTTTCTTCGATCGGGCCAGACAGTCAATAAAGAATATTATTCATCCGTTTTGAAGCCTTTGAGAGATGCTGTATGTTGCAAACGGCCGGAAATGTGAGCACACAATTCTTGGATTTTGCGAGATAATAACGTGCCATCGCACCGATCAAACAGTTCAAAGAGAATACGTCGAAGGAGCTGAAGGCCATGTCGGCCTGCCGGGGGTGTTTGGAGGACTGGGTTAAACGGTGGCACATGTGTGTTTCTTCAGACCTGTCATATTTTGAAGGAGATAATATAAATTTGCCTTAAATTTAATTTTGTTTTGTTTAATTTAAACATTCCCGATACTTTCTGATCATAAGGTACATATATGCGGCTTTGCGGACAGCAATGTGTGATTCGCTGGAAGTCGCATTAACTCGCGACTGTCGCACAGTTAGAAGACATATTTACATACATATAAGGGTGCATACATACATACGGAGCCGCGGCCACTCGACATGACAAAAATTTAAGATTTATCAAATATTGGCAAATAATTCCACGCGAAATATTCCAATATTGACTATTTTCGAATGGTCGCGAAAATTGGCATATGGGCGGCTCGTTTTATGAATGAAATTGAAATATGAGCTCGAAATTATGAATGAAGTTGTTTTTGTTCTAAATTGTTCAGCGCCGTCGCTGATAGAATCATGGCCGCTGCGACTGCGTCTACGAATGTATTTTGTTTTTGTAATCGCTAAGCTTAGATTTTAGCTTTGGGCGACATGCGCATGTGTGGTATGTGTTTTTGTTGTGTTCTAGAACATTTTAGAATGTGTGGTGGCAAAGCGGCCATCGCGTTGCGCTTGCTGTTGCATTTGCGTCTATCAAAGTATTGTGTTTTTGTAAGTGCAATATTAGGAATATCGACTGGTGAAAGACAAAAGTACACGGAAGCAAGAAGTCAGCGCTGTGCTCGCGCATAAATGCATGAATGTATAAACGAATCCATATGTATGAAAAGGATAGAAAATCACACGTACACAAAGTTTTTGGCACGATTTTCCCAACGCTTTTAACAACGTGATTGTAAAGGGGCGTGGTTAGTGAGAGTTTAACGGCCACGCGTGGCGGTTACGTGAAGGGTAACGTGACCGCCACTCTTCTTGCTGGGGCTATTCTGATAATGAGCATGTATTAGAGACTAATAAAATGCTTGTAAATGTGTTGGAATTTTTGTCAAAAGTGCTCAGCTCTGTCTTGTAGGGTCGTTCACTAGTGCGTATGTGTATTTGATTTCGTGTAAGAATGTGATGTGCTGTGACATGTGTACTACATAAGTCAAGGTTATTTGGGCATACTTGCATATGTGATATGATGTTCTTGCGCTTGTGCATTATTGTTTTTCATATACAAATGTACATACATACATATGTATGTAAATGCTGTCGAATACATAAACTATAAATTGACATACAATATAAAATAAGTGTTGATTTATCTTAAACCGTTCTTTTTTTCTGAATGCAAATACCTCCTATTGACATGTACATACATATTATGTACTTATGTAATATATATTATCATATACCATCATTTATTTACATATAAAGTATACGTTCATTTATGTACATATGTGTGTAATGAAAAACTTCATGAATTACTTTCAGAACTTTATTAAAATTTATTCGCGTCGCGCGCATGCACAAAACCTTTTGTTCACAACGCAGGGCAGAAATAAACGCTCTGCGTATTTATCCTCCTCACGTGACTCGCCATCAATTCTCGATGCAAATTTTTTTTCTTTTCGTTTTAAAATTTTTTTTTTTAAGGGGTTATACGCAGTTATGAAGCAAATAAAAGACGGGTTGTCAAGGATTTATCCTGAAGAAACTTCAGAATATTTTAATTTGAAAATTTTTGGCGGTTATAAAAGCATCCTTCAAGAACGTAACAAAATTTTTTATTTATCGCGCTGCAGGCGATTTCTGGAACCTCCTTTAAAAAAAGGCGATTTACGGTGTACATCGTAACTCAGGATTGGATTATCTGAAATCAAAAAACCAAACAAATTTTGTTAATATATTAGATTATCTAGTAATTAATCGTTCGGCTAATCAAAATAGTGAATTTTCACAAAATGGCAGCTTTTAAAAGAAATGATTTCGATTTTTACGTTAAAACTTCGCCGTAAATTGATTATAAAATGGAAAATAAGTATCAGATTTACAAAAGGAACGATTAATTACTAGAAAATGTATCTTTAAAGATTGAGTTAAAACGGTTGACCGATCAAACAAACGAGATATCGTGTACACCGACTTGAAAAATGCCGTTTTGAAAAAACACGTTTAAAGTTTCAATACCTACCTTAAAACGTGCCGAGGCATCTCAACATATTTAGGTATAACTCCGAAAGTATTGCTTAGATCTACTTCAAATTTCGTGCGTATTCTTTTGAATATATGTACATTACAAAAATGCAATAAAAAATCGATTTTTTTGAAAGTCATAACCGCGTATAACCCCTTAATGTAATCGTAAAAAAATTTGTAATAAATTTTATGTATCCGCTTATCATTTCAAAAGTAACAAAATGGTAAAAAAATAAGCAGTCGAAGAAATAAACGCACCGCCTATTTTTCCTCGCCACATGTTAGACTCGAGTTCAATTCCCGGCGCAAACTTTTTTTATAAATTTTTTTGTTTTAAATCGTTCTTTTTTTAATGTAATTGAAAAAAAAAATTATGTAATAAATTTTACGTATTCGCTTATTATTTCAAAAATACGAAAATAGTAAAAATTTAATTGGTTTAATGTCGAGGTGAGAAATGTGTTGTGTATTGAGGTGAAAGATGTGTGGTGTTTCTAATTTTTGTGTCGGCAAAAGTCAGTGAGGTGTCTATAAACTCGGTGTGCTAAATTTCCTTATTACAAATCTTTCAAATCTCAATTGTACTAAAAAAAGCTCACAGTAACATTTGCACCTTCTCATTGCATTAACATTCTCTGGTAGTACGCCTAGACATGTCTTTCATGCTTGCGCTAATCTATAATGGTTAATTTATCTTTCTAAATCGGTCATTTATTGGATTTGCTGTTTTATATGCATACATTTTGCGTTCGTTGAAAGTTTGTATGCATATTTATATATGTACATATGTACATATGTGTGTATGCGCGTTTGGCTTTCTGAACGGATATTAGAATGATATTTTGTCATCAATATAGCTTAGATTTGATTAAAGAGATTAAATATTCGCATGTTTATATCTAGATATTTCCTTTTTGATTTATATAAAATCAGTTCATATCCAGTATGAACTATTTTATACAGAAAATAAATTTTCTAAATATCAAATTCCAAAAAACCTAAAACAGTATTTCAAACCAATTATAATTAAATTAAGCTCAACAATTTTACCAAACTGAAATGTAAAACTGAAATAGTGCAAGGAAAAACGTATGACTATTCAGGACTTGAACCTGGACTAAATACGCGCATCATCATACAAACAATACCGCCGAGTTTAGCAACTGCGCCATGAATTGACTGCTTACGCATATTTCCCAATCGCAAATTCATTCGCTTCGCTGTGGGCATGAAATAAGTAGAATCCCTTCTTCTTCTTCTTAATTGGCGCTATAACCGCTTACGCGATTTTGGCCGAGTTTAGCAAAGCGCGCCAGTCGTTTCTTTCTCGTGCTAACCGGCGCCAGTTGGACACACCAAGTGAAGCCAAGTCCTTCTCCACCTGATCTTTCCAACGCAGAGGAGGCCGCCCCCTTCCTCTGCTACCACCAGCTGGTACCGCATCGAATACTTTCAAAGCCGGAGCGTTTGTATCCATTCGGACGACATGACCCAGCCAACGTAGCCGCTGGATCTTTATTCGCTGCGCTATGTCTATGTCGTCGTAAAGCTCATACAGCTCATCGTTCCATCGCCTGCGATATTCGCCATTGCCAACGTGCAAAGGTCCAAAAATCTTACGCAGAATCTTTCTCTCGAACACTCCAAGCGTCGCTTCATCGGATGTTGTCATCGTCCACGCTTCTGCGCCATACGTTAGGACGGGCATGATGAGAGTCTTGTAGAGTGTTAGTTTTGTTCGTCGAGAGAGGACTTTACTGCTCAGTTGCCTACTTAGTCCAAAGTAGCACTTGTTGGCAAGAGAGATTCTACGTTGGATTTCAAGGCTGACATTGTTATCGGTGTTAATGCTGGTTCCTAAATAGACGAAGTCTTTTACAACCTCGAAATTATAACTGTCTACAGTGACGTGGGTGCCGATACGCGAGTGCGACGACTGTTTGTTTGAAGACAGGAGGTACTTCGTTTTGTCCTCGTTCACCACCAGACCCATTCGCTTTGCCTCTTTGTCCAGTTTGGAGAAGGCAGAACTAACAGCGCGGTTGTTAAGGCAGATTATGTCAATATCATCGGCATACGCCAACAATTGTACGCTCTTATAAAAAATTGTGCCTGAGCGATTAAGTTCTGCGGCTCGTACGATGCTCTCCAACATCAGGTTAAAGAAGTCACACGACAGCGAGTCACCCTGTCTGAAACCTCGTTTGGTATCAAACGGCTCGGAGAGGTCCTTCCCAATTCTGACGGCGCTGCTGGGGTTGAGCAACGTCATCTTACATAGCCGTATTAGTTTTGCGGCGATACCAAATTCAGACATCGCGGCATACAGGTAACTCCTTTCCGTACTGTCGAATGCAGCTTTGAAGTCGACGAAAAGATGGTGTGTGTCGATTCTCCTTTCATGGGTCTTTTCCAAGATTTGGCGTATTGAGAATATTTGGTCGATGGTAGACCTTCCAGGTCTGAAGCCACACTGATAAGGCCCAATCAGTTGGTTGACGGTGGGCTTCAGCCTTTCACACAATACGCTCACTAGAACCTTATAGGCGATAGTTAGAAGACTAATCCCGCGGTAATTGGCACAAATTACAGGATCGCCCTTCTTATGGATTGGGCAGAGTACACTTAAATTCCAATCGGCAGGCATGCTTTCATCCGACCATATTTTGCATAGAAGCTGATGCATGCACCTTACCAGCTCCTCGCCGCCATGTTTGAATAGCTCACCCGGCAGTCCGTCGGCGCCCGCGGCTTTGTTGTTCTTTAGCCGCGTTATCGCTATTCTCACCTCGTCATGATCGGGCAGCGGAACGACAATTCCGTCGTCAACGATTGGGGTATCGGGATCTTCACTTTCTCGGTGACATGCGCAGCTGTCACTGTTTAATAAGTTCGAGAAGTGTTCCCTCCATAATTTAAGATTGCTCTGTACGTTAGTCACCAGTTCGCCGTCTTTGTTCTTACAGGAAAACGCCCCGGTCTTAAAACCTTCTGTAAGCCGCCGAACTTTCTGGTAGAATTTTCGGGCGTTGTTCCTGTTGGCCAGCATCTCAAGCTCTTCGCACTCACGTATTTCGGCCTCTCGTTTCTTCTTTCGGATAATACGTCTCTCTTCCTTTTTCAGCTCTCTGTAGCGATCCCACATGGCTCGCGTTGCGCCCGATCGCAGCGTGGCTCTATAGGCGGCATCCTTTCTTTCTGCGGCAGCATGACATTCCTCGTCGTACCAATTGTTTTTTCGGGCTCGCCGGAATCCGATTTCTTCTTCGGCGGCGGTACGTAGAGAACGAGAAATGTTGCTCCATTGTTCGTGGATGCCGGTTTGTTGGGCAGTACTCTCTGAGAGCAGGAGTGAGAGTCGAGTGGCGAATCTTCTGGCTGTCTGTTGTGATTGCAGCTTTTCGATGTCGAACATTCTTTGCGTAGGTAGATGCACGTTTTTTGCTGCACAGAGGCGTGTGCGCAGTTTGGCTGCAACAAGGTAGTGATCCGAGTCGATGTTGGGTCCTCGGATCGTACGTACATCTAATATACTAGAAGCGTGTCTTCCATCTATCACAACATGATCGATCTGGTTTCGTGTTTTTCGATCAGGCGACAGCCAGGTGGCTTGGTGAATCTTCTTATGCTGGAATCTGGTGCTGCAGACTACCATGTTTCGGGCCCCGGCGAAGTCGATCAGCCTCTGTCCGTTACCGGATGTTTCGTTGTGCAGGCTGAATTTTCCGACTTTGAGACCAAAAATTCCCTCCTTGCCCACCCTGGCGTTGAAGTCGCCAAGCACGATTTTTATGTCGTGGCGGGGGCAGCGCTCATAGGAGCGTTCCAGGCGCTCATAGAAAGAATCTTTGGTCGCATCGTCCTTCTCTTCCGTCGGGGCGTGGGCGCAAATTAGCGATATGTTAAAAAAACGGGCTTTGATGCGGATTGTTGCGAGACGCTCGTCCACCGGAGTGAACGACAGTACTTGGCGACGAAGTCTCTCTCCCACAACAAATCCGACACCGAATTTGCGCTCCTTTACATGGCAGCTGTAGTAGACGTCGCAAGGTCCTATGGTTTTCTTACCTTGCCCCGTCCATCGCATCTCTTGGATGGCAGTGATGTCAGCCTTTACTCTCACGAGGACATCAACCAGCCGGGCAGAGGCACCTTCCCCATTAAGGGACCGGACATTCCAGGTGCATGCCCTCAAATCATATTCTTTATTTCGTTTGCAGGGGTCGTCATCAGCAAAGGGAGGTCTCATCCGAGACTTTTTCAAACTTTTCATGGGGGGGGGATTTTTAAGTGGCGGGTCCCAAACCCAACGCACAACCAGCTATCCTGGAATGTTTCGCCTTCTCACGTTAGCTCACTCCCAAACGGGTGTTCGGAAGCTACCCAGAGGATACGTGGGCTAATCCCGGCCGTTGTGAGCTGCTTGAACCATATGCAGAAGAATCGTCCTGGCCATTCCCAAGTGAATGGCGATCAGTAACTTTCCCCACTTGCGTGGACTTCTACACATGGAACCATCCTCCGAATCCCTTAGTAGAATCCTTTAGTATTGTGGTAAAAAATCTTGTGAAATCCCTTACTAGTGTGGTAAACGCAAAAAATCTGAATTCCTGTACAAGCGTGGTAAGTAAATATAGAAACCCTGCACTAGCGTGGTAAATATCTGCAATCCTCCACTAGTGTGGTAAGTTGAATTTGAAAATCCCTTACAAATTAGTACTCGAAAAAAAGTTATTTAACATTTGCTCCTTCTCATTCCATTAACATTCTCTGGTATAACTGCTGGAAGCAGAAAAAGTTGGCACAGTTGTTGTCATTGAATTAATCGTTTTGGCAGCGCGTAATACACAGCCAGTATTAGCATCAGCACATATAGGCACATTAACAGCCTCAGGATTTACTGCAGTAAAACAGTTCTTAAATAATCTCTTTATAGAGAGAAGCTCCGTTTGTAATTTATCAACCTTTCCGAATAGCACTTGTTTATCATCATAAAGAGATCGCAGCAGAGAAAGCACAGGAACATTCTCTGCCCTAAGCCCAGCTAATTCTTTCACTAACAGAATGCGACACAAAGTATTCGCAAGGATGATAGATCACCAGGTTTGCTATTTTGCTATGGTGAAAACGAAAATTGTGAGGGGAACTTTGGCTGCCACATCACTTGGGGATACGGCAGCCGAATTCTGCATGATCATTTCACATGCATTCACACACTCGTCCAATCAGTCATTGTTCAGATAGCCACGAAGAAACATCAGTGAAGATTGTTTTGATTTGTTTTCGTATATCACTAACACAATTTTTTTGCCAGCCGTAATCCGGACGATAATTTCACATACTCGCCCAATCAGTCATAGTTCAGACGGCAACAAAGTGTCATTGGTCAATTTTTTCCGTACAACACCAACACAATTTCAGTTTTTTTATAAACACACTTCTAGTGATGTTAGCCAAACTGCTGATTCTGTCAAGTTCGATCAGATACTGTCTGTTAAAGATCTCACCTTTAAAATCTTTTGCCCATGCGGCATGTACATGTATGTATATGTATGTATATTTATTTATCCATAAATGTTAATAACAATAGATGCCCTTTATTCATTATTTATTCAATGAAATTTACCGTCCACAAGTGGATATTCCAAGTAATATACTTACAAAAACAAAATACCTTCATAGGCGCAGAAGCAGCAGCCTGCACAGAGCGATGGCCGCTTTACCGCTAAGAATTCTAAAATATTCTTCAATACAACAGAAACTATTTCGTTCATAAGCGCAAGCATAAAACGAGTTCACCACATCATCCCTCACATTCCCAAAATATTTGGTGAACAGTCAATTTTTGTCGTGGCAAGGGCCCACATCACGTACATATATACTTGAATGTATATCAGAAGTCGACAAAGCTTATTTGTACGGGCAGTACACTCAACACACGTATTTTTACGCCGTTAAAATCAGTTGTTGTTCGAGAGTCTTTCATTTTGTTTAAGGAGCTCTTTCCAATACTTAGCAGCATTCCCTCTTCCTGGGCTGATGAACAGCTGATAGTCGAAATGGTGTGCTGCCAGAAGTAAGGCACCAAAGATAACTGACGAAAGCAGTGCAAATGTCGGGATCTAAATATTTATAATTATTTGTTTTAAAATAAATTCAATTGAAGCGTAATATTTTAAATTAAAATGTGTTTTTAGATTTTTCCAAAGCCTCTTATAGCCTTTTCGGCTTCTACTTTCAATTCGTCTTGTGTACATAATATGAATACATTTTACATACCATACATGTAACCTAATTGAAAACTGTGTGTTTGTTTATATCTGTAAATTTATATACATACATATGTATGTGCAAATAATTTATGGTTGAAAATTTAATGGTTGAATTTGAGTTTGAGATATTTTACAAACATACTGTTGTTACTCAATGATTGCTTTTATAAGATCCGTAGATCCTTGGCACCAGGTTCATGTCCTGGGATCGTCATTTCCGTACATTCACGTTTTATTTTTTATTTTAATTTTAGTTTTTTGGCGACTATTTTTTTTTTTAAATCTTTATAAAACGTACAAACGTTAATTTTACTTACGTTGTTAAATTACACGGTGCAACACTGAAAATACACCTGATAAATTACACACTGTAGGTTGTTTATATGGTCGAATAATGCATACAAATATTTTTGTTACCCTCCAATTTTTATTTATTTATAAAAAACCATTTTTTCAGACTTTGCGCGGTAATCTACGGATATCTCAGTCATTTTTTTACCGATTTTCAATATTTTATATGTTTTGAAAAGGATATTGTCAGACCTTTCAAACGATGTACAACAAGTAATTATTCAAGCTAGTTAGTTCTGATTTTTATTTGATTAAACCTGGAGAAAGTGCTTTTTTGACGTGATAACGTCTTATAATTCGATTTAACAGGCTGCACGCACGAAAAAATGAGTCGTTACCTTGCTCATTAGTGTTACCTTGCTCATATGTCGTTACCTTGCTCATTGCCGTTACCTTGCTCATTGTCTTTACCTTGCTCATTGCATTGAATGAACTGCAAGCGAAAGCGCGGAACGAACGACAAAGCAAACAAAGCAAACGAAGGGCAACGTTCGACATCTTGCTCTCTCCTACTTAAGTGAGCGTATATATGTATGTATATGCGCATATGTACATATATAAATTCACGTATTTGTATTTGCCTTCTTATTGATTATTATAAACTTGATTTACTTGAAGAATTTAAAATAAAACCAAGTTTGTTAATAATACCTGTTGTTTTAATGTTATTATTATTAATTTTTTTATTATATATGAAGGAAAAAATGTATGGTAATATTTACCATATACCTTATAAGATATGTTGTATACTAATATATGTATATAAACATGCATATACATATACAATTTCGCGCAATTTTCACAAAGAATAAATCTATATGTAAAGATGCATACAAATCATATGGACATATCAAATATACGAATCTATTCCGTACGCAAGCAAATGTAAGCTAATGTGCTTGAACTGCAAGCGAGAGCGCGGAACGAACGACAAAGAGCACAATCGGTCCCCGCGTTCGGCAACGTTCGACATCTGGCTCTGTCCTACTTGAGTGAGCATATATATGTATGTATATGTATGTATATGCGCATTTGTATATAAATTCACATAAGTACTTGTATTTGCATATGCCTTCTTCCTATGTGCATGGTAATGAACCAATTCTCTGTTGAGAATAAACGATGATAGGAAAAATAGGAAATGAAAGGGAGTGTTTCAAGTGTAATGTGTCTTGAGAAAGTCAAATCGACGATGATGCCTCTAAGTGTTGTTGACTTATTAACGTCTGATGCACAATCGAAATTGAAGATATCTTTCATGAATTTGATAAATGTTTCGTCATTTTTCATGTTTGTGTAAATGTAACTTAACCTATTCCATTGCAATTTCATTTACCTCCTCCTCTATATCCAATATCTATCAAACAAATAAAATTAAAATTTTGTTTTGAAAATTGCAACCATTCCATCAATATTTTCTTATGACGTTGTCACGTTAAACTATCGTCAGTAAACCGACTTTACAGACAACCTCTTTTTTTATCATTTTTGTAATTTTAACAATTTTTTATTGCATAATTTTACAGCAAAATTAAAGATGTTTGTTAATATTCTTTGAGTGCATTTATTAACGAAGAAATTAATGTATTACTGTCAATAATCGGACAAAAATTGCGTAAACTACGCTAGTTTTTCGTTAATAGAAAATATGGGCCATCATGTGTATTGCAGTGTGTACAATGTATTGGTTTGGCAAAGGTAGCAGTCTTCTGGTCTGTGAATGACTTGATGATGCCAAGTCATTGGGCTCGAAAATGGCAAACGATCTTGAAAACACTGACTAGATTTCCACTTTTTTAGTGATATGGAGCACGTGGAACATATATATTCTGGCTCATACCAGCGACTTTCACTATAATTGCGCGCAAAGTGAAGATTGTATGCTTCAACCATGATAGTATTTGTTTTTAATTCACGGCGATGTTGTTTATCAACAAATAAACCGCAAAGGTAGCACAAATTATTGCGTTTGTCACACATCTTTAACTAACTTATAAACAATTTTAACAAAAAAACACACTTGAGAAAAACGCGATTTTGGAAGAAGGAGATAAAAAGGCACTGCCAACCAAAGACTGGTCTAATAGCTGTTTCAGACTAAGGTGCGTAACATGAATATTTAATCTTTACTCCAAAAATATGTAGGTACTCTGTAAAAATAAATGAATATATGGAATAATACCGTTATTCTTCTTAGTATCAATAAACAACAACTTTTCATCGTGGTGTTTTTGTGTTTGTTTGTACCGTTACTTTGAGCACGAGTCAGAGCAATTCGTTACTACTTTTGCCGTTTCATAACTATAGAACGCATTAGGAATTGAAGCTTTAAAGTGCATTTATGTGTTCGCTTTTAATTTAAATCGTTTTTTAAGTAAATAAATATCAATATGCCAAGCGGTTCAAAACTTACCGAATTAGAGAGAGGTAAAATTACTGCGTGGGAGGAGGAGCGTCCCTGCGCCTCAGAAATCGCGCGAAAATTATGTCGCAAAATTATGTAGAAACAAGTAAACCTTTCATTTGTAACTTATGATAAATTGTCATTGTCAAACATTTATTGTCAATACATAAAGAATGCAGTGATTTTTCCAAGTAACTAATCATTAAAGACAAAAACTATGGTTCCACAAATGGATAGATATTCAAGGCATTTTTTTCTATTAACGAAAAACTAGCATAGTTTACGCAATTTTTGTCCGATTATTGAAAGTAATATATTAATTTCTTCGTTAATAAATGCACTCAAAGAATATTAACAAACATCTTTAATTTTGTTGTAAAATTATGCAATAAAAAATTGTTAAAATTAAAAAAATGATAAAAAAAGCACTTTCTCCAGGTTTAATCAAATAAAAATCAGAACTAACTAGTTTCAATAATTACGTGTTGTACATCATTTGAAAGGTATGACAATATCCTTTTCAAAACATATAAAATATTGAAAATCGGTGAAAAAATGACTGAGATATCCGTAGATTACCGCGCAAAGTCTGAAAAAATGGTTTTTTATAAATAAATAAAAATTGGAGGGTACAAAAAATATAACAAAAATATTTTTATGCATTATTCGACCATATAAACAACCTACAGTGTGTAATTTGTCAGGTGTATTTCGTTGTTTTTCTTTGTAGCACAGTGTTATTTATTAAAATATATGCATTTATGTTGATCACATACATATGCATAAGTACCAAACTGAATTGTAAAACTGAAATAGTGCAAGGAAAAACGTATGACTATTCAGGACTTGAACCTGGACTAAATACGCGCATCATCATACAAACAATACCGCCGAGTTTAGCAACTGCGCCATGAATTGACTGCTTACGCATATTTCCCAATCGCAAATTCATTCGCTTCGCTGTGGGAATGAAATAAGTAGAATCCCTTAGTATTGTGGTAAAAAATCTTATGAAATCCCTTACTAGTGTGGTAAACGCAAAAAATCTGAATTCCTGTACTAGCGTGGTAAGTAAATATAGAAACCCTGCACTAGCGTTGTAAATATCTGCAATCCTCCACTAGTGTGGTAAGTTGAATTTGAAAATCCCTTACAAATTAGTACTCGAAAAAACGTTATTTAACATTTGCTCCTTCTCATTCCATTAACATTCTCTGGTATAACTGCTGGAAGCAGAAAAAGTTGGCACAGTTGTTGTCATTGAATTAATCGTGTTGGCAGCGCGTAATACACAGCCAGTATTAGCATCAGCACAAATAGGCACATTAACAGCCTCAGGATTTACTGCAGTAAAACAGTTCTTAAATAATCTCTTTATAGAGAGAAGCTCCATTTGTAATTTATCAACCCTTCCGAATAGCACTTGTTTATCATCATAAAGAGATCGCAGCAGAGAAAGCACACGAACATTCTCTGCCCTAAGCCCAGCTAATTCTTTCACTAACAGAATGCGACACAAAGTATTCGCAAGGATGATAGATCACCAGGTTAACTATTTTGCTATGGTGAAAACGAAAATTGTGAGGGGAACTTTGGCTGCCACATCACTTGGGGATACGGCAGCCGAATTCTGCATGATCATTTCACATGCATTCACACACTCGTCCAATCAGTCATTGTTCAGATAGCCACGAAGAAACATCAGTGAAGATTGTTTTGATTTGTTTTCGTATATCACTAACACAATTTTTTTGCCAGCCGTAATCCGGACGATAATTTCACATACTCGCCCAATCAGTCATAGTTCAGACGGCAACGAAGTGTCATTGGTCAATTTTTTCTATTAACGAAAAACTAGCGTAGTTTACGCAATTTTTGTCCGATTATTGAAAGTAATATATTAATTTCTTCGTTAATAAATGCACTCAAAGAATATTAACAAACATCTTTAATTTTGTTGTAAAATTATGCAATAAAAAATTGTTAAAATTAAAAAAATGATAAAGAAAAGCACTTTCTCCAGGTTTAATCAAATAAAAATCACAACTAACTAGTTTCAATAATTGCTTGTTGTACATCATTTGAAAGGTCTGACAATATCCTTTTCAAAACATATAAAATATTGAAAATCGGTGAAAAAATGACTGAGATATCCGTAGATTACCGCGCAAAGTCTGAAAAAACGGTTTTTTATAAATAAATAAAAATTGGAGGGTACAAAAAATATAACAAAAATATTTTTATGCATTATTCGACCATATAAACAACCTACAGTGTGTAATTTGTCAGGTGTATTTCGTTGTTTTTTTTGTAGCACAGTGTTATTTATTAAAATAGATGCATTTATGTTGATCACATACATATGCATAAGTACCAAACTGAATTGTAAAACTGAAATAGTGCAAGGA
Organism: Anastrepha ludens; assembly: GCF_028408465.1. Taxonomy (NCBI): domain Eukaryota; kingdom Metazoa; phylum Arthropoda; class Insecta; order Diptera; family Tephritidae; genus Anastrepha; species Anastrepha ludens. Next base: position 97,417,801 of record NC_071503.1, read on the forward strand.
AAAACGTATGACTATTCAGGACTTGAACCTGGACTAAATACGCGCATCATCATACAAACAATACCGCCGAGTTTAGCAACTGCGCCATGAATTGACTGCTTACGCATATTTCCCAATCGCAAATTCATTCGCTTCGCTGTGGGCATGAAATAAGTAGAATCCCTTAGTATTGTGGTAAAAAATCTTATGAAATCCCTTACTAGTGTGGTAAACGCAAAAAATCTGAATTCCTGTACTAGCGTGGTAAGTAAATATAGAAACCCTGCACTAGCGTGGTAAATATCTGCAATCCTCCACTAGTGTGGTAAGTTGAATTTGAAAATCCCTTACAAATTAGTACTCGAAAAAAAGTTATTTAACATTTGCTCCTTCTCATTCCATTAACATTCTCTGGTATAACTGCTGGAAGCAGAAAAAGTTGGCACAGTTGTTGTCATTGAATTAATCGTGTTGGCAGCGCGTAATACGCAGCCAGTATTAGCATCAGCACAAATAGGCACATTAACAGCCTCAGGATTTACTGCAGTAAAACAGTTCTTAAATAATCTCTTTATAGAGAGAAGCTCCATTTGTAATTTATCAACCCTTCCGAATAGCACTTGTTTATCATCATAAAGAGATCGCAGCAGAGAAAGCACACGAACATTCTCTGCCCTAAGCCCAGCTAATTCTTTCACTAACAGAATGCGACACAAAGTATTCGCAAGGATGATAGATCACCAGGTTTGCTATTTTGCTATGGTGAAAACGAAAATTGTGAGGGGAACTTTGGCTGCCACATCACTTGGGGATACGGTAGCCGAATTCTGCATGATCATTTCACATGCATTCACACACTCGTCCAATCAGTCATTGTTCAGATAGCCACGAAGAAACATCAGTGAAGATTGTTTTGATTTGTTTTCGTATATCACTAACACAATTTTTTTGCCAGCCGTAATCCGGACGATAATTTCACATACTCGCCCAATCAGTCATAGTTCAGACGGCAACGAAGTGTCATTGGTCAATTTTTTCTATTAACGAAAAACTAGCGTAGTTTACGCAATTTTTGTCCGATTATTGAAAGTAATATATTAATTTCTTCGTTAATAAATGCACTCAAAGAATATTAACAAACATCTTTAATTTTGTTGTAAAATTATGCAATAAAAAATTGTTAAAATTAAAAAAATGATAAAGAAAAGCACTTTCTCCAGGTTTAATCAAATAAAAATCACAACTAACTAGTTTCAATAATTGCTTGTTGTACATCATTTGAAAGGTCTGACAATATCCTTTTCAAAACATATAAAATATTGAAAATCGGTGAAAAAATGACTGAGATATCCGTAGATTACCGCGCAAAGTCTGAAAAAACGGTTTTTTATAAATAAATAAAAATTGGAGGGTACAAAAAATATAACAAAAATATTTTTATGCATTATTCGACCATATAAACAACCTACAGTGTGTAATTTGTCAGGTGTATTTCGTTGTTTTTTTTTGTAGCACAGTGTTATTTATTAAAATATATGCATTTATGTTGATCACATACATATGCATAAGTACCAAACTGAATTGTAAAACTGAAATAGTGCAAGGAAAAACGTATGACTATTCAGGACTTGAACCTGGACTAAATACGCGCATCATCATACAAACAATACCGCCGAGTTTAGCAACTGCGCCATGAATTGACTGCTTACGCATATTTCCCAACCGCAAATTCATTCCCTTCGCTGTGGGCAGGAAATAAGTAGAATCCCTTAGTATTGTGGTAAAAAATCTTATGAAATCCCTTACTAGTGTGGTAAACGCAAAAAATCTGAATTCCTGTACTAGCGTGGTAAGTAAATATAGAAACCCTGCACTAGCGTGGTAAATATCTGCAATCCTCCACTAGTGTGGTAAGTTGAATTTGAAAATCCCTTACAAATTAGTACTCGAAAAAACGTTATTTAACATTTGCTCCTTCTCATTCCATTAACATTCTCTGGTATAACTGCTGGAAGCAGAAAAAGTTGGCACAGTTGTTGCCATTGAATTAATCGTGTTGGCAGCGCGTAATACACAGCCAGTATTAGCATCAGCACAAATAGGCACATTAACAGCCTCAGGATTTACTGCAGTAAAACAGTTCTTAAATAATCTCTTTATAGAGAGAAGCTCCATTTGTAACTTATCAACCCTTCCGAATAGCACTTGTTTATCATCATAAAGAGATCGCAGCAGAGAAAGCACACGAACATTCTCTGCCCTAAGCCCAGCTAATTCTTTCACTAACAGAATGCGACACAAAGTATTCGCAAGGATGATAGATCACCAGGTTAACTATTTTGCTATGGTGAAAACGAAAATTGTGAGGGGAACTTTGGCTGCCACATCACTTGGGGATACGGCAGCCGAATTCTGCATGATCATTTCACATGCATTCACACACTCGTCCAATCAGTCATTGTTCAGATAGCCACGAAGAAACATCAGTGAAGATTGTTTTGATTTGTTTTCGTATATCACTAACACAATTTTTTTGCCAGCCGTAATCCGGACGATAATTTCACATACTCGCCCAATCAGTCATAGTTCAGACGGCAACGAAGTGTCATTGGTCAATTTTTTCTATTAACGAAAAACTAGCGTAGTTTACGCAATTTTTGTCCGATTATTGAAAGTAATATATTAATTTCTTCGTTAATAAATGCACTCAAAGAATATTAACAAACATCTTTAATTTTGTTGTAAAATTATGCAATAAAAAATTGTTAAAATTAAAAAAATGATAAAGAAAAGCACTTTCTCCAGGTTTAATCAAATAAAAATCACAACTAACTAGTTTCAATAATTGCTTGTTGTACATCATTTGAAAGGTCTGACAATATCCTTTTCAAAACATATAAAATATTGAAAATCGGTGAAAAAATGACTGAGATATCCGTAGATTACCGCGCAAAGTCTGAAAAAAACGGTTTTTTATAAATAAATAAAAATTGGAGGGTACAAAAAATATAACAAAAATATTTTTATGCATTATTCGACCATATAAACAACCTACAGTGTGTAATTTGTCAGGTGTATTTCGTTGTTTTTTTTTGTAGCACAGTGTTATTTATTAAAATATATGCATTTATGTTGATCACATACATATGCATAAGTACCAAACTGAATTGTAAAACTGAAATAGTGCAAGGAAAAACGTATGCCTATTCAGGACTTGAACCTGGACTAAATACGCGCATCATCATACAAACAATACCGCCGAGTTTAGCAACTGCGCCATGAATTGACTGCTTACGCATATTTCCCAATCGCAAATTCATTCGCTTCGCTGTGGGCATGAAATAAGTAGAATCCCTTAGTATTGTGGTAAAAAATCTTATGAAATCCCTTACTAGTGTGGTAAACGCAAAAAATCTGAATTCCTGTACTAGCGTGGTAAGTAAATATAGAAACCCTGCACTAGCGTTGTAAATATCTGCAATCCTCCACTAGTGTGGTAAGTTGAATTTGAAAATCCCTTACAAATTAGTACTCGAAAAAACGTTATTTAACATTTGCTCCTTCTCATTCCATTAACATTCTCTGGTATAACTGCTGGAAGCAGAAAAAGTTGGCACAGTTGTTGTCATTGAATTAATCGTGTTGGCAGCGCGTAATACACAGCCAGTATTAGCATCAGCACAAATAGGCACATTAACAGCCTCAGGATTTACTGCAGTAAAACAGTTCTTAAATAATCTCTTTATAGAGAGAAGCTCCATTTGTAATTTATCAACCCTTCCGAATAGCACTTGTTTATCATCATAAAGAGATCGCAGCAGAGAAAGCACACGAACATTCTCTGCCCTAAGCCCAGCTAATTCTTTCACTAACAGAATGCGACACAAAGTATTCGCAAGGATGATAGATCACCAGGTTTGCTATTTTGCTATGGTGAAAACGAAAATTGTGAGGGGAACTTTGGCTGCCACATCACTTGGGGATACGGTAGCCGAATTCTGCATGATCATTTCACATGCATTCACACACTCGTCCAATCAGTCATTGTTCAGATAGCCACGAAGAAACATCAGTGAAGATTGTTTTGATTTGTTTTCGTATATCACTAACACAATTTTTTTGCCAGCCGTAATCCGGACGATAATTTCACATACTCGCCCAATCAGTCATAGTTCAGACGGCAACGAAGTGTCATTGGTCAATTTTTTCTATTAACGAAAAACTAGCGTAGTTTACGCAATTTTTGTCCGATTATTGAAAGTAATATATTAATTTCTTCGTTAATAAATGCACTCAAAGAATATTAACAAACATCTTTAATTTTGTTGTAAAATTATGCAATAAAAAATTGTTAAAATTAAAAAAATGATAAAGAAAAGCACTTTCTCCAGGTTTAATCAAATAAAAATCACAACTAACTAGTTTCAATAATTGCTTGTTGTACATCATTTGAAAGGTCTGACAATATCCTTTTCAAAACATATAAAATATTGAAAATCGGTGAAAAAATGACTGAGATATCCGTAGATTACCGCGCAAAGTCTGAAAAAACGGTTTTTTATAAATAAATAAAAATTGGAGGGTACAAAAAATATAACAAAAATATTTGTATGCATTATTCGACCATATAAACAACCTACAGTGTGTAATTTGTCAGGTGTATTTCGTTGTTTTTTTTGTAGCACAGTGTTATTTATTAAAATAGATGCATTTATGTTGATCACATACATATGCATAAGTACCAAACTGAATTGTAAAACTGAAATAGTGCAAGGAAAAACGTATGACTATTCAGGACTTGAACCTGGACTAAATACGCGCATCATCATACAAACAATACCGCCGAGTTTAGCAACTGCGCCATGAATTGACTGCTTACGCATATTTCCCAATCGCAAATTCATTCGCTTCGCTGTGGGCATGAAATAAGTAGAATCCCTTAGTATTGTGGTAAAAAATCTTATGAAATCCCTTACTAGTGTGGTAAACGCAAAAAATCTGAATTCCTGTACTAGCGTGGTAAGTAAATATAGAAACCCTGCACTAGCGTGGTAAATATCTGCAATCCTCCACTAGTGTGGTAAGTTGAATTTGAAAATCCCTTACAAATTAGTACTCGAAAAAAAGTTATTTAACATTTGCTCCTTCTCATTCCATTAACATTCTCTGGTATAACTGCTGGAAGCAGAAAAAGTTGGCACAGTTGTTGTCATTGAATTAATCGTGTTGGCAGCGCGTAATACGCAGCCAGTATTAGCATCAGCACAAATAGGCACATTAACAGCCTCAGGATTTACTGCAGTAAAACAGTTCTTAAATAATCTCTTTATAGAGAGAAGCTCCATTTGTAATTTATCAACCCTTCCGAATAGCACTTGTTTATCATCATAAAGAGATCGCAGCAGAGAAAGCACACGAACATTCTCTGCCCTAAGCCCAGCTAATTCTTTCACTAACAGAATGCGACACAAAGTATTCGCAAGGATGATAGATCACCAGGTTTGCTATTTTGCTATGGTGAAAACGAAAATTGTGAGGGGAACTTTGGCTGCCACATCACTTGGGGATACGGTAGCCGAATTCTGCATGATCATTTCACATGCATTCACACACTCGTCCAATCAGTCATTGTTCAGATAGCCACGAAGAAACATCAGTGAAGATTGTTTTGATTTGTTTTCGTATATCACTAACACAATTTTTTTGCCAGCCGTAATCCGGACGATAATTTCACATACTCGCCCAATCAGTCATAGTTCAGACGGCAACGAAGTGTCATTGGTCAATTTTTTCTATTAACGAAAAACTAGCGTAGTTTACGCAATTTTTGTCCGATTATTGAAAGTAATATATTAATTTCTTCGTTAATAAATGCACTCAAAGAATATTAACAAACATCTTTAATTTTGTTGTAAAATTATGCAATAAAAAATTGTTAAAATTAAAAAAATGATAAAGAAAAGCACTTTCTCCAGGTTTAATCAAATAAAAATCACAACTAACTAGTTTCAATAATTGCTTGTTGTACATCATTTGAAAGGTCTGACAATATCCTTTTCAAAACATATAAAATATTGAAAATCGGTGAAAAAATGACTGAGATATCCGTAGATTACCGCGCAAAGTCTGAAAAAACGGTTTTTTATAAATAAATAAAAATTGGAGGGTACAAAAAATATAACAAAAATATTTTTATGCATTATTCGACCATATAAACAACCTACAGTGTGTAATTTGTCAGGTGTATTTCGTTGTTTTTTTTTGTAGCACAGTGTTATTTACTAAAATATATGCATTTATGTTGATCACATACATATGCATAAGTACCAAACTGAATTGTAAAACTGAAATAGTGCAAGGAAAAACGTATGACTATTCAGGACTTGAACCTGGACTAAATACGCGCATCATCATACAAACAATACCGCCGAGTTTAGCAACTGCGCCATGAATTGACTGCTTACGCATATTTCCCAACCGCAAATTCATTCCCTTCGCTGTGGGCAGGAAATAAGTAGAATCCCTTAGTATTGTGGTAAAAAATCTTATGAAATCCCTTACTAGTGTGGTAAACGCAAAAAATCTGAATTCCTGTACTAGCGTGGTAAGTAAATATAGAAACCCTGCACTAGCGTGGTAAATATCTGCAATCCTCCACTAGTGTGGTAAGTTGAATTTGAAAATCCCTTACAAATTAGTACTCGAAAAAACGTTATTTAACATTTGCTCCTTCTCATTCCATTAACATTCTCTGGTATAACTGCTGGAAGCAGAAAAAGTTGGCACAGTTGTTGCCATTGAATTAATCGTGTTGGCAGCGCGTAATACACAGCCAGTATTAGCATCAGCACAAATAGGCACATTAACAGCCTCAGGATTTACTGCAGTAAAACAGTTCTTAAATAATCTCTTTATAGAGAGAAGCTCCATTTGTAACTTATCAACCCTTCCGAATAGCACTTGTTTATCATCATAAAGAGATCGCAGCAGAGAAAGCACACGAACATTCTCTGCCCTAAGCCCAGCTAATTCTTTCACTAACAGAATGCGACACAAAGTATTCGCAAGGATGATAGATCACCAGGTTAACTATTTTGCTATGGTGAAAACGAAAATTGTGAGGGGAACTTTGGCTGCCACATCACTTGGGGATACGGCAGCCGAATTCTGCATGATCATTTCACATGCATTCACACACTCGTCCAATCAGTCATTGTTCAGATAGCCACGAAGAAACATCAGTGAAGATTGTTTTGATTTGTTTTCGTATATCACTAACACAATTTTTTTGCCAGCCGTAATCCGGACGATAATTTCACATACTCGCCCAATCAGTCATAGTTCAGACGGCAACGAAGTGTCATTGGTCAATTTTTTCTATTAACGAAAAACTAGCGTAGTTTACGCAATTTTTGTCCGATTATTGAAAGTAATATATTAATTTCTTCGTTAATAAATGCACTCAAAGAATATTAACAAACATCTTTAATTTTGTTGTAAAATTATGCAATAAAAAATTGTTAAAATTAAAAAAATGATAAAGAAAAGCACTTTCTCCAGGTTTAATCAAATAAAAATCACAACTAACTAGTTTCAATAATTGCTTGTTGTACATCATTTGAAAGGTCTGACAATATCCTTTTCAAAACATATAAAATATTGAAAATCGGTGAAAAAATGACTGAGATATCCGTAGATTACCGCGCAAAGTCTGAAAAAAACGGTTTTTTATAAATAAATAAAAATTGGAGGGTACAAAAAATATAACAAAAATATTTTTATGCATTATTCGACCATATAAACAACCTACAGTGTGTAATTTGTCAGGTGTATTTCGTTGTTTTTTTTTGTAGCACAGTGTTATTTATTAAAATATATGCATTTATGTTGATCACATACATATGCATAAGTACCAAACTGAATTGTAAAACTGAAATAGTGCAAGGAAAAACGTATGCCTATTCAGGACTTGAACCTGGACTAAATACGCGCATCATCATACAAACAATACCGCCGAGTTTAGCAACTGCGCCATGAATTGACTGCTTACGCATATTTCCCAATCGCAAATTCATTCGCTTCGCTGTGGGCATGAAATAAGTAGAATCCCTTAGTATTGTGGTAAAAAATCTTATGAAATCCCTTACTAGTGTGGTAAACGCAAAAAATCTGAATTCCTGTACTAGCGTGGTAAGTAAATATAGAAACCCTGCACTAGCGTTGTAAATATCTGCAATCCTCCACTAGTGTGGTAAGTTGAATTTGAAAATCCCTTACAAATTAGTACTCGAAAAAACGTTATTTAACATTTGCTCCTTCTCATTCCATTAACATTCTCTGGTATAACTGCTGGAAGCAGAAAAAGTTGGCACAGTTGTTGTCATTGAATTAATCGTGTTGGCAGCGCGTAATACACAGCCAGTATTAGCATCAGCACAAATAGGCACATTAACAGCCTCAGGATTTACTGCAGTAAAACAGTTCTTAAATAATCTCTTTATAGAGAGAAGCTCCATTTGTAATTTATCAACCCTTCCGAATAGCACTTGTTTATCATCATAAAGAGATCGCAGCAGAGAAAGCACACGAACATTCTCTGCCCTAAGCCCAGCTAATTCTTTCACTAACAGAATGCGACACAAAGTATTCGCAAGGATGATAGATCACCAGGTTTGCTATTTTGCTATGGTGAAAACGAAAATTGTGAGGGGAACTTTGGCTGCCACATCACTTGGGGATACGGTAGCCGAATTCTGCATGATCATTTCACATGCATTCACACACTCGTCCAATCAGTCATTGTTCAGATAGCCACGAAGAAACATCAGTGAAGATTGTTTTGATTTGTTTTCGTATATCACTAACACAATTTTTTTGCCAGCCGTAATCCGGACGATAATTTCACATACTCGCCCAATCAGTCATAGTTCAGACGGCAACGAAGTGTCATTGGTCAATTTTTTCTATTAACGAAAAACTAGCGTAGTTTACGCAATTTTTGTCCGATTATTGAAAGTAATATATTAATTTCTTCGTTAATAAATGCACTCAAAGAATATTAACAAACATCTTTAATTTTGTTGTAAAATTATGCAATAAAAAATTGTTAAAATTAAAAAAATGATAAAGAAAAGCACTTTCTCCAGGTTTAATCAAATAAAAATCACAACTAACTAGTTTCAATAATTGCTTGTTGTACATCATTTGAAAGGTCTGACAATATCCTTTTCAAAACATATAAAATATTGAAAATCGGTGAAAAAATGACTGAGATATCCGTAGATTACCGCGCAAAGTCTGAAAAAACGGTTTTTTATAAATAAATAAAAATTGGAGGGTACAAAAAATATAACAAAAATATTTGTATGCATTATTCGACCATATAAACAACCTACAGTGTGTAATTTGTCAGGTGTATTTCGTTGTTTTTTTTGTAGCACAGTGTTATTTATTAAAATAGATGCATTTATGTTGATCACATACATATGCATAAGTACCAAACTGAATTGTAAAACTGAAATAGTGCAAGGAAAAACGTATGACTATTCAGGACTTGAACCTGGACTAAATACGCGCATCATCATACAAACAATACCGCCGAGTTTAGCAACTGCGCCATGAATTGACTGCTTACGCATATTTCCCAATCGCAAATTCATTCGCTTCGCTGTGGGCATGAAATAAGTAGAATCCCTTAGTATTGTGGTAAAAAATCTTATGAAATCCCTTACTAGTGTGGTAAACGCAAAAAATCTGAATTCCTGTACTAGCGTGGTAAGTAAATATAGAAACCCTGCACTAGCGTGGTAAATATCTGCAATCCTCCACTAGTGTGGTAAGTTGAATTTGAAAATCCCTTACAAATTAGTACTCGAAAAAAAGTTATTTAACATTTGCTCCTTCTCATTCCATTAACATTCTCTGGTATAACTGCTGGAAGCAGAAAAAGTTGGCACAGTTGTTGTCATTGAATTAATCGTGTTGGCAGCGCGTAATACGCAGCCAGTATTAGCATCAGCACAAATAGGCACATTAACAGCCTCAGGATTTACTGCAGTAAAACAGTTCTTAAATAATCTCTTTATAGAGAGAAGCTCCATTTGTAATTTATCAACCCTTCCGAATAGCACTTGTTTATCATCATAAAGAGATCGCAGCAGAGAAAGCACACGAACATTCTCTGCCCTAAGCCCAGCTAATTCTTTCACTAACAGAATGCGACACAAAGTATTCGCAAGGATGATAGATCACCAGGTTTGCTATTTTGCTATGGTGAAAACGAAAATTGTGAGGGGAACTTTGGCTGCCACATCACTTGGGGATACGGTAGCCGAATTCTGCATGATCATTTCACATGCATTCACACACTCGTCCAATCAGTCATTGTTCAGATAGCCACGAAGAAACATCAGTGAAGATTGTTTTGATTTGTTTTCGTATATCACTAACACAATTTTTTTGCCAGCCGTAATCCGGACGATAATTTCACATACTCGCCCAATCAGTCATAGTTCAGACGGCAACGAAGTGTCATTGGTCAATTTTTTCTATTAACGAAAAACTAGCGTAGTTTACGCAATTTTTGTCCGATTATTGAAAGTAATATATTAATTTCTTCGTTAATAAATGCACTCAAAGAATATTAACAAACATCTTTAATTTTGTTGTAAAATTATGCAATAAAAAATTGTTAAAATTAAAAAAATGATAAAGAAAAGCACTTTCTCCAGGTTTAATCAAATAAAAATCACAACTAACTAGTTTCAATAATTGCTTGTTGTACATCATTTGAAAGGTCTGACAATATCCTTTTCAAAACATATAAAATATTGAAAATCGGTGAAAAAATGACTGAGATATCCGTAGATTACCGCGCAAAGTCTGAAAAAACGGTTTTTTATAAATAAATAAAAATTGGAGGGTACAAAAAATATAACAAAAATATTTTTATGCATTATTCGACCATATAAACAACCTACAGTGTGTAATTTGTCAGGTGTATTTCGTTGTTTTTTTTTGTAGCACAGTGTTATTTATTAAAATATATGCATTTATGTTGATCACATACATATGCATAAGTACCAAACTGAATTGTAAAACTGAAATAGTGCAAGGAAAAACGTATGACTATTCAGGACTTGAACCTGGACTAAATACGCGCATCATCATACAAACAATACCGCCGAGTTTAGCAACTGCGCCATGAATTGACTGCTTACGCATATTTCCCAACCGCAAATTCATTCCCTTCGCTGTGGGCAGGAAATAAGTAGAATCCCTTAGTATTGTGGTAAAAAATCTTATGAAATCCCTTACTAGTGTGGTAAACGCAAAAAATCTGAATTCCTGTACTAGCGTGGTAAGTAAATATAGAAACCCTGCACTAGCGTGGTAAATATCTGCAATCCTCCACTAGTGTGGTAAGTTGAATTTGAAAATCCCTTACAAATTAGTACTCGAAAAAACGTTATTTAACATTTGCTCCTTCTCATTCCATTAACATTCTCTGGTATAACTGCTGGAAGCAGAAAAAGTTGGCACAGTTGTTGCCATTGAATTAATCGTGTTGGCAGCGCGTAATACACAGCCAGTATTAGCATCAGCACAAATAGGCACATTAACAGCCTCAGGATTTACTGCAGTAAAACAGTTCTTAAATAATCTCTTTATAGAGAGAAGCTCCATTTGTAACTTATCAACCCTTCCGAATAGCACTTGTTTATCATCATAAAGAGATCGCAGCAGAGAAAGCACACGAACATTCTCTGCCCTAAGCCCAGCTAATTCTTTCACTAACAGAATGCGACACAAAGTATTCGCAAGGATGATAGATCACCAGGTTAACTATTTTGCTATGGTGAAAACGAAAATTGTGAGGGGAACTTTGGCTGCCACATCACTTGGGGATACGGCAGCCGAATTCTGCATGATCATTTCACATGCATTCACACACTCGTCCAATCAGTCATTGTTCAGATAGCCACGAAGAAACATCAGTGAAGATTGTTTTGATTTGTTTTCGTATATCACTAACACAATTTTTTTGCCAGCCGTAATCCGGACGATAATTTCACATACTCGCCCAATCAGTCATAGTTCAGACGGCAACGAAGTGTCATTGGTCAATTTTTTCTATTAACGAAAAACTAGCGTAGTTTACGCAATTTTTGTCCGATTATTGAAAGTAATATATTAATTTCTTCGTTAATAAATGCACTCAAAGAATATTAGCAAACATCTTTAATTTTGTTGTAAAATTATGCAATAAAAAATTGTTAAAATTAAAAAAATGATAAAGAAAAGCACTTTCTCCAGGTTTAATCAAATAAAAATCACAACTAACTAGTTTCAATAATTGCTTGTTGTACATCATTTGAAAGGTCTGACAATATCCTTTTCAAAACATATAAAATATTGAAAATCGGTGAAAAAATGACTGAGATATCCGTAGATTACCGCGCAAAGTCTGAAAAAACGGTTTTTTATAAATAAATAAAAATTGGAGGGTACAAAAAATATAACAAAAATATTTTTATGCATTATTCGACCATATAAACAACCTACAGTGTGTAATTTGTCAGGTGTATTTCGTTGTTTTTTTTTGTAGCACAGTGTTATTTATTAAAATATATGCATTTATGTTGATCACATACATATGCATAAGTACCAAACTGAATTGTAAAACTGAAATAGTGCAAGGAAAAACGTATGCCTATTCAGGACTTGAACCTGGACTAAATACGCGCATCATCATACAAACAATACCGCCGAGTTTAGCAACTGCGCCATGAATTGACTGCTTACGCATATTTCCCAATCGCAAATTCATTCGCTTCGCTGTGGGCATGAAATAAGTAGAATCCCTTAGTATTGTGGTAAAAAATCTTATGAAATCCCTTACTAGTGTGGTAAACGCAAAAAATCTGAATTCCTGTACTAGCGTGGTAAGTAAATATAGAAACCCTGCACTAGCGTTGTAAATATCTGCAATCCTCCACTAGTGTGGTAAGTTGAATTTGAAAATCCCTTACAAATTAGTACTCGAAAAAACGTTATTTAACATTTGCTCCTTCTCATTCCATTAACATTCTCTGGTATAACTGCTGGAAGCAGAAAAAGTTGGCACAGTTGTTGTCATTGAATTAATCGTGTTGGCAGCGCGTAATACACAGCCAGTATTAGCATCAGCACAAATAGGCACATTAACAGCCTCAGGATTTACTGCAGTAAAACAGTTCTTAAATAATCTCTTTATAGAGAGAAGCTCCATTTGTAATTTATCAACCCTTCCGAATAGCACTTGTTTATCATCATAAAGAGATCGCAGCAGAGAAAGCACACGAACATTCTCTGCCCTAAGCCCAGCTAATTCTTTCACTAACAGAATGCGACACAAAGTATTCGCAAGGATGATAGATCACCAGGTTTGCTATTTTGCTATGGTGAAAACGAAAATTGTGAGGGGAACTTTGGCTGCCACATCACTTGGGGATACGGTAGCCGAATTCTGCATGATCATTTCACATGCATTCACACACTCGTCCAATCAGTCATTGTTCAGATAGCCACGAAGAAACATCAGTGAAGATTGTTTTGATTTGTTTTCGTATATCACTAACACAATTTTTTTGCCAGCCGTAATCCGGACGATAATTTCACATACTCGCCCAATCAGTCATAGTTCAGACGGCAACGAAGTGTCATTGGTCAATTTTTTCTATTAACGAAAAACTAGCGTAGTTTACGCAATTTTTGTCCGATTATTGAAAGTAATATATTAATTTCTTCGTTAATAAATGCACTCAAAGAATATTAACAAACATCTTTAATTTTGTTGTAAAATTATGCAATAAAAAATTGTTAAAATTAAAAAAATGATAAAGAAAAGCACTTTCTCCAGGTTTAATCAAATAAAAATCACAACTAACTAGTTTCAATAATTGCTTGTTGTACATCATTTGAAAGGTCTGACAATATCCTTTTCAAAACATATAAAATATTGAAAATCGGTGAAAAAATGACTGAGATATCCGTAGATTACCGCGCAAAGTCTGAAAAAACGGTTTTTTATAAATAAATAAAAATTGGAGGGTACAAAAAATATAACAAAAATATTTTTATGCATTATTCGACCATATAAACAACCTACAGTGTGTAATTTGTCAGGTGTATTTCGTTGTTTTTTTTGTAGCACAGTGTTATTTATTAAAATAGATGCATTTATGTTGATCACATACATATGCATAAGTACCAAACTGAATTGTAAAACTGAAATAGTGCAAGGAAAAACGTATGACTATTCAGGACTTGAACCTGGACTAAATACGCGCATCATCATACAAACAATACCGCCGAGTTTAGCAACTGCGCCATGAATTGACTGCTTACGCATATTTCCCAATCGCAAATTCATTCGCTTCGCTGTGGGCATGAAATAAGTAGAATCCCTTAGTATTGTGGTAAAAAATCTTATGAAATCCCTTACTAGTGTGGTAAACGCAAAAAATCTGAATTCCTGTACTAGCGTGGTAAGTAAATATAGAAACCCTGCACTAGCGTGGTAAATATCTGCAATCCTCCACTAGTGTGGTAAGTTGAATTTGAAAATCCCTTACAAATTAGTACTCGAAAAAAAGTTATTTAACATTTGCTCCTTCTCATTCCATTAACATTCTCTGGTATAACTGCTGGAAGCAGAAAAAGTTGGCACAGTTGTTGTCATTGAATTAATCGTGTTGGCAGCGCGTAATACGCAGCCAGTATTAGCATCAGCACAAATAGGCACATTAACAGCCTCAGGATTTACTGCAGTAAAACAGTTCTTAAATAATCTCTTTATAGAGAGAAGCTCCATTTGTAATTTATCAACCCTTCCGAATAGCACTTGTTTATCATCATAAAGAGATCGCAGCAGAGAAAGCACACGAACATTCTCTGCCCTAAGCCCAGCTAATTCTTTCACTAACAGAATGCGACACAAAGTATTCGCAAGGATGATAGATCACCAGGTTTGCTATTTTGCTATGGTGAAAACGAAAATTGTGAGGGGAACTTTGGCTGCCACATCACTTGGGGATACGGTAGCCGAATTCTGCATGATCATTTCACATGCATTCACACACTCGTCCAATCAGTCATTGTTCAGATAGCCACGAAGAAACATCAGTGAAGATTGTTTTGATTTGTTTTCGTATATCACTAACACAATTTTTTTGCCAGCCGTAATCCGGACGATAATTTCACATACTCGCCCAATCAGTCATAGTTCAGACGGCAACGAAGTGTCATTGGTCAATTTTTTCTATTAACGAAAAACTAGCGTAGTTTACGCAATTTTTGTCCGATTATTGAAAGTAATATATTAATTTCTTCGTTAATAAATGCACTCAAAGAATATTAACAAACATCTTTAATTTTGTTGTAAAATTATGCAATAAAAAATTGTTAAAATTAAAAAAATGATAAAGAAAAGCACTTTCTCCAGGTTTAATCAAATAAAAATCACAACTAACTAGTTTCAATAATTGCTTGTTGTACATCATTTGAAAGGTCTGACAATATCCTTTTCAAAACATATAAAATATTGAAAATCGGTGAAAAAATGACTGAGATATCCGTAGATTACCGCGCAAAGTCTGAAAAAACGGTTTTTTATAAATAAATAAAAATTGGAGGGTACAAAAAATATAACAAAAATATTTTTATGCATTATTCGACCATATAAACAACCTACAGTGTGTAATTTGTCAGGTGTATTTCGTTGTTTTTTTTTGTAGCACAGTGTTATTTACTAAAATATATGCATTTATGTTGATCACATACATATGCATAAGTACCAAACTGAATTGTAAAACTGAAATAGTGCAAGGAAAAACGTATGACTATTCAGGACTTGAACCTGGACTAAATACGCGCATCATCATACAAACAATACCGCCGAGTTTAGCAACTGCGCCATGAATTGACTGCTTACGCATATTTCCCAACCGCAAATTCATTCCCTTCGCTGTGGGCAGGAAATAAGTAGAATCCCTTAGTATTGTGGTAAAAAATCTTATGAAATCCCTTACTAGTGTGGTAAACGCAAAAAATCTGAATTCCTGTACTAGCGTGGTAAGTAAATATAGAAACCCTGCACTAGCGTGGTAAATATCTGCAATCCTCCACTAGTGTGGTAAGTTGAATTTGAAAATCCCTTACAAATTAGTACTCGAAAAAACGTTATTTAACATTTGCTCCTTCTCATTCCATTAACATTCTCTGGTATAACTGCTGGAAGCAGAAAAAGTTGGCACAGTTGTTGCCATTGAATTAATCGTGTTGGCAGCGCGTAATACACAGCCAGTATTAGCATCAGCACAAATAGGCACATTAACAGCCTCAGGATTTACTGCAGTAAAACAGTTCTTAAATAATCTCTTTATAGAGAGAAGCTCCATTTGTAACTTATCAACCCTTCCGAATAGCACTTGTTTATCATCATAAAGAGATCGCAGCAGAGAAAGCACACGAACATTCTCTGCCCTAAGCCCAGCTAATTCTTTCACTAACAGAATGCGACACAAAGTATTCGCAAGGATGATAGATCACCAGGTTAACTATTTTGCTATGGTGAAAACGAAAATTGTGAGGGGAACTTTGGCTGCCACATCACTTGGGGATACGGCAGCCGAATTCTGCATGATCATTTCACATGCATTCACACACTCGTCCAATCAGTCATTGTTCAGATAGCCACGAAGAAACATCAGTGAAGATTGTTTTGATTTGTTTTCGTATATCACTAACACAATTTTTTTGCCAGCCGTAATCCGGACGATAATTTCACATACTCGCCCAATCAGTCATAGTTCAGACGGCAACGAAGTGTCATTGGTCAATTTTTTCTATTAACGAAAAACTAGCGTAGTTTACGCAATTTTTGTCCGATTATTGAAAGTAATATATTAATTTCTTCGTTAATAAATGCACTCAAAGAATATTAACAAACATCTTTAATTTTGTTGTAAAATTATGCAATAAAAAATTGTTAAAATTAAAAAAATGATAAAGAAAAGCACTTTCTCCAGGTTTAATCAAATAAAAATCACAACTAACTAGTTTCAATAATTGCTTGTTGTACATCATTTGAAAGGTCTGACAATATCCTTTTCAAAACATATAAAATATTGAAAATCGGTGAAAAAATGACTGAGATATCCGTAGATTACCGCGCAAAGTCTGAAAAAAACGGTTTTTTATAAATAAATAAAAATTGGAGGGTACAAAAAATATAACAAAAATATTTTTATGCATTATTCGACCATATAAACAACCTACAGTGTGTAATTTGTCAGGTGTATTTCGTTGTTTTTTTTTGTAGCACAGTGTTATTTATTAAAATATATGCATTTATGTTGATCACATACATATGCATAAGTACCAAACTGAATTGTAAAACTGAAATAGTGCAAGGAAAAACGTATGCCTATTCAGGACTTGAACCTGGACTAAATACGCGCATCATCATACAAACAATACCGCCGAGTTTAGCAACTGCGCCATGAATTGACTGCTTACGCATATTTCCCAATCGCAAATTCATTCGCTTCGCTGTGGGCATGAAATAAGTAGAATCCCTTAGTATTGTGGTAAAAAATCTTATGAAATCCCTTACTAGTGTGGTAAACGCAAAAAATCTGAATTCCTGTACTAGCGTGGTAAGTAAATATAGAAACCCTGCACTAGCGTTGTAAATATCTGCAATCCTCCACTAGTGTGGTAAGTTGAATTTGAAAATCCCTTACAAATTAGTACTCGAAAAAACGTTATTTAACATTTGCTCCTTCTCATTCCATTAACATTCTCTGGTATAACTGCTGGAAGCAGAAAAAGTTGGCACAGTTGTTGTCATTGAATTAATCGTGTTGGCAGCGCGTAATACACAGCCAGTATTAGCATCAGCACAAATAGGCACATTAACAGCCTCAGGATTTACTGCAGTAAAACAGTTCTTAAATAATCTCTTTATAGAGAGAAGCTCCATTTGTAATTTATCAACCCTTCCGAATAGCACTTGTTTATCATCATAAAGAGATCGCAGCAGAGAAAGCACACGAACATTCTCTGCCCTAAGCCCAGCTAATTCTTTCACTAACAGAATGCGACACAAAGTATTCGCAAGGATGATAGATCACCAGGTTTGCTATTTTGCTATGGTGAAAACGAAAATTGTGAGGGGAACTTTGGCTGCCACATCACTTGGGGATACGGTAGCCGAATTCTGCATGATCATTTCACATGCATTCACACACTCGTCCAATCAGTCATTGTTCAGATAGCCACGAAGAAACATCAGTGAAGATTGTTTTGATTTGTTTTCGTATATCACTAACACAATTTTTTTGCCAGCCGTAATCCGGACGATAATTTCACATACTCGCCCAATCAGTCATAGTTCAGACGGCAACGAAGTGTCATTGGTCAATTTTTTCTATTAACGAAAAACTAGCGTAGTTTACGCAATTTTTGTCCGATTATTGAAAGTAATATATTAATTTCTTCGTTAATAAATGCACTCAAAGAATATTAACAAACATCTTTAATTTTGTTGTAAAATTATGCAATAAAAAATTGTTAAAATTAAAAAAATGATAAAGAAAAGCACTTTCTCCAGGTTTAATCAAATAAAAATCACAACTAACTAGTTTCAATAATTGCTTGTTGTACATCATTTGAAAGGTCTGACAATATCCTTTTCAAAACATATAAAATATTGAAAATCGGTGAAAAAATGACTGAGATATCCGTAGATTACCGCGCAAAGTCTGAAAAAACGGTTTTTTATAAATAAATAAAAATTGGAGGGTACAAAAAATATAACAAAAATATTTGTATGCATTATTCGACCATATAAACAACCTACAGTGTGTAATTTGTCAGGTGTATTTCGTTGTTTTTTTTTGTAGCACAGTGTTATTTATTAAAATATATGCATTTATGTTGATCACATACATATGCATAAGTACCAAACTGAATTGTAAAACTGAAATAGTGCAAGGAAAAACGTATGACTATTCAGGACTTGAACCTGGACTAAATACGCGCATCATCATACAAACAATACCGCCGAGTTTAGCAACTGCGCCATGAATTGACTGCTTACGCATATTTCCCAATCGCAAATTCATTCGCTTCGCTGTGGGCATGAAATAAGTAGAATCCCTTAGTATTGTGGTAAAAAATCTTATGAAATCCCTTACTAGTGTGGTAAACGCAAAAAATCTGAATTCCTGTACTAGCGTGGTAAGTAAATATAGAAACCCTGCACTAGCGTGGTAAATATCTGCAATCCTCCACTAGTGTGGTAAGTTGAATTTGAAAATCCCTTACAAATTAGTACTCAAAAAAAAGTTATTTAACATTTGCTCCTTCTCATTCCATTAACATTCTCTGGTATAACTGCTGGAAGCAGAAAAAGTTGGCACAGTTGTTGTCATTGAATTAATCGTGTTGGCAGCGCGTAATACACAGCCAGTATTAGCATCAGCACAAATAGGCACATTAACAGCCTCAGGATTTACTGCAGTAAAACAGTTCTTAAATAATCTCTTTATAGAGAGAAGCTCCATTTGTAACTTATCAACCCTTCCGAATAGCACTTGTTTATCATCATAAAGAGATCGCAGCAGAGAAAGCACACGAACATTCTCTGCCCTAAGCCCAGCTAATTCTTTCACTAACAGAATGCGACACAAAGTATTCGCAAGGATGATAGATCACCAGGTTTGCTATTTTGCTATGGTGAAAACGAAAATTGTGAGGTGAACCTTGGCTGCCACATCACTTGGGGATACGGCAGCCGAATTCTGCATGATCATTTCACATGCATTCACACACTCGTCCAATCAGTCATTGTTCAGATAGCCACGAAGAAACATCAGTGAAGATTGTTTTGATTTGTTTTCGTATATCACTAACACAATTTTTTTGCCAGCCGTAATCCGGACGATAATTTCACATACTCGCCCAATCAGTCATAGTTCAGACGGCAACGAAGTGTCATTGGTCAATTTTTTCTATTAACGAAAAACTAGCGTAGTTTACGCAATTTTTGTCCGATTATTGAAAGTAATATATTAATTTCTTCGTTAATAAATGCACTCAAAGAATATTAACAAACATCTTTAATTTTGTTGTAAAATTATGCAATAAAAAATTGTTAAAATTAAAAAAATGATAAAGAAAAGCACTTTCTCCAGGTTTAATCAAATAAAAATCACAACTAACTAGTTTCAATAATTGCTTGTTGTACATCATTTGAAAGGTCTGACAATATCCTTTTCAAAACATATAAAATATTGAAAATCGGTGAAAAAATGACTGAGATATCCGTAGATTACCGCGCAAAGTCTGAAAAAACGGTTTTTTATAAATAAATAAAAATTGGAGGGTACAAAAAATATAACAAAAATATTTTTATGCATTATTCGACCATATAAACAACCTACAGTGTGTAATTTGTCAGGTGTATTTCGTTGTTTTTTTTTGTAGCACAGTGTTATTTATTAAAATATATGCATTTATGTTGATCACATACATATGCATAAGTACCAAACTGAATTGTAAAACTGAAATAGTGCAAGGAAAAACGTATGACTATTCAGGACTTGAACCTGGACTAAATACGCGCATCATCATACAAACAATACCGCCGAGTTTAGCAACTGCGCCATGAATTGACTGCTTACGCATATTTCCCAATCGCAAATTCATTCGCTTCGCTGTGGGCATGAAATAAGTAGAATCCCTTAGTATTGTGGTAAAAAATCTTATGAAATCCCTTACTAGTGTGGTAAACGCAAAAAATCTGAATTCCTGTACTAGCGTGGTAAGTAAATATAGAAACCCTGCACTAGCGTGGTAAATATCTGCAATCCTCCACTAGTGTGGTAAGTTGAATTTGAAAATCCCTTACAAATTAGTACTCGAAAAAAAGTTATTTAACATTTGCTCCTTCTCATTCCATTAACATTCTCTGGTATAACTGCTGGAAGCAGAAAAAGTTGGCACAGTTGTTGTCATTGAATTAATCGTGTTGGCAGCGCGTAATACACAGCCAGTATTAGCATCAGCACAAATAGGCACATTAACAGCCTCAGGATTTACTGCAGTAAAACAGTTCTTAAATAATCTCTTTATAGAGAGAAGCTCCGTTTGTAACTTATCAACCCTTCCGAATAGCACTTGTTTATCATCATAAAGAGATCGCAGCAGAGAAAGCACACGAACATTCTCTGCCCTAAGCCCAGCTAATTCTTTCACTAACAGAATGCGACACAAAGTATTCGCAAGGATGATAGATCACCAGGTTTGCTATTTTGCTATGGTGAAAACGAAAATTGTGAGGGGAACTTTGGCTGCCACATCACTTGGGGATACGGCAGCCGAATTCTGCATGATCATTTCACATGCATTCACACACTCGTCCAATCAGTCATTGTTCAGATAGCCACGAAGAAACATCAGTGAAGATTGTTTTGATTTGTTTTCGTATATCACTAACACAATTTTTTTGCCAGCCGTAATCCGGACGATAATTTCACATACTCGCCCAATCAGTCATAGTTCAGACGGCAACGAAGTGTCATTGGTCAATTTTTTCTATTAACGAAAAACTAGCGTAGTTTACGCAATTTTTGTCCGATTATTGAAAGTAATATATTAATTTCTTCGTTAATAAATGCACTCAAAGAATATAAACAAACATCTTTAATTTTGTTGTAAAATTATGCAATAAAAAATTGTTAAAATTAAAAAAATGATAAAGAAAAGCACTTTCTCCAGGTTTAATCAAATAAAAATCACAACTAACTAGTTTCAATAATTGCTTGTTGTACATCATTTGAAAGGTCTGACAATATCCTTTTCAAAACATATAAAATATTGAAAATCGGTGAAAAAATGACTGAGATATCCGTAGATTACCGCGCAAAGTCTGAAAAAAACGGTTTTTTATAAATAAATAAAAATTGGAGGGTACAAAAAATATAACAAAAATATTTTTATGCATTATTCGACCATATAAACAACCTACAGTGTGTAATTTGTCAGGTGTATTTCGTTGTTTTTTTTTGTAGCACAGTGTTATTTATTAAAATATATGCATTTATGTTGATCACATACATATGCATAAGTACCAAACTGAATTGTAAAACTGAAATAGTGCAAGGAAAAACGTATGCCTATTCAGGACTTGAACCTGGACTAAATACGCGCATCATCATACAAACAATACCGCCGAGTTTAGCAACTGCGCCATGAATTGACTGCTTACGAATATTTCCCAATCGCAAATTCATTCGCTTCGCTGTGGGCATGAAATAAGTAGAATCCCTTAGTATTGTGGTAAAAAATCTTATGAAATCCCTTACTAGTGTGGTAAACGCAAAAAATCTGAATTCCTGTACTAGCGTGGTAAGTAAATATAGAAACCCTGCACTAGCGTGGTAAATATCTGCAATCCTCCACTAGTGTGGTAAGTTGAATTTGAAAATCCCTTACAAATTAGTACTCGAAAAAAAGTTATTTAACATTTGCTCCTTCTCATTCCATTAACATTCTCTGGTATAACTGCTGGAAGCAGAAAAAGTTGGCACAGTTGTTGTCATTGAATTAATCGTGTTGGCAGCGCGTAATACACAGCCAGTATTAGCATCAGCACAAATAGGCACATTAACAGCCTCAGGATTTACTGCAGTAAAACAGTTCTTAAATAATCTCTTTATAGAGAGAAGCTCCATTTGTAATTTATCAACCCTTCCGAATAGCACTTGTTTATCATCATAAAGAGATCGCAGCAGAGAAAGCACACGAACATTCTCTGCCCTAAGCCCAGCTAATTCTTTCACTAACAGAATGCGACACAAAGTACTCGCAAGGATGATAGATCACCAGGTTAACTATTTTGCTATGGTGAAAACGAAAATTGTGAGGGGAACTTTGGCTGCCACATCACTTGGGGATACGGTAGCCGAATTCTGCATGATCATTTCACATGCATTCACACACTCGTCCAATCAGTCATTGTTCAGATAGCCACGAAAAAACATCAGTGAAGATTGTTTTGATTTGTTTTCGTATATCACTAACACAATTTTTTTGCCAGCCGTAATCCGGACGATAATTTCACATACTCGCCCAATCAGTCATAGTTCAGACGGCAACGAAGTGTCATTGGTCAATTTTTTCTATTAACGAAAAACTAGCGTAGTTTACGCAATTTTTGTCCGATTATTGAAAGTAATATATTAATTTCTTCGTTAATAAATGCACTCAAAGAATATTAACAAACATCTTTAATTTTGTTGTAAAATTATGCAATAAAAAATTGTTAAAATAAAAAAAATGATAAAGAAAAGCACTTTCTCCAGGTTTAATCAAATAAAAATCACAACTAACTAGTTTCAATAATTGCTTGTTGTACATCATTTGAAAGGTCTGACAATATCCTTTTCAAAACATATAAAATATTGAAAATCGGTGGAAAAATGACTGAGATATCCGTAGATTACCGCGCAAAGTCTGAAAAAACGGTTTTTTATAAATAAATAAAAATTGGAGGGTACAAAAAATATAAAAAAAATATTTTTATGCATTATTCGACCATATAAACAACCTACAGTGTGTAATTTGTCAGGTGTATTTCGTTGTTTTTTTTTGTAGCACAGTGTTATTTATTAAAATATATGC
This sequence comes from Anastrepha ludens, assembly GCF_028408465.1. Classification (NCBI taxonomy): domain Eukaryota; kingdom Metazoa; phylum Arthropoda; class Insecta; order Diptera; family Tephritidae; genus Anastrepha; species Anastrepha ludens. Next base: position 97,441,510 of record NC_071503.1, read on the forward strand.
ATTTATGTTGATCACATACATATGCATAAGTACGAACATATATCCCATATATTGCTATATATTGCTGTGTATATATTGCTAACTTCGCAATATATGTAGAATTGTCGTGGGTTTGACAAATGGTGATATTTTTGCTGTGGCGAGTGGGTGCGTAATGAAACCTTTATTTTAACTACAACTAAAATATTGATATACACTTGCCAGTAAAAATATCCGTACACAAAGAAATTAAATCAACATATTAATATTCATTGTAAACAAAACAAAAAGCATTTTAAACTTTTATGAGAAATGTTTAGTCAGTCATTTTTCTACAATTTCTATATATTTTTTCCTAAGTACATCTTTAAAAATTAAATTTTACAAAACAAAAATAAAACACTTCACTTCTATGAAGCAGAAAAAGTTTCCGTACACATGAATACAGGGATTCCCCGCAGTTTGCAATAGCATATTCATACCAAATAACGGTTTTATTTTAGTTCGGAATTGATTTTGCTGTGACTAAATCACTTTGGAGTTATTTTAAAGTTTTTGTGCACAAGAAATAGCGACGGCCCTCAAAAACTAAGGAAATTAATGTTGGCGAGAGAAAAATTATCCTGAAACTTGGCATTAACGGAAGAAAACTAGTGGGGCGTAAGAGCAGTACTGCGCTCGAAAAAGAAAATCTTGTACCAACTGTGAAGTATGGCGGGGGAGGTGTGACTCTGCCTTATAGAGTCAATAATAGATCAATTTTCTTATTTAAATATTCAGCATGATAATGATCCCAAGCGTTCGACACATAATGTTAAGCTCTGATTGCTGTATAACACAAATCAGCAATGTTTAAAGATGTACTTAGGAAAAAATGTACAGAAATTTCAGAAAAAATACTCACTAAACATTTTTCATAAAAGTTTAAAATGTTTTAGTTTTTTTTTTCATTTCTTTGAGTGTGGATACTTTTACTGGCAAGTGTATATGTATATGTATACACATGTATATAATTGCGGGTACACCCTTTTTGGGTGTTCGGCCGAGCTTCTCCTCCTATTTGTGGCGTGCGTCTTGATGTTGTTCCACAAATGCAAGGGCCTATAGTTTCAAGCCGAATCCGAACGGCAGATATTTTTTATGAGGAGCGTGTCGAAAACAAATTTTTAACAACTCATTTAATACCGGCTGAAATTTTTTTTGTGTATTGTTGACATTTAGTAAAATAAAAAATAGTTAGCTGCGCCGTAGGGGGAGGAAAATACGTCAGCTGAAAGCAATGATACAATCTTGCTTCGGCTGACGGTCTTCCCACCGCTATAAACGCAGCTGACCATCAGTATTGTATTTTAAAAAATTATACAAAGAATTTCAATCGGCATAAAGTTGTTTAACTTTTTAATTTATTTTATTTAGTTTATTTAAAGCTCCTGTGGACATGGAAGTGGAATCCGTCATGTCGGAGGGTGACAATGCTGATGACATTCGCTCTGTACCGCGGTCCGTCATAAGCATCGGGTCGTTCTACGACAGGGCGGAGGAGGAGAGGCTTCTGGCCTTCGAAAGCGAGGACGCCGTCCTTGGGGTGATAGAGAGGATCCTGGAAGATGATTATTCTTCAGATAAATCTTCAACACTCTAAGGCGGCGTCCGCCAACCTACTAATCCACCTTGAGCAAGATAGAGCTGACATAGTCCTGATCCAGGAGCCGTGGCTGAGCACCAACGGCATTTCTGGGCTCAGGACGAAAAACTACAATCTGGTGGCGTAAAGCGGGACAGGTAAAGCAAGATCTTGCGTACTCATCAGAAAGGAACTTAACGCATTTATGTTGCCTAATTTCAGCAATGAGGTCATTGTAACGGTGTGCCTGGAGGGCCCTTCTGGGAAGCTATGGCTGAAGTCCGTCTACATGGCACATTATGACGAGGTGGAACCACCTCCGGTGCTGCTAAGGAAAACCCTGGCTGAAGCGAAACGCAGGAAAATCGGCGTTATTATAGGCACTGACGCGAACTCCCATCACACCTGCTGGGGAAGTTCAAACATCAATGCACGAGGTGAGTCACTTTTTGATTATATTCTAAACGAGGACTTGTTTATTTGTAACAGGGGTAAGGCCCCCACTTTCATTACCGCAGCCAGAGAGGAGGTGCTTGACCGCACTCTGGCTTCTTTTTTGCTGATAAAACTAATCTCCGATTGGAAAGTGCTAAATGCTCACTCCTTCTTGGACCGTAGGTATATTCCGTTCTCTCTCGCTGAAACTCGTCCAATAAGATCCACCTACAGGAACCTGAGGAGGACGGACTGGGATGCATACTACAGAAATTTACTGAACCTACTCCATAAAGCACCGGGAGAAAATCTAGATCTATCGGAAGAAGCGATCGACGAACTGGTGGAGACTTTCACCTCAGCTTGCAACAATGCACTGGAAACCTTTTGTTCAACAAAAGCTTTTCCCAGGAAGGAAAAACCACCTTAGTGGACAGCGGAGCTCTCTGAGCTTAGGGTCTCATGCAGACGCCTTTTCAATAGGGCTAAAAGAATAAGATCTCCCTCGGGTTGGGAGCTGTATAAGGCAGGGCTAGGAATATATAAGTCCGAAATTAGGAAAGCTAAGAGGGATTCTTGGAGAAGCTTCTGCGAGAGGGTAGAGGGCTGCCATGAGTCCTCACGGTTTAGACGAATACTCAGGAAGAGTTCTGCTCCCTTGGGGTACTTAAGAGACGAATTGGGACGTTGGGCGATGAGCAGCGAGGACTCACTAGAGTTACTTTCCATTTTCCGACGAGCCCAACAGCTAGCAGCACCGGCCTGGAAAGCAGTTCAACTTGCATTCGGGACCGGGGCTTGTTACTGGATAGGCGCCGCCTGGCTTGGGCCATTGACTCCTTTAGACCCTTCAAGTCGCCTGGTCGTGACGGCATCATTCCGGCAAAACTGCAAAAATCAGTGGAGGTATCATGCCGTTGGTTGAGTCCTATCTATGCGAGCTGCGTAGCCAGGGGATGCATACCGAGATCATGGAGGGCCGTGAGGGTTGTCTTTATACCCAAGGCAGGTAAAAGCTGGCATGTCTCCCCTAAGGACTTCAGGCCAATCAGTCTCTCATCTTTTTTGCTGACAACCTTTGAGAGACTGATTGACTTGCACACAATTGTGAAAGAGATTGAGGAGTATCTTTCTCAGAAGGAGCTTGCGGTGGGCGCCTTCCTCGACATTGAGGGGGCTTTTAACGACGTTCTCCCGGAGGCAATCATCAGGTCTCTGGGTAAACTGGGGGTCGAAACCGACCTGATCAGATTTATCTATAAAATACTTAGCGACAGAACTGTCGCGGCAGAATGGGGCGGCATCTCCATCCTCCGGCAGGTGAGTAGAGGCACTCAGCAACGTGGTGTTTTCTCGCCTCTCCTCTGGGACTTGCTGGAGGAGCTGGTGAAAGGGGGTTGCAGGGTGGTTGCCTACGCGGATGACGTCGCATTAATTGTTAGAGGAAAGTTTGTGGATACTCTGTACAACTTGATGCAGGGATATCTGAACGTAGTTGTTAGACGGGCAACGGATTGCGGCCTGTCGGTAAATCCTCTTAAGACGGAGTTCGCCCTATTTACGAGGAAACATAAAATACCCAGAGCTCAACTTCCCTCACTAGAGGGTGCTCCTCTGGTGCTTTCTGACAAGGTAAAGTACCTAGGTATTATCCTTGACAGCAAGCTTACATGGAAGTCCAATATTGAGGAAAGAGTGAGGAAGGCAACAATCGCCTTGTATGGATGCAAGGGCGCAATTGGTAAGAGATGGGGCTTTTCGCCTAGAGTTGTTTTCTGGCTTTATAAAGCCTACCCTGTTATAAGGATCATAGTCTGGTGGAACTCACTAGAGAAGACTCATTGGAGTCAGTGGGGTGCTTCGAACGACTCTTACTCTGGCGCTCAACGCAATGTTAAATGTGGTACCCGTAGACATCGCAGGCAGAATTGCCGCTACACGTGCCGCAATCAGAATGAGGGGCTGGAGCTATAAGCTCAACCTCACTTATGGGCACTCAAGCCTTCTTAGAAACTTTGAGTTCATCCCTCTGTCAACAGATCAGTGTATACCCTCGCTTCGTCCAACCGGAAACTTCTCCACTCGTATTCCATCAAGGGAAGAGTGGACGGGGGGCTAAACTTGGCGACACGGTCTGGTGAACTTTTTCACGGATGGATCGAGGTTGGGGGAGGAGTTTTTTTCGAAAAGCTCCCCATCAGACTCAAATTTAGGTTACCGGACCACTGCAGTGTGTTCCAGGCAGAGGTAGCCGCAATCAAGGAGGCAGCTGATTGGCTGCTCACATGCGTACTAACAGTCAGGAAAGTAAATATTTACTCCGAGAGCCAAGCGGCTCTTTGACATAAGCCTTATCTGGGTCCTTGGTCACAGCGACACTGCGGGAAACTGTGAGGCCGATGAGCTGGCCAGACAAGGGACATGTAAGGTGATCTCCCCGCGAAAGGAGAGAATTGGGATCCCCCTAAACTTGGCGACAGGGTCTGATGAACTTGTTCACGGATGGATCGAGGTTGGAAGGAAAGGTTGGCGGAGGAGTCTTTTGCGAGGAGCTCCCCATCAGACTCAAATTCAGGTTACCGGACCATTGCAGTGTGTTCCAGGCAGAGGTAGCCCCAATCAAGGAGGCAGCTGATTGGCTGCTCAAATGCGTACTAACAGTCAAGAAAGCAAATATTTACTCCGACAGCCAAGCGGCAATAAGGGCCCTCGGGTCTATGACGGTGCATTCGGAATTGGTCAAGGAATGCTTGACCTCGCTTTCTACTGCGTCCGAACTCTTTGACATCAGCCTCATCTGGGTTCCTGGTCACAGCGACATTGCGGGAAACTTTGAGGCGGATGAGCTGGCCAGACAAGGGACAAGTGAGGTGATTTCCCCGCGAAGGGAGAGAATTGGGATCCCCCTGACTACCTGCGGTCTGCTCCTGGAAAGATGGGCATCGCACCAACTCAGCGAGCGCTGGGCAAGTACACAAACGTGTAAGGTCGCGAACTCCTTCTGGCCACGTGTGGACTGGAGGCGCTCGGGCGAGCTTCTGACGTCGACAAAATATCAGCTCTCTAATCGCGTGGGTTCTCTCACAGGACACAATGCGCGAGGAATGTATGCTGTGAGACTTGGAATCACCTAGAGTCCTTTTTGCGCTGGATGTATGGAGGATGAGGTGGAATCATCTCAGCACCTTCTCCTCAGCTGCCCTGCTCTGGCTCCCACTTCTTTGCCACGCCTGCTGATATAGCTGGCGCTGACATTAAAAATCTGATGAATTTCATCAGCATCATAAAGCGGTTGACGCAAACATAGTCATCGTTCGTAATCCGCACGCTCCTAACCATCCCAGCAGCACCTCTCCCCGCCCTCTCCCTGCACCCCATCGATCTGTCTCTCTCACCTCACCCCCTTCATAATGGTATCACAAAGGACGAATTTTTCTTCGTCCAAGTGTGCCCATTCCTTGGGTAACCATACCAACCTAACCTAACCTAGCAGGAATGAATAAATTATTGCTCATGGTGCCTTTGATAGCCCCTCACATGAAGCCATAAATAGGGCTCTAGTTTGGAGAGGTTTTAATTGGTAGGTATACCAACTAGCTCGGGTAGCATAGCGGCAAATACATCGAGAGGGTGCCCGCAACGTGATATACTATCACCGCTAATGTGGAGGTGAGTAATAAACTCTTTATGGAATTAGACCGCAACGGTTTATCATTTGAAGGCTATACTGACAACATGGCCATAATATGTAAACAAATTCTCGTGTAGTACAGGGTGGGCCATATAGCGTTTGCTTTTTGGACCATCTATTTTTTTGAGAATGGTAACACAAATGACATGTCAAATGTATTCATAATTTACTTAAAGGTTTGACAAATGGGACGCTATACGCTTGAACAAAATTGGGAAATATTGAAAGCCTATTTCCAAAGTGGTGAGTCTTCTTCTTCTTTTCTGATTTTCACATCGGTGGTTACGTCAATAAGCAAAATTGTCGGATTTGGGGCTCAGAAAATCCACACGTTACTGTAGAGAAGCAAATGCATCCACAACGAGTCATTGTTTGGTGCGGTTTTTGGTCTGGCGGCATCATCGGGCCATTTTTTTTTCGAAAATGAGCGAGGAGCCGCGGTTACAGTAAATGGCGAGTGTTACCGTGACATGCTCAACGAGTTTTTGTTTCCAAAAATTGAAGAGGATGACATGGACGACATTTGGTTTCAACAGGACGATGCAATTTCTCACACTGCCAAATTTACACTCGAACTTTTGGCTACCGTTTTTGAAAACCGAATAATCAGCCGAAATTCCGATATCAATTGGCCACCTCGGAGCTGTAATTTAAGCCCGTTGGACTATTTTTGGGGGGGAGCCGTAAGGACAAATGCTATGCGAACCATCCAGAGACGACTGATGCCTTAAAACACGAAATCGAAGTAGCCATTCATAAAATTGGAGACTAAACAATCGAAAATGTGCTTAAAAATGGGGTTGATCGAATGACCTACTGTAAAGCCAGACATGGCAGTCATTTGAACGATATTATTTTTCATTCATAAGTGACAATGTTCAATTTTCAAAATAAAAAAAAGTTTGAAAAAATATTGATTAGTTTTTTTTTAAAGCCGATTCAAAAAACAAATTTTACAAGGCCCACCCTATAGAATTAAATTAGGGTAAAAACTAATTAAAAGGTGGTGTGTTAAGGTGGGACTGAACATAAATGCAGCGAAATCGACCATTGTAACATTCACAAAAAAATATAAACTCAAACAACTTAAGTAAATTTACTTAGATGGAATTGACATAAAAATACTAAGGGAAGTACAATTCTTAGGTTAAACATTTGACTAATCATTACTAACATTACACTAACAAAGATAACAAGAACTTGTGGTTATTGTGATATTTGAGCTCGGAGGAATACTTTGAATCCATGAAGGAGGCACAATAGATCTTTCAGGTCGCAGTGCTAAGCTAAATCTCTTAATAATAATAATAATATTAATATATACTATACTACTTATATTATTATATATATTTATCTTCTTGTTAGATTTTCTTCAGATACTGAAAAATATAGATATGTAAATGGGTATATCCATTAGCTATTTTTAAATTAAAATATGGCAGCGATAGATAAGTATTTGGCCTTCCATATTTTAAGATATCAAACAAGCAAAATATTTCATTGAATCACAAAATCACATAATTTAATGCCTTAGGTAACACATTTTAATGTAGGCTATTATTTTCATTAGCACACTTGTTTATATGAATAAAAACGCATGCAAAGGAGGGAGATTTAATATTTTTCAAGTTACCTGTTGGTGTTACTAAATATAAAGAACGAACTTCCACGTGGCATTGGCTTTTTAGTCTTCTTAATGCTGATTTCAGAAAGGCGCCGGGGTCGTGCAGTTGCTCGCGGTGTTACTTCGGAACGGGATTCTAAATATTGTTAATGAGGATTTGTATAAGAATGGGTAGGGTATAAAGCTTTTTAATAGAAAAGGGTTAGTAGGGAAAGCATGTCTGTGTATTGTGAATAAAAACTGTAATTAAATATTAACATATTTTGCATACATACATGTGCTAATATGCATAGTATAAGTTGTAATAATGACGTTGTTGTCAGGATATCCATCCAATAAAAAAGCCATTGTATATTTATACACACGAAAAAAACCCCATAATCCTAATCTAAATATTTATGTGTATATGTAGGTAAACTTATTTAGATAACTAATTAGCTTACAACTTATACATGGGTACCTGAGTTAATTTATACCTTAAAAGTGTTACGAATACTTACCATCATACTCTTCATGGCTAATTTCGTTATCTTCCTCTTCAGAAAAATTCTCATCATCTCTGGGCCGGCATTTTCGGTAAGCAAAAGATATCGAAATGGAAAAATGTGTTCCCAATTTTTATATAAACAATAATATTGCAGCATTTAATTTTAGAGTCAAATATATTTAAGCTAAGAAACAATTTTACTTACAATTTTTCCATATCTATACAATGTCCATTTACATCAATCTCCACATTCATATTTTCCTCGTCCTCACCTTCAATAGTTGGAGTCGGACTGTGTGACTTGTTATTTTTACCATCATCAATTTCTTCTTCTTTTTCTATGGTTGTTAAGGAATCTGCATCAGCAAGATTATCAACGGCGATGGCCAAAAAAACATTTAAAAGTATATAATTGCCGCAAATGAACAAAATTATAAAATATATGCAAGCCAATGCCCCGACTGTCTTTATTCCTCCATAAGCACGTATTCCATCATACATTACAAGATTCCAGTCTTCGCCAGTAAGAATCTAAAAGGAGTAATATGGCATATATGACCAGTGTAAAGATTATAATACACCTCTTTATATATTCGCGTTTTAGTTAACATTTGCTGACATATGTATCAAGGAATCGGCATTTTCCAACAACAGGAAACACAGAAATTTCTAGCAATAAATGTGTTAACTTTTTTCGTTATACATACATATGTGTATAATGGTGCTTGGGTTAGAAAATCACATTTCTCGAGACGATTCTATCACCAACAATTCCGCCCAATACAATTATACTTTCACGCACTGCATAGCAAGTACAATATCATTTAGTATTTAGGCGGTTAGTACTGACTTTTTTACTGGAGCGGTCACCCTTGACCTAATCTTTATTTTTGAAAGAATATAATAATTTTGTCTTTTTAGTGGTCCCAACGGCCGACGGCCTAATAGATCTTCTGTATTCTACTATATGTTTTAGAAGTAGTTAATACTAGTCCTATTGGCTGTAACTACTTCCTTAAATGTGTAACATCAGGTTCTATTTAACCTAGATATTCCCTGCCTCAGGTTGGGAATTGGTTGAAAGCCAAATTCTCTGATTAGAAGAAAATGTGTTTTATTTTTATTCAGCGAACAACAGACTTTGGTGGACTATTGCTCAGACAAACACGCGATATGTAAATATTTTACATTGAGAACGTAATTTCGTACACTTTTCACTTATCATTTATTCGAACTACATATGTGTTGTTTGCTATGGTAAAAGCTATACTGCCAATGTTACCTGAAATACTGTTAATAAACTTTGCCAAAAGCAGTCGAAATTCCAACGTGGTTTTTCTTCCTCAGGGTTGAAGTTAAACTTTCCTCCAAATACTTGCATACCCAAGAGAGCAAATATTACAATGAAAAGAAACAGTAACAGCAAAAGGGATGCGATTGACTGTATGGAGTTCAAAAGTGAAGCCACAAGGTTCGAAAGAGATCGCCAATACCTGGAATAAAAAATATTAAGACACATTTGACTAAAAGTTATTTGCTGGGTATATTTTCAAGTACTTATTTACTTATTTATTTACTACTTACTACTAACAAAACAATTAAGCTAAATTACAATTTTTCATGCTGACTACATACTAAGAAAATATCGTTATGAAATAGTTAAATTGAGTGTTGTAATAATTTAATTGAGCAGGAAAATATAATTTAGATAAGGTAGACCTAATAGGAGCATTGCAGGTATAATTGGTTCTGAACATATTCAAATATGTATAATGGATATTTATCACGTAAAGACCTGGTAGGGACCGAGAAGTTAATCATTTCTAAAATAGTGGAACAATCAATTTCACCCTTATAATATTATATTAAACAAAAAAGATAGCGACAAAATCGATATTCAAGTCTTTAAAATTAATTAGAGGTAGGCGGTGGGGCAGAGTCAGAGAAATTCAGGGAAGAGAGGGCAAGCTTAAGAAAGGCTTTTTGAACTCGTTCAATTCAGTATATAGAGAACTGGTGGCAAGGTCGCCAAATATAAACGGCATATTCCATTATATCATAGATCGAACAAATTATGTAAATAGCAACTTAACCCTAGAAGGGTACTGTGAGTAAAATTTACTCACATAAGGAATAGATTTGTTTGTAAATCTGCAGGTTGGCCACACTGAAAGTCAAGCCACTAGCAGTGCTTGGCCCACTCTGTCATTAGTCGGCTGCCGCAAGCATTTAATGGTGTTGTTTGATTTATCGCGCTCGTGGACAATTTAAAAAAAAGTTAATGAGTAAAATTTACTCATCGGTACCCTTTACGTACTAAATTGTGTGAGTCAAATTTATTTATCAGTAACTTACTACGTGTCTAAAAAATATATTTTGCTCATTTGTCGTTACCTTGCTCATTTGTCGTTACCTTGCTCATTGTCGTTACCTTGAATGAACTGCAAGTGAAAGCGCGGAACGAACGACAAAGCAAACAAAGCAAACGAACAGCAACGTTCGACATCTTGCTCTCTCCTACTTAAGTGAGCGTATATATGTATGTATATGCGCATATGCACATATATAAATTCACGTATTTGTATTTGCATATGCCTTCTTATTGATTACACAGGCCAACAACCAAAAAACTTTTCCGATAATTTTAACTAATTACTTTGTAATTTGGTGTCCTGATTACGAAAAAAATTATTAAAAAGTTATATCACCCATCAATTTTTCACATTTTACAATTAAGTAAAAATAGAGTTTATGTACCAAAATGTATCGGATATATTTCACAGTCCTGCGAGGTACAGTTTCTAAAACAGCTATGGGTGTTTCTTGAAGGTTTTTTTATGCTGAAAACTAATATGACCTTGAAAATGCTCCAGCACGTCAGGATTTTTGGAAATTTGAGGTTAAATAGTAAAAAAAATGCAGATTTTGGCCATTTTTTTTAATTTTTTTTTGAGCAAGGTAAAGATTTTTTTAAATTTTCCACAACGGCATCGCAAAGTACTACTCTTTAGCTTTAAGGTCCATTTTTAAAAATATTTTTGCGATTAATATAAAAAAAGTTATACTATTTTGAATTCGCCCTTTACAGGGACGTTAGAGAGTTAGAAAGGTTGAATTTGCATATCTAAAAGTCTCCAATTCAAAAGAGAATAACTTTGTTTATATTAACCGTAAAAATATTTTAAAAAAAATAACTTAAAGCTAAAGAGTAGTACTTTGCGATGCCGTTGTGGAAAATTAATAAAAAACTTTTCTTGCTCAAAAAAAAATTAAAAAAAATGGTAAAAATCTGCATTTTTTTACTATTTAACCTCAAATTTCCAAAAATCCTGACGTGCTGGAGCATTTTCAAGGTCACATTCGTTTTCAGCATAAAAAAAACTTCAGGAAACACCCATAGCCGGCTTAGAAGCTGTAAAAAGGCGAGATTTTGCAGGCCTGTGTTATTATTAATTTGATTTACTTGAAGAATTTAAACTAAAACCAAGTTTGTTAATAATACCTGTTGTTTTAATGTTATTATATTAATTTTTTTATTATATATGAAGGAAAAAATGTATGGTAATATTTACCATATACCTTATAACATATGTTGTATACTAATCTATATATATAAAAATGAAGCCGAAAAAAAGTGTGCAATTGTCCGGGGTAATCTCAGCAACACATGTAAGGAAAACAATGAAGGTTTCACACATCGTTAGTGTTGCTTTGGCAAAGGTTTTAGTGAAGTTTGGTTGAAATCCGATAACGCGTGTGTGTGCGGTGCGTCGGTTAAGTGAGTGTGTTTTTGCTATTTGCCGCACGTATTTTTTGTACCACACGTAGCATTCATTAGAATTGAATACATTTTGGTCGTGTGTGTCTTGGCCGATTATTAGGAAATTTGGTATATATATTGTATATATTTTTCCACGGTGAAGGTTAGTATAATATGCTTATATTCCACTCGCCACCAGGTGGCGCTGCCGAAGGCCAAAACGAGGACCCGGGTAAACCAGGATGTGTTTTTACATTGTGGGTATCAAATCAAAGCTACTGATGAGTGCTTTAATACAGATTATTTTTTAGATCTCTGAATGATTATGGTCTCGAAATATAGCCGAAAAGGTGGACCAAGGTACCCTTGGATGTGTTTGTAAAATATGGGTATCAGATGGAAGCTGTTGATAAAAGCTTTTAAGTGAAGTAATTTTTAAAATGTTACATATACGCTTATTATATAAACATTAATCTGAAGTCAGTTATAGTGAAAAATTCATTGTATCATTGGTGATCGTTTCCTTAATTTTTTGCAGAAAGTTTATGCTAATATGACTGATCTCCGCTGTGTTCGGTTGTTTTTCTGGCTAGTTTGGTGTGTTTTCGGTGTGTTTTCCATTATTTTCCTTTTGGTATCCACCTCACAGAAGCTTTTGTTGTAATTTTTTATTACGTGTGCTGATTGCAAATACGATAGCTTATAAATAAACAAAAACAATCATGTCCCCCGGGGGGCCCCCTTTAGGGGATAATAGGTTTGCCTTATTATCGGCAAGCCCAGATCGCAAACGAAAAAAACATTTAAATATTACAAAAGACGTTTTTCCCACATTACCAGTGTTAAAAAAAGATAATCCTAAATATCTAGTGGCAAGTGCTGTATACTCTAATAAGCCGCTCAGCAAATATTCATGCTTTGCTGTTCACAAGGCTTTGAAGAACGTAAGCAATGATATTTTAAATATAGCTGAGTTAAGAGACGGAAACCTTCTTTTACTAGTAAAGAATAGTGGTGTCGCACACAAATTTATCTCTACTAAATACCTTTATGGCGTCTGCCAAGTGAATTTCGCCCTCCATAATAATTTGAACTCATCCAAAGGCACAATTTACGCTCCGTGTTTGAATGACATCCAGGAAAGTGAAATTATTGAAAATTTGAAAGTACAGGGTGTCACATCTGTATACAAGTTCCCAAAATATATTGATGGAAAGCCTTTTCCAAGCGGAGTTTTACTGCTAACATTCGATCTTTACCATCTGCCTGATAAAATCGAAGTGTCATGGTACACTACGAAAGTGCGACCGTACTACCCCAACCCAATGAGATGCAAAAACTGTCAACTTCTCGGACATATAGTGAAAAGATGTAATAAGACCCCTGTATGTGATAATTGCTCTCTCCTTCCTCATAACCCATCCCCTTGCACTCGCTCTTTATGTGCGAATTGCTCTGGAAATCATTCCGCATCAAGTAAATCATGTCCTAAATATATTCAAATGAAGCAAATCATTACCATTAAAACCGACAATAAGTGCTCCATGCGTGAAGCTATCCAAATACAGAGAAAACAAATTCCAAAAAAAATTGATGAAAACTCCACTACTTTTTCTGAAGTAGCAAAAAAGTCACTAAGCAAAAACAATCAAAACAACACCAGCGAACAAAATACACAAACAACAAAACCCACCACAAACAACATTACTGATAAACGAAACAATGTAAGCAAAGAAAACGCAGACAACAGCCAAAACACACCATACTCCAACAATTCACACATAGCCGAATCAGTCGATACTCCAACAATAACCAATACTCTCTCTTACGATTTCATCTCTCAAATAAATTGTCTCTCAGCAGACTTAATACCTCAACTTAATTCCTACCTCAGCTCCTCTGCTGCTTTCCCTCCCACGAATTCTGATACTGATACTAGTAATACAGTAGCAATGAATGAAAATGAAACATGAGAATACTACAGTGGAATCTTAATGGCCTTTTCAACAATTATCCAGGATTAAATTTATTAATTAAAGAATTTTCTCCCGAAATAATAGCACTACAAGAGACACATATTCCAGCCAGTAAATCAGCTTATCCCCCTAATAATTATGTGAGTTATTTCCATAACAGCTCACAAAATACTTACAGTAAACAAGGCATTGCCGTATTTGTAAAAAAATCAGTTATCCATAAGCAAATACCTTTCAACTCCAACATCCAATCGTTAGCTTTTGAACTCGACATTGGTTTTAAAGTAACAATAATAACGTGCTACATTCCTCCAAATCAAGATTTTAATAACAGGGATCTAAACAACATTATAGACCCTTTTTCAACCCCAATCATATTATTAGGAGACTTTAACGCGTGGAGCCCCCTTTGGGGCTCCGCCTCGGCCAACAAAAGAGGGACCATAATAGAAGACATAATCCTCTCCAAAAATTTAGTTGTCCTAAATGATTGTGCACCCACCCATTTTTCCACTCATAAAACCTTTTCCCACCCTGATATCATCCTATCTTCAGCATCCATAGCTCCTAAACTCTCATCCAAAACACTGGATGACTTGCACAATAGTGACCACTTCCCTATCATTTCCTCTCTTGCAATCCCGTTTTCCTACCAAGTCAAACCTGTTGCCAAATTCAGAACAGAAAAAGCAGATTGGCCAAAATTCTGCAACTCTTTATTATATCTGTCTAGAAATAAGCCACTGTCAACGAACATCAATGAAGAGGCATCTACCATCAAATCGATAATCCGATCAGCTGCTCACCTTTCCATACCACAAACAAACACAAAAAAGTTCTCTACCAAATTACCTTATTGGTCACAGCTTTTATCAATACTTAGAAATACGAAGAAAAAATTATGGTGTCAATACAAACGGAACAGAACTGACGAAAATTATGTAAATTACAAAAAAGCCAATGCTCTTTTCAGGCGAGAACTTAAATCCTCAAAACGACAATCTCTTGAAAAACTTACGTCGGAAATCACTCCGTCCTCTAGTCCAAAAAAGGATGGGCTGATTAAAAACACTTACATCGTCACTCCAACGAAACCACATCGCCTTCATTCATTCCCCAGAAGGCCCGATCTACGATCCCCAAATTATAGCCGATAAATTCGCAGGCACATGGTCAGACTACTCCCACTCATCAAATTTTAGTCCAGATTTTAATACGTTAAATGCAAACACCAAAAACGAAAACTATCGAAATCTCTCTCCTACACTCTCTGCTTCATGCGCTGATGCTCCTGTCACATTATTTGAATTTGACAGTACTATTTCCTTAATGAAAGGCAAAACACCAGGTGCAGACAAAATATCGTATCCTATTTTACGAAATATTCGCTTCGCTGTGAAATCAAGGCTTGTAAGATTATATAATCTGATTTTAGACCGAGGTATATACCCACAGGCATGGAAAACTGCTGGGATTATACCTATCCCAAAACCGAACAGACCCAATTCTCTGATTTCAAATTATAGACCAATTTCGCTATTACCTTGCATGTCAAAAGTACTAGAAAAGATAATCTCTCGGCGATTTGTGTGGTTTGCCGAACAGAATGATCTCATAAACCCACATCAGTTTGCTTTTCGGAAAGGTGTAAGCGTAATAGATCCTCTTCTATTATTTGATCATTTCATTACTAAAGCCCTATCGTCTAAAAATCACGTCTCAATACTTAGTTTAGACTTTGAAAAGGCATATGACAGAATTGGAGCGCATAGCGTATTACAAGAACTTAAACGTTGGAAAGTTGGTGAAAAAATATTCAATGTCGTAAAATCCTTCCTCTGCAATCGCAAATTTTTTGTTCGTGCAAATAATCAGAAATCAAAAATTGTTCCCCTTTTCAATGGTATCCCTCAAGGGTCGCCGTTATCAGTTATCCTGTTTACAATCGCGTTCAACGTAATTAGCCGGATAATTTCGTCATATACCCAAATTGAGCATTTCGTTTATGCCGATGACGTCCTTATTTTTTCGAAAATCAAAGACCTAACTATAATAAAAACCGCGTTCTCTAATATCTTGGAGGACTTAAACATTTGGTCAAAAATATCCGGAGCTAATCTGTCTGTTAACAAAAGCACATCTTTCCATATCTGCAGGAAACATAAATGCGTCTTCCCTACCCTTTCCCTTTTTAACTCTCCAATCCCCCATACTAATAGTTTAAAAATATTAGGCATTATATTTGATAAGAGATATACGTTCAAAGATCATTGTGGATATGTTAGACTAAGCTTATTCTCTACACTTAATATTGTAAAATACCTCTCATCTAAACATTGTCTAGTACACATAAGAACTCTTGTCAATATAACAAAAGCCATAATACTTTCTAAAATCGATTTCGGACTCGCAATATACGGACACTGCGCCAGAAGACATATCAAACGCCTACAAACACCATACCATGCTGCGGCCAGGAGAAGTATCCGCGCTTTCCCCACGTCTCCAATAAAGGTAATTTTAGCCGAAGCAGGACTGCCAGCTATTTCGCAAAGAACAATGAGCAACTCAATGATGCTAATCCCAAAAATGCTTCACTGCAGAAACAAGTTGCTGTTTTCATACGTTGAATCAGAATGGCTTCAAAAAGACAAGTCCAAGTCACCATCAGCAGTATCGCGCATTTTAAACTTATTCAAGAACCTCGACATTGTTTCTGTACCAACGCTCTCAGCAATCGAAACGCATCCGCAGTGGTTGGATCGTAGATCTAGCTTCATCACCACTTTATTAAAATATCCAAAATCCTCTACCAGCCCCAACAAATACAAACAACTCTATAACAAATTTGTTGAACCTCTTAGAGGTAACTGGGAGTTTATTTTTACAGACGGATCGAAGTCTGACACCAGCACTACGTTTGCAGTGACAAACGAGCTTGGTGGTTTGATTTCGGCCGCTGCAATGCCAACATATTGCTCGATATTTACAGCTGAAGCAGCTGCAATATTTGAAGCGGTACGGTTTGCCTCCAGTAGTGGAAATAAATATCTGATATGTAGTGATAGCAAATCCACATTCGAAGCCCTTGCTAACCACATCAACAACACCCCACTAATTGAAAAAATTCGCAAAGTACTTCTAAAGCATAAGGATACCATAAAAATTATGTGGATACCAGGTCACGCCGGTATTCGCGGGAACGAGAAAGCTGACGAACTTGCCAAAGAAGCTTCCAGACAACCGTTACATCTATCCGAACACTTCATCGATAAAGACATTAAGAAGCTCGTAAAAAAATATATTCAGAAATGTTTCGCTAGCGATTGGTGTAGCTATCATCACTGCTACAAAAATTACAACCCTAATGGGGAAACTCCGATATATCCATCTAATGTATCATGCGGCAAACTCAAAATATTTGTTCGCCTTAAAATTGGACACACACTCACCACACATGCACACCTTTTAAAAGGCTCCACAAAACAAACCTGCTCCTTTTGCGGCTCTACCGACAACACCGTTCTTCACCTTCTGGACGAATGTGCTGGACTCAAACAAATAAGAACCTCCATTTTTAACAATACCAAACCATCATCCTACCTAAAGCTTCGCGATATCGATAGTATTAACATCATTTATAAATTGATTTATCTGTGTAAGATACCTAATTAACCATTATTTTTTCTTGTATATATCATATTACTTTTAATATATGTATGTAAACAATCCTTGTTGGACATGGTACAAATGTTCGTTAGTGAATATACGGGCGTACATCTATGCGCTTAATCGTACATACGATGAGCGTATATATGTTACGCACACATGTGAGTACGAATGAACATGAGTACCATCAGTCATGCATTTGCCAATAACTTTAAATATTTTTAAATCCTATTAGACTATTTTTTCCTTTTAGCAATAAGCCGAAGGCCCTGGTAGCCAGCGCTGTAATATTATAAGTGTAATAATTACACTGCCCTGCATCGGTTTTGCGAATAAGATGGGACCTAGTGATACCGAAGGGAATTTTCGCGCTAAGCACGAATCCGAGTTCAAAAATTTTCCATCACGTCAGGTTTTCGAGAAAAAGGGGGTTGAAACCCCTAAAAATAGCGTATTTGGCCATTTTTCAAAAATTGTGGAGCAGAACCCTGACGTGCTACGATCTTCGTTATTGTCAGTAATTGAAGGTTGAACTTTGCTCTTTGAAATAAGCCCAAACCCAAATTGTTCGCATGCACCCTTAGAGTAGGGGGTGTACTTATGTCTACGGGGGTAGAGAAAAAGATGAACATAGGAACTTATCTACACCCAAGATAAGATATAATGAAAAGTGCAGTGTTCCTAAGGTATTTAGTGTCGCTGATTACAAATCTGACGTCAAACATTCCATTTAAAAAGAAATAAAAAAAATCAAATTCAAATTTTCAAATCTAATACATCGTGTGACATACGACCGAAATTTTTAACACTTTCGTCCGCCATTTTGAATTTTGGGAATCTGACTAGATTTTTTTAAAGACGACCAGCGGAACGGGCGGGTTTTCGCTAGTATATGTATATAAACATGCATAAACATATACAATTTCGCGCAATTTTCAAAAAGAACAAATCTACATATATATAAAGATGCCTACAAGTCATATGGACATATCAAATATACGAATCTATTCCGTGCGCAAGCAAATGTAAGCTAATGCGCTTGAACTGCAAGCGAGAGCGCGGAACGAACGACAAAGAGCACAATCGGCCCCCGCGTTCGGCAACGTTCGACATCTGGCTCTGCCCTACTTGAGTGAGCATTTATATGTATGTATATGCGCATTTGTATATAAATTCACATAAGTACTTGTATTTGCATATGCCTTCTTCCTATGTGCATGGTAATGAACCATTTCTCTGTTGAGAATAGGACGATGATAGAAAAAGTAGGAAATGAAAGGGAGTGTTTCGAGTGTAAAGTGTCCTGAAAAAGGCAAATCGATGATGGTGCCTCTTAGTGTTGTTGACTTATTAACGTCTGATGCACAATCGAAATTGAAGATATCTTTCATGAATTTGATAAATCTTTCGTCATTTTTCACGTTTGTGTAAATGTAACTTGACCTATTCCATTGCAATTCCATTTACCTCCTCCTCTATATCCATACAAAATATCTTTCAAACAAATAAAATTAAAATTTTGTTTTGAAAATTGCAACCATTCCATCAATATTTTCTTATGACGTTGTCACGTTTAACTATCGTCTGTAAACCGACTTTACAGACAACCTCTTTTTTTTTGTATTATATAACTTTAAACGAGCAATTCTTGTATGCATATCTGCATTGATGTTATTATTACTCTTTTTTAATTGGATGTTATTATTATCTATTTTCATTGGTTCAACCGGACCCTGTCTAAATGGATTTGGGCGATTTGGTTTAGGGTGTGGTCGTTGGAAATTAACCATATTTGTAAATTGATTGAAGTTGTTATACCTTCCGTTATTAAAATTGTTATTTATTCCATTGCCTTTCCTGTGGCAAATTATTAAATTTGTTGCCTATAGTATATTCTAATGGTCTAATGCAATGCATGATTTTCAATATATTATTTAGATTACCTTCATTGTAAATTTTATCTAATAAAACTCCCTGCGTCATTTATTTTATTGTATTTATTAGCATGCTGTCCATGTTG
This sequence comes from Anastrepha ludens, assembly GCF_028408465.1. Lineage (NCBI taxonomy): Eukaryota > Metazoa > Arthropoda > Insecta > Diptera > Tephritidae > Anastrepha > Anastrepha ludens. The sequence goes on from NC_071503.1 coordinate 97,460,775, forward strand.
CTTAACAACTCGTCCGATTTATATTTTATATCTTGTATCTCTATCATTAATTCACTTACATTAGCTACCTTGAGGTTTGCCACTTTCCTGTACAGTTGGCGAGGTTCTATATCAGGTCGGGAATGTTGATTATGACATTCTTCGCAAGCCCCTGTATAGAACGGTAGTAAATTGTTCTAACGACTTCCTTTTGTACGATTCCAGTGAATGTATGCAGGCTATTTATCGTTTTTATTAAGCTGTCTCTGTTGTTAACTTCTGTCATATTCCTTAATTCGAGGTACGCCTGTCTCATTGCCTCTAATTGTTGTTCTCTTCTTGCCAATTCCTCTATCAGTTCCACAGGAGCCACTTGAGGTTAATCTACCGCCATATTTCTTTGTTGATCAAATGCACGTTGTCTTCTTACATGAATTTTTGCAAAATTATTTAAGCAGTTTTTACTGCTTTTCGTGGTGATTCAATTTAATTGTTTGTGTTGTCTATATACATATATATATGTTTTTTTTAATGTTCGCTTTACTTTGGTGGTGTCTGGCTTGAGAATTTCACTACTAAATTTTCACAGCACCAAAAATTTTAAAAATTCGTCACTTCACTTTGGTGGTGTTTGGCTTGTTAAATTTACTATTAAGCTTTCACTGCACCAAAACTTATTTGTACAAATTGAACGTGGTTCGTATCACGGGATCCTTTCTTTTCACGTGATAACGTCTTATAATTCGATTTAGCCGGCTGCACGCACGAAAAAATGTGTCGTTACCTTGCTCATTTGTCGTTACCTTGGTCATTTCCCGTTACCTTGCTCATTGTCTTTACCTTGAATGAACTGCAAGCGAAAGCGCGGAACGAACGACAAAGCAAACGAGCGGCAACGTTCGACATCTTGCTCTCTCCTACTTAAGTGAGCGTATATATGTATGTATATGCGCATATGTACATATATAAATTCACGTATTTGTATTTGCATATGCCTTCTTACTGATTATTATTAATTTGATTTACTTGAAGAATTTAAAATAAAACCAAGTTTGTTAATAATACCTGTTGTTTTAATGTTATTATTATTAATTTTTTTATTATATATGAAGGAAAAAATGTATGGTAATATTTACCATATACCTTATAAGATATGTTGTATACTAATATATGTATATAAACATGGATATACATATACAATTTCGCGCAATTTTCAAAAAGAACAAATCTATATGTAAAGATGCATACAAGTCATATGGACATATCAGTTATACGAATCTATTCCGTACGCAAGCAAATGTAAGCTAATGTGCTTGAACTGCAGCGAGAGCGCGGAACGAACGACAAAGAGCACAATCGGCCCCCGCGTTCGGCAACGTTCGATATCTGGCTCTGTCCTACTTGAGTGAGCATATATATGTATGTATATGCGCATTTGTATATAAATTCACATATTTGTATTTGCATATGCCTTCTTCCTGTGTGCATGGTAATGAACCATTTCTCTGTTGAGAATAGGACAATGATAGGAAATGAAAGGGAGTGTTTCGAGTGTAAAGTGTCTTGAAAAAGTCAAATCGTGGATGGTGCCTCTTAGTGTTGTTGACTTATTAACGTCTGATGCACAATCAAAATTGAAGATATCTTTCATGAATTTGATAAATGTTTCGTAATTTTTCACGTTTGTGTAAATGTAACTTGACCTATTCCATTGCAATTCCATTTACCTCCTCCTCTATATCCATACAAAATATCTATCAAACAAATAAAATTAAAATTTTGTTTTGAAAATTGCAACATTCCATCAATATTTTCTTATGCCGTTGTCACGTTAAACTATCGTCTGTAAACCGACTTTACAGACAACCTCTTTTTTTTCACTAGGATCCTACCGACTGCGCCAACCAAATTAGTAACCGACGCTCGAGCGTTTTTAAAAAATTAAGAAAGACACGTTGGGATCAGTTACCATATAGCGGTTGATTCAATCTGTCTTTTCTTTTATTTATATTAGTTTTACTTTAGACCTTAAAATGTATTACAATTTTACTTACTTAGCTTAAAGTTATTTTTGTTGGTTTGCATTTTCATTTTAACAAATATATGTATACTGATTTATGATTTTACTTTTATAATTTTAATTATTGTTAAATATAATAAAATGCTGATTAATTGCATTGAAAATATTCTATTGTGGAAAACACCGGAAATATGGAATTGGGTTACTGTCTGGTTTTATTAATTTGATTTAAAAGAGAGCAAAAGCAAAACGCAGAAAAGTATTGGTAAATTATTGGCTAATAGAAGAAGAACATATTAAATCATCTTGAATTGTCGGATCCTAGAAATTATAAAATTTGCGTGTGGATGTGGAGATTAATAACTACATTCTCGAATTGGTAACGCCAACAATTGTTAGTTGTTAATACAAAACGCGATTATGCCAAACGAGAGATTATCCGCTACGTTAATATTCCTTGCCTCAGGACAAAGCATATTTCACCACAGTCCTTTAATAGCGCTACGGTAATGGTCGCGAGCGGACATGAAATGTACTCTTTCACAATAGCCCAAATTATTAAATTTGAAAATTACTATATATACATGCATATATATGTTTTAAAGTTGCTGAAATCAAAGGAAATATGTGCTAATATGTGAAGAAAGGAGCATTGTGAGCAAAACAATGAATATGGACGCAAAATAAACTAAGTTCAAAAATATTAATTAATTTTACTTTGTCTTTTGTATCCATTATATTGTTTTTATAGTGAACTTAAACTTTAAACAGCAGTTGAGTAAAATTGATTTGTAAGCAGGAAGAAAGAATGTTACGAGGGGTGCCTTTTATATGTCGGGATTTGGCAACCCTTGTGTTGCAATCTGGCAACTGACAGCTGTATCGCAAAGTTTGACATTTTTTGGCTTTTACGTACTCAGAACGTTTTGAAATACCAGCGCTATTTGTGTTGTTTACAGTAACTTAGTTTCATCTCGGTCCAAAAATGGAATTAAATCGTGAACATTTTCGTACGATTATTTTTTACAACTTTCGACGTGGATTAACTCAGCAACAGTGCATGGATGAACTTAATTCATTTTTTGGCGATGAAGCTCCATCAGGGACCAGTGTTTATCGATGGTATGGTGAATTCAATCGTGGTCGTAGTTCACTCAAAGACGAATTTCGTGAAGGTCGTCCAAAATCAGTTGTTGTTCCGAAAACTATTGATGCTGTGCGCGAACTGATATTGCAAGAGCGTCATGTGACCTATCGTGATATTGAGGCAATCTTAGGCATTAGTGGGACCAGCATACATTCAATATTGCATAAACATTTGACTGTCAAAAAAATTTGTTCACGTTGGATCCCACACAATTTGTCAATCGCTCAAACAAAGGCTCGTGTCGATTAGTCGAAGGAAATGCTCAAAAAATACGATCGCGGGGCTTCGAAACACGTCTATGACATCGTGACAGGTGATGAATCATGGATTTATGCGTATGAGCCCGAAAGTAAACAGCAGTCGACTGTATGGGTGTTTCAAGATGAGCCAAATCCATCAAAAGTTTTTCGCGCACGAAGCACTTCCAAGCAAATGGTCGCCTGTTTTTTTGGAAAAACTGGACATGTCGCAACCGTACCACTAGAACAATGCAGAACAGTAAATTCTGAGGGGTACACAACCATTTGTTTGCCAGTTGTCTTCCAAGAAATTAGGAAAACCAATCGCCAAAGACGGATCACTCTTCACCAGGACAATGCGAGCTCTCACACATCGGCTCAAACAACTGCATTTTTGAGCACCCAAAACATCGAATTAATGATTCATCCGCCATATAGTCCTGACTTGGCACCGAATGACTTCTTTTTATTCCCGTACGTAAAAAACAAACTGAGAGGTCAACGTTTTTCGACACCTGAAGAAGTGGGTGCGGCATTCAGAATGCATGTTTTGGAGGTACCTCATTTAGAGTGGCAAAAGTGCTTCGACAATTGGTTCAAACGCATGCAAAAGTGTATAGATCTTCATGGAGAATATTTTTAAAAACAATAAAGTGATTTTCGATGATTAAACTTTTTTTTTGTTCTCTAATCCCGACACATAAAGGGCACCCCTCGTAACACTGTAGGCTAGCTACAGGCACTTTATCATAAAAAACAAATATGCTAAGTTCAATGTGACTTACAAGAGCAAAACATCCAAAATGATATGTACAAATGTATGTATGTGGTTGCATCTGTCATCATATCCTTCATAGAGAATTGCTTCATTACCAGGCACTCAGGAAGATGGCACATATGCGCCTGCGTGCACTTGCCACAGCAAAAATTCTCAAGGAATCCAGCGCACATAGGCACAGCATTGTGTCAAAAATTGTAAATTATGAAGAGTCAACCAAATTCCTTCATAATTTACTTAAGCAACTTTTTAGGTATTTACTATGAAGTAGTACATTATTATTCGATAAGTGAATTTTAATGTTCAACAGGAAAAGTTTGTAATAAATTTTAGAAATGAAAAATGCATATTAAGTATCGAAATGTCCGGGACAGAACTTTTTATAAGCCATTTGTTGCTGTCTTCTGCATTTTAATGTATGTACGCTTATGCGTGCACTTGACGAACAGTAGCTGCGGTTGTCGAGCATTTCGAATACATATTTACATACATATGTATGTATATGGGTGCAAACATACATATATACGTAGCCGCGACTATTCGACATGACAAAAATTCACGATTCACAAAATATTGGCAAATATTTCTTTAAGAAATTTTCCACTATTGACTATTTTGATTTAATATCTTCAATCTAAGCTGTGAATTTTATCATCCTTAAGAAAATTGGCATATAGGCGGCTCGTTTTATGAATGAAAGTATTTTGCTCCTAGAAATATGAGCTCAAACTTATGAATGAATTTGTTTTTGTTGTGCTGTACAATAGTTGAAACTGTTCACGGCCGCCGCGACTATTTTATTACAGGCTTACAGACTATTGCTTAGGTAGGAACTAAGACATTATGAAAAGAGTCTTATAAGTAAGGGAAATCAAAGACTACGGAAGAAGAATAAGCATTGACTTGAGCTAGCGTCCTCCTTAAAGGAGCATTCATTCCAGAAACAGTTTTAGCAATACCCATAAAACACAATTCATTACAACGAAAAATGCGTGAGCATACATTAAAATTAATTTTGTCGAGCAGATACGAATAATTTATTGAGCCCGCACAAATTTCGAAGGCAAAATACATCGACAATAGAACACGCCCTACTCTAAGGGCATTAGATTTATTACTAAGCAACTAGACCGATAAGACAGAATGGGAACATCTATTAATATAGGCTGCATGAAACGGTCTCCAAACGAGTACCGCGTGTTCTAACCTGGACCGAACTAAGGACGAGTGCAATAGTTTGAGAGTATAAGGATCAGAAAACGAAGAACTATTTCGACAAATAAAGGCTAACATTTTGAACGATTTAGAAAGAATAACGTTTATGTAAGTGGAGAAGTTGAGCTTGGAGTCAAAATAAACACCCAGGTCCTTTAACTCACTAATTGACTTTAGTGGCGAGTTCGAGATGTAGTAAGCTCTTGGAACAACATTAAAAACATTCGCATACGAAGTATAGTGACATTAATTAATGTTTAGGAACAAACGATTACGCACACACCAACTATATAAGTTTTTCAACTCACACTGGAAAGTGGATGAATTTGACACAGGGCCTATTATTGAGATAGGAAATTTACCACTTAAGAAATTGAGAGTGAAAGCCGAAACGCTCAATCTTCGCAATTAATATTGGATGAGAAATCTATATAGATCGCATCCATTTGGAAACTTCTTTGAAATGTTTCCAAACAGTCATCGGTAAAATCAGCTAAATTTCTTAATGTACATCTGCCCGGAATAAACCCATGTTGATTGGGACATAACAAATGTTTAACCGCAAAGTATATTTTCTCTTTGAGATATATTTGAGATATAATTGCCAATATTATTTTTATTGTCACTTTTAAAAATAGGCGTAATGAAAGTTAATTTCCAGTCTTCAATGAAAACTCCGGCGGAAAGTGGCAATTTGGAAATATGCTTTAAAGGCGTAATCAAAGCTTGGCAACTTTTAATTAGAATAACCGATACACCAACAACATTCGCACCAACTATTAACATTAGATGGAGTGATTATTATGAAATTATTATTGTCCATAAAACTCCAAGAAATATTGCCTAAATTAAAATCGCCTAAGACACAAAGTTGACTGTCACCTATGTACTTTCTCATATAGTGCTAGGATGTTGTCAATACGTGCCTTATATATGACATCAGAGCTGCCAGGCGGAATATAGGACACGCAAATATACAGCACAGCAAACGCGAATTGTAATTTTACGCAAAGTTGATCAAGAACGGAATCAGAACCCGATAGCAATAAAAAGAGTCACGAAGATTACTGCGTTTAGCAATAAGTACACCATCACCCCTACTAACACCAGTTTCATCTATCTGTCTTTTCGAAAAACGTCAAAGAGAGTTATGTCGAAGAACTCCGCATCAAAAAAATGTACATTTAGCCAAGTTTCAGGTTAGGAAAAAATAGTCATAATCCAATTGTGAACTCAAAATATAGACATGTGAAGATGTGGTATTTACTCCCGAAGTATTTTGATAATAAATGCTTATGTTGCGGGCTCCAGAAGTAGAAGGGTTTCTTACTTCGTCGGTTGAAGCTGACGACCTTTTTTCAAACTAATCAAATGGTCGGATAGAAACATTTGAAGGTCAAATATTTGATGCCACCAATTTATTGTACTGACATTCAGGAACTCCAAGCGTGAAGTTTATAAACTTAATATGCTTTGAATTTGTATCTTTCTTGAGAAACGTATAACATAAAATATTATTCCTATTTATAGCAGCATGTTTAGCAACATAGTCAATGATGCTATCTGTCTGAACGGAGGGTAAAAACAAAGAGATATGCACCCATTTATGACGAAGTACAACTCCAAGCTCAGTATTATCTTTAGTTCCAAATACACAACGCCTTTGTTTTTTATTACTGCGATTTTTATGCACAACTGTCCACTGTGCATTATTTGGCAGAGCATTGTTCGCAAATGTATCTTTTGGCATAACATTATTCGTCATAGCAGCAGCCAGAGAACGTTAATGTATAGAGAAGTCTAACGAGCTACGAATATTGTGAATTGTCAAAAATGAAGTCAAACCGCGAACACTTTTTCACTTCGCTCAACTCGACAGCGGTGAACTTCTTAACAGAGCTGATTACAGTGAATTATGCACAAGTACATTGGCTCCGCTCAGTTTTTGGTTTCTGTATGAAATCAAACTGACGAATGCCGACGGTATTTTGCAAAGAATTTGCTTGAGCATTTCTATGTTCCCTTCCCTTATTCACTTTATATTTTCAAACAAATACAATTATGAAATTATGCGCCAACATTCATCACTTTTTTTTGTTGATTTAATTTAAAAAGAAGAATTTAAACAAAATACAGTATAAAACGACCTCACAATTTGTTGTGTGCGTTTTTGTAAATTTGATGAAAATTTTTACTAATTTTTCGAGTCGAAATTAATTTTAGACAAGAATTCAAAGAGCATATTGGTATATTGATGAATATATATGTATATCAATATACATATGTATATATATCACATATATTATGTTAGTTATATATGTGCAAAAGTTCAATTGCATCTTCAATTCTTATAGTGTTACAAATGTATGTGCACACGCACTGCAGCAACAATGACTTATTTCACGACGCATTGCCTTATTATATTTATGTACATTTGAATATGCAGTTTTTGTTCCTTTGCCAAACGAAATTTTTTTCAATTTACATATGTATATTACAGAAAATATAGGACTATGAATAAGTTCGTTACGGTTTTACAACAGATGGCGTAACTTGATTATTATTCCATCGATCCACATTTCCAAACATTCATTGGAGAGCTACTGTCGTAAGGCACAAACGTCAGTATAAGTTTTTTATTTGAAGCGTAAACAACAATATTTTTACCACACTTGAAAATGTCGAATTTCGTGCCAAATAATGTGTTTTTGCGGGGAATTCTTCTTCATTATTTTAATATGAAGAAAAAAGCAGCCGAAAGTCATCGTATCTTGGTGGAAGTTTATGGTGAGCATGCTCTATCTGAGCGAACGTGCCAGAAGTGGTTTGCACGCTTTAAAAGTGGTGATTTTGGCTTGGAAGACGAAGAACGCGAGGGTGCGCCGCCAAAGTTCATGGATACCGAATTGGAGGAATTGCTCGATCAAGATCCGGCTCAAACGCAAGAAGAGGTTGCAAAAACTTTGGGAGTTGATCAATCAACCATTTCCAAACGTTTAAAAGCCATGGGAATGATCCGAAAGGTAGGCCATTGGGTGCCGTATGAATTGAAGCCAAGAGACGTTGAACGCCGTTTTATGGCATGCGAACAACTGCTTCAACGGCACAAAAGAAAGGGTTTTTTGCATCGAATTGTGACTGGCGATGAAAAGTGGGTTCATTACGACAATCCAAAACGTCGGGCAACGTATGGATACCCTGGCCATGCTTCAACATCGACGTCGGCGCAGAATATTCATGGCCTGAAGGTTATGCTGTGTATCTGGTGGGACCAGCTGGGTGTTGTGTATTATGAGCTACTGAAACCGAATGAAACGATTACGGGGGATGTCTACCGACGACAATTGATGCGTTTGAGCCGAGCACTGCGAGAAAAACGGCCGCAATACGCCGATAGACACGACAAAGTTATTTTGCAACATGACAATGCTCGGCCACACGTTGCACAAGTGGTCAAAACATACTTAGAAACGCTCAAATGGGATGTCCTACCCCACCCGCCGTATAGTCCAGACCTTGCGCCATCCGATTACTATCTCTTCCGATCGATGCAACATGGCCTGGCTGACCAGCACTTCCGTAATTACGATGAAGTCAAAAAATGGATCGATTCGTGGATTGCGGCAAAACCGACCGAATTTTTCACAAAGGGAATCCGTGAATTGGCAGAAAGATGGGAAAAAGTAGTAGTAAGCGATGGACAATATTTTGAATATTAAATTTGTAACCATTTTACGTCAATAAAGTTTCAAATTTCGAAAAAAACCGCACGAACTTATTCATAGTCCTATTAATTCATATATGTATGCATTTTATAGTTTGTATAAAACTTTGAAATTTTAAAGAAATAAAAGAAAACTTCAAAGAAACGTATTTGCATACATACATATATGGGACAACTAAGTTCTATTGCATGTTTAATAAATATAGTGTTGCACGCATATGTATGCACTGAAGCAACATGACCTACCTCACGAGCATCGCCTTATCATATTTCATGCAATAATTAGGGAGTAAATATTCGAATGATCGAATTCGTGCAAATGCTAAAACAACTTCTTCTGCATATGCATCGACGTATGTATTTGCATGTGCGTATATGCACACTTGATGCCTTAACTATGTACGTTCAATTGATCAAATCAAAAAATTCTGTATACAAAACGCTTCATTACCAGGCACACAGGAAGATGGCGAAATGGCGTGTTTGTTTCTTTTTTTTTTTTTTTAATTTAAAGCTACCGAAACTTAAGGTTAAAAAAAAAACTGTATTATTATACAAAAGAAGGTTAAAAAAGGCCACGCTGAGAAGATTTTAGTGCTAATGAATATTAGTTGGTTTTTATTAAATTTGATATGGGTATTTCCAAACTGGCGTGACGTGACATTTGTATGACTAAATGTCAAAAAAAAAATGCTCTACTTAACATTTTGAAACATTTTATATGAATAGTTGCATTGCAATAAAGGGCATTTTTTTTTAGTAAACAAGTTACCGAAATTTATTAACAACACTAAATAATATAAGCTAATATATAGGCTGGCGTGACGTTACAAAACACGGAAGTCCCCCTTATCTTGAATTTTGAAAAAGCATAATTCTTCGAATTTTGTAAAACTATTCGAGTGAAACTTTTTGTCAGGATATTTAAATATTTAAGGTTCACATTCCAATTTCCTATGTTAAAAAAATGGTTTCGGTTTTTGTTTACCACAAAAAGCCTCTGGCGTGACGTTACCTGACGTTATGTTACTGAAATTTACAATATATAAATTATTTTTTTTGTTGATATACCAATTTTTTCATTTTTTGTAGAAATTTCAAATAGAAGGGGTATATCTAGATATTCAATTCGGGTTAGCGCTGTGATTTTGATGTTTTGAGAAAATAAACCAAATAAATAAGGCACATAACTTTTGACGTTTAAAAATAAAACATGAATTTTATTTCAAAAATACGATTTTGTTTATTTAAATATTCCAAGTTAATTTTATTATTATACAGCGCTTTTATGTGAAAACGCAGTCTCGGCTGCTTTTATTTGCCTGTCTTCGCTGCTTGATAAATGATGAATTTTATGTATTCTATTAGCAAAACAGAAAACTCTTCTATTTGCTGTGTGGGAATGTAAACTAAGTTAACTCTAAATCATATATAATATTATCGAGTACATTGGTAAAAAGAAACTGCAGTATCCAAAATTATATTTTTCGGTTTTGTTACCTGCCAAACTTTTCGTTTTATCGTTGCTCCTGCCCCATCGACCGCACTTTTACCATGAGAAGTTGCAAAATAATTCCACTTTAAAACTTTGCAACCAAATTCAAAAACAAAATCTGGCAGGCTTCGCGCAATATACTTATTTTTAAACTGAGAGCTACTTCCATCCGAAAAAATATAAATATTTTGAAATTGCCCAAGTTCGTTTTTGATAATGTCTACAAGTTTTGTTAAAAAACAGCACACATCGAATTTATTGTGAGTGAGTTTGTGACTGATTATAGAGTACGATTTTACTTCGCCAACCAGCCAAGCAACGCAAGTGAAAATGGTAACTTGACGGTAGTTAAAGTGTGCGCTTTGCACATCATTTTGACAAGTTAACCTATAATTCTCTGCGAAGTCAATTTGAAGAATTAGATCGTCGGAGCTAATGTCATTTTTTTTGCTTTCGAAATAGTTTTGTTGGGAACGTTTAATAAAAAAGTGTCGTTTACACAAAGGTAACTGGGCATCTAGCTTGTACAAAAGATCAGACAAAGATCCTTCGGTGTATGTCAAAGCAATGCGGTCTTCAACTTTGCGCCAATGTTTCCATTTAACAGATTCATCCATCAGTGGCCAATATTTTAAGGGCACTAATTCATTTCTTACATCCTGAACACAATGTTTGCACTTGTTCATCATACATTTTTCGTTTTTAATGTTGCAACAAGCAGATTCGAGAAACTTTTCAAAGTTGGATGAAAAAGATTTTAAAAAATCCGCACTGCTTTCCAAAACAAATGCAAAATTGGCGTGATGCTTACAAACACACATATTATGTGGTATCTTGCATGATAGTTGCACATGTTTTGGTCGCAATTCGTAAAATGCAGACTTGCTAACAAAGTTAGTAGTTTTCTTCAATTTGTAGAGTTCGTACGACTCAGCAACAAATAGCACCATAAAACGCTTGGCCACTACTACCCCATCGACAATCAATGTGTCCTTTCTACCTGCGGCTTGGACACTAATATCATCTCTTGAGTAAAAGTCTACGACAAACTGTTTTTTTTTTCTTGTATTGCCGATAATGTACCATATTTTTTGTATAACAAATCAACAATATACCTTCTTTTCTGTGGGTTGGCCGGCAAAGCTGTTTTGGCTTTTTTTAATGCCTTTCCTATTGTTTGCCTGCATTTATAGGACTGATTGACTTCTGGGCTATATTCTTTGGCACATTCATTTTTCTTTCTCAGGCGAAATGCTTGTTGTCTTTTACAATTTTGTTTTCTTATTGCATCACTTTTATGCTTGCTGGATTCTTACCTTTTTCTGTACTTTGATGCCCTCTCTTTTGCTTTTAAACGGCTTCTCTCCAGCCTCAGGGGGTCAGTTTTTAGTTTTTCCCTATAGCACTTTGAGTATTTTTTACAGTTACTCGAAGAATCCATCTACATAAGACATGACTGAATTATAATTCAGAAAAAGCCATCACCAATCGAGAAAATTACTTACAATATGGCGTGACGTTACGAAACTTTGAAGCTCAATACGACAGAAATTCCTTGCTTAAATGGCGTAATTTTTAATTTAATTTGTAACCTTAATCAACTTTTATTAAAATACCAAATCATTTGCATCTACAATCGCCAGCGCAGTTATAATAAGACTAAATAGCATCTGTATGGCGTGACGTTATTGATGAATATCTTTTAAAAGTAAATGCAAAATTTACCGTTAATTAAAACGTCACTGCTCTTTTACATTGGTTTTACGCCTAGTTGTTGTTATTGCCAAATTGTAGCTATTAGGGTTGAATTGCAGAGTTACTCTTAGAAATTTAAACAGCAAAGAGAAAACGCTCTTGTAAATAAAAAAACTGATCACCAAGTGAACATGAAATTTGTGTTCCGATAACTGAAGAACGCAATTAAGGAAAATTTTGAATATTACTTTTATGATATATAAATAGTTTTCTTTAATAAATCACGCAATTTTTTTTGTTTGATCATAGTCTAGGTTTTCGGCTAAGGTAGACTTTTCTGTGGAAGTTCCCATATTTTGAAAGTGTGAATTTAATTTTTTGCTCCTTTTAAGGTTATGGAAGAATATTAAATGTCCCTCTCTCAACTCTTCTTAAGATTGAAAACTTTTTACACATTTTAAAAGGCGTTTGAATTTACTGAATGCGGATTAAAACCATAGAGGTGTAATCGTACATACATACACACAGCATATACATACATATGCGCATATGCATATAAATTCACATATTTAAATTTGCATATGCCATCTTTCGGTGTGCCTGATAATCAATCAATTCTCTATGAAGGATTTGATATGGTTGAAGGAATTCAACAAAGTTTTACAGAAGATGCCTTAGATAGACATAATATAGGTATGTGTATATTTTTGGGTAGTTTGTTCTTTCTAAGTCACTATTGAACCAGAGAATGTTAATGCAATGAGAAGGAGCAAATGTTAAATGAGTTTTTTTCGAGTACTAATTTGTAGATTCAAACTAAGGTAATTTCAAATTCAGCTTTGCTCACGAGTGGGGAATTGCAGATATTTACCACGCGAGTGGAGGGTTTCTATATTTACTTACCACGCTAGGACAGGAATTCAGATCTTTTCTGCGTTTACCAAACTACTGAGGAAGTTCATAAGATTTTTGGGCACACTACTAAGGAAATCGAAGCGAATAAATTTGCGATTAAGAAGGTCGCGCGGCAGTTAATTTGTGGTGCAGAAGCTTAAGTCGGCGGAATATTCGTTTTGTTTTTTGGCACGTACATATTTAATTCAGGTTCAAGTCCTGAAGTCATATTTTTTTTCTTCCACATTTTTTTTTACAATTCAAACCAGGAAAGTTTGGTAAAATTTTTGAGTTTTTTTAATTAAAATTTCTTTAAAATACTGTTTTTTTTGTATTTCATAAATGGAAATTTCTTTTCGGTATAACATAGTTCATACTGGATATGACCTGATTTTTATATAAATCAATCAAAACAGAAAATATGTACATACATATGTCTATAATCTATTTTATCAAATCCAAATTATATTGATGAGAAAATATCATTCTAATATCCGTCCAGAAAGGCAAACGGGCATAAACACATGCATATGCATATAATTACGCATACAAACTTTCAACTAACGCAGAATATGTGCATATAAAACTGCGAATCGAATAAATGAGTGATTTAGAAAATTTAACTAGTAATTATAGTTTAGCGCAATCGTAAAACGTGTTGTGTATGCAGTACATGATCCCATATTTGACTCAGGTTCAAATCCTGTGCACACTTTTCTTTGTTCGATATTTTTATTTAATTTTTTGTATTTGGTTTAATTAGAATTGATTTAAAATAATGTATTCAGGTTTTTCTAATACCTGTTATTTAGAAATTTATTTTCTATATAACATTATTCATACCTCTTTTGAATTGATTTATATGTAAAACAGCCATAAAGGCAATGCATATGAATATGCATTCATATATGTATGTATGTATTTAATCTCTTCAGTCAAATCTGAACTACTTATGTACATACACATATTGATGAGAAAATATTCTAATATCCAAGGATGCATCCAGAAAGCCAAACACGCATACACGCATATGTATACAAATATATACAAACCTTCAACGAACGCAAAATATATGCATATAAAAAACAAAACTGCGACCCTCTTCTTGTCTGTCAGTGAAAAGATGGGATATGTATACCCTATGAGCAAAAAGAACCGGGAAGGTGACGTTGACTGTTTTCTTCGATTGCCAAGGCATAGTCCACCATGAGTACCTTCCATCGGGCCAGACAGTCAATGAAGAATATTATTTATCCGTTTTGAAGCCTTTTAGAGATGATGTATGTTGCAAACGGCCGGAAATGTGAGCAAACAATTCTTGGATTTTGCATGATGATAACGTGCCATCGCACTGATCAAAGAGAATACAAATCGGCCTGCCGGGGGTGTTTGGAGGACTGGGTTAAACGTTGGCACATGTGTGTTGCTTGAGACGGGTCATATTTTGAAGGAGATAATATAAATTTGCCTTAAATTTAACTCTATTACGTTTTATTTAAACATTCCCGGCACTTTTTGATCATAGGGTACATATATGCGGCTTTGCGAACAGAAATGTGTGATTCGCTGGAATTGTTCAAGGAATCTAAGTCGCATTAACTCGCGACTGTCGAACAGTTGGAAGACATATTTACATACATATAAGGGTGCATACATACATACGGAGCCGCGGCCACTCGACATGACAAAAATTCAAGATTTATCAAATATTGGCAAATAATTCCACGAGAAATATTCCAATATTGACTATTTTCGAATGGTCGCGAAAATTGGCATATGGGCGGCTCGTTTTATAAATGAAATTGAAATATGAGCTCTAACTTATGAATAAACTTCTTGGTTTTGTTCTAAATTGTTCAGCGCCGTCGCTGATAGAATCATGGCCGCTGCGACTGCGTCTACGAATGTATTTTGTTTTTGTAGTCGCTAGGCTTAGATTTTAGCTTTGGGCGACATGCGCATGTGAGGTATGTGTTTTTGTTGTGTTCTAGAACATTTTAGAATGTGTGGTGGCAAAGAGGCCATCGCGTTGCGCTTGCTGTTGCTTTTGCGTCTATCAAAGTATTGTGTTTTTGTAAGTATAATATTAGGAATATCGACTGGTGAAAGACAAAAGTACACGGAAGCAAGAAGGGAGCGCTGTGCTCGCGCATATATGCATGAATGTATGAACGTGCATGGATGTTGTAACATATGAATACAATTATTTTGTAGGAAGTTTAGAAGGCAAGTAGGTATACTCGTATATGTATGTATATATGCTAGGACATAAAGTGGGTATATATACATACATAGAGCAGAATTATTTTTGCACTTGTTCGGAAGAAACTCGTTCACTTGTGCGTATGTGTATTTGATTTCTTGTAAGAATGTGATGTGCTGTGACATGTGTACATATGTACATAAGTCAAGATTATTTGGGCATACTTGCATATGTGATATGATGTTCTTGCGCTTGTGCATTATTGTTTTTCATATACAAATGTTCATACATACATATGTATGTAAACGCTGTCGAATACATAAACTATAAATTGACATACAATATAAAATAAGTGTTGATTTATCTTAAACCATTATTTTTTTCTGAATGCAAATACCTCCTATTGACATGTACATACATATTATGTACTTATGTATATTATCATATACCATCATTTATTTACATATAAAGTATACGTTCATTTATGTACATATGTGTGTAATGAAAAACTTCATGAATTACTTTCAGAACTTTATTAAAATTTATTCGCGTCGCGCGCATGCACAAAACCTTTTGTTCACAACGCAGGCGCAGAAATAAACGCTCTGCGTATTTATCCTCCCCACGTGACTCGCCATCAATTGCAAATTTTTTTTTTTCGTTTTTAAATTTTAATAATGTTTTAATGTAATCTGAAAAAAATTTGTAATAAATTTTATGTATCCGCTTATCAATTCAAAAGTAACAAAATGGTAAAAAAATAAGCAGTCGAAGAAATAAACGCACCGCCTATTTTTCCTCGCCACATGTTAGACTCGAGTTCAATTCCCGGCGCAAACTGTTTTTTATTAATTTTTTTTTTTTTAATTCGTTTTTTTTTAATGTAATTGAAAAAAAATTTTGTGTAATAAATTTTACGTATTCGCTTATTATTTCAAAAATACGAAAATAGTAAAAATTTAATTGGTTTAATGTCGAGGTGAGAAATGTGTTGTGTGTTGAGGTGAGAAATGTGTTGTGTGTTGAGGTGAAAGATGTGTGGTGTTTCTAATTTTTGTGTGGGCAAAAGTCAGTGAGGTGTCTATAAACTCGGTGCTAAATTCCCTTACTTCAAATCTTTCAAATCTCAATTGTACTAAAAAAAGCTCACAGTAACATTTCCACCTTCTCATTGCATTAACATTCTCTGATTGAACTTAGCATATGTATTTGTTTTCTGTGATAAAGTGCCTGTAGCTAGCCTCTAGCGTTAACATTCTTTCTTCCTTCATACAAACGAATTTTACTTAACTGCTGTATAATTTGACGAGTTGAGTATATTTCTGTTAACTTTTGGTGGAAAATACATATGTCTGAGGTGAACTACGCGCGAGTTAAGGAATGTTTACTACGCCACTGCTGACGTCGCCACATAACATGTTATAACATGCAGCGAATGCATTATCGATACAAACAAACAATAGATAAGTATTAGTGAATAACATAAGCAATGCATAAGGACTGATAAACAACCTTAACAATAGATAAGTATTAGTAAATAACATAAGTAATGGATAAGGACTGATAAACAATTTTCCACTTCCACGTTTTCTCAACTAAATGCCAAAATCCTCGAAATATAGGAAAATAAAAAATCCACGGTCTTGGAGAAAGAAAAAAACTATTTTCTGAAAAAGCGAAACACTAAATAAAAAAAACGGTTCCTGGAAAAGGGAACAATATTAACAACTTCCGAAGAAATTGTTGTGACAGAAACGCACTAACACAACAGTTCCAACAACAAATCTTACAAATAACTACCCAACAACAGGAGCTTAATACTGTAAAGGAAAACAAAACAGTCTTCCACAATATCACCACCATTACAAAACATGAAGAAATCCCTCTAACAATAACAGACGCCAAAGATATCGATTTGGAGCTGTTCAAAGCTTTACCCAAGTTTGATGGGGATAAAAACTTTTATCGCTCATGGAGATCGCAAGTCTCGAAGTTTATGGATGACATCAAAGCGTTCACAGGACATCCTAGGTATTATAGCGCAGTAGGCATCTTCCGCACGAAAATTATAGAAACAGCAGCCGACACACTAAGCAATCATAGCACGAAATTTAACTTCTATTCGATTATAAATCGATTGGACTATACATTTGCGGACCAAAGACCTTTGTATGTGTTATTAGACGAGATGAAAAAGGTTAATCAAGGAAGAAATAATTTATCCGAATATAGCTGCGAAATTAATAAAGCACTTTATCTTGCGCTTTCAAAAATTGAAATGTTGTATGAACAAAACAGCGAAGCCATGAAGACATATGCTAACCGAGAAGCCGTTCGAACATTCATTATGGGACTGAATAGCAGATACACAAGTGGAACCTTGTACAGCCACAACCCAAAGGACTTAGAGCATTCATATGCTATTGCCAGCACAATCTACCACGACAACCATAACCAACAATTTGAAACTCAGCCAAGGCATGTCCAACAATCAAGAAGTCACTCGGGAGAAGAACGCTTCCCTCAACGAAATGAACGCCCCAGATATAATCCAGGGATACAAGTGCAACGCAACAATTTTACTCCGCACCACGACCGTATAAATAAACCAATACCTATGGAAATAGACAGCTCTAGGCAGTTTATACGTCCTACTCAACACCAACAGGGATACCAGAATCCATTCAAAAGGGAAAGAAATCCATCTTCACAAAACTTCAATCAACATAAGCAGCAGAGGGTCAAAGAAACGCATCAAACAGAGGCAGAATCAACTATATCTCACCTCGAAGAACAGTACGAAAGCGGAAGTACTTTTTTAGGCAAATAAACGGGCTGCCCTGCATTCAAATAAAGTGCGGTCTTACAGGCACACCCGTTACAATCTTAGTCGACACAGGATCAACAAGTAATTATATAAGTATCAACTGCAATATTGGTAAGTCAGTGCCTATTATACCTATAAAAGCAAAAACTATTCACAGATATTCTTTATTAAAATCTAATTAAGAAAATTATAACTTTGTATAGTCATCACTTGCCATTTTTTGAGATTGATGAGCTACAAGAATTTGATATAATACTAAGTGAACAAGGACTTTGAACTATAAAAGGAGCATTCCATGGTTCGTATGGGACAGATCGTACGAATTTTTACAGTTTACGACCTTAATTATAGACAAACCATAACTTTTTAAAACGAGTTATTTAGTGCACTAATACTGTGTGGTAGTTTTCAAAACGAAACCTATAAACGTGCTTTAAAATATTTGCATATCTTTGCAAAATCAAAAAAAAAATTATATGTTCGTACGGGACAGCTCCAGTCTACCACTACTCTGAGTTATAGTGAATTAAGTGAAATTTTAGCGAAACTAATAATATTAACAAGAAAACGAAAATGACATTTGATTGTGATTGTATTAGAGTTTATTAACACAACAAAAACATTTATAACATATTTAGTTTAAATGACTTATAGTGTAAAAATGAAAATATTCGTACGGGACAAATTGTGTTCGTACGGGACGCGTACGAAATTCAGCTCTTAAATTTTGATTTAAACGTTCTCTAAAGGGAAAATTTGATGCTGTTGTTATCTTGAGCATGGCTTTTAGCTTTAACAAGTCTTTTTATATTGCCACCGACTCCGTCTACAACTCCCTTACCATGGGAAGTGGCAAAATACTTCCATTCAAATTGTTTGCAATATCTTTCAGAGAGATATACCAATAACGATACCATATAACGATTTTTGAATTCAGAAGAAGGACCATCACTCCATATAACTTCTTTAATTCTTTCGCCATGATCTGCTGCAAAAATTGTATCATACAAATCTGTCACGAAGGCGAATATACTGTCTCTATCTTTTTGCTTTGTATCAGAGCATATCACAAAAATTTGACATTGTGCCATGAAAAATGAAGCAGCGGTAAAAAGAGTAACACTTTCCCTGCTCCATAAAGCTGACTGTTTTGATATGCGCAAGAATAAGACATAGCAAAATCAATTTGAAGTATTCTTGCATGTTCATTATTTTTATCGCTTTGGAATGCTTGTGCTTGCACTCTTTTTATATTTATGTGATACATGACATATGGCAAGTCGGATATAAGGTTTTCGTGTAACTCTCCACAACTGATTTCTTCTGTCTTCAGTTTTACTCGTTGATATTTCTCATTTTTTTCATGGCTTATAAATTATATTTTTTCCTGGGTCATAAGGTATTACTATTTTACTTCCATTTTTACATGTATCGCACACACTTCTCCAACAGCTTGAATCAAGGGCCGTATCACAGAGAATGTTGCTCCAGTAGGAGCTATTGTAGCTTATTTTCAAACACTTCAATTTTAGAATAAAATTCTTGTGAATCATGCATTTGCACTGTTCTGATGGCGTGCCTTTTAATAACAAAACATTTTTCGGTCGTAGTGCACAAAATCTAGAAAACTCTATTTTTATGTTCGGAAACTCTTCCTTAAATATATAAAAAGCTTCTTTTAAAAATAAGGTGAGGTAGTGCTTTTGTAATGTAAGTTTTTTACCGTTAGTCCAACAGACCATTGTGTCGTTCATGCCCGGGCATGTATAAACAATGTCTGGACGAAAGTAAAAACCTTTCACCATTTTGGTGGTTTCGTCATCGTTAATTGGTTCATTTATAGATTTATTTCTAACGTTATCAATACTAAGTCCAAGTTTTTTTGCCACACCCGCTACAACAGCCTTTGTTTTAGTGGGTGAACTGGGTAGACTTCGCATACATTTCTCTACAGCCTTAGCATACGTTTGCTTACATTTGTATGGAAAACATTCAGATTCGCAATCGCCAACAATATTTGGACCAGCCTCCCTGTCTTGGGTTTGGATCAACTTTTTGGCTCTTTGGACTCACTTTTTTTCTTTTTCGTACTTCTTCCTTTTCTATATTTCTTCCTGGGTCATGGCTTAAGTTTTTCTTTTCCTCCACTGTTTCACTCTTTCTTTTTCGTTGTTTTTGAAATCTGGACCTTTTTTTCGTTTCTCGTCTCTCCATTTTTTATAACGTGACACGCTATGGTTGTTATTATTTTCACTAATTTTCTCCATTTTTTAGTTAAAAGAAAAACTTATATGCCGTGTTCGTACGGGACAAAATTTAATGACTGAATATTGAACTTATTTGCGATGCAAACTGAAATCAATGCTTTACAAGTAAAAAGAGCACCAGTAGTTTGCTTTAAATGTAAAGTAATTGAAACAAATAAGTTACTCGGATGAGCACAAAAATAACTGTACAGTGTTAAGCGCGTTCGTACGGGACATCATCGAACCATTTTTTTAAAAGAGCATATCTGCGTTGTTCATAAATAAACTTTTTTTTAATATTACGTTTCAAAACATACAAGTGTGTTCTTTTAACACCAATTATCAGTTTCACGCTATATGCCACACATAATGAGAACTAAGCGCTTAAACTTGACCAAATTTCGATAGAAGAAAACAAAATTTTTATGAGTTGTTTTTGTTGTAAAAAAAGATACTTCAAACAGAGGTCAAGTAAAAGGTCGATGTTTATAATGAAGATTGATATATTTTAAATACACTAACACTAATATAGTCATCCGGAAATGCAATTTGTTCGGCGGTTGAAATTTACCATTTTCCATGGAATGCTCCAAAAGCAGAAATAAATTTATTGGGAGCTTGAAAATGAACAAAAAATAAATTACACAATAAATAATACAGAATATGAGGATGACATTAGGGAAATAATGAGAAAAAAAAATGACGAAATTAGTGAAAACTTACCGTTTACCACAACTATCCAAGCAACTATTAGAACGAATAATGAAGATCCTATATGGACTAAACAGTACCCTTTTCCCATGTCACATAATGATTTTGTGAATACAGAAATCCAGAAACTTTTCGATAATCAGATAATTCAACCAAGTAAAAGTCCATACAACTCTCCGATTTGGACAGTCCCAAAAAAGGTCATGGATGAAAACGGGAAACCCAAAAGAGGGATAGTTGTAGATTAACGCACAAACAATAACAGGCAGATAGCCTATCCCAGACGTAAATATGACTTTTCAAAATTTATGGAAAGCAAAAATATTATCTACTACAGATTTGGAAAGAGGATTCCACCAAATACTAATAAAAGAATCAGACAGAGAGAAAACCGCGTTTTCGGTAAACGGCGATAAGTATGAATTTATCAGAATGCCATTTGGGCTTAAGAAAGCACCCTCAATATTTCAACGATGCGCAGATGATATTCTCCGCCAGTACATTGGAAAATTTGCATACGTATACATAGATGACGTGTTAATATTGTATGTTCTACCTGACCCGAAGAACATGTAGAGCATATAAGAACTATTGTAAACGCTTTGCATAACGCCAATATGAAAATCTCTAACGAAAAATCACACTTCTCTCAGAACTCTGTCGAATACTTAGGACATATAATAAAACACAATAGAATAACAGTGGACCCAAAGAAAATCCGAACAATAAAAGAATATCCTATCCCAAAGACATTAAAAGAACTTGATCATTCCTAGGGCTAGCTAGCTACTACAGGAAGTTTATTCAAAATTTTGCGTCAATCACTAAACCATTGACCATACATTTACGCGGCGACAATGGTATAGTAAGTAGAAACAAAAGTGCGAAAGTAGAAGTTAAATTAGATGAGGCAGCTCTGGAAGCTATCGAGAAAATCAAGAATGCGCTTCAAGCTCAAATAGAACTTTATCAACCTGACTTCACGAAACCTTTTGACGTTACTACAGATACCAGCAATTTCGCTATAGGCGTAGTGGCGTAAAACAGATAACCTATCGCTTTTGTATCACGAACACTCAATAAAACAGAACAAAATTACAGTACCAAAGAAAAGGAACTTCTAGCCATTGTATGGGCCCTACAGAAATTAAGAAATTACTCATATGGAATTGCTAATTTAACAATACATACAGATCACCAATCTTTAATTTACTCTATTTCTGAAAATAATCCGAATAACAAACTAAAAAAATGGAAGAATTTAATAGAAGAGTATGGTGCGAAATTAATATACAAAGCAGGACATCAGAATGTAGTCGCTGATGGTGATTGCTCAGAACACTCAACAGAAAGCTCAAGCTGTGGATAGCGTAAGAGGGTCAAACAACCTTTAAACTCTTTCCGCAACCGAATTATACCAATTCACGACGCAAATAAAGACGAAATTGTGTCACAGACTATCTTTGCAAATAATACACGACATATAATCTATTATAAAAATAAAGAGACCCTAATTTATAGTTTAAAATCAATTATGCAACCAGGAGTAACAAATGCTCTAAAATTAGATGAAGATATTTTATTTCATTTCAAAAACGATATCAACTCAATTTTTCCACATGTAAAATTGTTGTAGTCCAAACACAAGTTCAAGACGTAACTGATCCGAACGAATAAAGACAGATTATCATACAAACTCACAAAAGAGCGCATAGGAATTATAAAAACAACATACAGGAAATTCTTACTCAGTATTTTTGGCCTTCTATTCGAGAAATGTGTAAAAAGGAAGCAATAAACTGCGAAGTATGTTTACAAAATAAATACGAGAGGTACCCTAACAAACAACCAATAGGTAAAACCCCAATACCAACACACGTAGGCGAATATATACAAATGGATCCCCTACAAGACAGTGCTGAGTACTCTCGCCAAAAATTCCAACACATTGACAAATATTTTATTAGTCTCTAATACATGCGCATTGACAAATTGAAAAATATTGTCGAATGAGCAAAAGAGATAACTAAATGTGAAACTCTTTTTCTCGTGAAATCGCTGTTGAAATGCTCCTTTTTATACTATTTTATTCGTCAGTAATGCCACAACGGGAGAAATATTGATTGGGTTTTTTTAAAACAAAAATTGGGAATTTACAGTTTCCTTATTTTCATTGATGTAGATACATATAAGTATAAAAAAAAGCACACTCAGTATAAAATACATAAATAAGCAAAAAATTAAAAAAAACATACATATTTACATACAAAAACCAACACTAAGTATTCAATAGAATTACATGTATTCAAAATGTATTCAGGAAAGTGTGATTGAATTTGACAGTGGTCTCATAAAAATTATATTATAACCGAAAAAACATATTATATAATATTTTAAAACAATTAATTATATGTATTACATTTAAATCGGGACATTTTTCCTTTAACGTAAAAACGAACTGTTTTCGTCAATTATTTTTTGTGCTCTATTTCTGGCAGCACGCCATTCCGACTATTAGTTGTTCCCAGGAATTGGCAATACTAAGAAATATTGAAAGGAATTTCTAGGCGCGCTTTCAAACAAAAAGCGCATCTAGTTATCCATAATTGTAAAAATTTTCCTCGTGGAAGGGGGTTGTGCTTATTCTGATATTATTTAAAATATTGCCGCAGTGAAAAGTGGATTGTGAATAAATCGAGTGTAAATCAGGTATGCATATTCAAATTCTAACCAAATGTGATTTTATCGTGGTTTCATAAGCAGTTTGGTAAAATAAGCATTTTTAACGTTCTACGTTTCCGGATTTATATCCGGCCATGGACTGTCACTTCAGCAGTATTCTCCGTATATGTATGGAGAATGCTTATGCTGCTACAACAAAAACAACAACGACGTGTGAAGTTGCAGTTTTGTGGCTGCTCTGAAGAAATTGTGATATTTTGTTCAAAATAGTGAAAATTGCGATAAAATAATATTTTCATAAAAAGTAAAAATAATAAATATAATAATATAAAAATAAATAATAATAATAAAGAAATAATAAAAATTTTCTTTTTTTTAGAAGATTATACATTAAATAAAAGCGGCAATTTGTCATCAATGAAAATATAACGTGAACTTTAAATAAGGTATTGTAAATTACTAATATAAACTTAAGTAGTTAAATACTAACTAACAAAAATTTTCTTTTTTTCAGATCATACACGAAATAAATTTGTCTACAATCAAAATTTAAGTTTCAACAACAAAAGTGCATTGACTGACTTACTGCAAACATTGAAGAAGGTTGGGGTTGAAGGAATACCTTTAGCCGCTAAAACTCTTTTAGGTACTAGTCGAGAAACAGTAGATATTGTAACAATAGCAGGAGGTGAGTTACTTTTTTGGGAATTCAGTTTTTGTTTAAATCAAAAAATTTTGAATATTTGAAAGATGTAGATAAGGTTTATATAGACGTTGGAATTGATGGTCTGAAAGTATTTAAAAGCTCGAATCAAACATTATGGCCAATTTTAGGTTCTGTTGTAGGTTTTCCTAAAGAGGATCCTTTCATCATTGGATGCTTTTCAAGCATGGGTAAGCCCCACAATATTGATGCATTTTTGAAGCAATTTTGTGAGGAAATAATATTTTTAAGAGAGAATGGATTGAAGGTAGGCCCTAATGAAACATTAAAACAATTTGAAATTAGGGCTTTCACCTGTGAATCTCCAGCTCGTGCCTTTGTAACGAGCGTTAAATCGCATACCGGCAGAAATAGTTGTCCAACGTGCATATGCGAAAATCAGTATAGCCAAAGAAGAGTTAGCTTTTCTAAAACAGTAGGCCAACTAAGAACAGATGACTCTTTTAAAAATAGATAAGATGTAGGTTATCATAGTTTGGAGTATAGGCAACATGCAAGTTTGTTAGAATCTGCAAATATCGGCATGGTTTCACAATTTCCCTTGGATCCAATGCATTTAGTAGATTTAGGTATAGTGAAAAAAATACTCCAATTGCTTATTAAAAGGGGCAATGTAACAAAAATGAATGCGAAATTGGATTACCTCTCAAGTTTTGTTCCTTCGGAGTTTTACAGAATATCCAGGAATCTTGATGAAATAGGCAATTAAAGTCTACGGAATTTAGATAATTTTTATTATATACGGGAATATTTGTTTTAAAAGATTGCATATCAGACGATTTGTGCTACCATTTTACTTTATTGCATGCTGAAATTCGACTTCTTTCTTGTGAAAAGTCTTATAAGGTAGAATTGAATGTCGCAAATGAAATTTTGAAAGAATTTATAAAGTTTTTTGGGGATTTATATTTAACCTCACCAAAAAAAAACAAATTGGTATGTTAGTATATATGTACAGTATATAGATACTTAAGTTTATATTATCATAAGCCGAAGGCACTGGCAGCCAGCGCTTAGTACTTACGTGTGACAGTTATTTATAATTGTTACCCTTGTAAAAATAAATAAATAAATAGATGTAACCAAAAAAAAAATATTATATATTAATATATTAGTAGAAAAACTTTAAATCTTTAAATCTGTAAATATGTAATATAAAATTTGAAAATTTTTAGTTTGTAAACAAGAAATGAAAAAAAATATATGTTATTAGAATAAATTTAAATATGTTAATATATAATATAAAATTTTAAAATACTTAGTTTGTAAACAATAAATGAGTATAATAATATAAATGTAATTTCGTTTGTGCTGATGAGTTTGTGATGACAACAATGAGGAGTTTAGGCCATTTGTGCTGATGAGTTTGTGATGACAACAATGAGGAGTTTAGGCCATTTGTGCTGAGGAGTTTGTGATGACAACAATGAGGAGTTTAGGCCATTTGTACTGATGAGTTTGTGATGACAACAATGAGGAGTTTAGTATGCCTTTAGAGCAGGGCCGATATATTTTTCAGTTATAAGAAATTGCTATTGGTAAAAGAGAGATTGAATATCACACCGACAAGGGGAAACTATCAGAACTTTCCCATGGCTAGAACAAAAATGTGTAGTTGGATGAGGATAGTTATGATGAGAATGTGAGTGCTTATATGATAGTCAGCTGTCTTGTAGGGGACATATTCCACATGAATAACAACATATACATTAGTTCCACATGTAAAGTAAACTGCCCCGAATACATTAAAGAAATACTCACACGTATATACTCTAACACGAAATATTTAATGACAGATAATGAGAATGTGTTTAATGGACATACAACTAAATCAGTATACGACAGACTACATATAAGTACAACACTCAGTCACACCAGTACACCACTCAACGACGAACGTTCAAGTTGAACGCATACACAGTACACTAATTGAACTATCAACAGCTCTAGCACAGGAAAATCATACGGCACCGGGAGAAGAACTATTTAACGCCGTGAAGCAGTACAACAGGATTCATTCCACCACAGGGTTTAAACCTGAGGAAGTGTTTTTTTTTATTTCCATTATAAATTACGATCTGTTAATATTAACAATAAGTAATTGGTGTTAGGGTTTGGAATTAAAATGTCCCTTCCCTTTGAAAGAGAACATTATTGTCTTTGGTGGTGTTCGGAGCCGCGGATGATCTGCCCTAATGCACCCGCAAATAAACAGTAGCTTGCAAGCACATATGTACGTACATACAGAGGTGGGCACATACATATTTTTCTTATCTATCGCTATGTTGTGCCGGTACATAGAAATTTATGTAATTATCATGTTTTTTATTTCTGTTATTCCTTGAAATCCGTTCTTCGTTGTTCTGCAAAAATATGTCACACAGCAAGTAAGTTAGGCAGTCTTGTACAAATATTTGAAAATAAATAGTCGAATAAAAGGGCAAAGGAATCGTTTTTCTTTTAACATAACGCTACTAAAAAGGCTTAGCTAGCTTTAACATTGGTGACCCCGACGTGATAATATAACGCGCTTTCCGGTATTTTTTAAATCCGTTATTAAAAACGTACAGTTGTGCCTGCCGCGCACTGATATAATTTCGACTCTCGTTTGCCAAGGTCTAATTCTTCGTCATGCAAGGGGAAGATATAGATCGAGCAGCCTTTCTAAGACTGAAAACCAAGGCTATTTTCAACAGATTGGAGCGCTTAATCAAAGAGTTGGCCTCAGACAAGCTGCACAGTATGGACGAGTACAGTATTTCGGCAACGCTAGAATCTCTGGTCGAATTGAAATCCAACTTTTCTGTCGCACATACAAGCTTAGAGGAATTAGATTTTGACTCCATAGCCAGCGATTTGCCAAGCCACTTCGATGCTGCTCTAATCAACCTTAGGGCTAGCTTGCAACGCGAGATAGGTAAACGTAGTACCTCTCAACATTGCTCCACGTTCAGGATGAACTCCAGTGAAGCCCAATTAATCGTCGTGAACGCCAATAGTTCACGTCTACCATTACTAACGCTGCCTAAATTTTGTGGGGCCTACACTGAGTGGACAAATTTCTATTCGCTGTTCACGTCAATTATCGACAAGGACAGCGACCTCACAAACATCGACAAACTACAACATTTGTGTTCCTGTTTGAGTGGCGCTGCCCTCGAAACCGTGCGGTCACTGGAAATAAGCAATGATAATTATAAAACTGCTTTAGAACTTTTGCAGAAGCGTTTCGATAACAAACGTCTTATATTTCAGGCACACGTCAGGGAGATATTTGGGCTGAGCAAGGTGGATTCAAACGTAGGCATGCTCCGAAAGCTGACAGTCAAGGTCACTTCACACATTCGTGCATTACAGTCGCTCGCATCTAACGAGAAAATTGCAGACTGCATCATCGTACAAATGATTCTCCAGAAACTTGACAAAACGACGCAGGCCAAATGGGAGGAAACCTCTTCGATCAGCGAGCTGCCATCCTGGGATCAATTGACTGCATTCTTGGAAAGGCGCTGCCGAATGCTTGAGAATGTTGAGCATGCTGTTCAAGCACAGACTGGTCAGGCGTTAAGGCATAGCAAAAACGACAGTATTAGTCAAAGGAAAACGTTTGTCGCCTCCAAAGGCTCAACACGTGTTTGTGTATTTTGTGGAGCACCCGAGCATGCAATTTATAGTTGTCAACTTTTCGCAAATTTAGATCCGAACTCGCGCCTGGGGGAAGTTAAGAAGCTTGCACTTTGTCTTAACTGCCTCAAGGCTGGCCATCAAATGCGGGACTGCAAATCCGGATCGTGCCGCACCTGCCAGTCGAAACACCACACGCTCCTGCATTTTAACCGCTCAACTGCTTCGTTAACCGATAGTCAAGCCGATGCTTCATCGGTGGCCACAATTCGATCCAGTGCTATGACTGCATCGATATCTGCTTCGCTTAATGCCCCCGTGTCTCCTTCTGATGCTGTGCTCCTAGCTACTGCCGTCATTCTTGTAAAAAATTGTGCTGGAATCTTCGTGTCCTGTCGCGCTCTTTTAGATTCTGGTTCCCAGTTGCACTTCGTCACAACTCGCTTCGCAAATCAACTTCAGCTATTCAAAACAAAAGCTTCTGCTACAGTCTCTGGAATTGGAGATGCCAACTTCCCAACGGAAGGTTACTCACTCGATCTCGTACTTAAGTCGCGGACTTCAGATTTTTCAACAAGCATCACTGCCCTTGTTGTGAAAACCATCACCGACAATCAGCCTGGCTGCTCCGTGAGCACCAACGAGTGGAATGTTCCGTCGAATATACCACTAGCCGATCCTGGGTTCAACTTACCTCAGCGTATTGATCTGCTCATCGGAGCAGGACTGTTCTTCGATCTACTTTGTGTGGGTCAGATACGCTTAGGATCTGGTTTACCACTACTTCAGAAAACTCGTCTCGGATGGGTGCTATCTGGAGGTGGGCAACAAACTCCAAACCTGTCATCATTCGTCGTGAGGCAGAAATCCTCCAGTGGTCTCATTCCCAGCACTCGGCTGGACTATTTAGTACGTCGGTTTTGGGAGATCGAGCACATTTTCGAACCGATCTCTAAGGCCTCCCAAGAAGATCTTGACTGCGAAGCCCACTTCCAGGGAAATTATTTTCGATTGCCATCAGGTGAATACTCTGTTCGTCTGCCCATAAAACGCAGCATGGATGCCCTAGGAGACTCCTATTTACAAGCTCGTCAACGCTTTCAAGGTCTGGAACGAAAATTCGCCCGTAACCCTGATCTAAAGGCAGAATACAGTAAGTTTATTAAGGAATATCTGGACCTCAACCACATGTCGCTGGTTTCCAACGAGGTTGTACAACAATGCAAGTACTTCCTGCCACATCATTGCGTTATCAAGGATGACAGTAGTACAACAAAATTGAGGGTGGATTTTGATGGATCTGCAACCACTACCTCAGGTTTTTCGTTAAATGACCTACTCATGGTAGGCCCAACTATTCAACCGAAGCTTTTTCATATTCTCATTAGATTTCGTACTTTTCCTATAGCACTTACTGCAGACATCTGTAAGATGTATAGGTGTGTTCGCGTCACTCCACCGGACAACATGCTCCAATGTATTTTGTGGCGAGAATCTCCACAAGAAGACTTTCGCATCTATAAGCTCGACACGGTGACGTATGGAACTAAGCCTGCAGCGTTTCTAGCCATCCGAGCCATGCACCAACTCGCAGCAGACGAATCCGCGACTTATCCCATTGGAGCAGAAGCGGTACTTCGGGACTTCTATGTAGATGACCTGATAACTGGAGGC
This sequence comes from Anastrepha ludens, assembly GCF_028408465.1. NCBI lineage: Eukaryota > Metazoa > Arthropoda > Insecta > Diptera > Tephritidae > Anastrepha > Anastrepha ludens. The sequence continues at coordinate 97,490,652 of NC_071503.1, forward strand.
GATTCAATGGCAGAAGTACTCAACATTAAACTGCAAACAACTAGCCTTCTTACCCGAGGAAGCTTCAAGTTACGCAAATGGTGCTCTAATAGTCCTGAGATCCTTCGTGATATTCCTGACGTAGACAAGGAGAAGTTTCTTAAGTTTGACGATGGCAGTGACATCACCAAAGCACTGGGGCTTGTGGACCCGCACAAGGACAAATTGCTATTTTCATTTGTACCACAAAGAGAACTCGGAAAAAACTCCAAACGCTCTGCGTTGTCTACACTAGCTCGATGTTACGATCCCCTTGGACTAATGGGGCCCACGCTGACCAAGGCGAAGATTCTTCTTCAACGAATGTGGAGAGATAAGCTCGAGTGGGATGAGAGTCTGCCACAATCGTTAGACACTGCTTGGTCTGCTTTTTGCACTGGATTTGCAGACATGCAGTATCTATCATTTCCTCGTTACGTTTTTCAGTCTGAAGCCATTAGAGAAATCCATGCATTTTGCGATGCAAGCCTTGAAGCTTATGGGACTTGTGTTTACACGCGATCAACCAAGGACAACAACATACAAGTTCACCTATTATGTTCAAAGGCCCGTGTCTCTCCACTAAAGACCGTCACCATACCCAAGCTGGAACTCTGTGCAGCAACATTGCTCGCACAGCTAATGGATTCCTCCACCGTCCTTTCGTGGCTGCGAGAAGAACCGTCAAGGTTTAACGTTTTTGTCGCCAATCGGGTTTCCACCATACATCAACTGACAGAGGGCATGCAATGGCACTATGTTCCTACAGCAATGAACCCGGCTGACATTTTATCGAAGGGAGCTACACCCCGGGAACTTCTAGGATCGAAACTTTGGATGCACGGCCCACCCTTTTTGCTAATAGGACTATGAATAAGTTCGTGCGGTTTTTTTTCGAAATTTGAAACTTTATTGACGTAAAATGGTTACAAATTTAATATTCAAAATATTGTCCATCGCTTACTACTACTTTTTCCCATCTTTCTGGCAATTCACGGATTCCCTTTGTGAAAAATTCGGTCGGTTTTGCCGCAATCCACGAATCGATCCATTTTTTGACTTCATCGTAATTACGGAAGTGCTGGTCAGCCAGGCCATGTTGCATCGATCGGAAGAGATAGTAATCGGATGGCGCAAGGTCTGGACTATACGGCGGGTGGGGTAGGACATCCCATTTGAGCGTTTCTAAGTATGTTTTGACCACTTGTGCAACATGTGGCCGAGCATTGTCATGTTGCAAAATAACTTTGTCGTGTCTATCGGCGTATTGCGGCCGTTTTTCTCGCAGTGCTCGGCTCAAACGCATCAATTGTCGTCGGTAGACATCCCCCGTAATCGTTTCATTCGGTTTCAGTAGCTCATAATACACAACACCCAGCTGGTCCCACCAGATACACAGCATAACCTTCAGGCCATGAATATTCTGCGCCGACGTCGATGTTGAAGCATGGCCAGGGTATCCATACGTTGCCCGACGTTTTGGATTGTCGTAATGGACCCACTTTTCATCGCCAGTCACAATTCGATGCAAAAAACCCTTTCTTTTGTGCCGTTGAAGCAGTTGTTCGCATGCCATAAAACGGCGTTCAACGTCTCTTGGCTTCAATTCATACGGCACCCAATGGCCTACCTTTCGGATCATTCCCATGGCTTTTAAACGTTTGGAAATGGTTGATTGATCAACTCCCAAAGTTTTTGCAACCTCTTCTTGCGTTTGAGCCGGATCTTGATCGAGCAATTCCTCCAATTCGGTATCCATGAACTTTGGCGGCGCACCCTCGCGTTCTTCGTCTTCCAAGCCAAAATCACCACTTTTAAAGCGTGCAAACCACTTCTGGCACGTTCGCTCAGATAGAGCATGCTCACCATAAACTTCCACCAAGATACGATGACTTTCGGCTGCTTTTTTCTTCATATTAAAATAATGAAGAAGAATTCCCCGCAAAAACACATTATTTGGCACGAAATTCGACATTTTCAAGTGTGGTAAAAATATTGTTGTTTACGCTTCAAATAAAAAACTTATACTGACGTTTGTGCCTTACGACAGTAGCTCTACAATGAATGTTTGGAAATGTGGATCGATGGAATAATAATCAAGTTACGCCATCTGTTGTAAAACCGCACGAACTTATTCATAGTCCTATTAGAAGCGGAGGACAACTGGCCACGCATGTGCTCACCACAACCAAAACTTCCCGAAATTCGACAAAGGGTTTTGCTTTCTGCAAATAATCATATAGACATTTCCCTTTCATTCAAATACATTAACTCATTCGAAACAATGCAGCGAATTTTTGGGTATGTCAGCAAATTTATTAACATCAAAAAATCGCCAAGGTCATCGCAACTTAAGGCTAAAGACATTCATCAGGGAACTCAACTTCTTATTCGCATAGTACAAAGAGGGCAATTGTGGCTGGAGTACACTGTATTGCAAGCCAATAAATGCGTCACTAATTCGAGCAGCATTGCCTCGTTATCGCCATTCCTTGATGACTTCGGAATTATTAGAGTCGGTGGACGATTAAAAAATTCGATGCTTAGCTTTTCATCGCGCCATCCATGCATTCTACCGAAGGATCATCCACTGACGTACGCAATAATCACCTATTTTCATCGTAAGCATCACCATGCAGGTCCTCAAGCTTTACTCGCCTTTATTCGTATGCAGTTTTGGCCAATAGGTGGCAGGAAAACAACAGCTCGCGTTCTACAAAAATGCATTATCTGCCTCAAATCAAGACCGAGACTCGTCGAGCACATAATGGCTGATCTGCCCAAGGAACGCATTCAGGCTTCGCGGCCCTTCATAGTCACCGGTGTGGATTACTGCGGCCCGTTTTATTACAAGCCTGAAGTGCGCAACAAATCGCCACAAAAATGCTATGTTAGCGTGTTCATATGCTTCGCTACAAAGGCTGTTTGGATGGAGTTGGTAAGAGACCTTTCAACGGGTGCATTTATTGACGCATTAAAAAGATTCATAGCCACGCGTGGAATACCAAGATGTATCTGTTCTGACAATGCAACGAATTTTGTAGGCGCTAAGAACGAGCTTAAGGAACTACGAGACTTAGTTCTCAGTGAAAAACACCGCAGCAAACTTCACAACTTTTGCCTCAGTAATGGGTTCGATTGGCGCTTCATTCCCCCTCGCTCCCCGCACTTTGGCGGTTTGTGGGAAGCAGCCGTAAAGACAGCCAAGCAACATTTCTATCGTTCCGCTAGCTCATCAATTCTTGGGTTTGATGAATTGCGTACATTGGTATGTGAAATCTGTGCTGTGATTAATTCGCGTCCTCTAACCCCTCTTTCAGAAAATCCAGAGGATTTGGATGTCCTAACACCAGGGCATTTTTTGATTGGTGGTCCTATGACAGCTCTTCCTGAATCGGATCTCACGGCGCTAAATTACTCGCGACTTGATCGATGGCAACGTGTAACATATATACAACAAGTCTTTTGGAGGCGGTGGACTCAAGAGTATCTCACTCTTCTCCAGCAACGCGCAAAATGGCTTACGCCTCAAGCCAATATTCAAGTCAATGATGTCGTGTGCATAAAGGAAGAAAATTCACCGCCCTTGAAGTGGCCTCTAGCACGAGTAATTGAAGTTATCCCTGGAGCAGATGGTGCCGTACGAGTGGCACTTTTGCGAACATCTAGTGGCATAAAGCGTCGAGCCGTAAACAAACTGTGTGTTCTCCCGGTAAGGGATTCTGTTGAAAGCCGTGACCTTTCAACGGGGGGAGGATGTTCGGAGCCGCGGATGATCTGCCCTAATGCACCCGCAAATAAACAGTAGCTTGCAAGCACATATGTACGTACATACAGAGGTGGGCACATACATATTTTTCTTATCTATCGCTATGTTGTGCCGGTACATAGAAATTTATGTAATTATCATGTTTTTTATTTCTGTTATTCCTTGAAATCCGTTCTTCGTTGTTCTGCATAAATATGTCACACAGCAAGTAAGTTAGGCAGTCTTGTACAAACATTTGAAAATAAATAGTCGAATAAAAGGGCAAAGGAATCGTTTTTCTTTTAACATAACGCTACTAAAAAGGCTTAGCTAGCTCTAACAGGTGGTATTTAGTTACAATTTTACTAATACATAGTTTTCTATAATTTTATATTATTATATTTTATTTTATATTACAGTACGAGCAAGATCTGTGGGTTTTTTGCGGTTTATTCTTCTTGGTTTAAGTTCCCTTTCCGGTATCAGTCTCATCTCTTGGTTTTTGTGCTCTAATAGTCGCAAGATGTGCTTACTGCTGCTTCTTTTTACTGCTTCAGTGACAGTGTCTATGCCGAGGTCGCGGTGAATATCGTCATTTTTTATGTACCAATTTGCGTTTGTGATTGTCCTTAGCATCTTAGATTGACTTCTCTGAATGATTTGTGGGTTTGATTTACTGGCAGTCCCCCAAATTTCTAGTCCGTAGGTCCATGTCGGTCTGATTATTGATTTGTATGTCATTTGTTTATTAAATAAGCTTAGAGTTGATTGTTTTCCTAGTAGCCAGTAGAGTTGCCGGAATTTGTTTTTCATCTCGTTTCTCTTGTTCAGAATGTGTTTTTTCCATGTGAGTTTTGAGTCAATCGTTATGCCTAAGCATTTTGCACTTGAGTGTATTTTTATGTCTTCCACGATAATTTGGATTGGATAGCATGCAGATTTTCTCTTCGCGTATATTTAATCTTGTGTTTTGTCTTTATTGACCTCAATGCCCCATTTTTCAAACCATTGTGTTGTAGCTGATAGCGTATCTTGCAGTGTTTTTGTTGCTGCTTCTTCATTGTGGTTAGCTGACATTAAAACTGTGTCGTCTGCAAATGTAGCTATCATTGATCCTCGAGTAGTTGGCGTTGGTATATCTGCTGTGTATACTAAGTATAGTATGGGGCCCAGTACGCTTCCTTGAGGTACTCCAGCAGACGCCGTCAAGATAACAGAGCACTCATCGTCATATTTTATGAAGAAGTGTCTATCAGTCAAGTAGCTTTTAAGGATATTAAATATGTTAAGTGGTAAAATGGTTTTTAGCTTATATAGAAGTCCTTTGAGCCATACTCTGTCAAAAGCTTTCGCTATGTCCAAATACACGGCAATGCAATATTTCTTCTTATCGAAGTCGTCTGTAATTTTGTTTACTACTCTGTGAATCTGTTACACAGTTGATAGCGTCTTTTTGTTTTAGAATCGGTTTAATTCTGTCAAGCAGTATTTTCTCAAACAATTTAGAGAGAATGGGCAGCAAGCTAATTGGTCTGTACGAGCTAGCAACAGAGCCGTTCTTGTTTGGCTTGGGGATCGCTATAACTTGTGCAACTTTCCGTACTTTTGGGAAGTATTGTAACCTACCTAATTATCCCGTTGAAGAGGTCTCATATGTATTTTATTATAGTATCGGGTAGTTCCTTTAGTATTTTTTCATTTACTTGGTCGTATCCCGGTGTCTTTTTGTCTTTAAGTTTCTTTGTATAATATTTGATTCCTTCTTTTGTCGTGTTTTGTATTGTGTGGTCTGCATTCTCAATTGTGTTCGGCAGCTCAATGTCTTTATTATCCATGCTATTTGTAAATATTGTTTTAAAGTGGTCAGCTAATGTTTCAGCCTTTTCTTTGCTTGTTCTAGCTCATGCGTTGGAATTTGTTTTTATTGGAGGCTTATGTATGGTTTGCTTTCCATAGGGAATAGTTGGTAGCTGTAGTTGTTTCGAGGCTGCTAAGGCACTTCTTCAGTTGATTGTCATCATATTCTTGGAGAATTTTTTTCAGTTCGTTTGATGATTTGTTTAGTTTAGTTGTATCGGCTGGGTGTTTGGAGCGTTGCCAGTCTTTCCTGAGTTTGCGTTTTTGTTTGATTTTGCCTAAAATAAAAGCAGGGATTTTCTTTGTTATTAAAGTGTCTAATATTTGTGTCGATTGTGTTACTGCTTTTATTATGTTATCGTTTAAGTATACGATTGCATTGTCCAGTTCGGAGGAGGATTTCAAAGAGACTCGAGTTTCCATGTTTTCTTTTATGACATCACGAAATATATTCCAGTTCGTCTTATGGTTATATAGCGAGGTGATGGTTTTTCTAACAGGTCTACCCTGGAGCGTTATTATTATATTAATGGTGAGTGGTCTGATGATAAGTCAAGGCATGATTTTATTGCAATGTTTTCATAAGTCAGGTTTTTCATAATACAGAAGTCGATTAAGTCAGGAAGTTTTTTAGTGTCAGTTGGCCAATACGTCGGTTCTCCTGTGCTTAATATGCTGTTGTTATTTGCCTTAATGGCCTCATATAGGTGTCTTCCTTTCGTGGTGGTTATCCTAGATCCCCATGTTACGTGCTTAGCCTTGTAGTCTCCCCCTGCTGGGTATCGATTTCCAACTGATTTAAGATAATCAATGTATTGGTGTTTTGTATTATTATACTTGGGTGGACAATAAACAGCTGATATATTTATTGGGCCAGTCAAAGTGTTGATGCAGACTGTAGTCGCCTGTATATGCTCTACTTTATAACCATCCATTTCTACGCATTTTATTGCTCTTTGGTTTTTTTTTTGAGTGTTTTTTAACAGAGAGAAACACCCCGAGATAAAGGATATTTTAATCGACAAACAGGATAAACTCCTGCTATATCATAACAAAAACAGACACACAATTACGTACAAAAAAGGTGATTTCATATACGTAAAAACCGATAGAAGAAATAAATTAGCAACGAAATAAAATAAACACAAAGTAAAAGAAGATCGTGGGGACACAATTTTAACAGCAAGAGGGAAAGTTATACACAAAGGCAATATTAGAAAACAAGCAAAATGTGCAGTCGCAATAATATTTTTCTTACTTTTGAAAATTGCTATCATTGACTAAATAACTGATTTGAATAACAAAAAATATGTGCTAACAGAGACAGATCCATCCTTTTTATTTGAGAATTCAGAATATTTGTACCACATAGCTAACCTGAGTACAATTCTAGCACCATACGAAACAATAATAAGAAACAGGTACACAATAGATGAAAATCAGGAAGGAACTTTATTAATAAACAGGATAGAAACCTTGAAATCGCAACTTATATCAACCTCACATAGAGCTAAGAGATCGTTAAATTTCTTAGGTTCGTTCTTAAAATTTATAACTGGAACACCAGACCACGACAACCTAATAGAAATTAAGACAGGACTCAATGAACTTATTAAAAACAACAAAAGATAAATTCTCAATTTGAAAAAATCTTAGAAACCTTAGATCTTAAATCAATAACAGAAATAATAATAATAAACGAAGTCTATCAAGAACTTGTAGCCATCACAAATACAATCAAATTTTCAAAAAATGGAAATTTTTATTCAGGCACTTTAAATTTAAATGATATTGAAGAAATAATTACAAATGAACAATTTGATACACCCATAATAAATATATTAGAATATGCAGATATACATATTTGTCTATACCAAACCTGCGTAATAACTATTTATAAATATCCACTTATAACAAACAAATGTAAATTGTGTAATATAACACCACTAATGTATAGACATGGAAAAATAGTTACTGACAAACATATTGGTGAATGTAACAACAAATATACTAGAGTAGATAAATGTAGAAACTATGTAGGAATGAATATATGTATGTCAACAACTGTCAGATGATAATTGGTTTATACCACTTTTGGAAAATAAGGAAGCTAAATGTAACATCATTCAAGAAAACAATAAACCTATGTTAGTATTAGATCACGGTAATATCATCACAGATGGAAAACATACGTGGAATGGATATACAAGTAAAGAACCGAAACTTATCCAATTTAACATATCCACAAACATCGACGAAAAAACATACCTCAACCATCAAGAAGAAACAAAAAACGCAATCCATTCTCACACTAACGAACAATTAGAGATCCTAAAAAATTTAACTTCTGAGTCAGATTACAAATCTACGAATATACAAAAAATGTACAAATACACTATGCCTTTAGAAGAACATCCGATAAAGTTCACACTGTATAGCATTCTCAGCCTAGTAACTCCCGCACTCCTTGTGTACTCTTCGGCCAAAATAAGTACTCTTCGGCCAATAAAGCAGGAAGAAAATAGGAGAAAACTCACTAACGAAATATACGAAGCGGAATTGATCCGCCTTAGAACACAACAACAGTAAAAAGTGAGGACACTTTATCTTAACAAGGAGGGACGTCACCAAATAACACGTTATAACATGCAGCGAATGCATTATCTATGCAAACAGTATCAGACAGCAACCAAAACGGAATTTTCCACAAACAAACAATAGATAAGTATTAGTAAATAACATAAGCAATGGATAAGGACTGATAAACAATTTTCCACGGAAAATCTGCCGCCGCATCCTAGTATCATAAATAGCCCTAAGTATACAAAATGTAGAGCAGTATAGAATTTCTATTAATAAAGAAAGCACGTGACTGTGCAGCATATTTCTTTACTCTATTCTATTCAAATAGAATAACTCGCGCAATTGACACACAGCAGCTGTGGTTGTCGAGCATTTAGAAGACATATTACATACATATGTAACAGACATATTTACATAAATACATAACTCGAATTTCAATTATTCTATTTGTATCTTAATTTTTGTTATAATTCTGTTCTGAGGTAGTTCACTATGACTGATCGTTCGATTTGCTATTACTTCATTATAGGTCCCTTTGTCATTAAAATTTATTTTCTACTTTTTAGCTCGATTAGCAATAAAAGCGTGTTTTTCAGTTCTTTTAAACTATTTTTTACTTGTACTGGACAATAGCTGATAGTGTTCGGCGGCGCCACGACTATTTTAGATTGTTCAGCACCATGGTAACTAGAATGAAGGCCATTACTACTGCGCCTATGAATGCATTTTGTTCTTGTAGTCGCTAGGTATACAATTTTAGCTTTGAACGATATACGCATTTAGAGGAATAAAGTGAGTGGCCTATATTAATAAGCATTGTTTTGCTGGAAGTTCAGAACACAAATATGTACGTACAATAGGCTAGGGTATCAAGTGTGCATATGCACATATAAATATATACATGCATATGCAAAAGAGAAACGTTTGAACATTTGTTAGGCAGGCATTCGATCATTCCGGTATTTACTCCCTAATTAATGTATATAAATATGATAAGCTGATGAGTCGTGAGATAGGTCATGCAGTGCGTATGCACATATGTATGTAACACTATAAGAATTGAAGATGCAATTGAACTTTTGCACAAACATAATTAATATAATATATACATATATATATATATATTGATATACATATATGTAGGTACATATGTACATATATGTACATATATATATCTCAATATACCTAAACATTTGTATGCTCTATGAATTCTCATCTAAAATTAATTTCGACTCGAAAAATTAGTTAAAATTTTCATCAAATTTGTATGAAGTTTTAAATTTACTACATCGCACACAAAAAATTGTGATGTCGTTTTATAATGTATTTTATTTAAATTAAATCGACAAACATTAAAATCACTTTGATTTGAAATGTTGGCGCATATTATTCAAATATACATAAATATACATTGGCGGCCGTCGTAGCCGAATGGGTTGCTGCGTGATTACCATTCGGAATTCACAGAGAGAACGTTGGTTCGAATCTCGGTGAGACTAAAATTAATAAAAACATTTTTCTAATAGCGGTCGCCCCTCGGCAGGCAATGGCAAACCTCTGAGTGCATTTCTGCCATGAAAGCTTCTTATAAAAATATCTGCCATTCGGAGTCGGCTTGCAACTGTAGGTCCAACCATTTGTGGAACAGCATCAAGACGTACACCACAAATAGGAGGAGGAGCTCGGTCAAACACCCAAAAAGGGTGTACGTGCGAATTATATATATAATATATATACACATATATATGTATTAGGAAGGGTCGATTTGTGGGGAGGCAAAAAAATCGCCCATTGCTCTGTGAAAATCATATTCTAGGGATCAAAATAAGAAACTTTGCCGAAGGAACCATGCCTCTAAAACGAATTCTGATGTCCCCCAATTTGGGTCGAGCTTTTTAGTTTCTTTTCTATAACTCACTTAAATTAATTTTTTCATTTGCATATGTTCTGAATAAATAAATTTCTTAAGGGAAAATATAGATATTATTATAAATAAGTAATAAATATTATTATAAATAAATAAAAATAAAGAAAAAACATAGCCATTTAGCTGATTTTTTCATGTAAAGGCCAAAAATGGTGATATTTTTAAATTGGGGGACATCAGAATTCGTTTTAGAGGTATGGTTCCTTCGGCAAAGTTTCTTATTTTGATCCCTAGAATACGATTTTCACAGAGCAATGAGCGATTTTTAAATCGACCCTCCCTAATATGTATGTAACTTTGATTGTACATTTAAGTTTGTTTGAAAATATAAATTGAATAAAATTACCTTTATCAAGGGAACATAAAAACGCACAAGCAAATTCCTTGCAAAATGCCGTCGGCTATTCGTCAATTTTATTTCCTACAGAAGTCAGAAACTGTGCAGAGCCGCCTCCCGGCGGTTGTTGGACCTCATTTTTGACAATTCAAAATATTCGCAGCTCTATACATTAACATTCTCTGAGCAGGAGTTAGTAGAACCAGAGAATGTTAATGAGATGAGAAGGCGCAAATGTTACTGTTCACTTTTTTTAGAACAATTGAGATTTGAAAGGTTTTAGGCGATTTTAGAACATCGACTTTATAGACACCACACTGAGTTTTCCACAAAAAAATTGGAAACACCACACATCTTGCACCTCAACACACAACACATCTCTCACCTCGACATTAAATCAATTAAATTTGTACTATAATCTTATTTTTGAAATAATAAAATAATAAGCGAATACGTATTATTTATTGCATAATTTTTTTTCGATTATTTAAAACAAAAAATTAATTTAAAAAAAAATTGGCGCCGGGAATTGATATCGAGTCTAACATGTGGCGAGGAAAAATACGCGGTGCGTTTATTTCTGCGACTGCCTTTTTTTACTATTTTGTTACTTTTGAATTACAATTTATTACAATTTTTTTTTTCAATTACTTTAAAGAAAAAAATTTAAGTAGAAAAAAAACAAAAATTTGATGCCGGTAATTCATGTGAAGTCATACATACATGTGGTAGGGATAAAGGTTGCGTGCGTTGTGAAATAAAGCTGTGGATATCTTACGTGCGACGGTGATAAGTTTTAATACATTTTCTGAAAAGTAATTCATTACGTTTTTCGTTACATGCGCAAATGAATGTACATACTATGTATTTACTTAATGAGAGTATATAACAATACCAAATATAATACATACATATGTATATATGTGCATGTAAATAGGATTTATTTGTGTCTACAAATAAAATAATGGTTTAAGATACTTACATAAATCAACACTTATTTTATGTTGTATTTCAATTTATAGTTTATGTATTCGACGGCAAATCACATACATATGTATATGAAAATCAATATTGCCAAGGGCAACAACAACTTCCTTTCATATGTACATATGTATGTATGCCCAAATAATCTTCACTTATTTATTCACATGTCACAGCACATCACATTCCTATAAGAAATCAAATACACATTCGCACTAGTGAGCGAATTTCTTCCTAACAAGTGCAAAAACAGTTCTGCTCTAAATTCTATGTAGGTGTGTATGTACAATATATACATACATATACCCACTTTAAGTCCTAGCATACATAAATAAATTCATATGTACATATGTAACTACAAACATGCACGTTCCTACAGACATACACATAGTAGAAAAAGTCTGCGTTCACCTATACAAATATTCTTTGCATTAGAAAAAGTTCAAAACAATAAATATTTCAGACATTTTTTTAATGAGTTTTATTTAGTTCACTTAAACGTAACTATCACACATATTTCGCTACCAATAACAAAATCAAATTTAAAATGAGATCACATAAAATTAAAAAGGCCATTCAAACTAAACGGAAAAAGTTTGCGTTCACTTCAATAATAATAAAATAAAAGGCTTAAGATCATAGGAATGTTTTAAAATGAATAGCTAGTTGGATATCCACGCCTTTTTATGACTTCTAGAAGGCGTCTTTTCATTGATCCAACTAGTTTGGCTATTATTTCTGGACTTATGGCTTCCCATTCCTCTTTAAGCGCGTTCTTAAGCATTTCCTTGCTAGTTATTATACGCTCTCGTTTTTTTTTCCTAGAACGTCCCATAAGTGCTCAATGGGGTTAAGGTCAGGTGATTGTGGGGGTGTGCGAAGTTGTTTTGGAACATTATACAACAACCACAACCTAACAATCTCTGCTGTGTGTTTCGGGTCGTTGTCCTGTTGGAAAACAAATCTTTCACCGAGTCCCAGTTTGATTGCACTTTCTTTCCAATTCGTTTTTAAAATATCGAGATAATCATGTCTGTTCATTATCGACTCAATAAACTGTATATTTCCAACGCCCGAACTAGCCATACACCCCCATATCATGGCACCTCCTCCCCTATGCTTTACCGTAGGTACCAGATTTTGCTTTCCAAGTGCCGTTCCGTTTTTCCTCCAAATAATTTTACGACCTTTTATCCCGAAAATGCAAAACTTGCTCTCATCTGAAAAAATCACACTATTCCAACACTCTGGTGGCTTGTTTACGTATTACTTGGCGAAAGCCATCCGCTTAAGTCGATTTACTCGCGATATGAAGGGTTTTTTTCGGGCCACTCTGCCGTGAAATCCGATTCTTTTTCGAATTTTTCTTACTGTATCTGGATGTACTTTCTTTTGGTATTTTACTTCTATGTCTTTTGAAATTCGGCTTGCTGTTAGTCGTGGATTAGAATTCACAAGAATAGTTATGTTGCGTTCTTCTCTTTCCGTCAGTTTTTTTGGACGCCCAGAACGAGGCTTAGACTCCAAACAATTCGTTTGCTTGAAGTTGTTTATCACTCTTTGGACCGAGGAGTATTGCCTCCCAGCAATTTTCGCGATTTCCCGATAGCTCATACTATTTTGCCACAAGCTTACAATGATTTTCCTTTCACCAATATCTATTTCTTTTCGCCTTTGGTCCATAGTAACAAAAAATGTATTTCTAATATCAATTTTTCCCTCTTTAGATTTGTTCTTAACCGCGTCAACTACATGAATGATTTAAAATTAAATTTAACGTAATTGCCATGCAAATAATCGTCACTATTCGAAATGAACGCACACTTTTTCTGCTCAGCCTATTTAAGAAACTGTACTACAATCCCGTTATCTGAACACGACGCAGCTCAAACTCCAAAAAATTTTGTTCATACCCTCTACGAATAATTTTCTTTGAAATAAGTGAAAAGAAATAACTGAGAGTTTTAAGATAAACACGTTAAATTATTTTAATACTTTATAACAGTGGGTGAACGCAGACTTTTTCTACCATGTGTACATCCATGTGCGTGCGAGCACAGCACTCCCTTCTTGTTTCCACATACTTTTGTCATCCACCAGTCGATATTCCGAATATTGAACTTACGAAAGCAAAATAGCGATGGCTGCTTTACCACTACTAGTCCAGTCAAAAGAGACAAAAAAAATAGCCAACTAAGTAATTTTAGGAGTATGCGAGTTTATGGTTTTATTATGTAAAACCCATCACTGTGAACTTAAATTTGAGTTTTCGGGGTCGGGGGTTGTGTCCCGCGGCCGCCATCTTGGAAATAAGGGTGCAACTGGTTTTTGCGATTATCTCGTGAATTTCGAAAGTTACAAAAATTTTGTAAAATACTTTTTTGTAGATAATAATGTTATCTACAACTTTCATTCAAAACTTTTTATTGTAAAATTAATAATAAAAAAGTTATAAACAAAATTACGCGAAAAATTAAGGGATGAATTGTTTTAAAGCGTAATAACCTTTTTTTTATTGATTTTATGGAAAATATACATCAGAGCTTTTTTATAGAGCATTCTTTTGTGAACATTTTTGTCTATAAGTTTTTTCCGCTATCTTTATTTAGTCGTATGATTTTGAGCTGCTAAGCGGAGCAACCAATACATTAGCGAAGCGCGTACATGATTACACAGGCCGACAAAATTTAACCAACATTCGGACCCAGAAACCAGACTATATATTTCCGAAGGTTTATGATGCGCTGAATCCAAATCTGGCCTCAGAATTGCCCTATCAGCTCTGGTTTTCGAGATATCCTAACCTAAAAGTGCAAAAAACACCATTTTTGCCCATATTTGAGGTTATGTAGCCTTGCAGATGTTTTCTTTCAACAAAATTAAAGGATGACATCTTTAAATACAAGCCTTCTTTTTTCAAATGGCGTTCTGTTTGCTCAAATATCATTTTTTTTCGCAGAGATATCGCATTTTGAAATTTTCATGTTTCGAAATTTTCCTACACCTGAAAATCGATTAAGATAACATAGACATGATATAGTCGATTACTAGTTTTCTTGAATTGAGTCTTATTTTTCTTAAAATTTTGTCTCACACCATAAGTGTGCTGACTCACCACACCTCTACACTATCTAACCTTTGGGTACCGAGTCACACACAGCCCTAACCCCTAGAAACCACCCCTATCATACCGCGAGCAGGCTTACCCACAAACTCCATATATTTCAGGCCCTCAAACCCAAGAAAATTAGTAATCGACTATATCATGTCTATGTTATCTTAATCGATTTTCAGGTGTAGGAAAATTTCGTAACTTTCGAAATTCACGAGATAATCGCAAAAACCAGTTGCGCCCTTATTTCCAAGATGGCGGCCGCGGGACACAACCCCCGACCCCGAAAACTCAAACTTAAGTTCACAGTGATGGGCTTTACATAATAAAACCATAAACTCGCATACTCCTAAAATTACTAAGTTAAATCTTCTTTTGACTGGACTACTACGCATTCTAAAATGTTCTAGAACACAACAAAAACAGCGCACTCATTTCATGCCTCAATATGCGTATGTCGTCCACACCCAAAATCTAAGGGTGCGTGCATGTCAGAGATGCGATAAGCGATAAGAGCGTCGATAAGAGCGAAGCGTAGAAAATTAATGCATGTATTTTAATAGAAGTGTGCATGTCGGAGCAGCGCGCTAACTCACTCTTCGCTCGCTATCATCGATAAGAGCGTAGAAATTGTAGGCTAGTAATTTCTTCGCTATTATCGATGATGGACACAGAAGATTTTATAAGTGCAGTATTTTTAAAACCTGCAATTTGGGATCAAAAAGATCCAAATCACCACAACAGGTTCATTTTGGATAAATTGTGGCAAAGTATTGCAGCTGACACATGAACTGGTTAATAAATCAATACCTAATTATATTGAATGTAACACTGAAAACACCACGGCTAGATGTGATGACAATGCACAAAACAATGTATATCCGATTTAGATTCACAATATTCTAAATGTTTAAAATATTTCATTTTTTTTTTTGTTATTTACCATTGAATATGTTAATTTTTCTCCAATAAAATTATTCGTACGTATGTACCTTATTGTAAGCATCAATCGCTCCTCTTGCAAGATTAGTCTGTTGTGGCAGTTTTGCCAATTATGCTGCAGTCGATCCGAAATTTGAGACAGAATATAATCGAATGTATTGCTTGTCATTCTCATATATTCGAAAAACTTTTTTGGATCCTGCCTCAAACTATTATAGAGATGGTGAAATTCTCCGAGTTCTAGTCTTGCTTAGTTTATAGGATGCGCCGAAAACTGACGTTTTTCCTTTACAGTATTATGTAGATGATAATATGCAGCATTAGACGTCAACAACAACATATTTTCTTCCTCTGAATCACTCATTATTATAAATATTATAGCTCTTCACTTTTCAAAACTTAAATTGCAAATGCAACTAACGCTCTTATCGCAGCTCTGTTTTATACACCACACAAAACTAAAGCTCGACGCTATGCTTTTGTCGCTGCTCTTATCGACGCTCTTATCGCTTATCGCATCTCTGACATGCACGCACCCTAAGCCTAGCGACTACAAAAACCAAATACATATGTACATTCGTAAACGCAGTCGCAGCGGTCATGATTCTTTTAGTCAATATTGGAATATTTCGCGTAGAATTTTTTGCCTATAATTGGTAAATCTTGAATTTTTGTCATGTCGGTGGCCGTGACTACGTATAAATGTTAGGAGTGGGATTATTTTCGAATAATATTCGAATAAACATTATTCGAATAAAACGAATAATACTATTCGTTTCAAATAATTCGAATAGTTGATTATTCGAATACCTTACTATTCGAATACCTCACTATTCGAATACCACCTCACTATTCGAATGCCTTACTATTCGAATACCTCACTATTCGAATACATTACTATTCGAATATCTCACTATTCGAATACCTTACTATTCGAATACCTTACTATTCGAATACCTCACTATATATTTGTTAGCAAAAAAGTACTTGTGTAATACAATTTTTTATTTGTATGTAATGGTAAATAAAGGCGATATTTCGGCTGTGTAAGAAACGAAACTTTTTTCGCCTTAACTCTTACAAAATATCGCCCGAAAACTGGTCGCAATCAAACTATAAATATATTTTATGTAAACAACTTACCTGTTATTGTAAATCCATAGGAATCCAATGCCCTTGAAGTCCAACCATCTGTGGTCAGAGCTATATGAGTCTCAACCTTCCCAATGATACTTTGAGCTTTGACTAATTCATCAGAGTACAAAGCCTCAATTCGTTTTCGAATGGTTTTCCGACAAGGAACTTTTTACCCTGGCTCCAAAACACTCATTAACGATCAAAATCCTTCATTTTCAACAAAGGATGTCGGCAGCATATACATTGTTAACATTTTCGTTAACGCCTGGGTAATTAGTTCTTGGCGGTCTTGGGTAATACTTGTGGAACTGCTGGTTGAAGTACTAACCCGTGACTGTCGCTTCCGGTTTGGAGGCAAAATTTCTTCTGAATCATCTGTAGCACGGCTGCTCGAAGGTTCCGGTTGATTATCAACTCCATAACTGAGTTTATGCTTAAAGTTATAATGGTTCCATAAACAAGTGGTGGATCCCACACGTTTCAGCATATCACCACAATAATTGCAGGAGGCCTCACCAGTATTTTCCACGATTGTAAAATGTTGCCAAACTTTGCTTCTGGGCATTATTATTATTTTTTTTATTTGTCTTGATTGATGATTAGATTGGCTGAACGCTCTTGCTTGAGATTCTTGATTGTTAATGAGTGATCTAAGGGCGGGATTTAAAGAAATACAAAGGAAATATGTATACATAAGCGATCGAAATTCCCCCAACTAAACTCAACCCAAAGAAAAGTTTGCCTGAAATGTCCATCTATATATTTCTCATCGCCAGTTACCTAAGCGTATGCATGGTCGTAGGACTGTCTGCACTCGTTTATCGGGCTTAGGTCAGTCAGTAGCAGGTAGAGTATGTGAGTATGTATATGTATGTGCATATAATAGTACTGCGAAAAGCAAAAAACCTAAAAGAAAATAATTTCACGCCTCAAGCAAGAGTAGTCCGCTAATCTAAGTAAATATTTACCAAAATATGAAACAAAAACAAAGCGCCGACACAATAAAAAGTAGGTAGTATTTTCATTTAATCTAATATAAGCCTTTGCGTGGTTTTTGAATTTGCATACATAGGTACATGCACTTGTACAGAAACCGATTAGTAGTCCGCTAATGTAAGTAAATATTTACCAAAAATATTCGAATAGTGAAGTATTCGAATAGTGATGTATTCGAATAGTAAGGTATTCGAATAGTAAGGTATTCGAATAGTGAGGTATTCGAATAGTGAGGTATTCGAATAGTGAGGTATTCGAATAAACGAATAAAAAATTCGAATAAATATTATTCGAATTACGAATACCTCTCGAATAAAAGATTTTATTATTCGAATAATTTTTATTCGAATAGTCCCACCACTAATACATGTTTGCACCCTTATATGTACATACTTATGTCTTCTCACCGCTCGACAGCCTCTAGTGCCTTTGAATGCCAGTTAGATTCCTTGAGCAATTTCAGCGAATCACATGTTTCTCTGCGGTAAAGCCGCATATGTGTGTATATTCACGTTCATATACGTATACCCTATGATCAGAAAGTACCAGGAATGTTTAAGTAAAACCAAACAGAGTAAAATTCAGGCCAGTTTATTTTATCTCCTTCAAGCAACACACATGTCCAAGGTTTAACCCAGTCCTCCATGCACCCCTGGTAGGCCGACGAAGGGATGGCCTTAAGCTCCTTCGTCGCATTCTCTTTGATCTCCTCTATCGACTGAAATCTCCTTCCGCGAAGTGGTAACTTCAACTTGGGGAAGAAAAAGAAGTCGCACGGGGTCATATTAGATGAACACGGTGCTTGCACGATGGGATTTAGTTGGTGTAGGTTTGTTATATTTATTAGAATATTGGAAACCCACATTTGATATGTTTTCCTTGAGCCTGTGAGATTGGTATTGTGTTGCCTAGTATGCAGGCGTGACAATCTGCAGAAATGGTTTCCAGGTTAATGCCAAGTTTGGCCCCGATCCGTTAAAACCTTGGCTGTATTCAGAATATGCTCTTTACCCGTTGTCATTGAGTTAACCGCGTAGGCTCAGTGGATTTAATTCTGACTAATACCGATCTGGCTCTGAACACAATTCTTCATAAGAGATTGTGTCAACCCTCGCATGGCTTCCCTGTTTGCACAGATAACCATGGGATCAACAATAACGCATAGTAAAAATGACGGCTCTGGTGGCTAAAACTAAAGCATGGAACACTTTAATACAAATGAAAAAAAAAATAAAAAATAGTTTAAAAAAACTAAAAAACACGCTTTTATTGCTAATCGAGCTAAAAAGTAGAAAGTAAATTTTATTGGCAAAGGGACCTATAATGAAGTAATAGCAAATCGAACGATCAGTCATAGTGAACTACCTCAGAACAGAATTATAACAAAAACTAAGATACAAATAGAATAATTCAAATTAGAATTAAAAGCGTGGGATGCTTGATATAGTAAATATTACAATCATTCTATTGGCAACTACCTATGTTCAGAGGGTTATGAAAGTGAAGCAAAATGCATCCCACGCTTTTAACTCTAATTTGAATTATTCTATTTGTATCTTAATTTTTGTTATAATTCTGTTCTGAGGTAGTTGACTATGACTGATCGTTCGATTTGCTATTACTTCATAATAGGTCCCTTTGTCATTAAAATTTATTTTCTACTTTTTAGTTCGATTAGCAATAAAAGCGTGTTTTTTAGTTTTTTTAAACTATTTTTTATTTTCTACTTTTTAGTTCGATTAGCAAAAAAGCGTGTTTTTTAGTTTTTTTTTTTTAACTATTTTTTATTATGAATGAAAATTATTGTTATCATTGCAGTCAGTGAATAAATGATTCGATATATTCGTGTTATATTTAATTCCTTTCTTATCGACTGTGAGTCTAAAGCTATACAGTTATCGGCCGTGACAGTTAAATTCATCTTACTTTTTGCCCACAGTAAAAAAAAGAAAATATTAATCCTGGCAATCCCAATAAGGATAATGGAAAACTTTTATCAAATTATTGCATTGTCATCGGTCCTTGATAGGTGTGCAAAATTTCAAGTCGATCAGATTTTTAGAAGCCAGTGAAAACTAAGCTCAAAGATTCCGTTACATACATACATACATACATACATACAACCCGAGCTAATAAAAGTGTGTTAAAAATAAACGAAACAAGAGAAATAAATGAAATGGAATAGCAAAATATGCTTGCTCACGGTTGGCTGCCACGGATAGACACGCCGAGCCGGAGAGCCACAAAGCATTTCGAAGATTGGCTCATCCGCTAATATGGCGGCAGAGAAAAATTTTGGAAAACGAAAATCTCGTTTAACAAGCTGGGCGAAAAAGTAAGTGCCCTCATGAACATGGTAAACGAGAACGAAGGAAAGCGTCGTACCATCCACCAACCTATGAGCGACGCTATATATAATATAAAATCCCTCAACCACCGGGCTACACACAAATGCGTAATTGCAATTGCGTAATAGCCTGTCGTGAAAGTAGCACACAAACGTCTTCTTGGCCGAGAACTACAGCAGAGATAAGTCGCAAAAAGGAAGTCATTGAGACTGCGGAATAACGCGCGAAAGAAAGAAGCAGCGGGAAAAACTCAACTAGCGGGAAAAGCGCATGTAACAGCTTCTTCCCACTCAGCCCAGCCAAAGTCAATCAACGAGTGGACACTGGAAAAAACCTGGAAAAGGCAAAAAAAAGTTATTTATAAAAGTGGCACCGGGAGAGTAAGGCCATAATAATTACAAAAACGGGTAACAGTTTGCTACGCTGACATACTAAAGAAAATGAAAAGCGACGATAAATTCAAGAATTTCGCTGAATCAGTATCGAAAATAAGGACAATCCAAAAAGGCGATCTCTTAATAGAGCTGAAAAAATCGTGTCAGAAATTTACTGGTTTTAAATCTATCAGAAGCGTCACCTTAGGTATGCGAAGTAACAGAGCCGGTGATTACTCATCGTATCATGATAGAGTTCAAAGATATCTACGAAGTGGCCTCCACTTGGACTCCGAGCAGCATATACGGGCGCCTAAACGGCCACCATTAGCCTGCAAGCTCTGAAAGGCAAAAAGCTAATAAAGATTGGCAAAATCAAAATTTGATGAGTTGTCTGTCGCTTGCGAGAACGTGTTTCGTTACAAAAATGATACAGGTGCTTACAGTATGACCACATGTCACGTAACTGCTCTAGTGAAATAGATAGATCAAAATGGTGCAGAAAATGTGGTACTTACGGCCACTTCGCTAAAGAATGTCAAAACAGTCCGAAATGCGAGCTCTGCGAGGCGCAAAGAAAGAAGAACATCAACCCCCTCGCTAGGAGCTACAGGTGTCCAGCATTTAAGAAAACTCTGTCAAATAAAAGCCAATGAAAATGGTTCTAATAAATCTAAATCACTGTGAAGCTGCTCAAGACATAATATCACAGACAGTCAAGAAAATCAAAACAGTGCAAAAATGATAGCACATGGGCCTACGGCAGCAGGAAATGCGCAGCTATTTGGCTCTGCGGAGAGCTTGCTTTCCAAGAGGAGTATAGCGTTGGGGAAGAGTTCGTGCTTTGTAAAATATTTTTGAAAAAATTTTGTCAGCTGTTACACAAGACCCAGTTTGACAATAGAACAGTTCAAACGGCTTCTTCAAGATGTTGTACTGAAAGTTGACGGAAATCACCTTTAATTGTAGCGGGTGACTTTAACTCCTGGACATCAGAATAAGGTAGACGGCGTACAAGGCAACTCTAGAATTACTACTCTAAATAGCGGGTCAATTTATTAATTCAATTAAGTCAATTAAGAAGGGGTTGGGGTTAGTCCTAGATATTAGCCTGACAAATGATACCTTTGCTAGAAAGATCTAATGGAGAGTGAGTGAGAACAACACCCAAAGCGATCATCAGGCTATTATAATGGATTTACCGACAGGAGGCTCAAAGTCGCACCCAAACTAACAGATCCAAATTGGAAGGACAAGAAGCTTGATAGCGAAATCTTTCAAGCATATTTCAACCCATAGTTGGTTCCGCCGAGAACAGAAGTAAACTCCTAATAGAAGGACTAGGAGAAGCTTGCGACGCTTCCATGCCCAGGCGAGAAATGCGTATTTCCGTGCTACTGGTAGAACGAAAACATCAAGCTATTGAGATCAAATTGCCTCCGCACTAGACATGAGATGCAGCGCAGCAATGTTTATAATTTCAGATCGGTAAGGCAGTCAGTAAAAACAGCTGTTATAACTAGCGAACAAGAAAGTTTCAAGAAACTCAACCCCTAGGGTACTGCTTACCGGGTGGGATTATCCAAAACAAAAAGCACACAAGCCCCCAAAATAACTTGCCCAGAAAGGTTGCGAAAATCTTTGCGACTCTTTTTATTGTAAAATACGACAACATATTGTTGCACTGTATCCAACACGAAGTAGGCGACATCCCTTGCGCTACCGAACGAGAACTCCGAGAGGCGTGCAATAAAATTCAGTCCCTGAAAGCTCCGGGCCCGGATGGCATTCCAACTAGGGCTTTAAAAATCCCGAGCGCTGAATGTCCACGAATATTTTTAACAGTATTCCAAACTTGCTTTAACGAAGGCACTTTACCAAAAAGGTGGAAGATGCAAGCCCTAGCGCTTTACCCAAGGGGAAAAAGCCACGTCTTACCGACCGGTTTGCCTACTAGGCACAATGGGAAAAATTCTTGAGAGAATTATCTGTGAGAGGCTATCATCTTTCGCAGAAGACAAAGGTATTGTGTCCAACTTACCTGTTCGGCTTCAGGAGATCCCGCTCAACAGTGCATGCCATCAAATGCGTGGTGAAATCAGCAACAGAAGCCGTTGAGGACAAGAGATGGCGTGGCGAGAAAATAATAATGCGGTGTGGTAACTCTGGATGTTAAAAACGGTTTTAACACAGCGAGATGGCAACGTGTACTAGAAGTCCTCGTAAAAGTAAGGGCTCCTTATTGTATTATCAGAATAACTAGGAGCTATCATATTTTGCGGATCGTGAACTGAGGTTAAAGGCATTGAGGAGTAAGTAATGTAAGAGCAGGGGTTCCTCAAGGATCAGTTCTAGGCCCACTACTATGAACCTTATGTACGATAAGCTTAGACTAGATATGCTTCCCAGAATGAAAGTCATTGGATTGGCAAGAAATTGAGAGGATCATCAGCGAATCAAGGCTTGATTGACGTACATGAACCTGGAATAAGCTGAGCACAAAACTGATGTGGTTCTAATAAGCACCTATCAGGATGTAGAATCGATGAAGGTAAAAATTGGGACTCGAACTACCAATTCAAAACTTGACATTAAATACCTAAGGGTGATGATTGATAGTCGTTTAAATTTTAAAACGCTGTGAAGAAGGCATCGAGTGTGCAGTCGACGAATAATGCCAAACAACGGTGGCCCTAGTCAAAGCAAAAAAATACTGTAGCGTTGTCAGCACGGTCCTTTATATGCAGCACCAATGTGGTTTGATGAAAAACATCAATATCTACGCAAAAAAACTAATTTTATCGGCTAAGCGCTTTGCGGACTATCTGCGGAATGATCAAAAATCAAGTATTTTTCTAAAATTTAATGGACGATAAAACTGCGTATACTATTTTTTTTTAATCTGATTAAAAAGTTTGAAGTTTTAATGAAAATTTGTCAATAATTGATCAAAATTTTGAGGTCCTATATTTTTTTCTTTTTCTTTATAAATATAATACAATATAATATAATATACTCCATTTAATATGTACTTATATGTAGTTGTTTGAAAGGTGGTGCAATTTATATTAAGAAAAACTGCATCCGAACTTTATAAAGCTTGATATATTTTTTAGGGCTCATTTATAAGCCGTCTTTTCATGAGTGCCCATAAAGATTCGATGGGGCTAAGACCGAGACAAGACATCAATATTATTTATTTGGAAAAAAATGGTTTCTGATTTTAGCTATAATGGATAAGGTGTCGTCTTGCTAGAAGATAGATTCATTCATACGAAGCATTTTCACAGATGAGAGTAAGTTCGTTTCCAATAAATTTGTGTAGTCCTGAGTCATTTATGAAGTGTAATTTACCATTTGCTGAAATGCATCACTACCCCATGACACTTGCTGGAAACTTTACCGTCCGCCTCAGTCAGGCCATATTTTAAGCTTAGCTCTTCGTGTGACTCAAAGCAAACAGACTGAGAAACAAATTTTTTGTTTTTTCGTTTTCGTTGTAAAACTTATGAGGAATGATGTTATTGTACAAAGATTTTTTCGTTAGAAAATTAAGCGTTAACGTCGCAAAAATTTTTTATAAAACATTTGTGAAACAGTAAGCAAGGGCTTCGTTAGCAAATGCCTCTCAAAGTTTTTTTATAATTGTTGAAATTAATTTTAATGGGTTGTGAACCTCTTTGCACACTCATTCTTCTTCGTATTTCTTTTGATTTCTCTTTTCCTTTTACACTAGTAAGAGCGCTGCATAAAACGATTTTTAATCTAAAACCTTCATTCAACGAAGTCAGGGTGCAAAACTGCGGAAAGATTTCTAAAATAATAAAATATATAGTCTACAATATTGAATTCCTTTCGGAATAAACATTCATACAGGTTAACGCAAACTACTTCTCTTAGCCAAGTCGTAGCCGCAACATATTTATTCGCGTTTTCCGCGGCCGTTAAAGTGTGGAAGGTTTGAAGCTCTCTAAATAAACGAGCCGGACGAAATCATAGAAAAACGTCGCAGTCTTAGGCTCAACAGATTAGAAGATTGAGGTGAAGTGCAGCCTAATTACACCTCCACCATAAAGACCGCCGCCAGTACGTAGGTATATCAAGTCCACAAGTGCTGTCAGTATGTGCACGAGCTTCACAACTACCGCCCCTTCTTCAGAATCCGTAAGTTTAACATAGGAGATACAGAATCAAATCGCCACTCTTCAAAGGCACTTACAAGAATCACAGGTAAGATTAAGTGAGCAAAACCACCATCAACAAATGTTGAAGATTGCTTTGCGTCACTCAGTTCATTTATATAGCGCTACATCCACAACCGCCACAACAATACTTGTTGTCATTTTGGCTCCAGCTATGGGTGCAGCATTATATGAATTCCCATATCTGCGATGTAGTGCACATAAGCTAAATTTGTCAGCTAGCGCAACAAAAAATAACCAGAGCCAGAAGACTGGCCAATTTTTTATACAGCCTACATCCACTCCAATCTTCAATTTTCCGAGTTCGGAAAACTTCCCATTTTGGGAAGAGATATTACTCTGTGCTCAAATAACAGCTTCAATTGGAGGGTATCCGACAAGAAATCCTTTTAGAACAAATCCAAGAAGAACAAACACATTCAATAAAGTAGCCAAGTCTAAACATCAACAAATCAATAAAACCATAACTTCAAGTAGAGACTTAGAAGAGAAAGTAAGAGCTTACGAAGTTTCGTTGACGAAAGAATTTGAAGCTTCATGTCCTGTTACGTACGACAAAACCACTTATCCCATCTGGTGGAATAAGGATTTAAGTAAGCTTAGGAAAATAACAAGAGAAATCTTCAACATCTGCTATAAATATAAGTACTTTTAACCTTACAAAGACTGTCTTAGGGAATACAAGAAAGCAGTCAGAGAAGTTCAGGCAGAATCATGGAAAGATTTCTGTAGTTACATAAAATCAACCGTGGGGGATCACGCAGCCAGACTTAACCTCCCTTTCAATCCCATCTGCAGAAGCTGTGAGGCGGTAGGGGTGAAAGAAAGTATCTTCCACTATCTATGCGAATGTCCAGGTCTATCTAGAGGCGGCCGCCGTGGCCGAATGGGTTGGTGCGTGACTACCATTCGGAATTCAGAGAGTGAAATGCGGTTCGAATCAAAAAATTAAGAAACAATTTTTTCTAATAGCGGTCGGCCGAGTGTATTTCTGCCATGAGAAAGCTCCTCATAAAAAATATCTGCCGTTCGAAGTCGGCTTGAAACTGTAGGTCCCTCCATTTGTGGAACAATATCAAGACGCACACCACAAATAGGAAGAGGAGCTCGGCCAAACACCCAAAAAGGGTATACGCGCCAATTATATATATATATCTAGAGCAAGGCTTCGCTCTTTCGGCAAGCCCTTCTTACAGCAAATTAATGAAATCTCAGAGGGAGAAACGCGACATCATCACACGAGAACAGTAGTAGTAAAACGGTGCTTGTCGCTAATTCCGAATATTTCAGCAGGAATACTCAACCACTGCAACAACAAGATCAAATCGACTTTATTATACAACTACACCAATCTGGAAAACAATCAGCGGTTGCAGAATGTTGTTACAGGAGAAGCGCGCAAGGAGATTATGTCGCTTTTAGTTCATCCAGACAATGGCGGAGCCGCCTTGGAGCAACTCCGTTTTCGCATCGGAAGGCCCGTACAATTAATTGAGAGCCAGTTACGTCAAGCGAGGGATTTGCTTAATATTTCGGGGAATGCTTTATAAAAATTGGTACATTTTGCCACTAAAGTGAGAAATCTGGCAACATTATTGTGATCAGCGAATGACAACAACACATCACCAACCAAACGCTATTAAAGGAATTATTACCAAAGTTTTCAATGAGTAAGAAACTGGAGTGGGCCAGAGTTGCCGCCTCAATACGGCCGTTT
The DNA here is from genome assembly GCF_028408465.1 of Anastrepha ludens. NCBI lineage: Eukaryota > Metazoa > Arthropoda > Insecta > Diptera > Tephritidae > Anastrepha > Anastrepha ludens. The sequence continues at coordinate 97,516,931 of NC_071503.1, forward strand.
CCGACAATAAGTAATTTAGCGCTTTGGTAAGTGAACTTGCTAATCTGATAATCACAGTGGCAGACATCGACAATAAAGAGCAAAGTTGTCGTATGGTGCTACATACATCCGAAAAACAATGTCCGGGATATGCAGGCGTAATTCCTTCAAAGTGCCCACTATGTCACGGGCAGCATAAACTGCAAGATTGTCGCAGTTTTCTAAATGCTGCAGTGTCCAGAGAGGTTGCAGTACGTCTGACAATGGGGGCCAAAGCAGAATATTTGAGTGGTTCTACAACTGCTCCGCCAATCAATCCGAAGGAGAAATTTCGGAGAATAGTGCAGAGTGCTAAAAGGATTATACTTAAAAGAAAGAGCGGCACGTGAGCATGTCTTAGAGAGATTTTTGATGGAAGCGGAGAATATAGTAAGCTCACGCCTATTGACGTAACCAACTCTCCTAGTGAAAAGATACCTCTATAACACAAGCAATGGCCCATAGCACGAAGTGTAAGAGCCGCATTCTGGAAGTGTGTAAGTTAACCCGAAACGATGATTAACGAATTCCTGCGCCAATATTTTCTGCTCAATTTTCGCTTACAGCTATATAATGTTATAATGTTGACTACAATTATCAAACTCTAACAAACACCGCAAACCGTGGGATTCTCTGAGCCTGTATACTCGCAGCCAAATACCAGCTTAAGACAACACTGCATGCGCAACAGGTAACAACAACAACGACGGTAGCGGCGGCAGTAACGATGTCAACGGCACAGACTAAGGCTTACAAATAAGTAAGATGCGATAGTTAGTTTTAATGGGCAGGGCCTGGTGAACTTGTTCACGGATGGATCGAAGTTGGAAGGAAAGGTTGGCGGAGGAGTATTTTGCGAAGGGCTCCCCATCAGACTCAAATTCAGGTTACCGGACCACTGCAGTGTGTTCCAGGCAGAGGTAGCCGCAATCAAGGAGGCAGCTGATTGGCTGCTCAAATGTGTACTAACAGTCAAGAAGGTAAATATTTACTCTGATAGCCAAGCGGCAATAAGGGCCCTCAGGTCTATGACGGTGCATTCGAAATTGGTCAAGGAATGCTTGACCTCACTTTCGACTGCGTCCGAATTCTTTGACATCAGCCTCATCTGGGTTCCCGGTCACAGCGACATTGCGGGAAACTGTGAGGCGGATGAGCTGGCCAGACAAGGGACATGTGAGGTGATTTCCCCGCGGAGGGAGAAAATTGGAATCCCCCTGACTACCTGCGGTCTGCTCCTGGAAAGATGGGCATCGCGCAAACTCAGCGAGCGCTGGGCAAATGCACAAACGTGCAAAGTCGCGAAATCCTTCTGGCCACGTGGGGACCGAAGGTGCTCGGGTGAGCTTCTGAGGCTGACAAAATATCAGCTCTCCAATCTAGTGGGTTCTCTCACAGGACACAATGCGCGAGGAATGCATGCTGTGAGACTTGGAATCACCTCGAGTCCTTTCTGTGCTGGATGTATGGAGGATGAGGTGGAATCATCTCAGCACCTTCTCCTTAGCTGCCCTGCCCTGGCGGGGCTAAGATTCAGGCATCTTGGCTCTTACTTCTTTGCCACGCCTGCTGATATAGCTGGCGCTGACAATAAAAATCTGATGAGTTTCATCAGCAGCATTAAGCGGTTGACGCAAACATAGTCATCGTTCATAATCCGCACGCTCCACCCTTCCCATCACCACCTCTCCCCGCCCACTCCCTGCACCTCATCGGACCTTTCCCTCTCCTCACTTCCTTGAAAATGGTATCACAAAGGACGAATCTTTCTTCGTCCAAGTGTGCTCACTCCCTGGGCAACCATACTAACCTAACCTTACCTAGTTTTAATTTAAACACAATAAAGCACAAACGTGCACCTAAAAGTATCGAGGGCTTAATTACAGAAATAAAGTATAAAACAATTTCTTTTGGTGAATCAAAGTTTAGTCTCCGAAGTTCTTCAGGTGAGTGATTCCATGATAGCAAATTTTTCAGAAAATATTACAAAAAAGTTTGTGAATTAAGTTATACAGCTATTAAAAAGGATCTACCGATTATGTAAAAATATACGTCACAGTTATTGGAAGATCTTCTAGAAAAAATAATTAAATTGCAAGTTACAAATAAAATGGATTCCAATCAGGTTACCGCCGTGGTTAAAGCATCCGTCTCAGGTTCTCTGGAACAGCGAAGACAGACTTCAACGCGTGACGGACCAAATTACCACTTTGACCACCGGAAAATCGCTAAAAAACATTCAAACAGGTAAAAATCCTATCCCACGTGAAGTGTGAAGAACCCCTAGACTTGGTAGAATCATTGCTAGAATTGAATGGACAAAAAAGTGTATATGTGTCCTGGCGACAGGTGGCGCATACAGCATATGAATAAGGCTGTAATGACACATGAAGGCTAAGTAGCAGAATCAATTTGTGAAAAACATAGAGCGGATGCTTTAATAGTTTTCGTATCAGGTCTTAAAAGGTCTCTTTGTGACATACTATTTGCCTCTCGCCCTACTGTCCTATCTATCGCTCTAGCATTAACCCAAGAGGTGTAGGCAAATAGGGAAATATACCTATTTACTTCATATCTTGAAACATCTATTAAAGACCAAAATAAACTAAGAAGAAGCATTAACTCAGAGAAAATAGGAATGACAAGTAAGAGAAAGCCACTTCCATCGATGTTAATCCGTCGGAGTCTAAGCTATGGCTGAACATAAATTGGCGTAGAGAACCATCGCAGACAACCACCTGAAGCCAGCAGCATAACCGAAATAATTATAGGCAGCGTAAAGTTCAAATCAATAACAGATAAAACGACAGGCAGACCTATATTCAGGTAGCTGGGGGTGAAGTTGAAGTCCCCGAACAAGAACAATTGGACACGGAATCATCAAAAAATTGATGACACCAATACCCGAGCTAAAAAATTTGATTATGGTGTCCACGCCATTTATAGTAAAGTCTTTGCATGGCAATAACCCTGTTAGATAAAAATGTAGAATTAGGATGTTCGGCGTAAGTGCAAATTTTTTTTATACTGCCAAATATTACAACATTCGATGGAGTAGTAGAGCTTGATTTGCTTAATCAAGTAAACGCTCAAATAGAGTACAGGAACAAGGCATGATTTCGGAACTGAAAAACTATCATTTCACAAATGTAAAAACGTAACATTATAAATATAAAAAGCGAAGATATCCCTTCCACCGTTCGTGAATAGTTTTGTAAAATGATTAAATATAAAAATAGAGCTTTCGTTGACCTTAACGAGTCGCTACCCGTGTACAATTAGAACAGAAACGCAAGAACTCGATTTGGGTTGTTGGTAAAAAAGGAATGGATCAGGCGGTGAACAAAAAGAAACGACTTGTGATCGACTTCAGGAAACTGAACGACGTCACAGCAGACAAAAACCCCATCCCAAATGCAATTGTGATCTTGTCTAATTTAAAAGGTACCCCAAGTATCTTCTAGAGAGCAACTGATGATGTTCTCAGGATACAAATTGGCAAAGACAACGTAATTGTCTATTCAAACACGGAGGAGGACCATTTGAAAGGTATCGAAAGGGTGCTGCGGAATCTCTATGAAAAAAACATGAGAGTATCCGCAGAGAAATCAAAATTTTTCGAGACGGAGGTGGAGTATTTGATATTGGTTATTCCAAGGGGAGGTGTAAAAACAAGCACCGACAAAGTAAATGGAATTAAGTGTAATGAGCAGCCAACCACTTTGCAAGGCTTTCGTGCTATCCTTGGTTCTGCAAGCAAAGGATTTTTTCGTTTTGTTTTTTATTTTGACTTATTTCGAAGAACCTTCAAGGAAAAAAGTTGATTAGAATGAAATTTAGTACGAAATTTACACGGTAATCTTCGCTGTGAGCGGTATCACACTGACGTATCCAGATTTTGCCAAATTATTTGATTTGACAATGGAGGTATAGGCGCCGTAGCTTTGCAAGAAAAAAAGCCGATCTCTTTGATATCTGCAGTAATGGTTACATCAGAAGGTAGGATAATGCAGAAGATTGGCGAGCTGGCTCCGGGAACGGCAAATTTAAAGCTGACGATACCGGGCATTGAGAAAAGGGTGACTGTTGTTAATTAACGGGATCCCTCCAGCAGTTGATGAGTGTTTGTCAGAACTTTTCGCTAAAATTTGCGGTGCAGCTCAGCATGAATCTCCTCCTTTGCGTGATGCTTTTCGACTGCGTAATGCAAAAGGCAATGGGCAAAAAAGTAGCTGCCGGCAGATGGTTCAATTATAGTACATGAGAGCCTGCAGAAAATGATGTGCGAAAAAAAAACAATTAGCGTCAGTATTCTCTATTCGTGGGAAAGTTTGTATGCGGCTAAAACCAAATGAGGAGCCCAAGTTAGTTTTCAGCACAACACAGGTATTAGCACGAGAACGCAAAGATGATTTTATCATGCGCTTTTTATCAATGCTTTTTCTCTTAGATATAAGTTCAGAATTTAATATAACTTTAATGTTTTACTTTGTTTTCAAAGTATATCTGCTTTCCCTATTTTCCCATTCTACCAATCTATATCTTTTCTCAACTATTATTTTACCTTTTCCTGCTTACACATATTGCAATATTTATTCCACTAATTGTTTGGTTTTGCACTCTTATAAAGTGCGTTGTTTCCGTTATTATTATTGTTATGAATTTTAAGAGTCGCTTTCGTTTCAAATCAAGTCATCAGTCAATTCAATGACAGCGTAATATGATGCGCATGACTTAGCTGACATCGTAAAGATATCAAAATAACGTGTCGGTTTTATATTGCATGAGCGTTTGACTAAGAGATATCTCTGTTCAAAATGTATGCCGCGTTTCCTCACTGATGACCACAAACAAGGAACGTGTTGGCGATGGCAATGAAAGAAAGGGAGGTGTATATTGTAGATCTGCTTAAAAAAACACCTTAAAGCACCAAGACCAGTACCGTCCCACAAGGGTGAGATATAACATGTGGACATTTTTTCCACATATCAAAACTATTTCTTAATCTGTGTTGACAAGTTTACGACATTCGCAATAGTGCAAAAAAATTCTACTATATAGTGGATGTAAAACCACAAATCCTGCAACTTCTAAATATTTTTCCAAATGTTAAGTCAATGTCTTGCGATAACGAAATATCGCTAATTCCAACACAATATAATTAATATTGCAAAATTTCAATAATGTATAAATAGCAAACGCTCTACCGCTTCAGAGTACCTCAAACGGGCAAGTGGATCGTTTCCAAAGCACCCTCTACGAGATAGCTAGGTGTTTGAAACCTGAAAGAAGCTTAAGTGGTATAGTAGACTTGATATTGCTCGCGACGAAAGATTACAATAATCTATTCAAAATCTAGTCTAAATCAGGGGTCACTGGAACGGCAAAAGCGGCCTTAATCACTCCAAAAAGTTTTTGAACTTTAATGCCAACAGAGCAAAATCTGCTCTAACCTTAAAGGGCCTCAGATTACTCTGTGGAGCACTAACAGGTCACTTTGCCTGTAATAAACACTTTAACACAAAAGGGTTTTCTAGTACAAGATTATGCAGGTTCTGCTGTGATGAGGAGGAGTCTATGGAACACTTAATCACCAACTGTGCGGCATTAGGCCACAGGTGACAGACAATCCCGGGCTCGTACCTACTAGAGGAGGAAGAACTACAATTGGTCCCTCCTAAGGAGCAAATTCGATTCCTCATTATACTATTGTAAATAATTATAATTAAGTAATTAGAGGCGCACAATAGATCAATCTGGTCGCAGTGCATAAAGGTCTTAGCCTAACCCATACTACCATTACCATTACCATTACCATAATCTATAACATAATCTATTCATTCGGTCACCCACAAAAAACCAATTTATGCTTTCTATGCCGAACCAGCTAAATTTGTGGAATCAATACGAGATGGCATAGAAAAATAGATAGCATTGAGAATCGTAAATATCATAACAAAAATCACCAATGCAGAACATATAACGTCGGTGAGAAGGTCCTCGTAAAGTTGAATAGAAGGCTAGGTATATGTACAATAGAAGAAATGTGATAGTTGAATAGGACCTAGACACCATCGCAATAGTAAGGGAACATTACGGCTGCATGATGCACTTCACTAACTTGAAATGGTACTTAACAATCCACGAGGAGACGAAAAAGCTTGTCGACATATTTCCCCAGTCGCACATGAGGAAGCTACTAGACATTGAAACACTACTGTGAATTGTTAACATTCACCATCGACAAGTACATACAAGGTCAAAGCTGGCATCCTCGACTTTAACGATTACGAGAGACTAAAGATGAAACAGGATATGCTCGTTGATTCAAACAACAAACAATATAGGATAAACACGCACATCAGCAAAAATTACTAAAATCACACAAAAAATAAAAATCACAATTTCAATATCGTCAGCTAAACCAAATTTAGTTAGTCTTGTAATATTAGATAGTAGTGATATAAAAAAAAACCCAACCCAGGACTCCACCAATGTATCAGTAATGACAGTGTTAGGAACGTGTAGAATTAAGGTGTTACAAAATAAGGACAATTTGTATTTGATTCTATATCTGAAATAGTTTGTAAAAAAACTTAGCCTCTTTGCCAAGGGTAAGTACTGGGCTTATCGAGGTCAGGGGCGAAAGCAGAAATTCAAGAACCGTTAGAGGGACTAACGTGCTAAATTTTGATCAGCAGGTGACAATAAATTGGCGGCCGCCGTAGTCGAATGGGTTGGTGCGTGACTAATATTCGAAAGTCATACGTTCGAAACTCCGTGAAACACCAACATTTGTTTTTTTGTATCCATTTCTTTATAGGCATGCCATATGACCTTATCGGTTTCAAGATAGTTGAGTAAGGTAGCTTACTTTCGAGAGATACATGGGAATTTCGATGTAGTAACTAATTTAGGTTTCTAAATTTTATTCTTAGGGTTTTCCGTTTGAAAATATGGGTTTTCCATGTGAGTTTGCTATCAAGATCTATGCCGATATATTTTGTGACGTTAGTTTGGGGGATGATTATATTATTGAGCTTAACGGGTGGGCAAGTTTTTCGAACTAATGTAAAAGTGACTTGGGAAGATTTTGTCTCGTTTGGCTTAATGCGCCAATTTTTCAACTTATGAGTTGTTTTATCAAGCCCATTCTGGAGTTTTTGAGAAGCCACATGGGGTGGGGGCAGTGTCATCCGCGAACGTTCGAACTATTGTTTCTCCGGAAGCTGGTCGATCGTATGTGTATAGCAAGTATAGGATGGGGCCCATAATACTCCCTTGGGGTACACCAGCTGATCTTTCACTTAGTTCAGACTGTTCTTCGCCTTGTTTGGCAAAGAAATATCGATTTTCAAGGTAGGACTTAATAAATATGAAATAGTTTATTGGTATAGTGTCTTCTATTTTATAGAGTAAGCCAGAAAAGTCGCTGTGCAATATTTTTTTGTTCAAATACTTTGTAAATACTATTTTCGAATCTGTGTACCTGTTCGATGGTACTGTATTTTTTCCTGAAACCGAATTAATTAAATAGGCATCATTTTTTTTGAGGAAAAAGCAATTGGTAATAGGTTGATGGGCCAATATGATTCGACTTGTTCAGCGCTTTTTCTTGGTTTGAGCTAAAGTTCCTGGATTGTGCAAGAGTTGGCCTTTTTAAAGTTTTTCTTGCTTTCCGTAGAGAGTAGTCAGTGGCAGAGGTTGCATCAAGTTTTCTAAGATAGTTCTGGAACTAAGATTTGTGTTCTTTTTTAGTAGTTCTTCGAGTTCTTGAGTAAGTGAGTTAAATGTTTTTGGTCTTAAGGGTGTCTGCTTCTTTGCCATGTTTTTCTTGTTTGTCGTTTTTCTTTTACCTCAAAAGATATCTGTGTATGATGTTTCTTGGTGACACAGGTTGAAGTAATGAGTGTGCGGAAATACGTCCAGTTGGTTTTACTGTTGTGGAAACTGCATTCTGTAAGCAATTCAGCTGAATTTTTATTTAATGTGATTTCAATTTCAATTATTTGTGTGGTTCAATTTCGTGATTTTTCATACTTCACTGTTTTGATAGCATGCCAGGGTGCGCTATACACTAATGAGATTGTGATAGGTCCACAACTATATTTGTGGCTTGAATAGCTTCTGTGCAAAAAGAGGTAATGCTATAATGCTTCATATTACTTTTTATGAGAATAGCAGAGCCAGCATGAGCTTTTTTTTATAGGGGTGCCTTGTGTGATATAGCTTGTAATTTGGGACTCGAAAGTAGCTTTAATCGTTAAAGTGAGTTTCAGAGATCAGGAGAATATCTACAGTGATCTACAGTGAGTCAAAAAAGTATTCACCCACTCCAAAAATCATGTGTGCTATAACTATAATATAATGCTATAGTGCTATAACTTTTCCTCTAATGAAAGTAAGTACGGCTATAAGTGCATCGCCTCAATCCAAGACATAACGTTAATTTCAAAGTCTATAGTTTTATTAAACAGACCGACAGCGCTAAGCAGGTACATAATAGTTACAAAAACAAAAAAAAAACAGCAAAACACGGATGGTACGGCTACTGCTAGTATTTGCATAAGAGAAGAATATAAATACGAACTGATAAAAGTTCCAGACCCCGTTCATTTGGAGGAAGTAGCTTTAACATTTTTCTGTACAAATGGAGAATAAATCTCGTTTGTATCATTATATAGTCGCCTATTTTATTTTTTACATGTAAATGATTTTCATTTAGTCCTAGACTCTCTTAATTCAAATAAAATAGTAATTGGTGGCTAGGCATACCAATTGCGGAGACTCCGTCATAAACAATATCGGGCGTATACTTAATAATTGGCTTCAACACTGTTCAAATAGTTACATCAGTGCGGACGTGCTTTATTTTACGCTCCAATATCTACCAAATATCTGTGCTTAAAGAAATAATAAAAATACATACAAACCAGCGAAATAGACATTTTAACCAAAATATTGCAGATCGCAATACAGTTTGGATCAACAAAAATAATCAAACTAAAATATAAATAAAACAAAAAACAAATAATAATAAAAACAAAATTTAAAAAAATAAGTAAAGTTTATCCTGTTATGCCAGTAGAGCGAACACCACCTACACCAAGTTATGCTCGCATTGAGAACAAACCCCCTCCGGATAAAAGCAATCTCAGTGCGCTCTCTCAAACGTGTTTGCTCAGTGCGCGTAGTCAAAAAATGTCAAGCTAGAGTAAAACTTACTCCTCTCTTACCGCCTTAATAGGCAGTCAACAAACGAAAAACGCCGCATCACCTGTGAATCCGGCAGATGCGCTCCCTTGGACTGTTCAATGCACTACCCCAATCACTCCACAATCACCAACTGCTTCTCTCTCCAACAAAAATAAATATATATATATATATATAATTGGCGCGTACACCCTTTTTGGGTGCTTGGCCGAGCTCCTCCTCCTATTTGTGGTGTACATCTTGATGTTGTTCCACAAATGGAAGGGCCTACAGTTATAAGTCGACTCCGAACGGCAGATATTTTTATGAGGAGCTTTTTCATGGCAGAAATACACTCGGAGGTTTGCCATTGCCTGCCGAGGGGCGACCGCTTTAGAAAAATGTTTTTTTCTTAATTTTGGTGTTTCACCGAGAATCGAACCTACGTTCTTTCTGTGAATTGCGAATGGTAGTCACGCACCAACCCATTCGGTTACGGCGGCCGCCGTATATAAATATACTTATACTATTCCAACTTCACATTCTGATGAGATATCCACTAAAAAGTCTACAACAACAATAACAACACAAAGACAATACATAACTACCGCAGTATCAACATCCACAACAACAACCGTGTTAACTACCACAATTGCATCACTAACAACAAACTCGCAAGTACTATATGCAAATAATTTAAATTATACCAACTGTAAAGAGCAGTTTAGTCAAAAAAGAAATCGTGAAACTCAATCTCCAAACAAACAAACAGAAGAGTTTAAGAGCAGCAGAAACCATAAACCCAAAGCACAAAATACAACACAGACAACACTAAGAGAGTACTGCCTGGGCAATCCAGCCTCTTCAAACAAGTCTGCTCTCTTAGCGGACGTCGATATTTTAGAAGAATTCGATACCAAATATATTTTACGAAATGAAAGTACTTAGCAGAAATGAAATAAAATTACAACCAAAAAAGTCTTTACACTATAAAAAAATGATAGAACTACTTAAACAAAAAGGAAGAATATACTACACGTTTAGACCAAAAGATGAACTAGGATTTAAAGTAATACTACGTAATATGCACTATTCAGCTGACACAGAAGATATTAAACAAGAGCTAGCTGAGTTAGGTCACGAAATAACTAATATTCATAATATACAAATAACCAATTCAGAACACAAAAAACAACCACATTCACTGTTTTCACTTGAGATAAAAATAAAGGAAAACAACATATAAATACATATTTATTATAACTAATCTTCTACATTGAAAAATTAGTTTTGAACCACCCCGCCAAAAAAGAATAATACCACAATGTACAAACTGCAAAAGATACGGCCATACGAAAGATTACTGTCAAATAGACCCAGCGTGCGTAAAATGTGCATGCAAACACAAAAAAATTATGTGTCCAATTAAAGACAATAATAAAAATAGCATAAAATGCATACATTGTGGTGAAAATCACACAGCAAACTACCGCGGATGTGCGATATATAAAGCACTACAAGTCCAGAGATATTCGGCACTACGCAAAAAAAGTATACAAAATGAAAAAGAACAAATGAGTAATGAAACAATTGAAACAATTGCAAATGCATAACATACGCCCAGGCAACAACAATCAGCACAACACCATAATAACCGAATCAAACGCAAAATAACATCGAACATGTTCCAAAAAATAACGACGATATGATACTAACAATGCTCGTTACCAAACTAGATGAACGAAAGAAATAAAATTAATTTAGCTATATGGAATGCGAATGGACTTGCTCGCCACGTGCTGCAACTTAAATCATTTTTAATAAATAAATCAATCGTTGTAATGTTGATTTCTGATACTCATGCCACTGACAAAACTTTTGTTAACATACCGAACTATAATATACCTACATTACACAAATGAACCCGACAACAAAGCACACGGTGCGACAGCAATTATTATCAAAAGAAATATTAAATACATTAAAATGGAGGTATACAGAGAAAAAAAACCTCTATATATATATAATTGGCGCGTACACCCTTTTTTGGGTGTTTGGACGAGCTCCTCCTCCTATTTGTGGTGTGCGTCTTGATGTTGTTCCATAAATGGAGGGACCTACAGTTTCAAGCGACTCCGAAAGGCAGATATTTTTTTTATGAGGAGCTTTTTCATGGCAGAAATACACTCGGAGGTTTGCCATTGCCTGCCGAGAGGCGACCACTATTAGAAAAAAGTGTTTTTTTTTATTAATTTTGGTTTCACCGAGACTCGAGCCAACGTTCTCTCTGTGAATTTTCAAATGGTAATCACGCACTAACCCATTCGGCTACGGTGGCCGCCGCAAAAAACATATAAGCCACCACAATAGCCATAGAAGACACAAAAGGGCAAATAGCAATATCTGCAGCCTACTGTCCCCCCAAATATAACAACACAACAGAACAATACCTGCATTATCTAAAATCGCTAGGTAAAAGAAAATATCCTTACTTACATTAAAGAGAAAATAACTTAAAAAAAATATATCACTGAAAACTCAAGATGAAATTGACTCCGCTATTGTTTATTTCAATGATAGCGTAATACAAGCAGTTGTTTCCTCTACACCAGCACCGAAAATGACAAATAAAGAAAATATCCCAACTTACATTAAAGAGAAAATCGGCGAAAAAAGAAAACTCCGCAAAACATGAAAAACCACCAGACATCCAGCAGATAAAACCAAACTTAATAAGGCGACAAATGAGCTAAAAGCATTACATACAAAACATAAGGAGAGTAAATATATGGAAACCTGAGAACAGCAGCATCTACAAATTACTCCTTATGGAAAGCAACAAAACACATTAATGGCGCTGTAATACGTAAACCTCCCATCAAAACAGAAGCCAGCACATGGGCAAAAACAAGCAAAGAAAAAGCCAATACCCTAGCCAGACACTTCTTAGGCACATTTACAAGCGAAATGGATACTCAAAACATTAACATTAAATCTGATAACAAAATAAACGTTCCGTAAATCAAAACAAGAAAGACTACCATAAGTGAAATTAAAAATCAAATAAGACAGCTAAACGATAAAAAAGCTCCAGGATATGATCTAATAAATGGAAAAATTTTAAAAGAGTTGCCTGAAATAGCATTGCTATTCATAAGAAATATATTTAATTGCTTGTTAGAGACTAAATACTTCTCACGACTATGGAAAATTGCTCAAATTATCGCCATACCAAACCAGGAAAAGATGCCACCAAAACTGCCTCATATCGACCTATCAGCTAATTGCCAATACTTTTAAAAGTGTTTGAAAAAATATTGTTCGACAGACCAGAACTAATTTTGACAGCAAAAAAAGTGATGCCAATCCATCAATTCGGATTTAGACGGCAACACTCCAACAAATCCACAGGGTTACTAACAAAATTCTTAACGATATGAATGACAAAATATATTGCGTAGCTGTATACCTGGACATTGCAAAAGCCTTTGATAAAGTTTAGCATAAAAGACTTTTGCATAAGCTAAAAAAAATCTTTCCACAAAACTACTTTGAACTTTTGAAGAGCTACATAACTGATTGAAAATTTTATATAAGATATGAAGACGAATATTCCGATATTCTACCAATGATAGCTGGAGTACCTCAAGGCAGTGTATTAGGTCCTCTTTTATATCTAATATACACCGCAGATGTGCCAACTAAGACAACAAATAATGCAATGATAGCAACGTTCGCGCATGATACTGTATTAATGGCATCAAACAATAACGAAAACTGGCGACCTTTACACTTCAAAAATTAATGAGCAATACAGTAAATTGGTTTGACGAATGGGGTATAGAAGTTAATAAAGACAAAACTATGCAAGTTCTATATACAAACAAAAAGACATCAAAATATAATCTTACTTTAAAAAACAACAAAATAAAAATCTGCCCAGCAGCAAAATATCTTGACGAAAAACTAACATGGAAAAAGCATATCATTAACAAAAGAAATCAATTTAAGAATAAGTACCGCCAATTAAGTTGGCTAATCGGACGAACATCAAAACTATCACTTTATAATAAGGTGACTATATACAAAACGTTAATTACTCCTATCTGGAAATGCGGAATAGAAATATGGGGAACGGCTAAAAACACAAATATTCAGCTCATACAGCGAACACAATCCAAAATATTTCGAAATATAACAAATGCTGGTTGGTTTATTTCCAATGAAGCCATACATCGTGACTTAAACGTAGACACAATCCAAGAAACTATCACAAAATGTAGCACTAAGCATATACAGCGACTGTCAGTCCACCAAAACGAAGAAATGCGTAAAATAGTACCGCCAGAAAATATCAAACGAAGATTAAAGCGAGTCACACCGACTGATCTAGCTATAAGATTTACAGTGTAATTACAAAAAAAAAATATATAATAACAGATTCTTCTTACATTGGTAAAAGAACTTAATAGACCCTAATGGTACAAAAGCTACATATTGTTAATATATAACAGACTGTAATAAATAAAGGGGAGTAAAAAAAAAAAATTAAAAAACACTGTCCCACATTAAACTTGATACCAACAAAGCATCCCACTAGGGTATCTAGGCAGTCAGCTTCATACTTAGATATATTTTTAGTGTCACCGTATATTGGAATACAATTTAATCAAGCAAATGGATATATTAATTGCTTAAACACTCATGAATACGAATCGGATCATAGCGGAGTAAAATTTATCATAAAATCAGATCATGATGTGCTTAGTTGCGCGTTAACTGAGTTTTTCAATTATGATAAAACTGATGTAAAACATTTAAACGATATACTGTTAAGAAATCTTTGTATAGGGTTATTCAATAGGTGCGCTTCAACTTTTTTCCGATAGGGAGGGCGAACGACGCAATATTTTTTATTTTTCGCTTGTCATTTGTAAACTTCATTAGTATACATTTCATCATGGAACGCTACACACTTGAGCAACGATTGCAAATCGTGCAAATTTTTTATGAAAATAATCGTTCTGTTGCTGCTACTTTAAGAGCATTACGGCCATTTTACGGTCCACTTAACAAGCCGTCCCGTTTTGGGGTTATGTGAAGTCATTGGTCTACAGTAACAAGCCGGCGACGATTTGTGAGCTCAGAGTCAATATTGAACGCGAAATTGCTGGAACTTCGGCCGATTTATGCAAAAGAGTGGTCGAAAATTGGGTTCAACGATTAGACTTCGTAAAACGTGCACGCGGTGATCATGCAAAAGAAATCGAATTTCATACTTAAATGTATATGTTCAAACTCGATAATAAAAAAAAAAATTAGTTAAAAAAGTCAAACCGTTTGTGTTTTATTCAAAAAAGTTCAAAAGTTGAAGCGCTCTTACTGAAAAACCATATACAAACTATTTCCCAATCAATCGTAACGTAACACGAAATGAAATTGATAACTGCATTATAAATTTAAATAAAGCCATCGATACAGCTCTTAACTCAGAAGCTGTTCCTAAAGTAGAAGTGCGCAATCGTGGGCTTATAAACCTACCTAGTGATATACTAGATTTAATTTCTGAAAAGAAGCGATTACGCCGCATTGCGTCAAGATGTGTTAATCCTCTGAGGAAAAACACTTTGAGAGCTATAGTGCGTAATATTAGTAAGATTGTAGAAGAGCGTATTTTTATACACGAAGAAAAATACTGGACAAATAACTTTTCCAATATGCGCATGAATAACAAAACATACAATATAATTAAGGGACTATGTTGATTAAAAAAAGTGTCAAAGATCCCAGACCTTGTAATTAATCCAGACGATATTGATATTGACTTCCCTTATGAAAATCCGCCTGGCAACAATAGTAGTAACAACATTGTTCTTACAGAAAATTTTCTTAAAAGAATGCATTAGCTTATGAGTTTGAACAAATACATCGCCAGAACCAGAAACTCGGAGATACAAATTTTACAACTCATGTCGAAAGTAGTGTATTAGAATTAACTAACTCAGCTGAGCCAATTGTAAATACTTTTTACGAACAGCATAACAGCTGATGGTGAACAAACTGCAGTTGAATCTCGATGCACTTTTATAAACGCGGAATAAATCGACATAATCTTACGATTAAAAAATAATAAAAAGAGCTGGGGAAGACGGTATCTCAAACTTTTTGCTAAAGAAAACAACAAACATTTGCTGGAGATTCTTAGCAATTATCTTTAATCACTCACTTAATATAGGCTATTTCCAACTGGAATGGAAAACAGCAAAAATAAAATGCATTCCAAAACCAAACACTGACCTTAGTTCTCTTCTTAATTACCTCCCAATATCTCTTCTTTGAAATATTAGTAAATTATTGGAAGATTTTTTGCTTCAAAAATTAAAACAATATATTGAAGAGAGACATGTCTTAAAAGATTATCAATTTGGGTTCCGGTCATATCTTTGAACATGCAACGCACTAACATTACTCGCTGATTTTATTTGTAGTAATTTAAATCGACGAAGGGCGACGAAAAGCATTCGATACTGCTTGGGTGGAAGGAATCATATTAAAAAAATATACAGGAAGTTCAGCTTGGAAAAAAATCTTTGCATAATGTTGTATAGTTATTTAAAAGAGCGAGCATTTTATGTTAATGAAGGTATATTTAATTCTTTGACAAGATCGAAGCCGTTAACTCAAAAATAGACAGGCAATTATTTTTGAAACTAGTGGTAATATCCAAAATCTGAATATACATATATTATAAGAGTATATGGAAGTACTTAATGAATCAAGTGGTCATTACTTTAAAATGTATATTAATTACAAAAACTTAAAGTTACATGAAATTAAATGAACAAAACTTGGCTTTAAAATTTGAATGCTGTAGCATTCACGTCATTTTGCATCACTATAAAATGTTAAATATCAGAAAAATATTTATCATCAATATATTTAGAAATACTAAAAAATAATACAATAATATGTTACATAAAAATAGTAAAGCAATCTATTAACATAGACGATACAATACTTACAACTTCAACGATGAAAATTTAGTTTATAACATTGATCAATTTATAGCCAAATAAATTATAGAAGTTTAATACAGGTTATCTCCTTTTAATCCATTTTTGGGATAATATAAATAAGTTTTAAAAATTATGCCAATGATATACAAAATAATAATCACAACCTATTGTATATATCAAAAGAAAATTAAGTTTTATACTCCTAGATAAATACAAATGTATGTTAGGATAACGCTAAACAATCTAATTGCATCACAGCTTCGTAAACTCCTATGTTAAAATGATTTTGGGCAATAAATGAATGAATGAATGAATGAATGATCTCTGAGTGATACCAGCCGGTATTTGGATCATGTCAGAGTATTCATTTAAACACACACAAAAATAACAATTGGTCAAAAACTTTTGAATTGTTTTAACAAGATGTGGTGGAAAGTTAAAGTTAACTAATTTATATATAAGTCCATTGTACCAGACTGAATCAAATGCTTTTTAAAGCCCAGTTGACTTTTTATTCTTAAAGTGGTGGAAAGTGAAATTGAACGAATTTATGTATTAGTCCATTGTTTCCAGACTGAATCAAATGCTTTTTGAACATTAAGAAGCATTAGCAGATTTGACTTTTTGTTCTCAATGTTTGATTTTACATGCATTTTACTGTGGTGCTGCCTAAATCCAAATTGTTCATTAAATATTATACGAATAAGATTTAGATATCATTTAATTATTTTTTCAAAAATTTTGCTAACGCTACAATACTTAGAAAACTAATGGGTCGATAACTACTTGCAATATTGATTGGTTCACCATACCGAATCGGTATGATTCTTGCTGTTTTCCAGATGTTGGGAAAATATTGTAATTTAAGGCATGATTTTATTATAAAGGCGAAAAATAGTATTGTCTCTTTAGGCAGATATCTTAACATAATATTTTTGATATCATCATGCCTTTCTGACTGTCTTAGTAGAGCTTTACAAATAAGTTCTTGAACATGTTTGGCATCTATGAATACTGACTCAGGAGTATCTAACGAAAGCGAATTAAGTTGGGTTAGTGTTGCGTTAGGAGGATGGATCCATGTGTAGAAGTCCACGCAAGTGGGGAAAGTTACTGATCGCCATTCACTTGGGAATGGCCAGGACGATTCTTCTGCATATGGTTCAAGCAGCTCACAACGGCCGGGATTAGCCCACGTATCCTCTGGGTAGCTTCCGAACATCCGTTCGGGAGTGAGCTAACGTGAGAAGGCGAAACATTCCAGGATAGCTGGTTGTGCGCTGGGTTTGGGACCCGCCACTTAAAAATCCCCCCCCAATGAAAAATTTAAATAAGCCTCGGATGAGACCTCCCTATACTGTTGACGACCCCTGCAAACGAACTAAGGATTATGATTTGAGGGCATGCACCTGGAATGTCCGGTCCCTTAATGGGGAAGGTGCTTCTGCCCGGCTGGTTGATGTCCTCGTGAGAGTAAAGGCTGACATCACTGCCATCCAAGAGATGCGATGGACGGGGCAAGGAAAGAAAACCATATGACCTTGCGACGTCTACTACAGCTGCCATGTAAAGGAGCGCAAATTCGGTGTCGGATTTGTTGTGGGAGAGAGACTTCGTCGCCAAGTACTGTCGTTCACTCCGGTGGACGAGCGTCTCGCAACAATCCGCATCAAAGCCCGTTTTTTCAACATATCGCTAATTTGCGCCCACGCCCCGACGGAAGAGAAGGACGATGCGACCAAAGATTCCTTCTATGAGCGCCTGGAACGTTCCTATGAGCGCTGCCCCCGCCACGACATAAACGCCAGGGTGGGCAAGGAGGGAATTTTTGGTCCCACAGTCGGAAAATTCAGCCTGCACAACGAAACATCCGGTAACGGACAGAGGCTGATCGACTTCGCCGGGGCCCGAAACATGGTAGTCTTCAGCACCAGATTCCAGCATAAGAAGATTCACCAAGCCACCTGGCTGTCTCCTGATCGAAAAACACGAAACCAGATCCATCATGTTGTGATAGATGGAAGACACGCTTCTAGTGTATTAGATGTACGTACGCTCCGAGGACCCAACATCGACTCGGATCACTACCTTGTTGCAGCCAAACTGCGCACAGGAACAACGCCCGAAAATTCTACCAGAAAGTTCGGCGGCTTACAGAAGGTTTCAAGACCGGGGCGTTTTCCTGTAAGAACAAAGACGGCGAACTGGTGACTGACGTACAGAGCAATCTTAAATTATGGAGAGAACACTTCTCGAAGCTATTAAACAGTGACAGCTGCGCATGTCACCGAGAAAGTTAAGATCCCGATACCCCAATCGTTGACGACGGAACTGGCGTTCCGCTACCCGATCATGACGAGGTGAGAATAGCGATAACGCGGCTAAAGAACAACAAAGCCGCGGGCGCCGACGGACTGCCGGCTGAGCTATTCAAACATGGCGGCGAGGAGCTGGTAAGGTGCATGCATCAGCTCCTATGCAAAATATGGTCGGCTGAAAGCATGCCTGGCGATTGGAATTTAAGTGTGCTCTGCCCAATCCATAAGAAGGGCGATCCTGCAATTTGTGCCAATTACCGCGGGATTAGTCTTCTAAATATCGCCTATAAGGTTCTAGCGAGCGTATTGTGTGAAAGGCTGAAGCCCACCGTCAACCAACTGATTGGACCTTATCAGTGTGGCTTCAGACCTGGAAAGTCTACCATCGACCAAATATACACAATACGCCAAATCTTGGAAAAGACCCATGAAAGGAGAATCGACACACACCATCTTTTCGTCGACTTCAAAGCTGCATTCCACAGTACGGAAAGGAGTTACCTGTATGCCGCGATGTCTGAATTTGGTATCCCCGCAAAACTAATACGGCTATGTAAGATGACGTTGCTCAACACCAGCAGCGCCGTCAGAATTGGGAAGGACCTCTCCGAGCCGTTTGATACCAAACGAGGTTTCAGACAGGGTGACTCGCTGTCGTGTGACTTCTTTAACCTGATGTTGGAGAGCATCGTACGAGCCGTAGAACTTAATCGCTCAGGCACAATATTTTATAAGAGCGTACAATTGTTGGCGTATGCCGATGATATTGACATAATCGGCCTTAACAACCGCGCTGTTAGTTCTGCCTTCTCCAAACTGGATAAAGAGGCAAAGCGAATGGGTCTGGTGGTGAACGAGGACAAAACGAAGTACCTCCTGTCTTCAAACAAACAGTCGGCGCACTCGCGTATCGGCACCCACGTCACTGTAGACAGTTATAATTTCGAGGTTGTAAAAGACTTCGTCTATTTAGGAACCAGCATTAACACCGATAACAATGTCAGCCTTGAAATCCAACGTAGAATCTCTCTTGCCAACAAGTGCTACTTTGGACTAAGTAGGCAACTGAGCAGTAAAGTCCTCTCTCGACGAACAAAACTAACACTCTACAAGACTCTCATCATGCCCGTCCTAACGTATGGCGCAGAAGCTTGGACGATGACAACATCCGATGAAGCGACGCTTGGAGTATTCGAGAGAAAGATTCTGCGTAAGATTTTTGGATCTTTGCACGTTGGCAACGGCGAATATCGCAGACGATGGAACGATGAGCTGTATGAGCTTTACGACGACATAGACATAGCGCAGCGAATAAAGATCCAGCGGCTACGTTGGCTGGGTCATGTCGTCCGAATGGATACAAACGCTCCGGCTTTGAAAGTATTCGATGCGGTACCAGCTGGTGGTAGCAGAGAAAGAGGGCGGCCTCCTCTGCGTTGGAAAGATCAGGTGGAGAAGGACTTGGCTTCACTTGGTGTGTCCAATTGGCGCCGGTTAGCACGAGAAAGAAACGACTGGCGCTCTCTGTTAAACTCGGCCAAAATCGCGTAAGCGGTTATAGCGCTAATTAAGAAGAAGAAGAAGAAGAAGTGTTGCGTTAACTAGATTTTCCTGCACTGGCATGCCAAGTTGAGCGGACACTTCATGATTTTCAAAAAACTGGTAGGCAAAAAGGTTTGCTTTTTCATGATTGTTGGTAATGACCTTATCATGATCAGGCTGAGGTGGGATTTGTGTGTGTTGTTTTCCGTAGTGTTTTGCAAATGTTCAAGAAGGGCTTGCTTCGCTTTTCAAACAAGCTAAGCTTCCTTTCACAATTTTCATTTCTATGTATGAATATTTAAGTTAAATTTTTGAAGAATATAGAGCCACTAATTCATGATCTGGTCGTTGTCTGTATATAAACCTTTGCCTACGGTGGTGGTTTCTTGTTTTTATCTATTACGTTTATAATAGAAATAAGTAGTTTTGGGAAATTGGTATTGGAGGCCTTATTGGTACAGAACTTCGAATTGCAATCTTTATGCTATCATAGAAGGTTTCTATATTTTTATCATATTGTTCATGAGAGTTAATATTTTCGAGTTTTATAGATAAAGTATTAAGAGCATTTTTTATGGAGCGATGATAGACATTCTAATTTGTTTTACTGTAATCCATATCAAGATTTTCAGAGTATGCAAAATTCAAATAGAACACAAGTTTAACTGGCAAATGATCAGAACAAATTCATTAAGCGCTATTGGCTGAGTTATATGTAATAGGACTATGAATAAGTTCGTGCGGTTTTTTCGAAATTTTAAACTTTATTGACGTAAAATGGTTACAAATTTAATATTCAAAATATTGTCCATCGCTTACTACTACTTTTTCCCATCTTTCTGGCAATTCACGGATTCCCTTTGTGAAAAATTCGGTCGGTTTTGCCGCAATCCACGAATCGATCCATTTTTTGACTTCATCGTAATTACGGAAGTGCTGGTCAGCCAGGCCATGTTGCATCGATCGGAAGAGATAGTAATCGGATGGCGCAAGGTCTGGACTATACGGCGGGTGGGGTAGGACATCCCATTTGAGCGTTTCTAAGTATGTTTTGACCACTTGTGCAACATGTGGCCGAGCATTGTCATGTTGCAAAATAACTTTGTCGTGTCTATCGGCGTATTGCGGCCGTTTTTCTCGCAGTGCTCGGCTCAAACGCATCAATTGTCGTCGGTAGACATCCCCCGTAATCGTTTCATTCGGTTTCAGTAGCTCATAATACACAACACCCAGCTGGTCCCACCAGATACACAGCATAACCTTCAGGCCATGAATATTCTGCGCCGACGTCGATGTTGAAGCATGGCCAGGGTATCCATACGTTGCCCGACGTTTTGGATTGTCGTAATGGACCCACTTTTCATCGCCAGTCACAATTCGATGCAAAAAACCCTTTCTTTTGTGCCGTTGAAGCAGTTGTTCGCATGCCATAAAACGGCGTTCAACGTCTCTTGGCTTCAATTCATACGGCACCCAATGGCCTACCTTTCGGATCATTCCCATGGCTTTTAAACGTTTGGAAATGGTTGATTGATCAACTCCCAAAGTTTTTGCAACCTCTTCTTGCGTTTGAGCCGGATCTTGATCGAGCAATTCCTCCAATTCGGTATCCATGAACTTTGGCGGCGCACCCTCGCGTTCTTCGTCTTCCAAGCCAAAATCACCACTTTTAAAGCGTGCAAACCACTTCTGGCACGTTCGCTCAGATAGAGCATGCTCACCATAAACTTCCACCAAGATACGATGACTTTCGGCTGCTTTTTTCTTCATATTAAAATAATGAAGAAGAATTCCCCGCAAAAACACATTATTTGGCACGAAATTCGACATTTTCAAGTGTGGTAAAAATATTGTTGTTTACGCTTCAAATAAAAAACTTATACTGACGTGTGTGCCTTACGACAGTAGCTCTCCAATGAATGTTTGGAAATGTGGATCGATGGAATAATAATCAAGTTACGCCATCTGTTGTAAAACCGCACGAACTTATTCATAGTCCTATTAGTTCGAAGGTGTTGTTACGTATCGAGTTAAATAAAACCACCGTCCACTTTAAAAATATATAATTCCTCAGATATTTATGTAATTCAATAATGAAAACTAAAAGAAAAGAATGAATTTCAATTGACACATCCGTGTCGTTCGGCCACTCGATACGAACTCCCTCCGTCGCTCATCTGTCTCTCCTGTTCGGTGTTTCTCCATCGGTTGCACATTACCTAGGCTTGCCATCTATCGTTGACAGCTCGGCCAATCCTGATTGATCGTCTCCCCTGAGCGATTCGTCGTTAACATCTTCGTCAATTGATTCATAGTCATCATCAACGATACTGCTGTCTATCCACGGTTTCATGTTGTCGTTCGTGAATATGCCTGCATAGCGCTTTCGGTGTTTGGGTATATCTGGGAGGTCCTCGACCACATAGCGATCGTTTGGTAAGACCTTTGTCACAACATATGGTCCTTTGTATGCTGGTTCGAGTTTGCGCGAGGTACCAGAGGCTGGGGGTACATGGTCAATCACCACCAGATCTCCTTCATTGTACTGCCTGGGGAATCGATGCTTTGCGTCGAACCTCTGTTTCCATTTCGTTTTTTCTGAATTGATCCGTTCGGCCACGATTTCGAGTTGGACGTCTTCGCGTTCACTCTCGTTGTCATCCTGGTAATCTTGCACAGCTTGAATTAATCGATTTGCTGTTACGTCTCGTAGCCTGAAGTTAAAAACTAGACTATTCGGACTCTGCCTAGTTGTTGCGTTGCTTTGTGAATTAAGACACCATTGAAGTTGCGGTAGTGCCTGGTCCCAGTCTTTATCGTTTCTGATCATACACTTGAGTGAGGTTAGAATCGTCTTATTGACCCGCTCAGCTTGGCCATTGGCTCGGGGCGTACGAACTGCTACTTGGACATGCCGTATGTCGTATTGTTGAACGAAGTTCCGGAATTCCTTCGACGTGAAAGCCGTGCCCCTGTCGGAAATAATTTGCCTTGGGCTTCCATATACCGTAATATATTCTCGTAGGGTTGTAAGTACTGGCGTCGTCTTTGTGTTGCGTACGGCTCGTAATATTACATATTTGGTAAAAGCGCATACAATTACTAATATGTAAAAGTTGCCCCTTTTGCTGCGCACGAATGGCCCTAGATGGTCTAAATGCACGCATCTGAAGGGTATCGGCACAACATCGCTGATGTGTAACTGTGCTTCCCTCTTACCCCCTGTCACTTTATTGATACAACATTCGGGGCATGACGCGATGTAGGATTTAATATATCGTCGCATGCGTGGGAACCAAAATTCTTTCGATACTCGCTCATATGTCTTGTCCAGTCCAAAATGACCGGCTTCATCGTGGCACGATCTCACTAGACGCCACCTCACTCCTCGTGGTACCGCTAGTCGCTTGTTGCCGTCGACTCTACGACATAATCGTTGCCCTAGCAATTCATAGTCATCTTTAAGTTGATGCCCGTTCGGTGCTGACTTCCCATTTAGAACAGCGATGATGTCTTTAAGCACGTCGTCTTGGCGTTGCATTGCTGATATCCAGTCGTTGTCAATCTCGACCACTCGGTATATCGAATCAGCAATCGTTGTCGGTTCCATTGGAGGAAGTGTCGGCCATCTACTTAACCCATCTGCTAACGTATTCTTCGTTCCTGCGCGATGAATGCACGTGAAATCGAACTCTTGAAGTTTGAGCCACCACCTTGCGATCCGAGGTAACAATGGCGTTGTTGCTTTTGTTGCCGCAATAGCGTTACAGTCGGTGATTACTTTAAAGTTATGCCCCAGCAAATACATACGAAAACGTTGCAACGTTTCTACGATTGCTAGAACTTCTAGTTCGTGACTGGCATAGTTACTTTCGGCATCATTGCATTGCCTGCTAAAATAAAACACAGGGTTCCATTCGTTTCCACAATCGTTTTGCAACAATATACCAGATAATCCTAGACTACTCGCATCCGTATGCACTTCGTGTGGTTTCATCGCGTTGTATATCGTTAGTACTGGCTTAGTTGTGATAATCGATTTCAGTTTTCAACAAGATCGTCAGTGGACGTGCTATAATGCTATATTCTTTGACAAATTTTCGGAAATAGCCAGTTACTCCCAGAAATTGTCGTACTGCTTTGATAGTGGTTGGTTTTGGAAACCCTTCAATCACTTTCGTTTTGTTTTCTCCCGGACGTATGCCGTCGGAGTTGATGTCATGACCTAGAAACTGTACTTGCTCAGCCAGAAATGTACTCTTCGAAGGTCTAAGCGTAAGACCCGCTGCGTTCACCGCTTTTAAAAATTCTTTAAGTACATCGATACCTTCGTCAACGGACTTCGTGGCTATGATGACCTCATCCACGTAGCTTACCACTTTGTCCCGATGCTTAAGCGTTTTTATCAAATTTACAACAATCTCCTGGAAGACCATTGGAGCGTTCACCAGACCAAAAGGCATAACGTTGTGTTCAAATAGTCCTTCATGCGTTAAAAATGCAGTATATTTCTTCGATTCTTCGTTCATAGGAACTTGATAATAGCCGGAAGTCATGTCCAGTGTCGTAAAATATTTATTGCCAGCTAGACGTGAAAGCTGTTCCTCCACGATTGGCATAACATAGTTTTTCTTAACCGTGACTTCGTTCAATGCTCGGAAGTCAATACACATTCTACTCTCCCCATTGGACTTCTTAACCAAGAGCACAGACGCAGCGTGTGGAGAATCACTCGGACGAATGATATCGTTGTCCAACAGTTCCTTTAAAATTTCCGATAAAATCGGGCGTTGTGAAAACGGAACCTGGTACCGTTTACCTAAGATCGGCTCTGATGTCGTTACACTTATGGCCATTTGTGCGTTCTTGCACCTACCAATTTGGCTAATGCTTTCTGCAAAACATTGCTTAAACGTTAACAAAAGATTTTCTGTCTTGTTCTTATCTTCTTCCGACAGGCAGCTAGATATATTAAATTCCGTCGGTCTGTCTTCCTCCAGGCGTAGTACCCCATTGCCAATCACCATGTGATACCCGTCCTGCTGTAATACATCGCGACCTAATAAAACATCGTAAGGTAGCATCTCATCCGCAACCATATACAATATGGCTTCTCGTGGAACATTGTCCACCGTAATCTGTATGTTGATCTGTTTCGCGACCTGCACCTTGGATCCTCCAAACCCCGTGAAGCATCTCCGAGTTCCTGTCGTCTGAATATCACCTACTGCCGATGCGCGTATTAATGAGCATACGCTACCAGTGTCAATGAAAGCGTTGAGTTGCCTTCCGTTAAGCTCCACAATTTTCGTAATTGGAGGTGCTCCGTCTCGGTCGGTTTCGTCACCAATCTTCGCAACTGAAGTCTTTTTGTTACAATTCTTGGCTTCATGATCCGTCTTCTTGCATATGGTACACCTTGGTTTTCGCTGTGGTCGTTGGCACTTGGCTGCAATGTGACCATAATCATTGCAGTTGAAACATTTTATCTGTGTCAGATTCGGTTTTGGTTTCTCTTCGGCTCTTAGTGTTTGCTGAGTTTCCGTCACTGGACTCACCGATACATTGCTGACTGTCGTTAAATTTTTGAGTGCCACCAACAATTGGCTACACGTCGCAAAATTCATCGTTGCCAAAGTTTTTGTTAAAATACTATCGTTCAGCCCACCGATAATATGCATGTTGATGGATACATCGTCCACCCCACCTTGTCGACCTATCGTTAACATGGCATAATAATACTCCAAATAGTTTTCGTTGGGTTTACGTTTGCGTTTCATAAGAGTCTTATGAGTTTCAGCCGCATTCTGTGTTGACGGAAAGTCTGTTTCAAATGCGTGCACAAATTGTGACCAAGAACTAAAAACATTTTGTGCATCCAGCCACTGCTTGGCCATACCTTTCATTTTGTGCTGGACTGCAATCAAAATCATCTCTTCCCTCCAACCATAGCATTGTTGTAATTGTTGAGTTCGACTTATAAATTGCCTTGAGGTCGTAGTTCCTTTTATTGGGTCGAATTCAGGCATTACCCCTATCATATCCTGAATTCTCATGGTTGGACCTGATGGCGTTCGTAACTCCTCCGCAGACTCCCAGCTCGCAACACTTGAGCTTGGCCTACCATCATTGTTGTTTATCGTTTGCTGATTTGCTTCATTACGTGGTATGACCTCTGGGTTACGATTCATGGTGCCAATAGCTAATGTTAGCCCTGCCATTGCCTCTTTCAAACTATTCAATTGCGTGCGTAAGTCGTTTGAGGACACCGCACTATCGTCTTCAAGCTCCATCGGATCTACCTCATCGGTACCCAAAACTTCTTGCAACTTTTCAATTTTAATTGCTTTAGCGCCTGTGGTTGGTAAATCATTTGCCCTTAATAACGTGTTCAGTTGTACGACCCTTAGAGTGTTTAACTTGATCATGGTGAAAAATAAAATTTTAGTAGAAACCCACTATTCTTAAAATAATATATTTCACCGTCCTTTTATTCAGGCTCCACTGTACTTTATTCGCCTCTATTTCGTTGTCTCTTCTTTACTCGCCACTACCTCGTCTTGCTAATTCAATTGGAATCGTCGCTCGCACGTCAATCAACTAGTGTCTGTATGTATGCGTATTCAAATTTGAACGTCCGCCCGTACAAGCAGAGAAGTTGAAAAAGCGTCGTTTTATAGCTGCGCAGTCGGGACTATGCCACGCAGTCGCCTTCGTGTATAGCACACTTGCCTTCGTTGATTTGTCTTTGCCAATATCGGCAAACACACTATACGCTGACTGTTGAGACTCTTACCCAGACGTTGTAATTGCTCCGTTTGTCGTTCCTTTTACTACGCTGGCGTTTTGCTTTGGCTTCGTTTCGCAGTACTCGGCTGCCGTTGACAATCTTCTCTATTCCCTGACGACGCGCCGTTTTGCTATTTCGTGCACGTTTGCGCTGCCGTTGAATGTGGAAGCTTCCCGTCGTTTGTGTGTTTGTACACCTTTGCCGCAGCGTTGAAATTTTTCCTTTCGTTGTAGGCGTATGGATATCAAATCCACTTCTGACTTGTTACGTATCGAGTTAAATAAAACCACCGTCCACTTTAAAAATATATAATTCCTCAGATATTTATGTAATTCAATAATGAAAACTAAAAGAAAAGAATGAATTTCAATTGACACATCCGTGTCGTTCGGCCACTCGATACGAACTCCCTCCGTCGCTCATCTGTCTCTCCTGTTCGGTGTTTCTCCATCGGTTGCACATTACCTAGGCTTGCCATCTATCGTTGACAGTGTTAACCTGCTAAATGATGATATATGTACATATATGTAGGGTGGTTTGGATATGAAACTGGTATTGGAAAGAATGTAGTAAATTCATTCAAAATATTCCCCCATTGCTCCCGAGCAGCCTCAATCCCTATGCTTACTATTAAATTCCCCACAAAAAACAAAGTCTCCCTCAATAGCGAAAAGCTTTCTCAAATCTTTTTTATATTTATTCTTCAATTTCAGAGTATTACTACCCCCCGAAAAGTGGGAGCTGAAAAGTTTAATGGTTTTCTTTTTCTGAGGAAACAATTTCAATTCCTATATATTTCCACTACTTCGGTATTTATATTAGGTATTATAGTAAAAAGTAATACCTTTCTTAACTAATATGGCAACACCACCACCTGTATTGATTTCTTTGTCCTTACGTATACAAATATAATAAGGGTGGCATAGCTTGCCTGAGTGTTTCAGACAAGATTCAGATAGTATACAAACTTCAATATCGTTTTTAACCCGATAATTAAAAAGTTCGATAAGATTAGTGCGGATGCTACGGCAATTCCAGAATATTACTTTTAATTTAAATGAGTACTGTAATGTACATTACTTATGAGTAGAATACAGAAACTTAATTACTAATTGTGCGATTGTATTAAATTTCTCATATTTTGTTGCACATTCTTTTTATTTTAGTATAAGCTCAAAAGTTAGCTCAGTAATCTCTTTCTTAATAAAGAGGCTGTTGTTACATGCGTGATCGGCTATTGAAGTATTGGGCGACCTTCCTGCGGCTTAGTTGTTGTTCAAGCTAGGCTCGTCGAATGCTCTCTGGAGAGAGATGGAAATTGTGAGTGGGAAAAGTCTAGTTTCGCTTCCGTATGGGCTTTTTGTAAAAGCATAGAATGTGGTGCTGGAGAGCGGAGAGAAAATCTCTTTGATTCTCAAAAACATGACACGGTTGAGACACGTGGGTTCATTTGATTTCGGATTGTTATTATCGTACTCTGTCCACACTGATGCAGTCTGAAGTTTTTTGCCTTCCAGCACAGTTCGCACAATTTGTTTTCACAAAACAACCACGTTTGCCATGCACATACATTTGGCAGTTCCGGCACTGAATAATGTTGTTTTTTATCTTCCGTTGAATGTCCTAACTTACAATAATACAAAAATGTGATATTACTTGTCGTTTAAGATCATGCAATTTTACTGAGCCGCACTCAAAATGTAGAACATAAAGAGTGTCTTAATAATGTTCAAATGTTTTGGTAACTATTTTGACCTCTTTGCACTTGAAACCCAGAGACATTAATTCATATTTCACTTTGACTGTGGTTTCATTTTCGAGGCCAGAACTGCACTAAATGACCTTTCATTTTTAAGGTCATGTGTAAAGAGCTGACACGACTTATCTTTTAACACTTCTTTGATTTTGTTAAACGAGTCATTTGATTCGATGTGATATTACTTGTCGTTTAAGATCATGCAATTTTACTGAGCCACACTCAAAATGTAGAACATAAAGAGTGTCTTAATAATGTTCAAATGTTTTGGTAACTATTTTGATATCTTTGCACTTGAAACCAAGAGACATTAATTCATATTTCACTTTGACTATGGTTTCATTTTCGACACCCCAACTGCACTAAATGACCTTTCATTTTTAAGGTCATGTGTAAAGGGCTGACACGACTTATCGTTTAACACTTCTTTGATTTTGTTAAACGAGTCATTTGATTCGCTAATAATTTTAATGCTAATTGAAATTTTAATATTAAAAGTTCTTTATGTATTCACTATCTCGCATTAAAACCTTAATAGGTGAAAGCACAACTTTTGGTGATGTAATATTTTGGCATTTTCAACGTGCTTCGTATCAATGTATTCATCTTTGAGAGCTTGTAAAGGCATCCATTTATTTAGTATTTTTGCATCATGCCGAAGATGCATAAGATCTCGATCCTAATTTGAATCCACGTATTCATATATTGGAGTGTCTCCATATTGCGAATTTAGTTGGTTGGGCACCTTGTGATTTCCTAAAAATGTTTCGAATGTTTTTATCACAATATTTTACAAGTGTTCCAGTTTCTCATTCCAGTTGGCATTTCCATACTGAAAGATCTATTTGCGGACTTGCACAGAGCATTGTTTTACAACTTCGCGATCAGATAGCTGTCTGTAATGACTCCATTGTCTACAGCAGGGGTCTCCAAACTGCGGCCCGCGGGCCAAATCCGGCCCGCTAGTGGAATCCATCCGGCCCGCAACAGATTAAAACTAGTGTCATCAATATGGCCCACGACAGCTAATATTTTACTGTTGGTACTATTGCTGTTATAATTTTAGTGGAGGAGAATGAAAGTACCTAAGCATATTAATAACTAAAAAATAATTAATTGAAATTTTTCCCAGTAATAAAAGAAAAAAATGCTAATGAGATTTATGTAGTTGTGATTTTCCACCGACCATTGATTGAAGTTGCGGATTAATTTTACTTCTAGCAATTATTAAAAGAGATTTAAGATACTGATCGGTTAATTTAGATCTGTAAACATTCTTTGTGTATTTCATCTTGGAAAACGTTTTCTCACACAAGTACGTAGTACCAAAAACAGAAAACAATCCACGAGCAAACTTATGCAAATTATCAAACTGTGTCAGTGGAAGACTCTTATAAAATTCCAACAAAGATGAATTTTTATATTTGTTCTTAAACATATCACTGCACTGTAAATCAATAATTTCCATTTGGATTTCCGGAGCCAGGGTTTCAATGTCAGAATCAAAAGGATTTTGAAAACGCTTAATTTCATTCGCAATGGCATGAAAGTCTGAGAAACGACTATCGAAATTATTGTTCAAAGTACTTAAAGTTTTGACTGCAAAATCGACGGAAAATTCTGTCTCTGTAGTGCGCTGCTGAATATTTCACATGTTTTAAATTGTGTGAAATATTTTTTACGTAATTGCGATTGAAATAGTATTATTTTGTACTTGAACGATTTGATATTGGTGTATGAATCAGGGAGAAGCTGATTTTGTCCTTGCAATCTCAAACTCAGTTCATTCATATAATTTGTCAAATCGACATAGAATGCTAATTTCCAAAGCCATTCACTATATCCTAATTCGACACAAGGGCGATGCTTCTCATTCAAAAAAATTTCGATCTCTTCTCGAAGTTCAAAAAAGCGCTTAAGGACTTTTCCGCAACAAAGCCAGCGTACGGCAGTATGATATGGCAAGTCATTTTCTCTAATCTCTTCAATAAACTCCCGGAATTGTCGATGATTCAGCCCTGTGGATCTGATGAAGTTGATAACGTTTCGTATGTCAACTTGTCTATCAGACCGACTAACGGACTGACTATTCCCTTATGCCTACCCCCTGTAACCCCTGTCCCATTGTCGGATTTTGGATGGCAGAAAATCAAGAAAAATAGAAATATTTTGCCTAAAACTGATTCAGAACTTCGTTGCCAAATTTCTTGACATCCTCTATTCATGAATTTATTTCTGTTGTCTTCAGAAGAAAAAATAACAATAAAAAATTTCCTAAATATGTCACCTGTTGTGTATAGCTGAAATAGATATGACGTAATATAGTACATAGTAGCACTACTTCCTACTAGATGTCTGTTTGCTTAGGTGTGCAGAAAAATTAAAATTGTTTTTGCCGTTGCAACATTCCGAAAAAATTATTATGTCCCTAGGGTTTCAAAGTTGCGAGAGCCATGGCCCTAAGGCTTCAAAGTTTGAAGACCCCTGGTCTACAGTAATAGTTTCTTGTTTTAATTATATCTGAAATGTATTGAGGTAGTTTGAGAAATTTGGTCTTTAAAGTTCTAAGTGGAACTGAACTTCATACTGCTGCCACTATTTTATCACTGAACTTTATCACGTGGAACTAATTAAATCAAGGTTGGTTGACAAAGTACATACAATGTTTTAATGAGGATTGATAAATCTTCCAGTTTGTCGTATAGTAGTCCATTATAAGATTGTCGATATGTTTGAAATTTAGATTAGTGGCTGAGATATATACGTAGGTATATTCGAGAGTAGTCTAGCGTAAGTGCACTAGCCTGCCATCCCAGAGGTTGTGGGTTCGAATCCCACGTAAAGCACGGTCCTTGCACTTTACCAAATTTACCTACTTTCCCTGTTTCTAAAATAAAAAAAAATAAAAAATAATAAAAATTAAAAAATTCCTCCAGTTCCATTCCTCAACCCCAAAAAATTATCCTTTCCATCCTTACTCCCGCACAATAGTCTGTGCATTATTTGCACTGTGGCTGCTATAACAAACAAAAAAAAAGGAAAACACACAGTTATACAATGCATCAGTGGCGCCAGCAAGAGGAAGCGGGCGACCGCGGTAATAGCGCAGACACACGAAATTTAGCGAAGTCTTCACCCATCTGTGCGATCCTTCTGCCAGAAAAATGGGAGTCACAGATGGCGCTCCAAGCAGCAGAAGGCGTTGTTCCTAAGGCACTACTTAGGACTGGTAGCGGCAGGCTAATCACCTACCCTGTCAGAAATCAAAGCAGATTAACGAAATCAACGCAAGACTGAGTCTTGTCGAGGCCCTATGCTCCCGAGAAGAGTGAACAAGGAACAAAAATATAAACACATATTCGAGAGTATATATATATATATATATATATAATTGGCGCGTTTGGGGTGTTAGGCCGAGCTCCTCCTCCTATTTGTGGCTTGCGTCTTGATGTTGTTCCACAAATGGAGGGACCTACAGTTTCAAGCCGACTTCGAACGGCAGATATTTTTATGAGGAGCTTTTTCGTGGCAGAAATTTGCCATTGCCTGCCGAGGGGCGACCGCTATTAGAAAAATGTTTTTCATAACTTTGGTGTTTCTCCGAGATTCGAACTTACGTTCGCTCTGTGAATTCCGGATAGTATCTAGTCACGCACCAACCTATTCGGCTACGGCGGCCGTCGAAAGTACCTAGTCAATATTGGATAGGGAAGACCTACTAGATGAAGGTATATATGTTGCATCATTTGAGTAGAAAGCCTTGGAAAAAAACGCGGTAAATTCTTTGAGTATATTTCCCCAAGTATTTGCTTTCAAACAACCCTAGTTGCGATCCTTACTATTAAAACCCCAGCAAAAAATGTACGATTCATGTTGAAATTGTCTTATGCTTTTTTGCAACTATTCCGGAGTTCTCAAGTATTTGTTCCACCTGGAAGGTAAGTTCTAAAAGTTTACATGATTTATCGTCAGTGGAGGTTATTTCAATTTCAATATTTTCAACTATTTATGTATTAATATTTATGATATTGAATTGCATATTTTTAACAAATATGGCAACACCACCACCTACTCGAATTTCTGTGTTTTTACGCACACATACATTTTTAGGATGATACAATATCAGAATGCTTTTGCCACACTTCCGAGAGCATACATACATACATTAACATTAGTTTTGGTTAAAAAAATCAAAAAGTTCCATAAACTTATTACAGATACTGTGACAGTTCCAGAAAAATATTTTCAGGTGAGATACAGACATTGCTTATTACTAGAGTACAGAAACTTAACTGCTAATTGTGCGATAGCGTTAAATTGCTCATATTTAGTTCTTCATTCTTTAAGTTTTTCTATTAATTTAAAAGTCAGTGCAGTGATTTTCCTCCCAGTGAATAAATTGCTGCGGTCACACCTGGCTCAAAGGTCTGAGCTATTGGGGAACGCCGCGTTAGCACTCCACCAGATTCCACCGCCCTTCCAGATTCCAGTCTCTCCGTATAATAGTGTGAAAAGGTTTTACGTCACGCTTGCGATCGTGCAGTTTAACTGAGCCCCGTTCGAAGTATTCAATTTAAGGAGTGTCTCTGCAGCCTTCGAAAGTCGTTAAAACGTGCATGATTTTAGTAATATAAAGGAAATAGTTGATTCACTTATTATTTTAACACCGATGGAAATTTTTTATGAAAGAATCAATTATTCTTTTTTGTACTAAAAGGTTCTTAATAGTCACTATTTTGCGCGAGAACCTTAATAGGCGGAAGCACTTCTTTTATAGCTTTATTTTGTTGACTAGTTTCATTACTTTCCATGTCACTTTCAATCACTTCCAGAGTCTGTAAAGGTGTCCAGAAGTTTGACCTGTTAACATTCTTATCACTCGCACTTGGAGTATTTTAATACGTTCACATATAAGTAGATATAATAGCTTAACTTCCAATCCGTAATTAAAAAGCGATATTTCCCATACAAAATTTCTCTCCCAAAATCTGAGATTATAAAATAATCCTAGATAATAACCCTACTTTTTGACATACAACCCTGTGTTATCGATAATTATTATTACGAATGTAAGGAGAAACATCAAAACAAAAGCTAAATGAAATGGACGCCGGCAGTGGGAACAGGTCTGTAAACATAATTCTAATAAATTTTTTGTTAAATATAGGGTTTTCCAAACAGAGATACTATTTTAATATTCAAAGAAAAATGCATATACATTAGGCCGGGTCGATTTGTGGGGAGGCAAAAAAATCGCCCATTGCTCTGTGAAAATCATATTCTAGGGATCAAAATAAGAAGCTTTGCCGAAGGAACCATACCTCTAAAACGAATTCTGATGTCCTCCAATTTGGGTCGAACTTTTGGGTAGAGGCCTTTTAAGAAATGCGAGTTTTTTGCAACCATTTCAACAATTAAGGTATCACTGGAATGCACCGCAACCCCTTTTAAACAATGAAGGTATCACTGTGACACAATTGCAGATCGTAAAATTGCTTGTGTTGTTTTTTTAAGCAACCACAAGACACAGCAGGTAGAATTGAAATTACCATTTCATTCTTATTACCTCGTCTCGTATACCATATATAACGCAACAGTTTTTGTGAATGCACTAAGTCGTTGTGAAGAACTCAAAGTGTGATGTGCTCATTTCAGATAAAAAGAGGTGTGTGTGTCAGCTCCGACACGCGACTGGAGTTTACTTCTTAAGAACGATTACCGTGATATTTAAAAATATATTTAATATGCAAAAGGAGTAAATGAAGACCTTTTCTATATTACTGGAAAAATATAAATTTATTTATTCTATTCGCTATAGTAAGCCACCTGGAATGAAAAATTTTTTTGGGGTTTTTCTTTTTTGAGCTGTCGTTGCAATGTGCACTTATAATAGCACTACAAATATCAAATAGGTATTTTTGATCCGTACTTAAATCTTTTTCACTGGATATATCTGGTAGTGTGAATATAATTGGTTTATAATTGACGAAGGAAAGCTTCTCACAATCCTTCAATTGTTTCTCTATTTCATATTAAAGCTTTCAGACGTAGAGCCATCAATGTATTCAAACAAATGTCTAAGCGGTAGTTCATTGGCGTGTAATTGGCAGATGAACCATTGTAAGGGTTTTTGAAGACAATCTCCTCCAAAGGTTCAGACGATATAACTGGTATATGTAGGTTCTCAACGAACGCACAAGCACTAGATAGGAAACGGAAATAAGCACCAAAATGTGGGCAGTGTTATTTCTGACTAGAAATTAGCAACCAAAAGGAAATATATATTTCCTACAAGTTTGCACCAACAACCAAGCGCTACATGGCAGGCAGTGCTATTTCTCACTGGAAATTAGGAACCACAGGGAAATATATATTTCCTACAAGTTTGCACCAACAACGAAGCGCTACAAGGTATGCAGTGCTTTTTCTCACGAGAAATCAGCACCCACAAGGAAAATATATTTCCTACAAGTTTGCACCAACAAACAAGCGCCACAAGGTATGCAGTGCTTTTTCTCACTAGAAATTAGCACCCACAAGGAAAATATATTTCCTACAAGTTTGCACCAACAAACTAGCGCCACAGGGTAGGCAGTGCTTTTTCTCACTATAATATAGAAGAAGGGCAATGGTCACTTAAGTCAGCGTACACTTCCGTCAGCGATTCACACGATTTTACTACCCATATTTTTTTCATACCGTGGGCCTTATAAGGCGTTTTTTAATAGGTGCGCTTCAACTTTTTTCCGATAGGGAGGGCGAACGACGCAATATTTTTTATTTTTCGCTTGTCATTTGTAAACTTCATTAGTATACATTTCATCATGGAACGCTACACACTTGAGCAACGATTGCAAATCGTGGAAAATTTTTATGAAAATAAGCGTTTTGTTGCTGCTACTTTAAATCCAAATAATTCAAAAAAATCATCTTCAGTGATGAAGCTCATTTTTGGCTCAATGGCTTTGTCAACAAGCAAAATATGCGTTACTGGGCAGAAAGCAAGCCACACGTGATTCATGAGGCACCGTTGCATCCCGAAAAAATCACTGTTTGGTGCGGTTCATATGCCGGCGGCGTAATTGGCCTATATTTTTTCGTTGACGAGAACGATCGCCACGTTACTGTGAATGGAAATCGATACCGCGACATGATAATCGATTATTTTTGGCCGCAATTGAATGGTATGGACTTAGGCGACATGTGGTTTCAACAGGACGGGGCCACAAGCCACACAGCACACGCTACAATTGATTTGTTGAAGAGTAAGTTCGATGAGCGGATTTTATTGCAGAAATGGACCGGTCGAATGGCCGCCGCGCTCGTGTGATTTGACGCCTCTAGACTATTTTCTTTGGAGTTATGTGAAGTCATTGGTCTACAGTAACAAGCCGGCGACGATTTGAGAGCTGAGAGCCAATATTGAACGCGAAATTGCTGGAATTTCGGCCGATTTATGCAAAAGAGTGGTCGAAAATTGGGTTCAACGATTGGACTTCGTGAAACGTGCACGCGGTGATCATGCAAAAGAAATCGAATTTCATACTTAAATGTATATGTTCAAACTCGATAATAAAAAAAATTTGTGAAAAAAGTCAAACCGTTTGTGTTTTATTCAAAAAAGTTCAAAAGTTGAAGCGCTCTTACTGAAAAACGCTTTATATCGTTTCTTAAGGAGTAAACTCCAAAAACTATTTAAAAAAAAAATAATAAGTGAAGTGACCATTCCAAATCAAAAAGTTTGCAATGAATCCACTATCCTCTACACCGCAAAATGAAGCAACTACATCAACAACTATCGAAAACCCAATGAGTCTTATAGCCAAGCATGATGTTACTGTTTTTGGTGTGTCTACTGATTTAACTGATCTTAATTTACCAACCCATCCGGATATCTTGAGATATTATTTTTACTTAAGCGAACGTGCTAAAACAGAACAAAAAAAGTTTTCCCATAAATCATTCACTATTCAAGTACATTGGAATTTGGGAAAAACTCGGTATGGAAATAATGCTGAAGTGAATTTAATAAATTGAATAAATTGCTTGACAAGTATCAAGAGCAAATCAAGAGAAGAAACAACACCCAACAATTTACAGAGTATGTAACATCTCTGGAAACAATTTTTTACACGGGAATATGTAAATGCGATTTGAAGGCAGCTCCATGTGCATGCGGCTGGGTTCCCGAACGCCTCAAAGAGTTCATGCACGATCAACATAATCAGAGAAGAGTAACAATGGATGCATTTGTGATGGAAACTGAAGAGCAAGGAGCAACGTCTATGTCATCAATGCCAACATACCAAGATCCCGATGATTCAACATACGCACCGCCACCGGTTCAAGAAGATATGGATAGAAGCACAAGTTCACAATACACAGAGAGATACGATTGTTTTAACTTTACCTTGGTATGTGACAGATTTGGTGTGCCTGACAGAGTAGCATCAGCATTGGGAACCGCTCTTTTGCAAGATTTTAAAATTAAACATAAGCATGGGGAACCTCTCATCATGGATAAAACGAAAGTTCGCAGAGAAAAAGAGAAATGCAGACAAGAAGTGCTTCGCAAACGGTTAGATGATACCAATTTGTTAGCGTTTTCATTCGATGGCAGAAAAGATGATACTTTAACAATAGATAAAATTGATGAGAAGTATCATACTAGGATGGTAAAAGAACCTCATCTTGTTATTTTGAGAGAACCCAATTCTGAATTGATTTGTTACGTAAGACTGGAACATGAAACCGCTGAATACAAAACCACCAAATTAAATGGTTTTTTCAACGATAAAAATATATCACTGGATGCATTAATTGGAATATGCACTGACGGTGAGCCAACAAACACTGGCCCACACGGTGGAATTATACGACGATTCGAATTGCTGTTAAAAAGACCATTGCATTGGTTTGTTTGCCTTCTACACTTCAACGAACTTCCGTTTCGGCATTTGTTTGAAGCTTTGGATAAATCAACCAGCACTGGACCAAGATCGGCAACCAGAAAACTGAGCCGTCAAATCGAAACTTGTGAAACTCTTCCTGTAAGTTATTGCTATCACTCATTTATTATAATTGTCAACCATTTTTAATTATTTATTATTATATATTTTCAGGTGGTGGACGGTTTCCAGAAAATTGAGTTGCAAAATATGCCCCCTGCTCCAGAAAAAATTGAATTTTCCACCGGATCGAAATACTTATACCAGAGAATGTTAATGGAATGAGAAGGAGCAAATGTTAAATGAGATTTTTTCGAGTACTAATTTGTAGATTCATACTAAGGGATTTTCAAACTCAACTTACCGCACTAGTGGGGGATTGCAGATATTTACCACGCTAGTGGAGGGTTTCTATATTTACTTACCACGCTAGGACAGGAATTCAGATTTTTTCTGCGTTTACCACACTACTAAGGGATTTCATAAGATTGATTTTTATATAAATCAATCAAAACAGAAAATATGTACATATGTATGTCTTTAATTCTTTCATCAAATCCAAATTATATTGATGAGAAAATATCATTCTAATATCCGTCCAGAAAGCCAAACGCGCATACACACATACATATGCATACAAACTTTCAACTAACGCAGAAAATATATATATAAAACTGCGAATCGCATAAATGAGTGATTTAGAAAAGTTCATTAGTAATTGTAGTTTAGCGCAATCGTGAAAGACGTGTCGTGTATGCAGTACATCGTCCCATATTTGACTCAGGTTCAAGTCCCTTAAGTATTTTTCTATGTTCGATATTTTTATTTCATTTTTTATATTTGGCTTAATTAGAATTGATTTAAAATAGTGTATTCAGCTTTTCTAGTACCTGTTATTTATAAATTTATTTTCTATATAAAATTATTCCTACTTCTTTTGAATTGATTTACATGTAAAACAGCCATAAAGGCAATGCATCCCAGCAAGAAGAGTCTCGGTCACGTTACCGACACGCGTGACCGTTAAACGGTCACCAAACATTGCTATTTACAATCACTTTGTTAAGAGCGTTGGGAAAATCGTGCCAAAAACTTTGTGTACGTGTGATTTTCTATCCCTTTTATACATATGGATTCGTTTCAGTGCCAGTTACATTAAAAACGTAGCGACAAACAAAATAACTTGTAGGCCAGCGCCGACAGCATAGTGCGATAGCCGAGCGGCTAGCAATGTGGGCTTCCGATCCAAAACCCTTGGTTAGAATCACAAAAAAAAAATTTTTTTTATACATTTATTTTATTTTGTTTTATGATATGTTTATGAGGAGCTTTTTTTCATGGCAGAAATATACTCTGTGTTTTGCCATTGCCTGCTGAGGGGCGACCGCTATTAGACAAATGTTTTCCTTAATTTTGGTGTTTTCACCGAGATTCGAACTGACGTTCTCTCTGTGAATTCTGAATAGTAGTCACAAACCAAGCTATTCGGCTACGGTGTTTATTTACTTTTGCTGATGCAAAAATGACGAAAAATATATGAATAAAGTTTGCTTACTGCTCACACATTTTCCAGAGGTGACGGAGAACCGATTTTCAAACAAATACGAGTGCATATGTGTTTGTAACATACAAAAAAGTTTAATTGTGTTAGAGTTTCGGTCACGCAGGTTTTGCTTGGATATGAATATGCATTCATATATGTATGCATGTACTTAATCTCTTTAGTCAAATCTGAACTATTTACATACACATATGGGCGAGAAAATATTCTAATATCCATCCAGAAAGCCTAACGCGCATACTCACATATGTGTATAAATATATGTACAAACTACCACCATTCTAACAAATTATGTATTATCGTCCTATGGTACTAAACAGCTCATTAGTGTTATTTAAATATACTGGTTTTCAATCTTCTTATTTCATATCAACTCACTCTCAATCTCAGTGTAATAAAAATAAATCGATCGCTTAGAGAATGTTAGAGAGTTGCAAGTCGAGTCAGTCTTCGTCTAATATATTGTCGGAATAAGTCGATGTCAACTATTTTTATGTTAATAAAATATATGTGAAGTTTTGACAAAAAATTAAATGCTTTTATTCCTGATATTAAACCAGGAACCGGAAACCTAAATGGCGACGAGGGAAAAAAGCGCCAAAAAATAAGAACATTAATAGACGGAGAGCTGGCAACATAGATAGTGCCCGCATCAGGTACATGGCTAATTTATTTTTAAAATAATAGTATTAGTGTAGACGAATATAAAAATGAATGTCTGCCATTGCAAAACTGGGGCGCAAAGGGGGGATACGTAGTCAAAGAGGTGAATTTTGGGTGGGAAAAAATTCATAAGGTACAGGGATTCTATGTACGGGAAAAGTTTGGTTATATATTTGAGAAAGTGTAAAAAAATTGGCAGACATTTTGCGAGGGGCTAACTAGCCGGCAGACTGCGCTGAAGATTGCAAAAATTATTGTAATTAAAAAAAAATCATAAGGTACATGAATTCCAATTATTGTATTTTAAAGTTTAAACATTCCAAAAGTCATTTACAAAATGGCAGACAAAAAAGTGAGGGCTAAGGCCGCGGCAGACGACGTTAAAAAGTGCGCTACACATCAACATTTTTAGTCACATTCGCAATCGGAATCTGATTCGGACGTGATATCTCCTTCGCTATCGCTATATTCATCTTCATTTGATTCGCTTTCTGCATTAACGTCTTCATCGCCTGTAACAAAGCACAAAGCAAAATGATTTTTAGACATTTAATAGAATGGAATAGTTATGTATATGTTCTGTGGATAAATATATTACCTTCGTTTGTTCCAGGATCAATAATATCTTGTATTGTACTAGGCAGCTGTGGTCCGTCGATCCATTTAAATGTATACTTTCCCTCTACTAATATCCATCCGCAAGTTTCTGGTCGTAAATATGATGGAATTTTCTTATGAGCATTTTTCCATATTGTAGCAATATATTTGGTCCGCAATAAATGCTGCGTTAATTCAGCCTGGCTAGGAGGCAAAGTGGATGAGTCAAAATTCTGCAATTTTTTTTTCCTGGAAAGGTTCCTCCAAATCGTTGACCTTATAGGTTTTTAAAAATAAGGCGAATCGTGCATCATTTACGGAGCTCAACAACGGAAAGTTGTACAAATTACAGATAAACTTTTCAAGAATCGGGAAAACAGCGGTTTCATCACAGTCTTCATGTCCAATTTGACCGAATGCTTTTTGTAAGTCTTCATTTTTCTTTAAAATCTGTAAAGGACGTTGCTTTCCCTTGCGAAATAATGCGGGATTAAAATCACAGCCAGTTAAAGCATGAAATCCTGGCAGAGATTGACACATTATCTCGCCTAACTTTTCATGCAACGTCGATACGTCAATTATTCGTTGCTTATTCCAAACCCCTGTTTGAATATAAACTTTGCTGATGTGTTGTACGTGAATCATATTAGCCAACATAATAATTAAAATATCCGTATCTGAGCATTTTATTAGAATGCTCGCTGTTGACTCGATATTGCACGCATGATATACTATTTTTGAATCCGCCTCTTCATGCAAATCGAGAGTAAACTTATCATTTTTTGAAAATAATATGCTTTCATTCACAGCTTCATATTGATAACAGTTATCAAAATTGAGTAGCACTTTTTTATTTTGAAAGAATGGAATTAATTCTTGATTTTGCCAGTTGACGATTAAAAATTTCACGAGTGCCTCTTTGAAAAAGCTATTTCGGAGTTCTTTATTAAAGTCTGATGGTCTTGATTGTTCAGGTCCAGAAATCACGTACATACGATTACCAGAGGAACCGCTTCGCTGAGATCTTTCGTAATCTTTGATAGATGGTGACCAATATCTATCAAAAATTACATGAATTTCACGGGCTGCATTGTTAGTCACCATTTGAAGTATTTTTTGGAGGTACTTCTGAATGTTTTTGGTAAATCCTTGATACAATGTATGAGAAAGAATCCGTCTATTAAACAAATGTCAGTGTAGCTTGGGGCTGTACTTTGAACATCTTTTTCCAACGACTTCAACAAAACAGATTTATCTGTTTTATAAATCGATCCATCCAAGTGACACATACACATTGGAACGGATGTTAGAGGATAAGTAAATATTTTTTCAACATTAGCATTGTCATTCATTGAAATAGCTAACATTCGGCCGAACAAGTCACGCTGTAGTCGTACTTCTTGAACTTTATTATTTATCGAGACAAATCTTTTCTGGGTTGAAGTAGCGAAATTCAGTATTTTATTTTGTTTAATAGTTAATTCGAAACGATCATCAGACGCAGCACATTCAGAAATAAACTTTTCTCTTAAACCACGGCCAGTTCTTTCCACATTTAATAAAAAGTCGCTCACTTCTTTCGATGCTGCTCGTCCAGTTGTAATATTAAACAATTCATTGCTCCGAGTATCTTCGCTGCTCTGAGTGTCTTCGCTGCCCCAAGCTACACTGACATTTGTTTAATAGACGGATTCTTTCTCATACATTGTATCAAGGATTTACCAAAAACATTCGGAAGTACCTCCAAAAAATACTTCAAATGGTGACTAACAATGCAGCCCGTGAAACTCATGTAATTTTTGATAGATATTGATCACCTTCTATCAAAGATTACGAAAGATCTCAGCGAAGCGGTTCCTCTGGTAATCGTATGTACGTGATTTCTGGACCTGAACAATCAAGACCATCAGACTTTAATAAAGAACTCCGAAATAGCTTTTTCAAAGAGGCACTCGTGAAATTTTTAATCGTCAACTGGCAAAATCAAGAATTAATTCCATTCTTTCAAAATAAAAAAGTGCTACTCAATTTTGATAACTGTTATCAATATGAAGCTGTGAATGAAAGCATATTATTTTCAAAAAATGATAAGTTTACTCTCGATTTGCATGAAGAGGCGGATTCAAAAATAGTATATCATGCGTGCAATATCGAGTCAACAGCGAGCATTCTAATAAAATGCTCAGATACGGATATTTTAATTATTATGTTGGCTAATATGATTCACGTACAACACATCAGCAAAGTTTATATTCAAACAGGGGTTTGGAATAAGCAACGAATAATTGACGTATCGAAGTTGCATGAAAAGTTAGGCGAGATAATGTGTCAATCTCTGCCAGGATTTCATGCTTTAACTGGCTGCGATTTTAATCCCGCATTATTTCGCAAGGGAAAGCAACGTCCTTTACAGATTTTAAAGAAAAATGAAGACTTACAAAAAGCATTCGGTCAAATTGGACATGAAGACTGTGATGAAACCGCTGTTTTCCCGATTCTTGAAAAGTTTATCTGTAATTTGTACAACTTTCCGTTGTTGAGCTCCGTAAATGATGCACGATTCGCCTTATTTTTAAAAACCTATAAGGTCAACGATTTGGAGGAACCTTTCCAGGAAAAAAAAATTGCAGAATTTTGACTCATCCACTTTGCCTCCTAGCCAGGCTGAATTAACGCAGCATTTATTGCGGACCAAATATATTGCTACAATATGGAAAAATGCTCATAAGAAAATTCCATCATATTTACGACCAGAAACTTGCGGATGGATATTAGTAGAGGGAAAGTATACATTTAAATGGATCGACGGA
The DNA here is from genome assembly GCF_028408465.1 of Anastrepha ludens. Classification (NCBI taxonomy): domain Eukaryota; kingdom Metazoa; phylum Arthropoda; class Insecta; order Diptera; family Tephritidae; genus Anastrepha; species Anastrepha ludens. The sequence continues at coordinate 97,560,142 of NC_071503.1, forward strand.
CCACAGCTGCCTAGTACAATACAAGATATTATTGATCCTGGAACAAACGAAGGTAATATATTTATCCACAGAACATATACATAACTATTCCATTCTATTAAATGTCTAAAAATCATTTTGCTTTGTGCTTTGTTACAGGCGATGAAGACGTTAATGCAGAAAGCGAATCAAATGAAGATGAATATAGCGATAGCGAAGGAGATATCACGTCCGAATCAGATTCCGATTGCGAATGTGACTAAAAATGTTGATGTGTAGCGCACTTTTTAACGTCGTCTGCCGCGGCCTTAGCCCTCACTTTTTTGTCTGCCGTTTTGTAAATGACTTTTGGAATGTTTAAACTTTAAAATACAATAATTGGAATTCATGTACCTTATGATTTTTTTTTAATTACAATAATTTTTGCAATCTTCAGCGCAGTCTGCCGGCTAGTTAGCCCCTCGCAAAATGTCTGCCAATTTTTTTACACTTTCTCAAATATATAACCAAACTTTTCCCGTACATAGAATCCCTGTACCTTATGAATTTTTTCCCACCCAAAATTCACCCCTTTGACTACGTATCCCCCCTTTGCGCCCCAGTTTTGCAATGGCAGACATTCATTTTTATATTCGTCTACACTAGTACTATTATTTTAAAAATAAATTAGCCATGTACCTGATTCGGGCACTTTCATGTAGCCAGCTCTTAGACTATAAGGTCTTGTTTAAGTCCTTTATATGCGCGAAAAAAAAAATAAAAAAATAAAAACATTTAAAAAGTTAAAGAAATTCATAATTCAAGTTTAGAGTGTTGAAACTATATAAAGCCTCTTAGGCCTTAAAAACTATGTGTGATATATATAAATATACATATGTTATACGTGCTAAAAAATTTTATTATGCAACCTTGATTTTTAAAAAAATATTTAAACCTTAGTGGATATAGCTAATATTATATATTACGAAGCGAAAATCCCTGAAAATTATGAAGACAAAGACTAAAAAATTTTATATTATACCGAAATTAGTGGTATTTCATATATGTATATGCATAACATTCTTTCAAAAAAATGTATAATATTTGCATAAACTAGTTGCATATATCAAAAAAAAAAAAAAAACATTACCGCAAATCACTTAAATGTTCCTAAATTACAACAAGTAAAAAGTCTTTTAAAAGTGCACTTGACTTCAAAACGAAAAAATCATGACCTGCTATAGCTGTACTTAAAAACAAGTCAAAGAAAAGCAACACAAAATCTGAGAAACTAGTTTTAAAAATCAAAGCACACTCTTTTCGCTCTCAACTCTGCTAGTCTTCTTACTTGTCGCTAAGTGTATATATACATTATTTCAAAGCAACACAAATGCTGTTAGCAAATTTGCTACTTAGTGCAGGCGCTAAAGGACATTGAGTATGCAAAATGTGAGGACCGCATTCTATAAATAGTTTTGAACTCAGAAAAGCTTGCATATTATGATTCTGGATGTTGCCGGGAGATTTAATGTCCATTTTTTTTTTACCACCCCCTTAGTATTAAAGTAAATGGACTGAACAAGTGCTTTGAAACCATTTCAATAATTGTTTTAGTGATAAAATTCAATTATTTCTTATGATAAAAGATAATTTTAGTTAGTCAATAAAAAAAAACGTTAAAAATAAAACACATATTTTTGATAAAAAATGATTTAATAGGAAAAAGAACATTTTAACATAAGCCATACAAAAAAATACAAATAATTAATCTCTTTTATTTTGGAAGTTATTATTAATACATTTGCACAACTAAATACAATTTAGTTGTAACTTTTTGCAAGAACACGCCTTTGTTTGACAATTAGATGTACATTTGCAGGGTTGAATTAACAATTCCGGTAATGGTCACTTCGTCAATTGTCGTGGATACAATTTACCATCTTTTTTTCATAGCCTAATAATGTGTAATCAATAGGCTGTAGTACTGTTTGGTCAGAATTTATCCATATATATGTTTTTGCTGAAGCTCTTAACAAATGTAAATGTAGAGCATCTGATGTGCAAATTACTTTTAATAAATTTAAGCCGAAGCCGATATTTTGACAAATTAATTTATAGCGAAGTTCACCAGCAGTTAATGTTTTTTTGAGAAAAGATAGGTGCAAATGTGTTGAAATATACTAGAATAAGCAAACATGTAATAATAACATACCTGCTTTAGTAGCATATGTTGAAATATACTAGAATAAGGAAACATGTAATAATAACATACCTGCTTTAGTAGCATAAAGCATACGTGAATATGAATTATATAAATAAAGCGAATTGTCAATTGCTCAAGTAGACTTAAAACAAGAAAGACCCCTTTTATTAGGTTATGGGCGACTTGACACGCAAAAATTACACACGGAAAAAATAAGCGTTTTTAATTTAATAATACTTTTATTAGAGTCTTGTGCGTTTTGTTTTTTTTTAATCTCTTGGCAACGAAATTAAATAAAATGGCTGCACCAGCTTTAGTTTTTGAAAAGCTGCGTGGTCGAGAAAATTTCGACACGTGGAAGCGGCTGGCCAAATCTTATTTAATTATCAAGAAGTGCTGGAAGCCGGTCGAACAAAGTCTAGGTGTCAATGCGACGGCAGCGGAGATTGAAAGGGATCAGCAAGCTTTGGCGGAGATCACCATGATGATCGAATCGTGCAATTTTTCCCATATTTCAACAGCAACAACTGCAAAGAAAGCATGGGATGCTTTGGTTGCTGCTTATGAGGATACCGGGTTGACGAGAAAAGTGGAATTGCTGAAACAACTTGTTCACATAAAGTTGGAGGATTTCGAGTCTACGCAGAATTATATCAACGCAATGGTAATGACGGCATTGAAGGTGAATAATGCTGGGTGCAGATAGGTGACGAAATTGTCGCATTATTAATGTTGGCTGGATTGCCAAATGAATATAGGGCGCTTGTTTTAGCTGTAGAAAATTCCAAAATGCAGCTGAGCGTCGACGTCGTTAAAAATTTGATGTTACAAGATATTAAATTTGACATGCATACGGAAAATAATGTAATGCATGTGAAAAAACCAACAACAAGAAAAAGATTCGCTGTTATTCTTGTAATTTATTTGGTCACATTAGTCGTAACTGTCCAAATAAAAAAACGCACGTAAGTACTAACAAGAACAACAATACTAATGGTAGCGGATTTCTTGCATCTCTCTTTGCAGACAATGAAAAGTACCGTTCAAATACAAACAGTAATTGGTACATTGACTCAGGCGCATCTGTGCATTTAACTAATAACAAAAACATATTAGTTAATATGCTAAAGAGCGATAAAGAAATTTCACTTGCAAGCAATGGTAAATTGAAAGTTGAATACACAGGTACCGCTAATGTGATTATGCCTAACAAAAACAACGCCACTATACATAATATAGATTATGTACCAAATATTTGTGCAAACCTATTGTCAGTGAGTGAAATGGCAAAGAGAGGAAATAAAGTATTGTTCGAAAATGATGTGTGCAAGATTTTTAACGACGAAAATAAATTGATAGCAAACGCGAATTTGGTTAATGGCTTATATCAATTAAATTGTAAAATTAACCAAGAAAGTACAATGCTATGTAAATATAATGATGACTTTGCACTGTGGCATAGAAGGTTAGGCCATATAAGCCGTGAAAACTTAATTGCAGTTAAAAGTTCGTCGAAAGGCTTAGAAAATGTAAAAAACATCACCGATAAGAAATGCATTGTATGTGTAAAAGGGAAACAAACGCGTTTGCCGTTCCCTAAAAGTGGTCATCGCGCTAGTGAATTATTGGAGCTTATTCACTCGGATGTAATGGGACCATTGGAAGTTGAATCGTACTCGGGTGCACGATATTTGTTAACTTTCATCGATGACTATTCGCGGAAAATTTTCGCGTTCCCAATTAAGAAAAAGTCAGAAGTATTTGATCAATTTTTAAAATTCAAGAATTTGGCTGAAAAACAAACTGGTAAAAAAATCAAAATGCTAAGAACTGACAATGGAAAAGAATACGTGAACAATATGTTTCAAAAATATATGTCTCAACACGGAATTCTTCATCAAAAGACTTCTCCATACACACCAGAACAGAACGGAGTAGCTGAGCGAATGAATCGCACTATTTCTGAAAAAGTTCGCTGTATGCTATTTGATGCTGGGTTAAATAAAAGTTTTTGGGCAGAGGCAGTTGATACTGCTGCGTATTTGTTAAATCGTATCCCATGCACAAAAAATAATAAAAGTCCTGAAGAAATTTGGACAAAACGAAAGCCAAATTTGAAGTATCTTAAAGTATTTGGCTGCAAGGCGATGGTTCACGTGCCTAAGGAGAAAATATTGAAATTAGATGCTAAATCGATTGAATGTATAATGTTGGGTTATAGTCAAGAATCAAAAGCATATCGTTTACTTGACAGAGCAACGAGTAAAATAATAATAAGCCGAAATGTTATTTTTTTCGAAAATGAGAAAGGGTGTTTGAATAAAGAAAAAAATGCTTCATCGTTCCCAAATGTTGTTATAAATGAAAACAAAACAGACAATTCAGGAAGGGAAGAAGACTTAGAATTGTCAATTATAGAAGTGGACGAGGATGAAGATAATATAGAAGAAACTGAAGCTGAAAATGAGTCAGATGAAACGAATGCTGATAATGAAATCAGTGATTATGATGATGCGAATGATATTACGTATACTTCTGAAGAAGATGTCACCATAGCAGAATTAGAACTTCGACGTTCCACCAGAAATAAACAAGCGAATTTTGCATGTGATGTTGAAGAAATGGAAATTACTGAAGATCCTGATACTCCGGAGCAGGCATTATCATCTGTGCACGCTGACGAGTGGAAACTAGCAATGAGGAAAGAGTATGATTCCTTATTGTTAAATAAAACATGGGAATTAACGGATTTGCCAGCCGGCAAAAAGGCAATTTCATCCAAATGGGTTTTCAAGACAAAAATAAATGCTGATGGTGAAGTGATATGCCGCAAAGCCAAATTAGTCGCCAAAGGTTATAGTCAAAAGAAGGGCATTGACTATGAAGAAACGTTTTCACCGGTAGTCAGGTACACATCGATTCGTTTCCTACTAGCTTTAGCTGCGAACCATGGGTTGATGATACACCAAATGGATGCTGTCACCGCAATTTTAAACGGAAAACTTGAAGAAGAGGTCTATATGGTACAACCACGTAAGTTTGAAGACGGTACTCGCAAGGTATGTAGACTCTTGAAATCAATTTATGATCTAAAACAATCAAGCAGAATATGGAACGAAACTCTTAATAATGTTTTAGTTGATATTGGACTTACAAGAAGCGACGTTGATCAATGTATATATTTCAGAATAGAGGAGAATCAAATAATGATCGTTGCAATATACGTTGATGATGTGTTATTATTTACAAATGATGTGCAAATGCTAAACAAAACTAAAGCAAAGTTAAAGAAGAGCTTTAAGATGAAAGACATTGGCGAAGTATCATCAGTTTTGGGCATGCATGTAACGAGAAATAAAGTGAATGGTGACATAAAAATCGACCAATCGCAGTATATTGAAAATATTCTGAGACGATTTCGTATGCTCGATTGTAATCCAGTAAAAACTCCTGCTGACCCGAATCAAAAGTTAACACTGGATATGTGTGCAAAAGATGATGTCGAGAAAAAATATATGGCGAATGTACCGTACATGGAAGCAGTTGGTGCATTACTTTTCATAGCTCAGGTTACCAGACCTGATATTTGTTTCGCTGTAAATATGTTAAGCAGATTCAGTCAGAATCCTGGTAAAGTACACTGGGAAGCTGTTAAGCGAGTGCTACGTTACGTAAAGGGTACTATAAATAAAGGTATCGTATATAAGAAAAATGGTGACGCGCTTGCTGGATACTGCGATGCTGATTGGGCGAGCAATGTTGATGATAGAAGATCAACCACGGGTTATGTTTTTTTGTGTCAGAATGGTGCAATTTCATGGGCTACAAAGCGGCAGAAGACTATTGCACTATCATCTACAGAAGCCGAGTACATGTCAATTGTTGCTGCGATTCAGGAATCTCTTTGGCTTAAGCGATTAGAAGCAGAGTTATCCAGAAGAGTATCTAAGATGATGATTTTACATAGTGACAACAAAAGTGCTATTCATGTAGCAACCAATAACGCATATTCTAATAGGACAAAACATGTAGACATAAAATGCAAATTTGTAAAAGAAAAGATTAAAAGTGGTGATGTAAAACTTATTTATTGTCCTACAAATGAAATGTTTGCTGATATCCTGACGAAATCTCTTGTTATTGTAAAACATGAAAATTTAGTAAAAAGTCTTGGAGTAAATTGAATTTATATATGATGTGTAAATTTTTGCTAAGTTTTTTTTTTAATACCTTGAATTCTAGTGACTTGCAAACTTAATGATATTATTGTAATGTGAAGATAAAGTTATTTAGTTTATGATTGTTCATTCAAAGTAACTATTGAAAAGTAATTTCTTGTTTTTGGATTATGTGATTGCTCATTCAGGGGAAGTGTTGAAATATACTAGAATATGCAAACATGTAATAATAACATACCTGCTTTAGTAGCATATGTTGAAATATACTAGAATAAGGAAACATGTAATAATAACATACCTGCTTTAGTAGCATAAAGCAGAGAACGTTAATGCAGAGAACGTTAAATATAGAGAATTCTCACGAGCTACGAATAGTGTGAATTGTCAAAAATGAAGTGAAACCGCGAACACTATTTCACCTCGCTTAACTCGACAGCGGGGAAGTTCTTAACAGAGCTGATTACAGTGAATTATATACAAGCACATTGGCTCTGCTCAGTTTTTGGTTTCTGTATGAAATCAAATTGACGAATGCCGACGGCATTTTGCAAGGCATTTGCTTGTGCATTTTTATGTTCCCTTGATAAACGAAAATTTTTTCAATCTATATTTTCAAACAAGTACAACCAAATAAAGATTTAAAATCCAACATTTAAAATCAAAGTAACTTTAATGTTTGTTGCTTTAATTTTAAAAGAAGAATTTAAACCAAATACATAATAAAACGACCTCACATTTTGTTGTATGCGTTTTAGTAAATTTGATGAAAATGTTTACTAATTTTTCGAGTCGAAATTAATTTTAGACAAGAATTCAAAGAGCATATTGGTATATTAATGAATATATGTATATGTACATATATCAATATATGTATATATACATATATTTTGTTAGTTATATTTGTGCAAAAGTTCAATTGCATCTTCAATTCTTATAGTGTTACAAATGTATCTGCACACCCACTGCAGCAACAATGACCTATCTCACGACGCATTGCCTTATCATATTTATGTGCATTTGAATATGCATTTTTTGTTCCTTTGCCAAACGAAATTTTTTTCAATTTACATATGTATATTACAGGGAATAATTCATATATGTATGCATTTTATAGATAGTACAAAACTTTGAAATTTAAAATAAATAAAAGAAAACTTCAAAGAAACGTATTTGCATACATATATGGGACAACTAAGTTCTATTGCATCTTTAATAAATATAGTTAGTGTTGCACGCATATGTATGCACTGAAGCAACATGACCTACCTCACGAGCATCGTCTTATCATATTTCATGCAATAATTAGGGAGTAAATATTCGAATGATCGAATTCCTGCAAATGCTAAAACAACTTCTTCCGCATATGCATCGACGTATGTGCATGTGCGTATATGCACACTTGATGCCCTAACTATATATATATGTACGTTCAATTGATCAAATGAAAAAATTCTGTATACAAAACGCTTTATCACCAGGCACACAGGAAGATGGCATATGCAAATATAAATATGTGAATTGAATTCAAGCAAATCAATGCTTACTAATATACACATATGCATGTACATACAACCACACACACAGGGCACTCACTTTATTCCTCAAAATGCGTATGTCGTTCAAAGCTAAAATTCTATGCCTAGCGACTACAAGAACAAAATGCAGTCTTAGGCGCAGGCGTAGCGGCCATCATTCTAGTTGACATAGCGCTGAACAGTCGCGGCGCCGAACAATTTCAACTATTGTACTGTGCAACAAAAACTCATCATCAAAAAATTCATTGATAAATTCGAGCTCATAGTTCTAAGAGCAAGTACTTTCATTCATAAAACGAGCCGCCCATATGCCAATTTTCTCGACAATTCGAAAATAGTCAATATTGGAATATTTCGCTTAGAATTATTTGCCAATATTTGATAAATCTTCAATTTTTGTCAAGTCGAGTGCTCGCGGCTTCGTACATATGTATGCACCAATATATGTACGTAAATATGTGTATATGTACAATGCTGTGCCTATGAATGTGCGCTGCGCCTTTGAATGCGCGCTGGATTTCGTGAGAAGCTTTACCGTTTTATCTTGAGCTGTGACTGGTGAGCATACATACACACAGCATATACATACATATGCGCATATGTATATAAATTCACAAATTCACAAATTTACATTTGCATATGCCATCTTCCTGTGCGCCTGGTAATGAAGCGTTTTCTATAGAGGATTTTGATTCAGTTGAAGGGATTCAACAAAGTTTTACAGACACCAGACAGACAGACATAACATATGTATATAATTTTGGATGATTTGGAAAAATTCAAATATATAGGTCATACTAAAAAGCTACCTAACATTCTTTGCTTCTAATCACCAACAAATTCGTATCGACTGCTGCTAAATTTACATAATTCAGCCCCTCACTGTTAATTTTTGTTGAAAAATGTGTCTATGGTGAAATTGTCTTCGCGAGACGAGTACCCCTCGAAATTCCATACGTTCCTGTCATTGAGACTTCTCTATACATTAACCAGAGAACGTTATGTGAATTTATATACATTTGCGCATATGTATATGCTGTGTGTATGTATGCTCACCAGCCACAGCTCAAGATAAAACGGTAAAGCTTCTCAAGAAATCCAGCGCGCATTCAAAGGCGCAGCGCACATTCATAGGCACAGCATTGTACATATACACATATTTACGTACATATATTGGTGCATACATATGTACGAAGCCGCGAGCACTCGACTTGACAAAAATTGAAGATTTATCAAATATTGGCAAATAATTCTAAGCGAAATATTCCAATATTGACTATTTTCGAATTGTCGAGAAAATTGGCATATGGGCGGCTCGTTTTATGAATGAAAGTACTTGCTCTTAGAACTATGAGCTCGAATTTATCAATGAATTTTTTGATGATGAGTTTTTGTTGCACAGTACAATAGTTGAAATTGTTCGGCGCCGCTACTGTTCAGCGCTATGTCAACTAGAATGATGGCCGCTACGCCTGCGTCTATGACTGCATTTTGTTCTTGTAGTCGCTAGGCATAGAATTTTAGCTTTGAACGACATACGCATTTTGAGGAATAAAGTGAGTGCCCTGTGTGTGCGGTTGTATGTACATGCATATGTGTATATTAATAAGAATTGTTTTGCTTGAATTCAATTCACATATTTATATTTGCATATGCCATCTTCCTGTGTGCCTGGTAATGAAAATGTAATGAAGCGTTTTGTCTACAGAATTTTTTGATTTGATCAATTGAACGTACATATATATATATAGTTAGGGCATCAAGTGTGCATATACGCACATGCAAATAAGTCGATGCATATGCAGAAGAAATTGTTTTAGCATTTGCAGGAATTCGATCATTCGAATATTTACTCCCTAATTATTGCATGAAATATGATAAGACGATGCTCGTGAGGTAGGTCATGTTGCTTCAGTGCATACATATGCGTGCAACACTAACTATATTTATTAAAGATGCAATAGAACTTAGTTGTCCCATATATAGGACTATGAATAAGTTCGTGCGGTTTTACAACAGATGGCGTAACTTGATTATTATTCCATCGATCCACATTTCCAAACATTCATTGGAGAGCTACTGTCGTAAGGCACACACGTCAGTATAAGTTTTTTATTTGAAGCGTAAACAACAATATTTTTACCACACTTGAAAATGTCGAATTTCGTGCCAAATAATGTGTTTTTGCGGGGAATTCTTCTTCATTATTTTAATATGAAGAAAAAAGCAGCCGAAAGTCATCGTATCTTGGTGGAAGTTTATGGTGAGCATGCTCTATCTGAGCGAACGTGCCAGAAGTGGTTTGCACGCTTTAAAAGTGGTGATTTTGGCTTGGAAGACGAAGAACGCGAGGGTGCGCCGCCAAAGTTCATGGATACCGAATTGGAGGAATTGCTCGATCAAGATCCGGCTCAAACGCAAGAAGAGGTTGCAAAAACTTTGGGAGTTGATCAATCAACCATTTCCAAACGTTTAAAAGCCATGGGAATGATCCGAAAGGTAGGCCATTGGGTGCCGTATGAATTGAAGCCAAGAGACGTTGAACGCCGTTTTATGGCATGCGAACAACTGCTTCAACGGCACAAAAGAAAGGGTTTTTTGCATCGAATTGTGACTGGCGATGAAAAGTGGGTCCATTACGACAATCCAAAACGTCGGGCAACGTATGGATACCCTGGCCATGCTTCAACATCGACGTCGGCGCAGAATATTCATGGCCTGAAGGTTATGCTGTGTATCTGGTGGGACCAGCTGGGTGTTGTGTATTATGAGCTACTGAAACCGAATGAAACGATTACGGGGGATGTCTACCGACGACAATTGATGCGTTTGAGCCGAGCACTGCGAGAAAAACGGCCGCAATACGCCGATAGACACGACAAAGTTATTTTGCAACATGACAATGCTCGGCCACATGTTGCACAAGTGGTCAAAACATACTTAGAAACGCTCAAATGGGATGTCCTACCCCACCCGCCGTATAGTCCAGACCTTGCGCCATCCGATTACTATCTCTTCCGATCGATGCAACATGGCCTGGCTGACCAGCACTTCCGTAATTACGATGAAGTCAAAAAATGGATCGATTCGTGGATTGCGGCAAAACCGACCGAATTTTTCACAAAGGGAATCCGTGAATTGCCAGAAAGATGGGAAAAAGTAGTAGTAAGCGATGGACAATATTTTGAATATTAAATTTGTAACCATTTTACGTCAATAAAGTTTCAAATTTCGAAAAAAAACCGCACGAACTTATTCATAGTCCATTATGTATGTATGAAAATACGTTTCTTTGAAGTTTTCTTTTATTTATTTTAAATTTCAAAGTTTTGTACTATCTATAAAATGCATACATATATGAATTATTCCCTGTAATATACATATGTAAATTGAAAAAAATTTCGTTTGGCAAAGGAACAAAAAATGCATATTCAAATGCACATAAATATGATAAGGCAATGCGTCGTGAGATAGGTCATTGTTGCTGCAGTGGGTGTGCAGATACATTTGTAACACTATAAGAATTGAAGATACAATTGAACTTTTGCACAAATATAACTAACAAAATATATGTATATATACATATATTGATATATGTACATATACATATATTCATTAATATACCAATATGCTCTTTGAATTCTTGTCTAAAATTAATTTCGGCTCGAAAAATTAGTAAACATTTTCATCAAATTTACTAAAACGCATACAACAAAATGTGAGGTCGTTTTATTATGTATTTGGTTTAAATTCTTCTTTTAAAATTAAAGCAACAAACATTAAAGTTACTTTGATTTTAAATGTTGGATTTTAAATCTTTATTTGGTTGTACTTGTTTGAAAATATAGATTGAATAAATTTTCGTTTATCAAGGGAACATAAAAATGCACAAGCAAATGCCTTGCAAAATGCCGTCGGCATTCGTCAATTTGATTTCATACAGAAACCAAAAACTGAGCAGAGCCAATGTACTTGTATATAATTCACTGTAATCAGCTCTGTTAAGAACTTCCCCGCTGTCGAGTTAAGCGAGGTGAAATTGTGTTCGCGGTTTCACTTCATTTTTGACAATTCACACTATTCGTAGCTCGTGAGAATTCTCTATATTTAACGTTCTCTGCATAAAGCATACGTGAATATGAATTATATAAATAAAGCGAATTGTCAATCGCTCAAGTAGACTTAAAACAAGAAAGACCCCTTTTATTAAAATGGTTTCTAATTTTGCACAAAATCCAACGATGCAGCTTTTAAACTATTTTTTTTATTTTGGAGCCCAATCTGCTAATCGAATCGCAGCCACTTAGAGAGTGTAGTGCTGGCAAAATACGAGAAATGTTTTCGCCAAGGGATTGAGCAGCTAAATGACACCCTGAAATGTATTTTTCCTAAAAGAACCTTCAAACCATAGACCTTTCTTCATTGAAATCATTATTATCTATAGCTTCATGAAGAAATAACGACGAATCTCGATCTATATTTTTAGGAATATGTAATTTTCTGTCTATATCTTCACACACAATTGACGTTAGTACTTCTTTATCGATGTTTTTTAATGCTTTGTAATTAATGCAATGACCAAATTTATTCATCATATTGATTAAAGTTTTCGATCGAGTCAAATGATGAATAGATTGAGCTAAAGCAATATGCTTTGGAGTCAGTTTCTCAGTAATCGTGAAGTATATATCATGAAACACTGATAACGCTCGTCGATTGTAATTTTCACGTAATTTTTTATTTTTAGCACTGAACAAAGCTTGCATAAAAATTTGCCAATTATTCTGTAAATGATTTTTCTTTAACAATTGTTCAATTAAAGTTTCATCACATAAAAACCCATTTGGTATTACTTCAGTACTTAATATTTCTTTACGAAGTTGTTTTGCCACTTGAACAATGGAGTTTGTTGAAGTTATGGTACGAATATGTTCAATGACTTCATCCAGTGGTATGTTGCCCATAAACACTAATGATGATTTCGATCGATCATTTGAATATGAAAATAAAACGTAATAAAACCATACTTATCTATTAGTAGTGATTTAATATCACGATTTTCTACAACTGCATCTTCTATGTCAGTGAGTTCAGCTAGTCGCTTAGCTAATGATGACATTTCAAAAGAGTGAGTTGTTACTTGTAATTTATGTTTTATTTCATTAATCAGCTTCTCAAATGCCTCTATAAGAATGTCATTTGGTATTTTATTTGGAGGTCTACCTGCTGGAGTTGCTGAGTTTCTTGGTAGTCGTAGATAACCACGATAGCAGTGTTTATGATACTTTACTTCCATTGCAAATAAATCGGCTGGATGTTCACAAGTGTCAATTTGTGTAAAAACATCATCTTGTCTTTTTCGGGCAGTATTTAAGATTTGTTCCGCTGCTGACATTTCGGAGCACAAATAAAGTGTTTTGTTTTTATTTCTTGTTTGTTTACCACAGATTTAAATCTTTATTAAATTTTAAATTTGTTCTTGATGACCTTCGAGTGCCTTGAGTCCTGACACACTAGCTTCTGCAGAGCAGGTAGAAATTGAAACATCCTCCTGCTTTTGTAGGGCCAATTCTCGACGTCTTATCTTCTCTTCGCTAAAGTAACTTGCCATACAAGTTCGATGACAAGTACATTTGTATTCTGTAAAGTCTGCATTATTTTTAATTTTCTCACTAATGTCATCTTTTCTCCGATCTGCTGCTTTCTATTATTGAATGATTGTGGTTTTGGATTCATCACTAAATTACCCGTTTCATCACAAAACAAACACGAAATTTCGAATAGTTTTCGTTTTTTTATATTTTTCACTTCTAAAGACATTGCCCATGTGTTTATTTAAACAAAACACTAATAAAACACTGAATTATAAGAAAACTTAGCTAAAATAATTATGTGATTACAAAAAAATAAACCGTCATGCGCCACGAAATATTTTCTACTGACTAATATTGCTATGACGCAATAACGCTTGGCAAGGTGAAGGGCGGGGGAAAGGGAAGGGACAATCACAGCTCCCGGCAACATGTTTTTTTTGTGTAGGGTCTCAGGTAAAAGAATTTCAGCATTGTTGCCGGTCCTCACATTTTGCATACTCAATGTCCTTTAGCGCCTGCACTATACTTGAATACTAAGGGGGTGGGTAAAAAAAAAAAAATACCAGTCTAACGGTTAGACGCGATAGAAAGCAGCATTAGGAGCGGGATAATTATAGGTTCACTATAATATTGCTATAAAGTTCATATTTTATTTTCTTCATTTTATTGTTATTCATCCTCAATGTTTTCAATTTCAACAAATGATACGAGTGGCTTATGATAGCTAAAATATGATACAAATGCTTTGGTTTCGATGTTGCCAACATATCTTTGAAATACCGCGTCAATTGTTGTTTTTGATCGTGTTGTCTTTGTGTGTGTTTTCTGTCGAAATTCACGACACTTTTCTGCATTATTGACGTGATAACGTCTTATAATTCGATTTAACAGGCTGCACGCACGAAAAAATGTGTCGTTACCTTGCTCATTAGTGTTACCTTGCTCATTTGTCGTTACCTTGCTCATTGCATTGCATGAACTGCAAGCGAAAGCGCGGAACGAACGACAAAGCAAACAAAGCAAACGAACGGCAACGTTCGACATCTTGCTCTCTCCTACTTAAGTGAGCGTACATATGTATGTATATGCGCATATGTACATATATAAATTCACCTATTTGTATTTGCATATGCCTTCTTATTGATTATTATTAATTTGATTCACTTGAAGAATTTAAAATAAAACCAAGTTTGTTAATAATACCTGTTGTTTTAATATTATAATTATTAATTTTTTTATTATATATGAAGGAAAAAATGTATTTTAATATTTACCATATACCTTATAAGATATGTTGTCTATACTAATATTATAAAGAGGAAAACTTTGTTTGTTTGTAATGAATAGGCTCAAAACTACTGGACCGATTTTAAAAATTCTTTCACCATTCGAAAGCTACATCATCCACGAGTAACACGGATTACATTTTATTTTGGAAAAAAATAGGGTTCCGTAAGATATTTGGATTTTTCGGACACAAACTGAAAAAAATCATATATATAAAATAAAGTCAACTTTTTGTGTGTGTTCGCTAACCGGCCGCGTCTGCACCGAATTAAACCAAACTTACCCACATTGTTAAGAAGGTATTGAAGATGGTTTCCGTATAGTTTGGATACCTATTGGTAGATAGGGTCTCGAGATATAGGTCAAAACGTGGACCCGGGTAACCTTCGGATGTGTATGTACAATATGGGTATCAAATTGAAGCTGTTGGTGGATGCTTTAGTTCAGAGTATTTTTCATGCCGCTCCGTGACTAGGGTCTCGAGATAGAGACCAAAACGTGGACCCTAGAATGTGTTTGTACAATATGGATATCAAATGAAAGCTGTTGATAAGTGCTTTAATACGGGGTAATTTTCATACCTATTGATGACTAGGGTCTCGAAATATATGCCAAAACGTGGACCCGCCGTGTCTTTGAACCGAATTAAACCAAACTTACACAGATTGTTAAGTAGGTATTGAAAATGATTTCCGTATAGTTTGAATACCTATTGGTAGATAGGGTCTCGAGATATAGGTCAAAACGTGGACCCGGGTAACCTTCGGACGTGTATGTACAATATGGGTATCAAATGAAAGCTGTTGGTGAATGCTTTATGATATGTTATGTTATGTTATGTTATGTTATATTATGTTATGTTATGTTATGTTATGTTATGTTATGTTATGTTATGTTATGTTATGTTATGTTATGTTATGTTATGTTATGTTATGTTATGTTATGTTATGTTATGTTATGTTATGTTATGTTATGTTATGTTATGTTATGTTATGTTATGTTATGTTATGTTATGTTATGTTATGTTATGTTATGTTATGTTATGTTATGTTATGTTATGTTATGTTATGTTATGTTATGTTATGTTATGTTATGTTATGTTATGTTATGTTATGTTATGTTATGTTATGTTATGTTATGTTATGTTATGTTATGTTATGTTATGCTATGTTATGTTATGTTATGTTATGTTATGTTATGTTATGTTATGTTATGTTATGTTATGTTATGTTATGTTATGTTATGTTATGTTATGTTATGTTATGTTATGTTAAAGTATATTATGTTATGTTAATGTTAACTCATTCTCTATATCCATACAAAATATCTATCAAACAACTAAAATTAAAATTTTCTTTTGAAAAATGCAACCATTCAATCAGTATTTTCTTATGACGTTATCACGTTAAACTATTGTCAGTAAACCGACTTTACAGACAACCTATTTTTTTCGGCATAATTGCGGTAAATATTTAAAAATGAAAATATTTACGAATATAAAAATACGGACGCAATACAGCACACGGGGTTGCTATTATGAGCGTCGTAACGCGTATAATACACAGTCGTACTAACATACACGCAAACATTCGTAGGACGCTTGGTTTGAATTTTTTATACATATGTATGTATGCTATACTATGGCCTAGCCTATGTACGTACATACATATTTGTGTTCTGAACTTCCAGCAAAACAATGCTTATTAATATACACATATGCATCTACATACAACCGCACACACAGGGCACTCACTTTATTGCTGTAAATGCGTATGTCGTCCAAAGCTAAAATTCTATGCCTAGCGACTACAAGAACAAAATGCATTAATAGGCGCAGGCGTAGCGGCCATCATCCTAGTTGCCATAGCGCTGAACAGTCGCGGCGGCGCCGAACAGTTTCAACTATTGTACTGTGCAACAAAAACTCATCATCAAAAAATTGATTTATAAATTCGAGCTCATAGTTCTAAGAGCAAGTACTTTCATTCATAAAACGAGCCGCCCATATGCTAATTTTCTCGACAATTCGAAAATAGTCAATATTGGAATATTTCGCGTAGAATTATTTGCCAATATTCAATTTTTGTCAAGTCGAGTGCCCGCGGCTCCGTAAATATGTTTGCACCCATATATGTATGTAAATATATGTTTCTAAATGCTCGACAACCGCAGCTGCCTGTTCAAGGTTACTGTACATTAGGCCGGGTCGATTTGTGGGAAGGCAAAAAAATCGCCCATTGCTCTGTGAAAATCATATTCTAGGGATCAGAATAAGAAATTTTGCCGAAGGAACCGTACCTCTAAAACGATTTCTGATGTCCCCCAATATGGGTCGAACTTTTCAGTTTCTTTTCTATAACTCACATTCATTCATTTACATATGTTCTGGCTAAATAAATTTCTTAAGAGAAAAAATAGATAATATTATAAATAAATAAAAATAAAGAAAAAACATAGCCATTTAGCTGATTTTTTCATGTAAAGGCCAAAAATGGTGATATTTTGAAATTGGGGGACATCAGAATTCGTATTAGAGGTATGGTTCCTTCGGCAAAGTTTCTTATTTTGATCCCTAGAATACGATTTTCATAGAGCAATGAGCGATTTTTAAATCGACCCGCCCTACTGTACATGCAATGCTGTGCCTATGAATGCGCGCTGGATTTCTTGAGAAATTTTACCGTATGTTTTGCTGTGGCGAGGCACATATGTACATACAAATATACATACATATATAAATTCACAAATTTAAATTTGCTTATGCCATCCTTCTGTGTGCCTGGTAATGAAGCATATTCTATACATACTTATATATACGTATATCTTTTTTCTTCTTCTTTTTGGTGTCGCTTTTTCGTTTCATCGAGTCTCAAACCACTCCCAACGATTCTAAAGAAGTTTTCACTTCAAAAAAAATGGACCATCAAATCTGCCGGCAACATCCAGAATCAAAATCTGCAAGCTTTTCTGAGTATAAAACTATTTATAGAATGCGGTCCTCACATTTTGCACACTCAACTCCATACAGCCCCCGCTCTAACTTGCCGCGCTAAATAAATGGTGCCCAACAAAATACTAACAGACACGAAGTTTATATAAGTTAATGCAACATTTATTCCTATTTCAATATTAGTCAGCATATTCATATTTCAATATTTAGTTATTTCATATCAGTTATCCTATTTCAATATTTAGTCAGCATATTTCATGACTGCTTACATTGCAGCTAAATGCTTATAACTCATTTATGCTTACTTTACTGTGCCAAATAATAAGAAATGCTAATCAATAAATAAACATGTAAACCAGCATAAGAAATGCTGATCAATAAATAAATATGTAAACCAGCATAAGAAATGCTGATCAACAAATAAATATGTAAACCAGCATAAGAAATGCTGATCAACAAATAAACATGTAAACCAGCATAAGAAATGCTGATCAACAAATAAATATGTAAACCAGCTTAAGACTATTTATAAGAGGCATCGTAATTTTAAGAGTTCAGTGTAAAAAGAGAATTGAATGAATAAAGAGCTCAGTTCTTAAATATTTTTCAATGAACTAAAATAAATTTATAATTTATTAACTGGCGCCCGAGCAGGGACCGGTCTCAAAGTTCGTGAAGTGAAGTGTTTTGTACAAAAAAAGAGTACGATTACAAGGACGCGAACAGTGAGCCGGTGCAGCGTTGGAATCCAGTAGGAAAAAAACGCTCGCTTCTAATAGTGCGAATTGGCGGTGCCCCAGTAGCAGAGACTAGCAAAAAGGAACCACACCCCACCGCCGGGAAGTACTAGTGTAAGGATGTTAATATTAAGCAATATTAAGAATTATAAAGAAATTATTGAAAAAAAGGATATTAATATTAAGCAATATTAAGAATTATAAAGAAATTATTGAAAAAAATATAAGTTGAATATTACTATTAATTTGGAATTAAAAAAAATTTTTATTGAGAAAAACAAATTTGTGAAAAATACAGAAATTAATATTACTATACAAATTAATTGAATTATTTAAAAAACCAAAAAAATATAAAGAAAGTTATAAAAAAAAAAAATTTATTATAATAAAATCTGGCTTGTACAGCCAATAATATAATATAATTTAAAGCTGCGATTCACCACCTAACGGGGGACCCTCCAGCTTATAATAACAAACATTCTCTGCGATTCACCACCCAAGGGACCCTCCAGAGAACTGTTAAACAAAAACAAAAATAAAAAAAAATAAAAAAAAAAATAAAATAAAAAAAATAAATTAATTAAAATAATGTCTAACCCTAACAATATCATCCGACCCCCCACGCTAAACGTACCCTCACCACCTCAGCCAACTGCCTCCTCCCCAAATTCATTCAACATGGACCAACTTACTTCTATAGTTACAGGACTGGTTAACAATATCATGAGTCAGGAAGGCAGAAATATGGTTCAGGCAGCATTAAACCCAAATGCAAGTTTTAGCAACATAACTGATGTGACTATAGACGCAAGGCACTTGAACAACATAACTGATCTTGACAAGATACCAGACGTGGTTAGGTGTCTGCGAGATTTTTCAGGAAATCCAGGAGAATATAACTCTTGGAAAAAGAGTGTAGATCGCATTCTTCAGATCTACGAGCCCCTCAGAGGAACGCCGAAATACTACGGTATCCTTAATGTCATACGGAACAAAGTCGTGGGCAACGCCGACATTGCCCTCGAATCATACAACACGCCATTAGAGTGGAAGGCTATTTCCAGATGCCTTACTCTCCATTATGCTGATAAGCGTGATTTAGGTACCCTCGAGTACCAAATGACTTCTCTAGTGCAGGGCAACCTCACTATCCAGGAATTTTACCAACGAGTATATTCCCATCTCTCCCTTATACTAAACAAGCTTGGATGCATGGAAGTCGGTGCAGAATCTATGCATTTACTTACCCGCACATACCGGGACAAAGCCCTCGACACTTTCATACGAGGACTGAAAGGTGACTTACCAAGACTCCTTGGTATGAGAGAGCCAGCAGACCTTCTTCAAGCGCTTCACCTATGCCTGAAATTGGAGAACCAAAATTTCCGTTCTCATTACGCAATAAATAGCAATATCCAAAATAGGAAGCCTCACGACTTCCGACCACCCCTCCCACCCAAGAAAGTGACTAGTGAATTTTATCCCCAATTGGCATATATGCCAAGACCCCAAATGAACCAACAAAACTTCGCAAACCCATACCGCCCTCAAGCTCCTATGAATAATTATCGTCAGGCCCCTATCAATAACTACCGAAATAACCAACAATATAGACCATTAGGACAACCAGCCCCTTTTAAGCCTCACCTCCCACGCCCAGAACCAATGGACGTTGACAAATCCTTACATTCAAGAGCGGTGAATTATATGAATAGACCACAAGCCAATAACGGTGTTAAAAGACCTCCAAGCTTCTCACAACAAGTGCCTCTAAAACAACAGAGGAATTTTCATATAGAAGCAGATGAGCAAAATTACCAACAGGACTGCCAACAAAATCCACAATACAACATTGACCAATACTATCAACAAAACTGGACCCCTACTACACAGGAGTACGAAGCCGCATTAGCAGCAGAAGAAAACGGGCAATCAGCTCAAGAATATGCTGAAGAAATCTCACAACCCGAAATGCAGGACCATATCGATATTCATTTTTTAGAATGAACAGTTCTTCGTTACCTTACGTCGAATGCAGAACGAAGAACGGAAAAATTCTTAAAATGTTAATCGATACAGGATCGAGTAAAAACTATATCCAACCCTGCCATGTCCCAAAGAAAATACGCAACGACGAACCATTCTTTGCGAATTCAATTGCCGGACAGATTGAAATTACTCATCACACAATAATTAACATATTTGGCAAAAATGACACATCTCTGAAATTTTTTTTACTACCTACATTAAAATCTTTCGACGGAATAATAGGAAATGACAGCCTTAAGGACCTTTGTGCAAAAATTAACATACATGACGACACCCTGACATTAGGTAATGGTATTAAAATTAAAATTAAACAAAAACTTTCCCCAACCGTTAATAAAATTGACATTAGAACCGACCACATGACAGCAACACAAAAACAATGCGTACACCATTTGACTAGAAATTACCCACATCTTTTTACAGACCCCGATGAAAAACTAACATATACCACTACTGTGGTAGGAGAAATCAGGACTTCCTCAGACACCCCAGTTTATACTAAATATTACCCATACCCTCTTGCTATGAGAGATTTCGTAGCAAAAGAAATAGAAAATTTATTAAAAGATGGAATCATTAGACCATCCCGTTCACCGTATAACTCACCCGTTTGGGTTGTACCCAAAAAATTAGATGCATCAGGACAAAAGAAATATAGATTAGTAATAGATTACAGGAAACTGAATACACTAACAATAGCCGACAGATACCCAATCCCGGAAATTAATGAGGTTATCTCACAACTGGGAAATAACAAATACTTCTCCGTACTTGACTTGAAGAGCGGCTTCCATCAGATTCCGTTAAAGGAGTCCGACATTGAGAAGACAGCATTCTCAATTAATAATGGGAAGTACGAATTTACCAGACTTCCATTTGGATTGAAAAACGCACCCGCTATTTTTCAGCGAGCACTCGACGACATACTGAAGGAACACATAGGGAAAATATGTTATGTCTACATAGATGACATAATAGTGTTTGGCAAAGATGAACAAAGCCATCTTCAAAATGTTGAAAAAATTTTTTACACGCTTGAAAAAGCCAACATGAAAGTCCAATTGGACAAGTGCGAATTTTTTCGTAAAGAAGTTGAATTCTTAGGATTCATCATATCCCCTACAGGTATAAAAACTAATCCCTCTAAAGTAAAATCCATCCAAGAATTCCCATATCCACGAACATTGAAAGACTTAAGGTCTTTCCTTGGCCTCTCTGGCTATTATCGACGCTTCATCAGGGATTATGCTAAACTAGCAAAACCTCTGACATCGCTTTTAAGAGGGGAAGATGGACATGTGTCCAAAAACTCTTCCAGCAAAAAGCCAGTTGTGCTCGATGGCGACGCCTTGAACGCCTTCAATAAAATAAAATCAGCATTAACATCAAAAGAAGTCATACTTTCGTACCCTAATTTCAAAGAAGAATTCCACCTTACCACAGATGCGTCAAACTACGCTCTAGGTGCTGTCCTTGAGCAGTCTGGAAAACCAATAACATTCATCTCTCGCTCACTAAATAAAACTGAGGAGAATTATGCTGCAAACGAGAAAGAGATGCTAGCAATAATTTGGGCCCTCACATCCTTACGAAACTACTTATATGGATCTGCCAAGGTTGTAATTTTCACAGATCACCAGCCACTCACTTTTGCATTGAGTAATAAAAACCACAATGGGAAAATGAAAAGATGGAAGTGTATCCTCGAAGAATACAACTATGAAATGAAATATAAGCCCGGAAAAACAAACGTCGTTGCAGACGCACTATCCAGACCCCCACAAATTGACATTAATACTCTCACAGTTACAGACCATAGCGACGAAAGCTCCTCACACCTCCTCATTCCGGCCACCGAAGCCCCCATAAACGCTTTTAAAAACCAACTCTTCTTAATGATTGGCAACGAAGATAGCTACTTATTCCAGTTACCATTTCCAAGTTTCCACAGACACACTGTTACAAAGCAAAATTATTCTAATCAGGATATCATAGACATATTTAAACGCTACCTCGACCCTTCACTCGTCAACGGACTATACACCACAGAAACACTGATGGGTAAAATTCAGGAAATATTCCCTCTCCACTTTAGCAATGTAAAAATCCGCTACACACAAACTCTACTTCAGGACATCATATCAGAGACAGAGCAAGAACAAATTATCATCGAAGAACATCAACGAGCTCACAGAAACAGCCGCGAAAACAAAACCCAAATTCTACGAAAATTCTACTTTCCAAGAATGCATGGGAAAATTGAACAGTTTGTAAAAAATTGTTCAACTTGTCGTGCTCAAAAATATGATAGACATCCAGCAAAACCACAAATCCAGCCTACTCCCATTCCTCACTCCCCAGGTGAAATAGTCCATGTTGACATATATTCCACTGAAAAAAAACTAATCCTTACAGCCATTGATAAATTTTCCAAATATGCTCAGGTAAAGATAATACCTTCTAGAGCAATAGAGCATATTAAAGACCCAATTAGAGAACTAATGATCGCATTTGGAATACCGAAACTTATAGTAGTTGATAACGAAAAATCTCTTAACTCTGCCTCAATATCATCCTTACTTAGGGATGAAATGTCTATTAACGTTTACACCACACCACCTTACAGTAGCACAAGTAACGGACAAGTAGAAAGATTCCATAGCACACTCTCCGAGATCATGAGATGCCTCAAAAGCAATCAAACGACAATAACATTCGAAGAACTTCTATTTAAATCAGTACAGGAATACAATTCATCAATTCACTCAACGACAAAAGATAAACCCATAGACACATTTTTTGGAAATAGAGTTTACAGTGACCCACAACAATTAGAAAAGCAAAGACGAGAAAACATTACCTTACTTAAGAAAAAACAAGAGCAAGATCTCTCATATCACAATAAAAATAGACCAGAAAATAAGGATTTCTCACCAGGAGAAATAATCTATATCAAGATAAACAAGAGACTAGGTTCTAAACTAACTCCAAGGTATAAAAAGGAGAAAGTTTTAGAAAACCACAGGACAACGATTAAAACAGTAACAGGAAGAACAATTCATAAATCCCTAATAAAAACTTAATTAAATTTGCAGGTAAAATGGACCATTACAAACTTTTTATCCTTCTCATCACGATCACTACTTCTTCATCAGACGTTCAAATTTTAGACTATAGTCAATCTCAACTTGTGACAATAGACGACGGACAAGCGAAAATACAAGACGGAACATTTAGACTTATTCACCTCATCGACTTAGGAAAATACGAACAATTTTTGACAGAAACATACGAAGAAATAAATCACCAAATCCCTAACAACCACTTCCTATATCCTCTCCTCAAACACGAAACCATTCAAACCTTTGAAATCCTAAATGCACTAAAACCTTCTAACACAAATTACAAAACGAAGAGATCAATTGATATACTGGGAACGGCATGGAAATACATAGCCGGATCTCCAGATCACGAGGATTTGAAAATAATTACAAATAATCTAAATAACTTAAACGAAAATAATAATGACCAAGTAGTAATTAATAAACTATTTGAAATACGAATAAATAATATAACCAGTATAGTTGATAGAATGGTAAATACCATTAGAAAGGAAGACAATGTAATAACAGAAATTATAATCAATTTGCAGAATAGGATTAGGTTAATTAAGGAAGAATTAATAAATATAAAATATGCCATCCAATGGGCGAAAGAAAATATATTGAATTCAGTAATATTAAGTAAAAAAGAAATAGAATTGTCAATTAATAAAAATGAAAAAGGAAAAAATACCATTCAAAAGTGCCGAAGAAGCATTAGAAATATCGAAAATAAACGTATTAAGTAAGGATATGGAAATTTTATATATGGTAAAAATACCTCTAACATTAAATGAAATTTTTAAAAGAATTATAATACGACCAGAAAAAAAAAGCAAACAATATTATAATCAAAACTGAGTATAAAGAAATACTTAAAGGAAAAGATTCACTGTTCGGAATAAAAAATGAATGCGAAAGATATAATGATCTAACGATTTGTAAAGAAACTAATTTAATAGATTTAAGTAAAGATTTATGTATAACTAGGATTATTTATAGCTTGAATTCGACTTGTTCAACAACAAATGGCCATCACGTCCCTACATTAGAAGAAGTAAAACAAGGAGTTATATTGCTAAATCAATTTGACGGCGAACTAGTAGCTGACGAAATACCCCAAAAAAATCAATGGTACTCATGTCATCATATTTCACAATTCAACAATAAAAATAAACAGTCAATTATTCGAAAATTTGGAAACAAGACCGATCGAAGCCATACCCACAATACTACAGCCAACTCCATTAGAAAAAGAGCACATAGAAATACTTTCCTTAGAAGCTTTGAAAGACCTGCACATAAAAAACACGCATCAAATTAACTCTATCAACACGTAACGCTCGAGGACGATCGCTTTTAAGAGGGGAAGAGTTAATGCAACATTTATTCCTATTTCAATATTAGTCAGCATATTCATATTTCAATATTTAGTTATTTCATATCAGTTATCCTATTTCAATATTTAGTCAGCATATTTCATGACTGCTTACATTGCAGCTAAATGCTTATAACTCATTTATGCTTACTTTACTGTGCCAAATAATAAGAAATGCTAATCAATAAATAAACATGTAAACCAGCATAAGAAATGCTGATCAATAAATAAATATGTAAACCAGCATAAGAAATGCTGATCAACAAATAAATATGTAAACCAGCATAAGAAATGCTGATCAACAAATAAACATGTAAACCAGCATAAGAAATGCTGATCAACAAATAAATATGTAAACCAGCTTAAGACTATTTATAAGAGGCATCGTAATTTTAAGAGTTCAGTGTAAAAAGAGAATTGAATGAATAAAGAGCTCAGTTCTTAAATATTTTTCAATGAACTAAAATAAATTTATAATTTATTAACTTATACATTGTTGCCAACGAAAAATTTTTGCGAAACAAAGCCAACTCGCGGTAAACGTAAAGTTTTTATTGTGCTGCTTTCATACCAAACATGTTGTGTTAAAGTAAATGTTGACTGTGGCAATTTAGAAATTCTGGACACATGTTGAGTGACTGAAAATCTCAAAATATAAATGTTTATGTATGTTTGTACATAATATATGTAAATGAATGCGATTAACCTTAAACAAAAATTGAAAGACAACAAAAATAAAATTTAAAGAGAAATAAACGAAAACGTAAACTAATCAAAACACAAAGAAATAACACAAAATGGCACTAACATTAGCAGAGGCGTTGAGGGATATATGATATATTAAATAGGTTAAAAGAGGAATTGGGTGTTAAGTCCGCATATTTAAATTTAAGAAACGAAGCTATGAGTGTTAGGGCCTCAAATATTGAAAATTTACATAATAAACTAGGATCTATTTTACAGAAAATGAATGCGAAATATATCTTAGAAGGGGTATTGAGGTTTTGTACACCCCACAAAATAATACAAAATTGATTTTTGAAGTTTATTTACAATTCTTGACATTTCATGTAAAAACTTTGTTGTTGCAAAATAATATAAACAATATGGAAAATGCCTTCACATATTAATTACAAAATAACTTGTTGCAAGATATTGATATAAGTCGCGGCAGCCTGATGGCAGACACTTATGAGAAAAATGTTAAAAGCAATCATGATTTTCATTCTAATTTTAATCAGTTGAACCATAAAAACTATGCCAATAAAAGTAACCTAACCAATAACAATCTTGGTAAACAAAATTCAGGAGTTTTCCGCAACAAAAATACAAATTTTGAATATAATCCGAATTATAAAAATTCGAACATATACAATAGAAATTTTGAAAATAATCAATCCGGACATTTTAATAGCAATGTCAACTACGGTAGAAA